>NW_027640578.1:0-600000 GCF_949752795.1 Hyperoodon ampullatus | reverse complement strand
TTCTTTTTCTGTGTGACTTATTTCACTTAGAATCATCGTACCTGAATCCACCCATTTTGCTGCTACTGGTCTTATGACATTGATTTCATGGCTGAGGGATATTCCATCGTACGTAAGTACCACAATTTTTTGAACCATTTTTATATTTCCTGGGATACTTAAGGTGTATCCAAGTTGAGGTCTTTGTAAGCAGTGCAGCCCTTATTTTGGGGTGGCTCTGTATTATTGATTTTCAGATTTCCCAAGGTATATTCCCTAGACTGGAAGTGGCCTTGGCTCTGTAGCTCTGTTCTTTACTTCTTTTAGGGAACACAATGCATTCCTCCAGAGAGGCAGTTGGCAATTTACATCCCGCCCATCAGCATAACAAGGCTCCCTGTTCTCCAGGGCCTGTCTTGCCTTTCTGGTTTTTACACATTTTGTGGATGTCCCTTTTGACCGGTGGGAAGTGATACTTATTTGTAGTGCAGATTTGCATTGCCCGCTTGCTTGCTTGGCCAAAAAGGGCGTATGCGTTTTCTCCTGAATATATTCAGGAGAAAACGCATACGCCCTTTTTGGCCAAGTGCATCATTGTCGAAGTTGTGCCCCTCTTCCTGTGCTTTAAATGCAATTCCATCGTACCTCTTGAAATCTGTTTCCTGCTATTAAGCCTCGCATTCAAGTCCGCCTCGTTGCCTTCCCTCAACAGATTTTTGGACGATAGTTGTCCTTTATTACTCTGCCAGTTTGTGAATTGCTGTGCCCCTGAGCTCCATTTTTCAACTCGTTTTTGGTGAGCTGACCGCAAGTCCAAAATTTTGGTTCTGGACCTATACTGGTTCCCGGTGGGTGGCTGAGACTTTGGTTAATTCTTCTTCCTGCCGGGAAATTACAGTGATATGTGCCCGTCCAAATGCCTACCAGCTACTCTCTCATTGGTTCTCCCTCTTCCCTTTCATCCTCTGCCAAATTGGCAACCTGTGTGAACCAGGAGTTTAAATGGGCTGTCTCTCCAAGTTGGTTGGTTGATGGTAAAGCAGATGGAAAGTCAAACCAGAGCACCAGGAGAGGGACTATTCGTTGAGTTTTAGAAACCTTTCGTATTCAGAGTGTGCCCGTTCTCTAGGTTTCCCGTACATGTTATAGCTGTAGTAATATTCCCTTCAACCTGGAGAGTTGGGGCCCATGGAATGGGTGCCAGGCATTTGTGATTTAAAGGGTCTGCATTTGCTCACCCAATCTCACCAATCGTCTCAGTCCCAACTGTCCCTCCTTATGCCACATCCAGCTGTCATTGTAGATAGGGTCATTCCAGGTTTCATCAGAGACCCTGAAGGAATTGTAAAGAATTTCCCAGTTTTTTTGTTTTGTTTTTGAAATTCCTTTTTATAGTGGGTTTGAGCTGATTCTCGCTGCCATGTTTATGCCAGTCTAGACACACTTGATTCCCTTACGGAGACATATCAATACATAGGTTTTAAGATTCTTACTAGTCAGATATATTCCTCTGCGGGAAATATGGTGTTTTGAGTCCCTTTCACTGAGGAAGGTGTAGGTCTTGTCTATGCCATACTTGGTTTTTGGAACGGTACGTGTGCTTATATCAAACTCTGGTTGTATGCATCAGCCCACCTCTCCTTCCCCCATAAGCAGGCATAAGAGTGTTTTCTAAATGAGAGACACTGTTCTATTTCCTAACTCAGTTGAATTGTAGCCATGTTTACAGGATCTTCATAAGTGATATCTTATGATAAGTTTCTTTTTCTGTGTGACTTATTTCACTTAGAATCATCGTACCTGAATCCACCCATTTTGCTGCTACTGGTCTTATGACATTGATTTCATGGCTGAGGGATATTCCATCGTACGTAAGTACCACAATTTTTTGAACCATTTTTATATTTCCTGGGATACTTAAGGTGTATCCAAGTTGAGGTCTTTGTAAGCAGTGCAGCCCTAATTTTGGGGTGGCTCTGTATTATTGATTTTCTGTTTTCCCAAGGTATATTCCCTAGACTGGAAGTGCCCTTGGCTCTGTAGCTCTGTTCTTTACTTATTTTAGGGAACACAATGCACTCCTCCAGAGAGGCAGTTGGCAATTTACATCCCGCCCATCAGCATAACAAGGCTCCCTCTTCTCCAGGGCCTGTCTTGCCTTTCTGGTTTTTACACATTTTGTGGATGTCCCTTTTGACCTGTGGGAAGTGATACTTCTTTGTAGTGCAGATTTGCATTGCCCGCTTGCTTGCTTGGCCAAAAAGGGCGTATGTTTTCTCCTGTATATATTCAGGAGAAAACGCATACGCCCTTTTTGGCCTAGGGCATCATTGTCGAAGTTGTGCCCTCTTCCTGTGCTTTAAAGGCGATTCCAACGTACCTCTTGAAATCTGTTTCCTGCTATTCTGCCTCGCATTCAAGTCCTCCTTGTTGCCTTCCCTCAACAGATTTTTGGACGATAGTTGTCCTTTATTACTCGGCCAGTTTGTGAATTGCTGGGCCCCTGAGCTCCATTTTTCAACTCGTTTTTGGTGAGCTGAACGCAAGTCCAAAATTTTGGTTCAGGACCTATACTGGTTCCCGGTGGGTGGCTGAGACTTTGGTTAATTCTTCTTCCTGCCGGGAAATTACAGTGATATGTGCCCGTCCAAATGCCGAACAGCTACTCTCTCATTGGTTCTCCCTCTTCCCTTTCATCCTCTGCCAAATTGGCAACGTGTGTGAACCAGGAGGTTAAAGGGGCTGTCTCTCCAAGTTGGGAGGTTGATAGTAAAGCAGATGGAAAGTCAAAGCGGAGCACCAGGAGAGGGACTATTCGTTGAGTTTTAGAAACCTTTGGTATTCACAGTGTGTCCGTTCTCTAGGTTTCCCGTACATGTTATAGCTGGAGTAATATTCACTTCAACCTGGAGAGTTGGGGCCCATGGAATGGGTGCCAGGCATTTGTGATTTAAAGGGTCTGCATTTGCAAACCCAATCTCACCAATCCTCTCAGTCCCAAGTGTCCCTCCTTTTGCCACATCCAGCTGTCGTTGTAGATCGGGTCATTCCAGGTTTCATCAGGGACCCTGAAGGAATTGTAAAGAATTTCCCAGTTTTTTTGTTTTGTTTATGAAATTCATTTTTATAGTGGGCTTGAGCTGATTCTCGCTGCCATGTTTATGCCAGTCTAGACACACTTGATTCCCTTACAGAGACATATCAATACATAGGTTTTAAGATTCTTACTAGTCAGATATATTCCTCTGCGGGAAATATGGGGTTTTGAGTCCCTTTCACTGAGGAAGGTGTAGGTCTTGTCTATTCCATAGTTGGTTTTTGGAACGGTACCTGTGCTTATATCAAACTCTGGTTTTATGCATCACCCCACCTCTCCTTCCCACTTAAGCAGGCATAAGAGTGTTTTCTAAATATGAGACATTGTTCTCTTTCCTAACTCAGTTCAAGTGTAGCCATGTTTATAGGATCTTCATAAGTGATATCTTATGATAAGTTTCTTTTTCTGTGTGACTTATTTCACTTAGAATCATCGTACCTGAATCCACCCATTTTGCTGCTACTGGTCTTATGACATTGATTTCATGGCTGAGGGATATTCCATCGTACGTAAGTACCACAATTTTTTGAACCATTTTTATATTTCCTGGGATACTTAAGGTGTATCCAAGTTGAGGTCCTTGTAAGCAGTGCAGCCCTAATTTTGGGGTGGCTCTGTCTTATTGATTTTCAGTTATCCCAAGGTATATTCCCTAGACTGGAAGTGCCCTTGGCTCTGTAGCTCTGTTGTTTACTTGTTTTAGGGAACACAATGCACTCCTCCAGAGAGGCAGTTGGCAATTTACATCCCGCCCATCAGCATAACAAGGCTCCCTGTTCTCCAGGGCCTGTCTTGCCTTTCTGGTTTTTACACATTTTGTGGATGTCCCTTTTGACCGGTGGGAAGTGATACTTCTTTGTAGTGCAGATTTGCATTGCCCGCTTGCTTGCTTGGCCAAAAAGGGCGTATGCGTTTTCTCCTGAATATATTCAGGAGAAAACGCATACGCCCTTTTTGGCCAAGTGCATCATTGTCGAAGTTGTGCCCCTCTTCCTGTGCTTTAAAGGCGATTCCAACGTACCTCTTGAAATCTGTTTCCTGCTATTCTGCCTCGTTTTCAAGTCCGCCTCGTTGCCTTTCATCAACAGATTTTTGGACGATAGTTGTCCTTTATTACTCGGCCAGTTTGTGAATTGCTGGGCCCCTGAGCTCCATTTTTCAACTCGTTTTTGGTGAGCTGACCGCAAGTCCAAAATTTTGGTTCAGGACCTATACTGGTTCCCGGTGGGTGGCTGAGACTTTGGTTAATTCTTCTTCCTGCCGGGAAATTACAGTGATATGTGCCCGTCCAAATGCCGAACAGCTACTCTCTCATTGGTTCTCCCTCTTCCCTTTCATCCTCTGCCAAATTGGCATCCTGTGCGAACCAGGAGGTTAAAGGGGCTGTCTCTCCAAGTTGGGAGGTTGATAGTAAAGCAGATGTAATGTCAAACCGGAGCACCAGGAGAGGGACTATTCGTTGAGTTTTAGAAACCTTTCGTATTCACAGTGTGTCCGTTCTCTAGGTTTCCCGTACATGTTATAGCTGTAGTAATATTCCTTTCAACCTGGAGATTTGGGACCCATGGAATGGGTGCCATGCATTATTGCTTTGAAGGGTCTGCATTTGCTCACCCAATCTCACCAATTCTCTCAGTCACAAGTGTCCAGCCTTATGCCACATCTAGCTCTCGCTGTAGATAGGGTCATTCCAGATTTCATCAGAGACCCTGAAGTAATTGTAAAGAATTTCCCAGTTTTTTTGTTTTGTTTTTGAAATTCCTTTTTATAGTGGGCTTGAGCTGATTCTCGCTGCCATGTTTATGCCTGTCTACACACACTTGATTCCCTTACGGAGACATATGAATACATAGGTTTTAAGATTCTTACTAGTCAGATATATTCCTCTGTGGGAAATATGGTGTTTTGAGTCTCTTTCACTGAGGAAGGTGTAGGTCTTGTCTATTCCATAGTTGGTTTTTGGAACGGTACCTGGGCTTATATCAAACTCTGGTTTTATGCATCACCCCACCTCTCCTTCCCCCTTAAGCAGGCATAAGAGTGTTTTCTAAATATGAGACACTGTTCTCTTTCCTAACTCAGTTCAAGTGTAGCCAAGTTTATAGGGTCTTCATAAGGGATATCTTATGATAAGTTTCTTTTTCTGTGTGACATATTTCACTTAGAATCATCGTACCTTAATCCACCCATTTTGCTGCTACTGGTCTTATGACATTGATTTCATGGCTGAGGGATATTCCATCGTACGTAAGTACCACAATTTTTTGAACCATTTTTATATTTCCTGGGATATTTAAGGTGTACCCAAGTTGAGGTCCTTGTAAGCAGTGCAGCCCTAAATTTTGGGGTGTCTCTGTCTTATTGATTTTCAGATTTCCCAAGGTATATTCCCTAGATTGGAAGTGCCCCTGGCTCTGTAGCTCTGTTCTTTACTTGTTTTAGGGAACACAATGCACTCCTCCAGAGAGGCAGTTGGCAATTTGCATCCCGCCCATCAGCATAACAAGGCTCCCTGTTCTCCAGGGCCTGTCTTTCCTTTCTGGTTTTTACACATTTTGTGGATGTCCCTTTTGACCGGTGGGAAGTGATACTTCTTTGTAGTGCAGATTTGCATTGCCCGCTTGCTTGCTTGGGCAAAAAGGGCGTATGCGTTTTATCCTGAATATATTCAGGAGAAAACGCATACGCACTTTTTGGCCAATTGCATCATTGTCGAAGTTGTGTCCTTCTTCCTGTGCTTTAAAGGCAATTCCAACGTACCTCTTAAAATCTGTTTCCTGCTATTCTGCCTCGCTTTCAAGTCCGCCTCGTTGCCTTCCCTCAACAGATTTTTGGACGATAGTTGTCCTTTATTACTCGGCCAGTTTGTGAATTGCTGTGCCCCTGAGCTGCATTTTTCAAATCGTTATTGGTGAGCTGACCGCAAGTCCAAAATTTTGGTTCAGGACCTATACTGGTTCCCGGTGGGTGGCTGAGACTTTGGTTAATTCTTCTTCCTGCCGGGAAATTAGAGTGATATGTGCCCGTCCAAATGCCTAACAGCTACTCTCTCATTGGTTCTCCCTCTTCCCTTTCATCCTCTGCCAAATTGGCAACCTGTGCGAACCAGGAGGTTAAAGGGGCTGTCTCTCCAAGTTGGGAGGTTGATAGTAAAGCAGATGGAAAGTCAAAGCAGAACACCAGGAGAGGTACTATTCGTTGAGTTGTAGAAACCTTTCGTATTCACAGTGTGTGCGTTCTCTAGGTTTCCCGTACATGTTATAGCTGGAGTAATATTCACTTCAACCTGGAGAGTTGGGGCCCATGGAATGGGTGCCAGGCATTTGTGATTTAAAGGGTCTGCATTTGCTCACCCAATCTCACCAATCCTCTCAGTCCCAAGTGTCCCTCCTTATGCCACATCCAGCTGTCGTTGTAGATACGGTCATTCCAGGTTTCATCAGGGACCCTGAAGGAATTGTAAAGAATTTCCCAGTTTTTTTGTTTTGTTTTTGAAATTCCTTTTTATAGTGGGCTTGAGCTGATTCTCGCTGCCATGTTTATGCCAGTCTAGACACACTTGTTTCCCTTACTGAGACACATCAATACATAGGTTTTAAGATTCTTACTAGTCAGATATATTCCTCTGTGGGAAATATGGTGTTTTGAGTCTCTTTCACTGAGGAAGGTGTAGGTCTTGCCTATTCCATAGTTGGTTTTTGGAACGGTACCTTTGCTTATATCAAACTCTGGTTTTATGCATCACCCCACCTCTCCTTCCCCCTTAAGCAGGCATAAGAGTGTTTTCTAAATATGAGGCACTGTTCTCTTTCCTAACTCAGTTCAAGTGTAGCCATATTTATAGGATCTTCATAAGTGATATCTTATGATAAGTTTCTTTTTCTGTGTGACTTATTTCACTTAGAATCATCGTACCTGAATCCACCCATTTTGCTGCTACTGGTCTTATGACATTGATTTCATGGCTGAGGGATATTCCATCGTACGTAAGTACCACAATTTTTTGAACCATTTTTATATTTCCTGGGATACTTAAGGTGTATCCAAGTTGAGGTCCTTGTAAGCAGTGCAGCCCTAAATTTTGGGGTGGCTCTGTCTTATTGATTTTCATTTTTCCCAAGGTATATTCCGTAGACTGGAAGTGCCCTTCGCTCTGTAGCTCTGTTCTTTACTTGTTTTAGGGAACACAATGCACTCCTCCAGAGAGGCAGTTGGCAATTTACATCCCGCCCATCAGCATAACAAGGCTCCCTGTTCTCCAGGGCCTGTCTTGCCTTTCTGGTTTTTACACATTTTGTTGATGTCCCTTTTGACCGGTGGGAAGTGATACTTCTTTGTAGTGCAGATTTGCATTGCCCGCTTGCTTGCTTGGCCAAAAAGGGCGTAGGCATTTTCTCCTGAATATATTCAGGAGAAAACGCATACGCCCTTTTTGGCCAAGTGCATCATTGTCGAAGTTGTGCCCCTCTTCCTGTGCTTTAAAGGTAATTCCAACGTACCTCTTGAAATCTGTTTCCTGCTATTCTGCCTCGCTTTCAAGTCCACCTCGTTGCCTTCCCTCAACAGATTTTTGGACGATAGTTTTCCTTTATTACTCGTCCAGTTTGTGAATTGCTGTGCCCCTGAGCTCCATTTTTCAACTCGTTTTTGGTGAGCTGACCGCAAGTCCAAAATTTTGGTTCAGGAACTATACTGGTTCCCGTTGGGTGGCTGAGACTCTGGTTAATTCTTCTTCCTGCCGGGAAATTACAGTGATATGTGCCCGTCCAAATGCCTAACAGCTACTCTCTCATTGGTTCTCCCTCTTCCCTTTCATCCTCTGCCAAATTGGCAACCTGTGTGAACCAGGAGGTTAAAGGGGCTGTCTCTGCAAGTTGGGAGGTTGATAGTAAAGCAGATGTAAAGTCAAAGCGCAGCACCAGGAGAGGGACTATTCGTTGAGTTTTAGAAACCTTTTGTATTCACAGTATGTCCATTCTCTAGGTTTCCCGTACATGTTATAGCTGTAGTAATATTCCCTTCATCCTGGAGAGTTGGGACACATGGAAAGGGTGCCATGCATTATTGCTTTAAAGGGTCTGCATTTGCTCACCCAATCTCACCAATCCTCTCAGTCCCAAGTGTCCAGCCTTATGCCACATCCAGCTGTCGTTGTAGATAGGGTCATTCCAGGTTTCATCAGAGACCCTGAAGGAATTGTAAAGAATTTCCATGTTTTTTTGTTTTGTTTTTAAAATTCCTTTTTATAGTGGGTTTGAGCTGATTCTCGCTGCCATGTTTATGCCAGTCTAGACACACTTGATTCCCTTACGGAGACATATCAATACATAGGTTTTATGATTCTTACTAGTCAGATATATTCCTCTGCGGGAAATATGGGGTTTTGAGTCCCTTTCACTGAGGAAGGTGTAGGTCTTGTCTATTCCATAGTTGGTTTTTGGAACGGTACGTGTGCTTATATCAAACTCCGGTTTTATGCATCACCCCACCTCTCCTTCCCCGTTAAGCAGGCATAAGAGTGTTTTCTAAATAGGAGACACTGTTCTCTTTCCTAACTCAGTTCAAGTGTAGCCATGTTTATAGGGTCTTCATAAGTGATATCTTATGATAAGTTTCTTTTTCTGTGTGACTTATTTCACTTAGAATCATCGTACCTGAATCCACCCATTTTGCTGCTACTGGTCTTATGACATTGATTTCATGGCTGAGGGATATTCCATCGTATGTAAGAACAACAATTTTTTGAACCATTTTTATATTTCCTGGGATACTTAAGGTGTATCCAAGTTTAGGTCCTTGTAAGCAGTGCAGCCCTAAATTTTGGGGTGGCTCTGTCTTATTGATTTTCAGTTTTCCCGAGGTATATTCCGTAGACTGGAAGTGCCCTTGGCTCTGTAGCTCTGTTCATTACTTGTTTTAGGGAACACAGTGCACTCCTCCAGAGAGGCAGTTGGCAATTTACATCCCGCCCATCAGCATAACAAGGCTCCCTGTTCTCCAGGGCCTGTCTTGCCTTTCTGGTTTTTACACATTTTGTGGATGTCCCTTTTGACCGGTGGGAAGTGATACTTCTTTGTAGTGCAGATTTGCATTGCCCGCTTGCTTGCTTGGCTAAAAAGGGCGTATGCATTTTCTCCTGAATATATTCAGGAGAAAACGCATACGCCCTTTTTGGCCAAGTGCATCATTGTCGAAGTTGTGCCCCTCTTCCTGTGCTTTAAAGGTGATTCCAACATACCTCTTGAAATCTGTTTCCTGCTAGTCTGCCTCGCTTTCATGTCCGCCTCGTTGCCTTTCCTCAACAGATTTTTGGACGATAGTTGTCCTTTATTACTCGGCCAGTTTGTGAATTGCTGTGCCCCTGAGCTCCATTTTTCAACTCGTTTTTGTTGAGCTGACCGCAAGTCCAAAATTTTGGTTCAGGACCTATACTGGTTCCCGGTGGGTGTCTGAGACTTTGTTTAATTCTTCTTCCTGCCGGGAAATTACAGTGATATGTGCCCGTCCAAATGCCTAACAGCTACTCTCTCATTGGTTCTCCCTCTTCCCTTTCATCCTCTGCCAAATTGGCAACCTGTGCGAACCAGGAGGTTAAAGGCGCTGTCTCTCCAAGTTGGGAGGTTGATAGTAAATCAGATGGAAAGTCAAACCAGAGCACCAGGAGAGGGACTATTCGTTGAGTTTTAGAAACCTTTCGTATTCACAGTGTGTCCGTTCTCTAGGTTTCCTGTACGTGTATAGCTGTAGTAATATTCCCTTCAACCTGGAGATTTGGGACCCATGGAATGGGTGCCAGGCATTTTTGCTTTAAAGGGTCTGCATTTGCTCACCCAATCTCACCAATCGTCTCAGTCCCAAGTGTCCCTACTTATGCCACATCCAGCTTTCGTTGTATATAGGGTCATTCCAGGTTTCATCAGAGACCCTGAAGGAATTGTAAAGAATTTCCCATTTTTTTTGTTTTGTTTTTGAAATTCCTTTTTATAGTGGGTTTGAGCTGATTCTCGCTGCCATGTTTATGCCAGTCTAGACACACTTGATTCCCTTACGGAGACATATCAACACATAGGTTTTAAGATTCTTACTAGTCAGATATATTCCTCTGCGGGAAATATGGGGTTTTGAGTCCCTTTCACTGAGGAAGGTGTAGGTCTTGTCTATTCCATAGATGGTTTTTGGAACGGTACCTGTGCTTATATCAAACTCTGGTTTTATGCATCACCCCACCTCTCCCTCCCCCTTAAGCAGGCATAAGAGTGTTTTCTAAATGTGAGACACTGTTCTCTTTCCTAACTCAGTTCAAGTGTAGCCATGTTTACAGGATCTTCATAAGTGATATCTTATGCTAAGTTTCTTTTTCTGTGTGACTTATTTCACTTAGAATCATCGTACCTGAATCCACCCATTTTGCTGCTACTGGTCTTATGACATTGACTTCATGGCTGAGGGATATTCCATCATACGTAAGTACCACAATTTTTTGAACCATTTTTATATTTCCTGGGATATTTAAGGTGTACCCAAGTTGAGGTCCTTGTAAGCACTGCAGCCCTAAATATTGGGGTGGCTCTGTATTATTGATTTTCAGTTTTCCCAAGGTATATTCCCTAGACTGGAAGTGCCCTTGGCTCTGTAGCTCTGTTGTTTACTTGTTTTAGTAAACACAGTGCACTCCTCCAGAGAGGCAGTTGGCAATTTACATCCCACCCATCAGCATAACAAGGCTCCCTGTTCTCCAGGGCCCGTCTTGCCTTACTGGTTTTTACACATTTTGTGGATGTCCCTTTTGACCGGTGGGAAGGGATACTTCTTTGTTGTGCCGATTTGCATTGCCCGCTTGCTTGCTTGGCCAAAAAGGGCGTATGCGTTTTCTCCTGAATATATTCAGGAGAAAACGCATACGCCCTTTTTGGCCAAGGGCATCAATGTCGAAGTTGTGCCCCTCTTCCTGTGCTTTAAAGGCGATTCCAACGTACCTCATAAAATCTGTTTCCTGCTATTCTGCCTCGCTTTCAAGTCCGCCTCGTTGCCTTCCCTCAACAGATTTTTGGACGATAGTTGTCCTTTATTACTCGGCCAGTTTGTGAATTGCTGTGCCCCTGAGCTCCATTTTTCAACTCGTTTTTGGTGAGCTGACCGCAAGTCCAAAATTTTGGTTCAGGACCTATACTGGTTCCCAGTGGGTGGCTGAGACTTTGGTTAATTCTTCTTCCTGCCGGGAAATTACAGTGATATGTGCCCGTCCAAATGCCTAACAGCTACTCTCTCATTGGTTCTCCCTCTTCCCTTTCATCCTCTGCCAAATTGGAAACCTGTGCGAACCAGGAGGTTAAAGGGGCTGTCTCTACAAGTTGGGAGGTTGATAATAAAGCAGATGGAAAGTCAAACCGGAGCACCAGGATAGGGACTATTCGTTGAGTTTTAGAAACCTTTCGTATTCACAGTGTGTCCGTTCTCTAGGTTTCCCGTACATGTTATAGCTGTAGTAATATTTCCTTCAACCTGGAGAGTTGGGACTCATGGAATGGGTGCCAAGCATTTGTGCTTTAAAGGGTCTGCATTTGCTCACCCAATCTCACCAATCGTCTCAGTCCCAAGTGTCCCTCCTTATGCCACATCCAGCTGTCGTTGTATATATGGTCATTCCAGGTTTCCTCAGAGACCCTGAAGGAATTGTAAAGAATTTCCCAGTTTTTTGTTTTGTTTTTGAAATTCCTTTTTATAGTGGGTTTGAGCTGATTCTCGCTGCCATGTTTATGCCAGTCTAGACACACTTGATTCCCTTACGGAGACATATCAATACATAGGTTTTAAGATTCTTACTAGTCAGATATATTCCTCTGCGGGAAATATGGTGTTTTGAGTCCCTTTCACTGAGAAAGGTGTAGGTCTTGTCTATTCCATAGTTGGTTTTTGGAACGGTATGTGTGCTTATATCAAACTCAGGTTTTATGCATTACCCCACCTCTCCTTCCCCCTTAAGCAGGCATAAGAGTGTTTTCTAAATATGAGACACTGTTCTCTTTCCTAACTCAGTTCAAGTGTAGCCATGTTTACAGGATCTTCATAAGTGATATCTTATGATAAGTTTCTTTTTCTGTGTGACTTATTTCACTTAGAATCATCGTACCTGAATCCACCCATTTTGCTGCTGCTGGTCTTATGACATTGATTTCATGGCTGAGGGATAATCCATCGTACGTAATTACCACAATTTTTTGAACCATTTTTATATTTCCTGGGATACTTAAGGTGGATCCAAGTTGAGGTCCCTGTAAGCAGTGCAGCCCTAAATTTTGGGGTGGCTCTGTCTTATTGATTTTCAGTTTTCCCGAGGTATATTCCCTAGACTGGAAAGGCCCTTGGCTCTGTAGCTCTGTTCTTTACTTGTTTTAGGGAACACAATGCACTCCTCCAGAGAGGCAGTTGGCAATTTACATCCCGCCCATCAGCATAACAAGGCTCCCTGTTCTCCAGGGCCTGTCTTGTCTTTCTGGTTTTTACACATTTTGTGGATGTCCCTTTTGACCGGTGGGAAGTGATACTTCTTTGTAGTGCAGATTTGCATTGCCCGCTTGCTTGCTTGGCCAAAAAGGGCATATGCGTTTTCTCCTGAAGATATTCAGGGGAAAACGCATACACCCTTTTTGGCCAAGTGCATCATTTTCGAAGTTGTGCCCCTCTTCCTGTGCTTTAAAGGCGATTCCAACGTACTTCTTGAAATCTGTTTCCTGCTATTCTGCTTCGCTTTCAAGTCCGCCTCGTTGCCTTCCCTCAACAGATTTTTGGACGATAGTTGTCCTTTATTACTCGGCCAGTTTGTGAATTGCTGTGCCCCTGAGCTCCATTTTTCAACTCGTTTTTGGTGAGCTGACCGCAAGTCCAAAATTTTGGTTCAGGACCTATACTGGTTCCCGGTGGGTGGCTGAGACTTTGGTTAATTCTTCTTCCTGCGGGGAAGTTAGAGTGAGATGTGCCCGTCCAAATGCCTAACAGCTACTCTCTCATTGGTTCTCCCTCTTCGCTTTCATCCTCTGCCAAATTGGCAACCTGTGTGAACCAGGAGGTTAAAGGGGCTGTCTCTCCAAGTTGGGAGGTTGATAGTAAAGCAGATGGAAAGTCAAACCGGAGTACCAGGAGAGGGACTATTCGTTGAGTTTTAGAAACCTTTCGTATTCACAGTGTGTCCGTTCTCTAGGTTTCCCGTACATGTTATAGCTGTAGTAATATTCCCTTCAACCTGGAGAGTTGGGACCCATGGAATTGGTGCCATGCATTATTGCTTTAAATGGTCTGCATTTGCTCACCCAATCTCACCAATCGACTCAGTCTCAAGTGTCCCTCCTTATGCCACATCCAGCTGTCGTTATAGATAGGGTCATTCCAGGTTTCATCAGGGACCCGGAAGGAATTGTAAAGAATTTCCCAGTTTTTTTTGTTTTGTTTTTGAAATTCCTTTTTATAGTGGTTTGAGCTGATTCTCGCTGCCATGTTTATGCCAGTCTAGACACACTTGATTCCCTTATGGAGACATATCAATACATAGGTTTTAAGATTCTTACTAGTCAGATATATTCCTCTGCGGGAAATATGGGGTTTTAAGTCCCTTTCACTGAGAAAGGAGTAGGTCTTGTGTATTCCATTGTTGGTTTTTGGAACGGTACCAGTGCTTATATCAAACTCTGGTTTTATGCATCACCCCACCTCTCCTTCCACCTTAAGCAGGCATAAGAATGTTTTCTAAATATGAGATATTGTTCTCTTTCCTAACTCAGTTCAAGTGTAGCCATGTTTACAGGATCTTCATAAGTGATATCTTATGATAAGTTTCTTTTTCTGTGTGACTTATTTCACTTAGAATCATCATACCTGAATCCACCCATTTTGCTGCTACTGGTCTTATGACATTGATTTCATGGCTGAGGGATATTCCATCGTACGTAAGTACCAGAATTTTTTGAACCATTTTTATATTTCCTGGGATACTTAAGGTGTATCCAAGTTGAGGTCCTTGTAAGCAGTGGAGCCCTAAATTTTGGGGTGGCTCTGTCTTATTGATTTTCAGTTTTCCCAAGTTATATTCCCTAGACTGGAAGGGCCCTTGGCTCTGTAGCTCTGTTCTTTACTTGTTTTAGGGAACACAATGCACTCCTCCAGAGAGGCAGTTGGCAATTTACATCCCTCCCATCAGCATAACAAGGCTCCCTGTTCTCCAGGGCCTGTCTTGCCTTTCTTGTTCTTACACATTTTGTGGATGTCCCTTTTGACCGGTGGGAAGTGATACTTCTTTGTAGTGCAGATTTGCATTGCCCGCTTGCTTGCTTGGCCAAAAAGGGCGTATGTGTTTTCTCCTGAATATATTCAGGAGAAAACGCATACGCCCTTTTTGGCCAAGTGCATCATTGTCGAAGTTGTGCCCTTCTTCCTGTGCTTTAAAGGCGATTCCAATGTACCTCTTGAAATCTGTTTCCTGGTATTCTGCCTCGCTTTCAAGTCCACCTCGTTGCCTTCCCTCAACAGATTTTTGGACGATACTTGTCCTTTATTACTCTGCCAGTTTGTGAATTGCTGTGCCCCTGAGCTCCATTTTTCAACTCGTTTTTGGAGAGCTGACCGCAAGTCCAAAATTTTGGTGCAGGACCTATACTGGTTCCCGGTGGGTGGCTGAGACTTTATTTAATTCTTCTTCCTGCCGGGAAATTACAGTGTTATGTGCCCGTCCAAATGCCTAACAGCTACTCTCTCATTGGTTCTCCCTCTTCCCTTTCATCCTCTGCCAAATTGGCAACCTGTGCGAACCAGGAGGTTAAAGGGGCTGTCTCTCCAAGTTGGGAGGTTGATAGTTAAGCAGATGGAAAGTCAAACCGGAGCACCAGGAGAGGGACTATTCGTTGAGTTTTAGAAACCTTTCGTATTCACAGCATGTCCGTTCTCTAGGTTTCCCGTACATGTTATAACTGTAATAATATTCCCTTCAACCTGGAGAGTTGGGACCCATTGAATGGGTGCCTTGCATTTGTGCTTTAAAGTGTCTTCATTTGCTCACCCAAACTCACCAATCGTCTCAGTCCCAAGTGTCCCTCCTTATGCCACATCCAGCTGTCGTTGTAGATAGGGTCATTCCAGGTTTCATCAGAGACACTGAAGGAATTGTAAAGAATTTCCCAGTTTTTTGTTTTGTTTTTGAAATTCCTTTTTAGAGTGGGTTTGAGCTGATTCTCGCTGCCATGTTTATGTCAGTCTAGACACACTTGATTCCTTTACGGAGACATATCAATACATAGGTTTTAAGATTCTTACTAGTCAGATATATTCCTCTGCGGGAAATATGGGGTTTTGAATCCCTTTCACTGAGGAAGGTGTAGGTCTTGTCTATTCCATAGTTGGTTTTTGGAATGGTACCTGTGCTTATATCAAACTCTGGTTTTATGCATCACCCCACCTCTCCTTCCCTCTTAAGCAGGCATAAGAGTGTTTTCTAAATATGAGACACTGTTCTCTTTCCTAACTCAGTTCAAGTGTAGCCATGTTTATAGGATCTTCTTAAGTGATACCTTATGATAAGTTTCTTTTTCTGTGTGACTTATTTCGCTTAGAATCATCGTACCTGAATACACCCATTTTGCTGCTACTGGTCTTATGACTTTGATTTCATGGCTGAGGGATATTCCATCGTACGTAAGTACCACAATTTTTTGACCCATTTTTATATTTCCTGGGATACTTAAGGTGTATCCAAGTTGAGGTCCTTGTAAGCAGTGCAGCCTTAAATTTTGGGGTGGCTCTGTCTTATTGATTTTCAGTTTTCTCAAGGTATATTCCCTAGACTGGAAGTGCCCTTGGCTCTGTAGCTCTGTTGTTTACTTGTTTTAGGGAACACAATGCACTCCTCCAGAGAGGCAGTTGGCAATTTACATCCCGCCCATCAGCATAACAAGGCTCCCTGTTCTCCAGGGCCTGTCTTGCCTTTCTGGTTTTTACATATTTTGTGGATGTCTCTTTTGACCAGTGGGAAGTGATACTTCTTTGTAGTGCAGATTTGCATTGCCCGCTTGCTTGCTTGGTCAAAAAGGGCGTATGCGTTTTCTCCTGAATATTTTCAGGAGAAAACGCATACGCCCTTTTTGGCCAAGTGCATCATTGTCGAAGTTGTGCCCCTCTTCCTGTGCTTTAAAGGCGATTCCAACGTACCTCTTGAAATCTGTTTCCTGCTATTCTGCCTCTCTTTCAAGTCCGCCTCGTTGCCTTCCCTCAACAGATTTTTGGACGATAGTTGTCCTTTATTACTCGGCCAGTTTGTGAATTGCTGTGCCCCTGAGCTCCATTTTTCAACTCGTTTTTCGTGAGCTGACCGCAAGTCCAAAATTTTGGTTCAGGATATATACTGGTTCCCGGTGGGTGGCTGAGACTTTGGTTAATTCTTATTCCTGCCGGGAAATTACAGTGATATGTGCCGGTCCAAATGCCTAACAGCTACTCTCTCATTGTTTCTCCCTCTTCCCTTTCATCCTCTGCCAAATTGGAAACCTGTGCGAACCAGGAGGTTAAAGGGGCTGTCTCTCCAAGTTGGGAGGTTGATAGTAAAGCAGATGGAAAGTCAAACCAGAGCACCAGGATAGGGGCTATTCGTTGAGTTTTAGAAACCTTTCATATTCACAGTGTGTCCGTTCTCTAGGTTTCCCGTACATGTTATAGCTGTAGTAATATTCCCTTCAACCTGGACAGTTGGGAATTATGGAATGGGTGCCAAGCATTTGTGCTTTAAAGGGTCTGCATTTGCTCACCCAATCTCACCAATCGTCTCAGTCCCAAGTGTCCCTCCTTATGCCACATCCAGCTGTCGTATATAGGGTCATTCCAGGTTTCCTCAGAGACCCTGAAGGAATTGTAAAAAATTTCCCATTTTTTTTGTTTTGTTTTTGAAATTCCTTTTTATAGTGGGTTTGAGCTGATTCTCGCTGCCATGTTTATGCCAGTCTAGACACACTTGATTCCCTTACGGAGACATATCAATACATAGGTTTTAAAATTCTTACTAGTCAGATATATTCCTCTGGGGGAAATATGGTGTTTTGAGTCCCTTTCACTGAGAAAGGTGTAGGTCTTGTCTATTCCATAGTTGGTTTTTGGAACGGTACGTGTGCTTATATCAAACTCAGGTTTTATGCATCACCCCACCTCTCCATCCCCCTTAAGCAGGCATAAGAGTGTTTTCTAAATGTGAGACACTGTTCTCTTTCCTAACTCAGTTCAAGTGTAGCCATGTTTACAGGATCTTCATAAGTGATATCTTATGATAAGTTTCTTTTTCTGTGTGACTTATTTCACTTAGAATCATCGTACCTGAATCCACCCATTTTGCTGCTGCTGGTCTTATGACATTGATTTCATGGCTGAGGGATAATCCATCGTACGTAATTACCACAATTTTTTGAACCATTTTTATATTTCCTGGGATATTTAAGGTGTACCCAAGTTGAGGTCCTTGTAAGCACTGCAGCCCTAAATATTGGGGTGGCTCTGTATTATTGATTTTCAGTTTTCCCAAGGTATATTCCCTAGACTGGAAGTGCCCTTGGCTCTGTAGCTCTGTTGTTTACTTGTTTTAGTAAACACAGTGCACTCCTCCAGAGAGGCAGTTGGCAATTTACATGACGCCCATCAGCATAACAAGGCTCCCTGTTCTCCAGGGCCCGTCTTGCCTTACTGGTTTTTACACATTTTGTGGATGTCCCTTTTGACCGGTGGGAAGGGATACTTCTTTGTTGTGCCGATTTGCATTGCCCGCTTGCTTGCTTGGCCAAAAAGGGCGTATGCGTTTTCTCCTGAATATATTCAGGAGAAAACGCATACGCCCTTTTTGGCCAAGGGCATCAATGTCGAAGTTGTGCCCCACTTCCTGTGCTTTAAAGGCGATTCCAACGTACCTCATGAAATCTGTTTCCTGCTATTCTGCCTCGCTTTCAAGTCCGCCTCGTTGCCTTCCCTCAACAGATTTTTGGACGATAGTTTTCCTTTATTACTCGGCCAGTTTGTGAATTGCTGTGCCCCTGAGCTCCATTTTTCAACTCGTTTTTGGTGAGCTGACCGCAAGTCCAAAATTTTGGTTCAGGACCTATACTGGTTCCCAGTGGGTGGCTGAGACTTTGGTTAATTCTTCTTCCTGCCGGGAATTTAGAGTGATATGTGCCCGTCCAAATGCCTAACAGCTACTCTCTCATTGGTTCTCCCTCTTCCCTTTCATCCTCTGCCAAATTGGAAACCTGTGCGAACCAGGAGGTTAAAGGGGTTGTCTCTACAAGTTGGGAGGTTGATAGTAAAGCAGATGGAAAGTCAAACCAGAGCACCAGGATAGGGACTATTCGTTGAGTTTTAGAAACCTTTCGTATTCACAGTGTGTCCGTTCTCTAGGTTTCCCGTACATGTTATAGCTGTAGTAATATTTCCTTCAACCTGGAGAGTTGGGACTCATGGAATGGGTGCCAAGCATTTGTGCTTTAAAGGGTCTGCATTTGCTCACCCAATCTCACCAATCGTCTCAGTCCCAAGTGTCCCTCCTTATGCCACATCCAGCTGTCGTTGTATATATGGTCATTCCAGGTTTCCTCAGAGACCCTGAAGGAATTGTAAAGAATTTCCCATTTTTTTTGTTTTGTTTTTGAAATTCCTTTTTATAGTGGGTTTGAGCTGATTCTTGCTGCCATGTTTATGCCAGTCTAGACACACTTGATTCCCTTACGGAGACATATCAATACATAGGTTTTAAGATTCTTACTAGTCAGATATATTCCTCTGCGGGAAATATGGTGTTTTGAGTCCCTTTCACTGAGAAAGGTGTAGGTCTTGTCTATTCCATAGTTGGTTTTTGGAACGGTATGTGTGCTTATATCAAACTCAGGTTTTATGCATCACCCCACCTCTCCTTCCCCCTTAAGCAGGCAAAAGAGTGTTTTCTAAATATGAGACACTGTTCTCTTTCCTAACTCAGTTCAAGTGTAGCCATGTTTACAGGATCTTCATAACTGATATCTTATGATAAGTTACTTTTTCTGTGTGACTTATTTCACTTAGAATCATCGTACCTGAATCCACCCATTTTGCTTCTACTTGTCTTATGACATTGATTTCATGGTTGAGGGATATTCCATCGTACGTAAGTACCAGAATTTTTTGAACCATTTTTATATTTCCTGGGTTACTTAAGGTGGATCCAAGTTGAGGTCCCTGTAAGCAGTGCAGCCCTAAATTTTGGGGTGGCTCTGTCTTATTGATTTTCAGTTTTCCCGAGGTATATTCCCTAGACTGGAAAGGCCCTTGGCTCTGTAGCTCTGTTCTTTACTTGTTTTAGGGAACACAATGCACTCCTCCAGAGAGGCAGTTGGCAATTTACATCCCGCCCATCAGCATAACAAGGCTCCCTGTTCTCCAGGGCCTGTCTTGCCTTTCTGGTTTTTACACATTTTGTGGATGTCCCTTTTGACCGGTGGGAAGTGATACTTCTTTGTAGTGCAGATTTGCATTGCCCGCTTGCTTGCTTGGCCAAAAAGGGCATATGCGTTTTCTCCTGAAGATATTCAGGGGAAAACGCATACACCCTTTTTGGCCAAGTGCATCATTTTCGAAGTTGTGCCCCTCTTCCTGTGCTTTAAAGGCGATTCCAACGTACTTCTTGAAATCTGTTTCCTGCTATTCTGCTTCGCTTTCAAGTCCGCCTCGTTGCCTTCCCTCAACAGATTTTTGGACGATAGTTGTCCTTTATTACTCGGCCAGTTTGTGAATTGCTGTGCCCCTGAGCTCCATTTTTCAACTCGTTTTTGGTGAGCTGACCGCAAGTCCAAAATTTTGGTTCAGGACCTATACTGGTTCCCGGTGGGTGGCTGAGACTTTGGTTAATTCTTCTTCCTGCGGGGAAGTTAGAGTGAGATGTGCCCGTCCAAATGCCTAACAGCTACTCTCTCATTGGTTCTCCCTCTTCGCTTTCATCCTCTGCCAAATTGGCAACCTGTGTGAACCAGGAGGTTAAAGGGGCTGTCTCTCCAAGTTGGGAGGTTGATAGTAAAGCAGATGGAAAGTCAAACCGGAGCACCAGGAGAGGGACTATTCGTTGAGTTTTAGAAACCTTTCGTATTCACAGTGTGTCCGTTCTCTAGGTTTCCCGTACATGTTATAGCTGTAGTAATATTCCCTTCAACCTGGAGAGTTGGGACCCATGGAATTGGTGCCATGCATTATTGCTTTAAATGGTCTGCATTTACTCACCCAATCTCACCAATCGACTCAGTCTCAAGTGTCCCTCCTTATGCCACATCCAGCTGTCGTTATAGATAGGGTCATTCCAGGTTTCATCAGGGACCCGTAAGGAATTGTAAAGAATTTCCCAGTTTTTTTTGTTTTGTTTTTGAAATTCCTTTTTATAGTGGTTTGAGCTGATTCTCGCTGCCATGTTTATGCCAGTCTAGACACACTTGATTCCCTTATGGAGACATATCAATACATAGGTTTTAAGATTCTTACTAGTCAGATATATTCCTCTGCGGGAAATATGGGGTTTTGAGTCCCTTTCACTGTGAAAGGAGTAGGTCTTGTGTATTCCATTGTTGGTTTTTGGAACGGTACCTGTGCTTATATCAAACTCTGGTTTTATGCATCACCCCACCTCTCCTTCCACCTTAAGCAGGCATAAGAATGTTTTCTAAATATGAGATACTGTTCTCTTTCCTAACTCAGTTCAAGTGTAGCCATGTTTACAGGATCTTCATAAGTGATATCTTATGATAAGTTTCTTTTTCTGTGTGACTTATTTCACTTAGAATCATCGTACCTGAATCCACCCATTTTTCTGCTACTGGTCTTATGACATTGATTTCATGGCTGAGGGATATTCCGTCGTACGTAAGTACCAGAATTTTTTGAACCATTTTTATATTTCCTGGGATACTTAAGGTGTATCCAAGTTGAGGTCCTTGTAAGCAGTGGAGCCCTAAATTTTGGGGTGGCTCTGTCTTATTGATTTTCAGTTTTCCCAAGGTATATTCCCTAGACTGGAAGGGCCCTTGGCTCTGTAGCTCTGTTCTTTACTTGTTTTAGGGAACTCAATGCACTCCTCCAGAGAGGCAGTTGGCAATTTACATCCCACCCATCAGCATAACAAGGCTCCCTGTTCTCCAGGGCCTGTCTTGCCTTTCTGGTTTTTACACATTTTGTGGATGTCCCTTTTGACCCGTGGGAAGTGATACTTCTTTTTAGTGCAGATTTGCATTGCCCGCTTGCTTGCTTGGCCAAAAGGGCGTATGCGTTTTCTCCTGAAGATATTCAGGAGAAAACGCATACGCCCTTTTTGGCCAAGTGCATCATTTTCGAAGTTGTGCCCCTCTTCCTGTGCTTTAAAGGCGATTCCAACGTACTTCTGAAATCTGTTTCCTGCTATTCTGCCTCACTTTCAAGTCCGCCTCGTTGCCTTCCCTCAACAGATTTTTGGACGATAGTTGTCCTTTATTACTCGGCCAGTTTGTGAATTGCTGTGCCCCTGAGCTCCATTTTTCAACTCGTTTTTGGTGAGCTGACCGCAAGTCCAAAATTTCGGTTCAGGAACTATACTGGTTCCCGGTGGGTGGCTGAGACTTTGGTTAATTCTTCTTCCTGCCGGGAAATTACTGTGATATGTGCCCGTCCAAATGCCTAACAGCTACTCTCTCATTGGTTCTCCCTCTTCCCTTTCATCCTCTGCCAAATTGGCAACCTGTGCGAACCAGGAGGTTAAAGGGGCTGTCTCTCCAAGTTGGGAGGTTGATAGTAAAGCAGGTGGAAAGTCAAACCGGAGCACCAGGAGAGGGACTATTCGTTGAGTTTTAGAAACCTTTCGTATTCACAGTGTGTCCGTTCTCTAGGATTCCCGTACATGTTATAGCTGTAGTAATATTCCCTTCAACCTGGAGAGTTGGGACCCATGGAATGGGTGCCAGGCATTTGTGCTTTAAAGGGTCTGCATTTGCTCACCCAATCTCACAAATCGTGTCAGTCCCAAGTGTCCCTCCTTATTCCACATCCAGCTGTCGTTGTAGATACGGTCATTCCAGGTTTCATCAGAGACCCTGAAGGAATTGTAAAGAATTTCCCAGTTTTCTTGTTTTGTTTTTGAAATTCCTTTTTATAGTGAGTTTGAGCTGATTCTCGCTGCCATGTTTATGCCTGTCTAGACACATTTGATTCCCTTACGGAGACATATCAATACATAGGTTTTAAGATTCTTACTAGTCAGATATATTCCTCTGCGGGAAATATGGTGTTTTGAGTCCCTTTCACTGAGGAAGGTGTAGGTCTTGTCTATTCCATAGTTGGTTTTTGGAACGGTACGTGTGCTTATATCAAACTCTGGTTTTATGCATCACCCCACCTCTCCTTCCCCCTTAAGCAGGCATAAGAGTGTTTTCTAAATGTGAGACACTGTTCTCTTTCCTAACTCAGTTCAAGTGTAGCCATGTTTACAGGATCTTCATAAGTGATATCTTATGATAAGTTTCTTTTTCTGTGTGACTTATTTCACTTAGAATCATCGTACCTGAATCCACCCATTTTGCTGCTACTGGTGTTATGACATTCATTTCATGGCTGAGGGATATTCCATCGTACGTAAGTACCACAATTTTTTGAACCATTTTTATATTTCCTGGGATATTTAAGGTGTACCCAAGTTGAGGTCCTTGTAAGCTGTGCAGCCCTAAATATTGGGGTGGCTCTGTATTATTGATTTTCAGTTTTCCCAAGGTATATTCCCTAGAATGGAAGTGCCCTTGGCTCTGTAGCTCTGTTGTTTACTTGTTTTAGGGAACACAATGCACTCCTCCAGAGAGGCAGTTGGCAATTTACATCCCGCCCATCAGCATAACAAGGCTCCCTGTTCTCCAGGGCCTGTCTTGCCTTTCTGGTTTTTACACATTTTGTGGATGTCCCTTTTGACCGGTGGGAAGTGTTACTTCTTTGTAGTGCAGATTTGCATTGCCCGCTTGCTTGCTTGGCCAAAAAGGGCGTATGCGTTTTCTCCTGAATATATTCAGAAGAAAACGCATACGCCCTTTTTGGCCAAGTGCATCATTGTCGAAGTTGTGTCCCTCTTCCTGTGCTTTAAAGGCGATTCCAACGTACCTCTTGACATCTGTTTCCTGCTATTCTGCTTCGCTTTCAAGTATGCCTCGTTGCCTTCCCTCAACAGATTTTTGGACGATAGTTGTCCTTTATTACTCGGCCATTTTGTGAATTGCTGTGCCCCTGAGCTCGATTTTTCAACTCGTTTTTTGTGACCTGACCGCAAGTCCAACATTTTGGTTCAGGACCTATGCTGGTTCCCGGTGGGTCGCTGAGACTTTAGTTAATTCTTCTTCCTGCCGGGAAATTAGAGTGATATGTGCCCGTCCAAATGCCTAACAGCTACTCTCTCATTGGTTCTCCCTCTTCCCTTTCATCCTCTGCCAAATTGGAAACCTGTGCGTACCAGGAGGTTAAAGGGGATGTCTCTCCAAGTTGGGAGTTTGATAGTAAAGCAGATGGAAAGTCAAACCGGAGCACCAGGAGAGGGACTATTCGTTGAGTTTTAGAAACCTTTCGTATTCACAGTGTGTCCGTACTCTAGGTTTCCCGTACATGTTATAACTGTAGTAATATTCCCTTCAACCTGGAGAGTTGGGACCCATGGATTGGGTGCCATGCATTATTGCTTTAAAGGGTCTGCATTTGCTCACCCAATCTCACCAATCGTCTCAGTCCCAAGTGTCCAGCCTTATGCCACATCCAGCTGTCATTGTAGATAGGGTCATTACAGGTTTCATCAGAGACGCTGAAAGAATTGTATAGCATTTCCCAGTTTTTTTGTTTTGTTTGTGAAATTCCTTTTTATAGTGTGTTTGAGCTGATTCTCGCTGCCATGATTATGCCAGTCTAGACACACTTGATTCCCTTATGGAGACATAACAATACATAGGTTTTAAGATTCTTACTAGTCAGATATATTCCTCTGCGGGAAATATGGTGTTTTGAGTGCCTTTCACTGAGGAAGGTGTAGGTCTTGGCTATTCCATACTTGGTTTTTGGAACGGTACCTGTGCTTATATCAAACTCTGTTTTTATGCATCACCCCACCTCTCTTTCCCCCTTAAGCAGGCATAAGAGTGTTTTCTAAATGTGAGACACTGTTCTCTTTCCTAACTCAGTTCAAGTGTAGCCATGTTTACAGGATCTTCATAAGTGATATCTTATGATATGTTTCTTTTTCTGTGTGACTTATTTCACTTAGAATCATCGTACCTGAATCCACCCATTTTGCTGCTACTGGTCTTATGACATTGATTTCATGGCTGAGGGATATTCCATCGTACGTAAGTACCACAATTTTTTGAACCATTTTTATATTTCCTGGGATATATAAGGTGTACCCAAGTTGAGGTCCTTGTAAGCAGTGCAGCCCTAAGTTTTGGGGTGGCTCTGTCTTATTGATTTTCAGTTTTCCCAAGGTATATTCCCTAGACTGGAAGTGCCCTTGGCTCTGTAGCTCTGTTCTTTACTTGTTTTAGGGAACACAATGTACTCCTCCAGAGAGGCAGGTGGCAATTTACATCCCGCCCATCAGCATAACAAGGCTTCCTCTTCTCCAGGGCCTGTCTTGCCTTTTTGGTTTTTACATATTTTGTGGAAGTCCCTTTTGACCAGTGGGAAGTGATACTTCTTTGTAGTGCAGATTTGCATTGCCTGCTTGCTTGCTTGGCCAAAAAGGGCGTATGCGTTTTCTCCTGAATATATTCAGGAGAAAACGCATACGCCCTTTTTGGCCAAGTGCATCATTGTCGAAGTTGTGCCCCTCTTCCTGTGCTTTAAAGGCGATTCCAACGTACCTCTTGAAATCTGTTTCCTGCTATTCTGCCTCGCTTTCAGGTCCGCCTCGTTGCCTTCCCTCAACAGATTTTTGGACGATAGTTGTCCTTTATTACTCGGCCAGTTTGTGAATTGCTCTGCACCTGAGCTCCATTTTTCAACTCGTTTTTAGTGAGCTGACCGCAAGTCCAACATTTTGGTTCAGGACCTATGCTGGTTCCCGGTGGGGGGCTGAGACTTTGGTTACTACTTCTAACTCCCGGGAAGTTAGAGTGTTATGTGCCCGTCCAAATGCCTAACAGCTACTCTCTCATTGGTTCTCCCTCTTTCCTTTCATCCTCTGCCAAATTGGAAACCTGTGTGAAACAGGAGGTTAAAGGGGTGGTCTCTCTAAGGTAGGAGGTTGATAGTAAAGCAGATGGAAAGTCAAACCGGAGCACCAGGAGAGGGACTATTCGTTGAGTTTTAGAAACCTTTCGTATTCACAGTGTGTCTGTTCTCTAGGGTTCCCGTACATGTTATAGCTGTAGTAATATTCCCTTCAACCTGGAGAGTTGGGACCCATGGAATGTGTGCCAGGCATTTGTGCTTTAAAGGGTCTGCATTTGCTCACCCAATCTCACCAATCGTCTCAGTCCCAAGTGTCCCACCTTATGCCACATCCAGCTGTCATTGTAGATAGGGTCATTCCAGGTTTCATCAGAGACCCTGAAGGAATTGTAAAGAATTTCCCAGTTTTTTTGTTTTGTTTTTGAAATTCCTTTTTATAGTGGATTTGAGCTGATTCTCACTGCCATGTTTATGCCAGTCTAGACACACTTGATTCCCTTACGGAGACATATCAATACATAGGTTTTAAGATTCTTTCTAGTCAGATATATTCCTCTGCGGGAAATATGGGGTTTTGAGTCCCTTTCACTGAGGAAGATGTAGGTCTTGTCTATTCCATTATTGGTTTTTGGAACGGTACCTGTGCTTATATCAAACTCTGGTTTTATGCATCACCCCACATCTCCATCCCCCTTAGGCAGGCATCAGAGTGTTTTCTAAATGTGAGACATTGTGCTCTTTCCTAACTCAGTTCAAGTGTAGCCATGTTTATAGGGCCTTCATAAGTGATATCTTATGATAAGTTTCTTTTTCTGTGTGACTTATTTCACTTAGAATCATCGTACCTGAATCCACTCATTTTGCTGCTACTGGTCTTATGACTTTTATTTCATGGTTGAGGGATATTCCATCGTACGTAAGTACCACAATATTTTGAACCATTTTTATATTTCCTGGGATATTTAATGTGTACCCAAGTTGAGGTTCTTGTAAGCAGTGCAGCCCTAAATTTTGAGGTGGCTCTTTCTTATTGATTTTCAGTTTTCCCAAGGTATATTCCCTAGACTGGAAGTGCCCTTGGCTCTGTAGCTCTGTTGTTTACTTGTTTTAGGCCACACAATGCATTCCTCCAGAGAAGCACTTGACAGTTTTTATCTCGCCCAACACCATAACAAGGCTCCCTGTTCTCCAGGGCCTGTCTTGCGTTTCTGGATTTTACACATTTTGTTGCTGTCCCTTTTGACCAGTGGGAAGTGATACTTCTTTGTAGTGCAGATTTGCATTGCCCGCTTACTTGCTTGGCCAAGAAGGGCGTATGCGTTTTCTCCTGAATATATTCAGGAGAAAACGCATACGCCCTTCTTGGCCAAGTGCATTATTGTCAAAGTTTTGCCCCTGTTCCTGTGCTTTAAAGGCGATTCCAACGTACCTCTTGAAATCTGTTTCCTGCTATTCTGCCTGCCTTTCAAATCCGCCTCGTTTCCTTCCCTCAACAGATTTTTGGACGATAGTTGTCCTTTATTACTCTGCCAGTTTTTAAATTGCTGTGCCCCTGAGCTGCATTTTTCAACTCGTTTTTTGTGAGCTGAACGCAAGTCCAAAATTTTGGTTCAGTACCTATACTGGTTCCCGGTGGGTGGCTGAGACTTTTGTTAATTCTTCTTCCTGCCGGGAAATTAGAGTGGCATGTGCCCGTCCAAATCCCTAACAGCTACTCTCTCATTGGTTCTTCCTCTTCCCTTTCATCCTCTGCCAAATTGGCAACCTGTTTGAACCAGCATGATAAAGTGGCTTTCTCTTCAAGTTGGAAGACTGAAAATAAAGCAGTTGTAAAGTGAAACCGGAGCACCAGGAGAGGGACTATTCTTTGAGGTTTAGAAACCTTTCGTATTCACAGTGTGTCCGTTCTCTAGGTTTTCCGTACATGTTTTAGCTGTAGTAATAGTTCCTTCAACCTGGAGAGTTGAGACCCATGGAATGGGTGCCACATATTATTGTTTTAAAGGGTCTGCATTTGCTCACCCTCTCTCACCAACCCTCTCAGTCCCAAGTGTCCAGCCTTATGCCACATCCCGGTGTCGTTGTAGATAGTGTCATTCCAGGTTTCATCAGAGACCCTGAAGGAATTGTAAAGAATTTCCCTGTTTTTTTTTTTTTTTTGAATTTCCTTTTCTAGTGGGTTTGATCTGATTCTCGCTGCTATGTTTATGCCAGTCTAGACACACTTGATTCCCTTACGGAGACATATCAATACATAGGTTTTAAGATTCTTACTAGTAAGATATATTCTTCTGCGGGAAATATGGGGTTTTGAGTCCCGTTCACAGAGGAAGTAGTAGGTCTTGTCTATTCTGTATTTGGATTATGGAACCGTACCTGTGCTAATATCAAACTCTGGGTTTATTCATCACCCCACCTCTGCTTTCCCCTTAAGCATGCATAAGAGTGTTTTCTAAATATGAGACTTTGTTCCTTTTCCTAATTCATTCCATGTGTAGCCATTTTTATATACCCTTCATAAGTGATATCTTATGATAAGTTTATTTTTCTGTGTGACTTATTTCAGTTTGAATCATCGTACATGAATACCGTCATTATGCTGCTACTGGCCTTATGACATTGACTTCATGGCTGAGGGATATTCCATCATACGTATGTACCACAATTTCTTTACCATTTTTGTCTTTCCTGGTATTTATAAGGTGTCCAGAAGTCGAGGTTCTTGTAAGCAGTGCTGCCATAAATTTTGGGGTGGCTGTGTCTTATTGATTTTCAATTTTCCCAAGGTATATTCCCGTGACTGGACGTGCCTTAGGTTGTGAAGCACTGTTGTTTACTTCTTTTTGGGAACACAATGCACTCCTCCAGAGTGGCTGTTGGCAATTTACATCCCACCCATCCGTATAACAAGGCTCACTGTTCTCCAGATCCTGTCTTGCCTTTCTTGTTTTTACACATTTTACGGATATCCCTTTTGACCAGTTGGAAGTGATACTTCTTTGTAGTGCAGATTTGCATTGTGCGGTTGCTTGGTTGGCCAAAATTGGCGTATGCGTTTTCTCCTGAATATATTCAGGAGAAAACGCATGTGCCCTTTATGGACAATTCCATCATTGTCGAAGTTGTGATGCTTTTCCTGTGTTTAAAGGCGATTCCAATGTACTTCTGGAAATCTGTTTCATGCCCTTCTGCCTCATTTTCAAATCCGCCTCATGGCTTTCTCTCAACAGATTTTTGGAAGAGAGTAGTCCTTTATAACTCTGCAAGTTAGTGAATTGCTGTGCCCCTGAGCTCCATTTTTCAACTCGCGTTTTTTTGAGCTGACTGCCAATCCACAATTTTGCTTCAGGACCTATACTGGTTCCATTGGGGGGGCTGGCTCAGAGTTTGTTAATTCTTCTTCGTGACGGGAATTTAGAGTGACATGTGACCATCCAAATGTCTACAGCTACTCTCTAATTGTTTCTCCCTCTTCCCTTATATCCTCTACACCATGTGCCAACTGTGCGAACCAGGAGGTTATAGGTGCTGACTCTCCAATTTGGGAGATTGATACTAAAGCAGTTGGAATGTCAAACTGGTGCACAAGGAGATAAAAAAATTAGTAGAGTTTTAGAAACCTTTCACCATCAGATGGTGTCCATTCTCTAGGTTTCCCATACATGTTATAACTGTAGTGATATTCCCTTCTACCTGGAGAGTTGGGACCCATGGAATGGGTGCCAGGTATTATTGCTTTAAACGGTCTGCATTTTCTCACCCAATCTCACCAATCCTCTCAGTCCCAAGTGACCAGCCTTATGCCACATCCAGCTGTCGTTGTAGATAGGGTCATTCTAAGTTTCATCAGAACGCCTGAAGGTATTGTGTAAGAATTTCACTGTTTATTTGTTTTGTTTTGAAATTCATTTTTATAGTGGGTTTGAGCTGATTCTCTCTGCCGTGTTTATGTCATTCTAGACATACTTAGTTACCTTATGGAGACATATCAATACATAGGTTTTAAGATTCTTACTAGTCAGATATACTACTCTGCGGGGAATAGGGGTGTTGAGCCCCGTTCAGTGAGGAAAGAGTAGGTCTTGTCTATTTTGTATTTGGATTATGCAACCGTACCTGTGCTAATATCAAACTCTGGTTTTATGCATCACCCCACCTCTCCTTCCCCCTTAAGCAGGTATAAGAGTGTTTTCTAAATGTGAGACACTGTTCTCTTTCCTAACTCAGTTCAAGTGTAGCCATGTTTACAGGATCTTCATAAGTGATATCTTATGATAAGTTTCTTTTTCTGTGTGACTTATTTCACTTAGAATCATCGTACCTGAATCCACCCATTTTGCTGCTACTGGTCTTATGACATTGATTTCATGGCTGAGGGATATTCCATCGTACGTATGTACCACAATTTCTTTACTATTTTTGTCTTTACTGGGATATTTAAGGTGTCCCGAAGTCGAGGTTCTTGTAAGCAGTGCTGCCCTATATTTTGGGTTGGCTGTGTCTTATTGATTTTCAATTTCCCCAAGGTATATTCCCATGACGGGAAGTGCCTTTGGTTGTGAAGCTCTGTTGTTTAATTCTTTTAGGGAACACAATGCACTCCTCCAGAGTGGCTGTTGGCAATCTGCATCCCACCCATCAGCATAACAAGGCTCCCTGTTCTCTAGAGCCCCTCTTGCCTTTCTGGTTTTTACACATTTTACAGATATCCCTTTTGACCGGTGGGAAGTGATACTTCTTTGTAGTGCAGATTTGCATTGTGCGGTTGCTTGGTTGGCTAAAATGGGTGTATGCGTTTTCTCCTGAATATATTCAGGAGAAAACACATGCGCCCTTTATGGACAATTCCCTAATTGTCGAAGTTGTGATGCTTTTCCTGTGTTTAAAGGCGATTCCAATGTACTTCTGGAAATCTGTTTCGTGCAAATCTCCCTCATTTTCAAGTCCGCCTCATGGCTTTTCCTCAACAGATTTTTCGAAGAGAGTAGTCCTCTATAACTCTGCAAGTTAGTGAATTGCTGTGCCCCTGAGCTCCATTTTTCAACTTGTGTTTTTGTGAGCTGACCTTAAACCCACAATTTTGCTTCAGGACCTATACTAGTTATGGGGGTGGGGCAGGCTGAGAGTTTGGTTAATTCTTCTTCATGACGGGAAATTAGAGTGACATGTGGCCGTCCAAATGCCTACAGCTACTCTCTCATTGGTTCTCCCTCTTCCCTTATATCCTCTGCACAATGTGCCAACTGTGCGAACCAGGATGTTATAGGGGCTGACTCTCCAAGTTGGGAGATTGATATTAAAGCAGTTGGAATGTCAAGCTGCAGCACATGGAGGGAAAAAAAATTAGTAGAGTTTTAGAAACCTTTCACCATCAGAGGGTGTCCATTCTCTAGGTTTCCCATACATGTTATAACTGTAGTGATATTCCCTTCTACCTGGAGAGTTGGGAACCATGGAATCAGTGGCAGGCATTATTGCTTTAAAGCATCTGCATTTTCTCACCCAATCTCACCAATCCTCTCAGTCCCAGGTGAACAGCCTTATGCCACATCCAGCTGTTGTTGTAGATAGGGTCATTCCAAGTTTCATCAGAACCCCTGAAGGTGTTGTGTAAGAATTTCACTGTTTCTTTGTTTTGTTTTGAAATTCCTTCTTATAGTGGGTTTGAGCTGATTCTCACTGCCGTGTTTATGTCATTCTAGACACACTTGGTTCCCTTATGGAGACATATCAATACATAGGTTTTAAGATCCTTACTAGTCAGATATATTTCTCTCTGGGGAATAGGGGTGTTGAGTCCCATTCACTGAGGAAGGAGTCGGGCTTGTCTCTTCTGTATTTGGATTATGGAACGGTACCTGTGTTAATATCAAACTCTGGTTTTGTGTGTCTCCCCACCTCTCCTTCCCCCTTAAGCAAGCATAAGAGTGTTTTCTAAATCTGAGACTCTGTTCTCTTTCCTAATTCAGTTCATATGTAGCCAGGTTTACAGTCCCTTCATAAGTGATATCTTATATCAGAATGCACCATGGCCCTTGTCATAATAATGCTCCATGACCCCTGTCATCACAATGCTCCATTCCCTGGTTATCACAATGCTCCATGTCCCTTGTCATAACAATTCTCCACGTACTTGTCATCACAATGCTACATGACACTTCTCTTCACAAAGTTACATGCTCGTTTCATCACAATTCTCCATGCACTTGTCATTGCAATGTTCCATGACCCCTGTCATAGCAAGCTCCAAGTGTTTGTCATCACAATGCTTCACGACTTTATCATCTAAATTCTCAATGGCACTTTTCATCACAATGTTCCGTACACTTGTCATCACAATGCTCCATGCCCTTGTCATCACAATGCTCCCTGACACCTATCATCACAATGCTTCATGCCCCTTGTCATTACAGTGCTCCATGATGCTCGTCATCACAATTACCCATGGTCTTCTCATCACAATGCTCCACGGTTTTGCCATCACAATGCTCCATGCCCTGGTCATCTCAAAGCTCAATGTCCCTTGTCCTCACAATTCTCCACGTCCTTGTCATCACAATGCTCCATGGCACTTCTCATCACAATGTTATATGCTCTTGTCATAACAATACTCCATGCACTTGTCATCGCAATGCTCCATGACCCCTGTCATAGGAAGCTCCATGCGCTTGTCATCACAATGTTTCAGGACATGGACATTAAAATTATCAATGGCCCTTGTCATCTCAATGCTCCATGCGCTTATCATCACAATGCTCCTTTACGTTTGTCACAACAATCCTCCATGACACTTGGCATCACAATGCTCCGTGCTATTGTCATCACAATGGAACATGACATATGTCATCACAATGCTCCCTGACACCTGTCTTCACAATACTCCATGACCTTGTCATCACAATGCTCCATGCCCTTGTCATCACAATGTGCCATGCCCACTGTCATCAAAATAATCCATGAAACTTGTCAGACCAAAGCTCCATGCCACCTTTCATCACAATGCTCCATGAACCCTGTCATCACAATGCACCATGCCCATCATCATAATGCTTCATGCTCTTGTCAGCACAATGAAATCAAAATGCTCCATGACCTCTGTCATCACAATGCTCCAAACCCTTGTGATCACAATGTTCCATAACACTTGTCATCACAATACCCCATGACGCTACTCATCACAATTATCCATGGACTTCTCATCACAATGCCCCATGACATTTGTCATCACAATGCGCAATACACATGTCATCACAATTCTCCCTGACTCTTGCCATCAGTATGCTCCCTGAACCCTTTCATGACAAGGCTCCATGCCTTTTTCATCACAATTATCCATGCCATTTTCATCACAATGCTCCAAGACCCCTTTAATCACAATGCTCCATGCCCTTGTCATCACAAAGCTCCATGATGCATGTCATCAGAATGCTCAATGGCCTTCTCATCACAATGCTCCATGCCCTTGTCATCACAATGCTCCAAGACCCCTGTAATCACAATGGTCCATGCCCCTTTTCATCAGAATGCTCCATGAGACTTGTCATCACAAGGCTCCATGGTCTTCTCATCACAATGCTCCAGGACATTGTCATCAAAATGCTCCATTCCCTTATCATCACAATGCTCCATGACCCCTGTCATCACAATACTCCATGAACATTTTCAGCCCAATGCTCCATGACCTTCTCATCACAATGCTCCATGACCAATATCATCACAATGCTCCATGACCACAGTCATCACAACGCTCAATATCACCTGACAACACAATGATCCGGGACTCTTGTCATCACAATGTTCCATTCCCTAGTCATCACAATGCTCCATGACCCCTGTCATCACAATACTCCATGAACATTTTCAGCCCAATGCTCCATGACACTTGTCATGACAATGATGCATGCCCTTGTCATCCCAATGCTCCATGACCCCTGTAATCACAATGCTCCGTGACGCTTGTCATCACAGTGCTCCATGACACCTGTCATCACAATGCTCCATGCCTTTGTCAGCAAAATGCTACATGACTTGTCATTACAATGTTCTATGCACTTGTCATCACAATACTCCATTACCATTGCCATCACAATCCTCCATGAACCTTGGGATCACATTGCTCCATGCCCTTGTCATCACAATGCTCCATGCTCCTTGAAATCAAAATGATCCATGACCTCTGTCATCACAATGCTCCAAACCCTTGTGATCACAATGTTCCATAACACTTGTCATCACAATGCTCCATGATGCCTGTCATCACAATACTCCATGCCCTTTTCATCACAATGCTCCATGACCTTTGTCATCACAATTCTCGATACACTTGTCATCACAATGCTCCCTGACACTTGTCATCAGAATGCTCCTTGAACCCTGTCACAAAAAGGCTCCATGCCTTTTTCATCAAAATGCACCATGCCGTTTTCATCACAATGCTCCATGCCATTGTCATCAAAATACTCCACAACCTTGTCATCAGAATGCTCCATGTCCCTTGTCATCACAATTTTCCATGCACTTGTCAGCACAATGCTCCCTGACCCTTGTCATCACAATGCTCCAAGCCATTGTCATCACAATGCTCCATTACCTTTGTCATCAGAATCCTCCATGACACTTGGCATCACAATGCTCCATGGCATTGTCATCACAATGGGCCATTACATATGTCATCACAATGCTCCCTGACACCTGTCTTCACAATAATGAATGACCTGGTCATCACAATGCTCCATGCCCTTGTCATCACAATGCACCATTCCAACTGTCATCGCAATAAGCCATGAAACTTATTAGACCAATGCTCCATGCCCTTGTCATCACAATGCCCCATGCCCTTGTTATCACAATGCTCCATGACCCCTGTCATCACAATGCTCCGTGACTCCAGTCATCACAAGGCTTCATGACCTTTGTCATCACAATGGTCCATGCCCTTGTCACCAACAGTCTCTGTGACCTTTTTAACCACAATGCTTCATGAACTTTTCATCACAATGCTCTTTGACCCTTGTCATCACAATGCTCTATGCCTTTGCAGCACAATGCTCCATGCCCTTGTCATTACAATCCTCCATGACCCATGTATCACTGTGTTCCATGCCCTTTTCATCACAATGCTCCATGCCCACTCTCATCACAATAATCCATGAAACTTTTCAGACAAATGTTCCATGCCCTTGTCATCACAATGCTCCATTACCCCTGTCATAACAATGCTCCATGACCCCTGCCATCACAACGTTCCACGGCCTTGTCATCACATGGCTCCATGACCCTTGTCATCACAATGCTCCAAGACCCCTGTAATCACAGTGCTACATGCCCTTGTCATCACAAAGCTCCATGATGCATGTCATCACAATGCTCCATGCCCTTGCCATCACAATGCTCCATTACCCCTGTGATAACAATGCTCCATGACCCCTGCCATCAAGATGTTCCATGGCCTTGTCATCACAAGGCTCCATGACCCTTCTCATCACAATGCTCCAAGACCCCTGTAATCACAATGCTCCATGTCCCTTTTTATCTCAATGATCCATGAACCCTGTCATCACAATGCACCATGACCATCATCATAATGCTTCAGGCTATTGTCATCACAATGAAATCAAAATTCTCCATGACCTCTGTCATAACACTGCTCCAAACCCTTGTGATCACAATATTCCATAACACCTGTCATCACAATGCCCCATGATGCTCGTCATCACAATTATCTATGGTCTTCTCATCACAATGCTCCATGACCTTTGTCATCACAGTGCTCAATACACTTGTCATCAAAATGCTCCCAGACACTTGTTCTCTGTATGCTCCTTGAACTCTGTCATGACAAGGCTCCATGCCTTTTTCATCACAATGATCCATGCCTTTTTCATCACAATGCTCCAAGACACCTGTAATTACAATGCTCCATGCCCTTGTCATCACAAAGCTCAATGACACATGTCATCAGACTGCTCCTTGGCCTTCTCATCCCAATGCTCCATGCCCTTGTCATCACAATTTTCCAAGACACTCTAATCACAATGCTCCATGCCCCTTTTCATCAGTATGCTCCATGAGACTTGTCTCACAAGGCTCCATGGTTTTCTCATCACAATGCTCCAGCACCTTGTCATCACAATGCTTCACGACCTTGTCATGAAAATTTTCAATGGCACTTGTCATCATAATGCTCCAAGCCCTAGTCATCACAATGCTCCATTATATTTGTCATCACAATCCTCCATTACATTTGGCATCACAATGCTCCATGCCATTGTCATCGCAATGGACCATGACATATGTCATCACAATGCTCCCTGACACTTGTCTTCACAATACTCCATGACCTTCTCATCACAATGCCCCATGCCCTTGTCATCACAATGCCCCATGCCCACTGTCATCACAATAATCTATTAAACTTGTCAGACCAATGCTCCATGCCCCTGTCATCACAATGCTCCATGCCCTTGTCATCACAGTGCTCCATGACCCCTGTCATCACAATGCTCTGTGACTCCAGTCATCACAATGCTTAATAACATTTGTCATCACAGTGTTCCATGCCCACATCATCACAAGGCTCTGTGACCTTTGTAACCACAATACTCCATGAACTTTTCATCACAATACTCCGTGACCCTTGTCATCACAATGCTCCATGCCTTTGTCAGAACAATGCTCCATGACCCTTGTCATCACAATGTGCCACGTGATTTTCATCACAACGGTCCACAACTTTGTCATCGTAATGCTCCATAAACCTTGTAATCACAATGCTCCATGCACTTCTCATCAAAATGCTCTCTCAACAGAGATATCACAATGTTCCATCACTAGTCATCACAATACTCCCTCACCCCTGTAATCACAATGTTGCATGACCCCTGTCATCACAATGCTACATCCCCTTATCATCACAATGTTCCATGACCCCTGACATCACAATGTTCCATAACCCCTGTCATCAAAATGCTCCATGACCCTTTTCATCCCAAAGCTCCATGACCCCTGACATCACAATGTTCTATAACCCCTGTCATCAAAATGTTCCATTACACTTTTCATCAAATTGCTGCATGACCCTGTCATCAAAATGCTCCCTGCCCTTCTCATCACAATGCACCACGCCCTTGACATCAAAATGCTCCATGACTTTTGTCATCACAAAGCTCCATAACCCTTGGAATCACAGTGTTCCATGAACCCTCTCATCACATTGTTCCATGCCCTTGTCATCACAAAGCTCCATGACGCTTGTCAAAACAATGTTCGATGCCCTTCTCATCACAATGCTCCATGCCCTTGTCATTACAATCCTCCATGACCCATGGATCACAGTGTTCCGTGACCTTGTCATCACAATGCTCCATGCCCACTCTCATCACAATAATCCATGAAACTTTTCAGACCAATGCTCCATGCCCTTCTCATCACAATGCTCCATTACCCCTGTCATAACAATGCTCCGTGACGCCTGCCATCACAATGTTCCACACCATTGTCATCACAAGGCTCCATGACCCTTGTCATCACAATGCTCCAAGACCCCTGTAATCACAATGCTCCATGCCCTTGTCATCACAAAGCTCAATGACGCATGTCATCAGAATGCTCCATGGCCTTCTCATCACAATGCTCCTTGCCCTTGTCATCACAATGCTCCAAGACCCCTGTAATCACAATGCTCCATGCCCCTTTTCATCTCAATGCTCCATGAACCCTGTCATCACAATGCACCATGCCCATCACCATAATGCTTCAGGCTATTGTCATCACAATGAAATCAAAATGCTCCATGACCTCTGTCATCACAATGCTCCGAAACCTTGTGATCACAGTGTTCCATAAAACTTATCATCACAACACCCCATGACGCTCATCATCACAATTATCCATGGTCTTCTCATCACAATGCTCCATGAACTTTGTCATCACAATGCTCAATACACTTGTCATCACAATGCTCCGTGACACTTGTCGTCAGTATGCTCCTTGAACCCTGTCATGACAAGGCTCCATGCCATTTTCATAACAATGATCCATGCCATTTTCATCACAATACTCCATGCCCTTGTCAGCACAAAGCTCCATGACGCATGTCATCAGAATGCTCCATGGCCTTCTCATCACAATGCTCCAAGACCCTTTTCATCAGAATGTTCCATGAGAATTGTCATCACAAGGCTCCATGGACTTCCCATCACAATGCTCCAGGACCTTGTCATCACAGTGCTCAATTCCCTTCTCATTACAATGCTCCATGACCCCTGTCATCACAATACTCCATGAACATTTTCAGCCCAATGCTTCATGACCTTCTCATCACAATGCTCCATGACCCATATCATCACAATCCTCCATGACCACTGTCATCACAACACTCCATGACCCCTGACAACACAATGATCCGGGACTCTTGTCATCACAATGCTCCATTCCCTTGTCATCACAATGCTCCATGAACATTTTCAGCCCAATGCTCCATGACACTTGTCATCACAATGATCCATGCCCTTGTCATCCCAATGCTCCATGACCCCTGTAATCACAATGCTCCATGACGCTTATCATCACAGTGCTCCATGCCATTTATCATCACAATTCTCCATGCCTGTGTCATCAAAATCCTACATGACCTTGTCATCACAATGCTCCATGAGCTTGTCATCATAATACTCCATTACCATTTTCATCACAATCCTCCATGAACCTTGGGATCACATTGCTCCATGCCCTTGTCATCACAATGCTCCATGCTCCTTGAAATCAAAATGGTCCATGACCTCTGTCATCACAATGCTCCAACCCCTTGTGATCACAATGTTCCATAACACTTGTCATCACAACACTCCATGATGACTGTCATGACAATACTCCATGCACTTGTCGTCACAATGCTCCATGACCTTTGTCATCACAATTCTCAATACACTTGTCATCACAATGCTCCCTGACACTTGTCGTCAGAATACTCCTTGAACACTGTCATGAAAATGCTCCATGCCTTTTTCATAAGAATGCTCCATGCCCTTTTCATCACAACGCTCCATGTCATTGTCATCACAATACTCCACAAGCTTGTCATCAGAATGCTCCCTGATCATTGTCTTCACAATGCTCCATGACCACTGTCATCACAATGCTCTATACCCCTTGTCATTACAGTGCTCCATGACGCTCGTCATCACAATTATCCATGGTCTTCTCATCACAGTGCTCCACGGTCTTGCCATCACAATGCTCCATGCACTGGTCATCACAATGCTCCATGTCCCCTGTCATCACAATTCTCCACGTTCTTGGCATCACTATGCTCCATGATACTTCTCATCACAGTGTTACATGTTTTGTCATAACAATTCTCTATGCACTTGTCATCGTAATGCTCCATGACCCCTGTCATAGCAAGCTCCATGTGATTGTCATCACAATGCTTCATGAACATGTCATCAAAATTCTCAATGGCCCTTGTTATTACAATGCGCCATGACCCTTGTCATCACAATGCTCCAAGCCCTTGTCATCAAAATGCTCCATTACCTTTGTCATCACAATCCTCCATGACACTTGGCATCACAATGCTACATTCCATTGTCATTGCAATAGACCATGACATATGTCATCACAATGCTCCCTGACACCCTTCTTCACAATACTCCATGACCTTCTCATCACAATGCTCCATGCCCTTGTCATCACAATGCGCCATGCCCACTGTCATCACAATAATCCCTGAAACTTGTCAGAAAAATGCTCCATGACCCTGTCATCACAAGGCTCCATGCCCTTTCATCACAATGCTCTATGACCCCTGTCATCACAATGCTCCGTGACTCCAGTTATCACAATGCTTCATGACTTTGTCATCACAATGGTCCATGCCCTCGTCATCACAAGACTCTGTGACCTTGGTGACCACAACACTCCATGAACATTTCATCACAATGCTCGGTGACCCTTGTCATCACAATGCTCCATGCCTTTGTCAGCACATTACTCCATGACACATGGCATCAAATGTGCCATGCGCTTGTCATCACAATGCTCCACATCGCTGTCATCACAATGCTCCACAAAACTTGTCATCACAATGCTCCATGCGTTTGTCAGCACAATGATGCATGACCCATGTCATCACAATGTGCCCTGCGTTTCTCGTCACAATGCTCCACAGCGTTGTCATCACAATGCTCCATGCACCTCTCATCAAAATGCTCTCTCACCACTGATATCACAGTGTTCCACCACTAGTCAACACAATACTCCCTCCACCCTGTCATCCCAATGTTCCATGACCCTTGTCACAACAATGCTACATGCTCTTATCATCACAATGCTCCATGACCCTTTTCATCACAATGCTCCATGACCCCTAACATCACAATGTTCCATAAACACTGTCATCAAAATGTTCCATGACCCTTTTCATCCAATTGCTCCATAACCCTGTCATCACAATGCTCCCTGCCCTTCTCATCACAATGCACCATGCTCTTGTCATCAAAATGCTCCAATGCCTATGTCATCACAAAGCTGCATGACCCTTGGAATCACAATGCTCCATGCCATTGTCATCACAAAGCTCCATGAAACCTCTCATCACATTGCTCCATGCCATTGTCATCACAAAGCTCCATGACGCTTGTCATCACAATGCTCCATGCCCTTGTCATTGCAATCCTCCATGACACATGTATCACTGTGTTCCGTGCCCTTGTCATCACAATGCTCCATGCTCACTCTCATCACAATAATCCATGAAACTTTTCAGACCAATGCTCCATGCCCTTGTCATCACAATGCTCCATTACACCTGTCATAACAATGCTCCATGACCCCTGCCATCACAATGTTCTACGGCCTTGTCATCACAAGACTCCATGGCCCTTGTCATCACAATGCTCCAAGACCCCTGTAATCACAATGCTCCATGCCCATGTCATCACAAAGCTCCCTGACGCATGTCATCAGAATGCTCCATGGCCTTCTCATCACAATACTCCATGCCCTTGTCATCACAATGCTCCAAGACCCTTGTTATTACAATGATCCATGCCTCTTTGCATCTCAATGCTCCATGAACCCTGTCATCACAATGCACCATGCCCATCATCATAATGCTTCATGCTATTGTCATCACAATGAAATCAAAATTCTCCATGACCTCTCTCATCACAATGCTCCAAACCCTTGTGATCACAATGTTCCATAACACTTGTCATCACAACGCCCCATGACGCTGGTCATCACAATTATCCATGGACTTCTCATCACAATGCTCCATGACCTTTGTCATCACAATTCTCAATACACTTGTCATCACAATGCTCCCTGATACTTGTCATCAGTATGCTCATTGAACCCTGTCATGACAAGTCTCCATGCCTTTTTCATCACAATGATCCATGCCCTTTTCATCACAATGCTCCATGCCATTGTCATCACAATACTCCACAAGCTTGTCATCAGAATGCTCCGTGACACTTTTCATCTCAATGATCCATGGGCCCTGTCATCACAATGCTCCATGACACCTGTCATCACAATGCTCCATGCCCCTTGTCATTACAGTGCTCCATGATGTTCGTTATCACAATTATCCATGGTCTTCTCATCACAGTGCTCCACGGTCTTGCCATCACAATGGTCCATGCCCTGGTCATCACAATGCTCCATGTCCCCAGTCATCACAATGCTCCATGACCCCTGTCATCACAATGCTCCATACCGCTTGTCATTACATTGCTCCATGACACTCGTAATCACAATTGTCCATGGTTTTCTCATCACAATGCTCCACGCCCTTGTCATCAAAATGCTCAATGACCCTTGTCATCACAATGCTCCATGACCACTGTCATAACAATGCTCCATGACCCCTGTCATCACAAGGCTCCATACCACTTGTCATTACAGTGCTCCATAACGCTCCTCATCACAATTATCCATGGTCTTCTCATCACAATGCTCCACGGTCTTGTCATCACAGTGCTCCATGCCTTGGGCATCACAATGCTCCATGTCCCCGGTCATCACAATGCTCCATGACCACTGTCATCACAATGCTCTATACCCCTTGTCATTACAGTGCTCCATGACCCTCGTCATCACAATTATCCATGATCTTCTCATCACAGTGCTCCACGACCTTGCCATCACAAGGCTCCATGCCCTGGTCATCACAATGCTCCATGTCCCCAGTCATCACAATGCTCCATGTCCTCGGTCATCACAATGCTCCATGACCACTGTCATCACAATGCTCTATACCCCTTGTCATTACAGTGCTCCAAGACGCTCGTCATCACAATTATCCATGGTCTTCTCATCACAGTGCTCCACGGTCTTGCCATCACAATGCTCCATGCCCTGGTCATCACAATGCTCCATGTCCCCTGTCATCACAATTCTCCACGTTCATGGCATCACTATGCTCCATGATACTTCTCCTCACAGTGTTACATGTTTTGTCATCACAATTCTCTATGCACTTGTCATCGCAATGCTCCATGACCCCTGTCATAGCAAGCTCCATGTGATTGTCATCACAATGCTTCATGAACATGTCATCAAAATTCTCAATGGCCCTTGTTATCACAATGCTCCATGACCCTTGTCATCACAATGCTCCAAGCCCTTGTCATCAAAATGCTCCATTACCTTTGTCATCACAATCCTCCATGACACTTGGCATCACAATGCTACATTCCATTGTCATTGCAATAGACCATGACATATGTCATCACAATGCTCCCTGACACCCTTCTTCACAATACTCCATGACCTTCTCATCACAATGCTCCATGCCCTTGTCATCACAATGCGCCATGCCCACTGTCATCACAATAATCCCTGAAACTTGTCAGAAAAATGCTCCATGACCCTGTCATCACAATGCTCCATGCCCTTTCATCACAATGCTCTATGACCCCTGTCATCACAATGCTCCGTGACTCCAGTCATCACAATGCTTCATGACCTTTGTCATCACAATGGTCCATCACCTCGTCATCACAAGGCTCTGTGACCTTTGTGACCACAACACTCCATGAACATTTCATCACAATGCTCGGTGACCCTTGTCATCACAATGCTCCATGCCTTTGTCAGCACATTACTCCATGACACATGGCATCAAATGTGCCATGCGCTTGTCATCAAAATGCTCCACATCGTTGTCATCACAATTCTCCATAAACCTTGTCATCACAATGCTCCATGCGTTTGTCATCACAATGTTCCATGACCCATGTCATCACAATGTGCCCTGAGTTTCTCATCACAATGCTCCACAGCTTTGTCATCACAATGCTCCATGCACCTCTCATCAAAATGCTCTCTCACCACTGATATCACAATGTTCCATCACTAGTCAACACAATACTCCCTCCACCCTGTCTTCCCAATGTTCCATGACCCTTGTCACAACAATGCTACATGCTCTTATCATCACAATGCTCCATGACCCCTGACATCACAATGTTCCATAACCCCTGTCATCACAATGCTCCATGACCCTTTTCATCACAATGCTCCATGACCCCTAACATCACAATGTTCCATAAACACTGTCATCAAAATGTTCCATGACCCTTTTCATCCAATTGCTCCATGACCCTGTCATCACAATTCTCCCTGCCCTTCTCATCACAATGCACCACGCCCTTGTCATCAAAATGCTCCATGGCCTATGTCATCACAAAGCTCCATGACCCATGGAATCACAATGCTCCATGCCATTGTCATCACAAAGCTCCATGAAACCTCTCATCACATTGCTCCATGCCGTTGTCATCACAAAGCTCCATGACGCTTGTCATCACAATGCTCCATGCCCTTGTCATTGCAATCCTCCATGACACATGTATCACTGTGTTCCGTGCCCTTGTCATCACAATGTTCCATGCTCACTCTCATCACAATAATCCATGAAACTTTTCAGACCAATGCTCCATGCCCTTGTCATCACAATGCTCCATTACACCTGTCATAACAATGCTCCATGACCCCTGCCATCACAATGTTCTACGGCATTGTCATCACAAGACTCCATGACCCTTGTCATCACAATGCTCCAAGACCCCTGTAATCACAATGCTCCATGCCCATGTCATCACAAAGCTCCCTGACGCATGTCATCAGAATGCTCCATGGCCTTCTCATTACAATACTCCATGCCCTTGTCATCACAATGCTCCAAGACCCTTGTTATTACAATGATCCATGCCTCTTTGCATCTCAATGCTCCATGAACCCTGTCATCACAATGCACCATGCCCATCATCATAATGCTTCATGCTATTGTCATCACAATGAAATCAAAATTCTCCATGACCTCTCTCATCACAATGCTCCAAACCCTTGTGATCACAATGTTCCATAACACTTGTCATCACAACGCCCATGACGCTGGTCATCACAATTATCCATGGACTTCTCATCACAATGCTCCATGACCTTTGTCATCACAATTCTCAATACACTTGTCATCACAATGCTCCCTGACACTTGTCATCAGTATGCTCATTGAACCCTGTCATGACAAGTCTCCATGCCTTTTTCATCACAATGATCCATGCCCTTTTCATCACAATGCTTCATGCCATTGTCATCACAATACTCCACAAGTTTGTCATCAGAATGCTCCGTGACCCTTGTCATCTCAATGATCCATGACCCCTGTCATCACAATGCTCCATGACACCTGTCATCACAATGCTCCATGCCCCTTGTCATTACAGTGCTCCATGATGTTCGTTATCACAATTATCCATGGTCTTCTCATCACAGTGCTCCACGGTCTTGCCATCACAATGCTCCATGCCCTGGTCATCACAATGCTCCATGTCCCCAGTCATCACAATGCTCCATGACCCCTGTCATCACAATGCTCCATACTGCTTGTCATTACAGTGCTCCATGACACTCGTAATCACAATTGTCCATGGTCTTCTCATCACAATGCTCCATGCCCTTGTCATCAAAATGCTCCATGACCATTGTCATCACAATGCTCCATGACCACTGTCATAACAATGCTCCATGACCCCTGTCATCACAAGGCTCCATACCACTTGTCATTACAGTGTTCCATGATGCTCCTCATCACAATTATCCACGGTCTTCTCATCACAATGCTCCACGGTCTTGCCATCACAGTGCTCCATGCCTTGGACATCAAAATGCTCCATGTCCCCGGTCAACACAATACTCCCTCACCCCTGTCATCACAATATTCCATGACCCTTGTCACAACAATGCTACATGCCTTTATCATCACAATGCTCCATTCCCCTGACATCACAATGTTCCATAACCCCTGTCATCACAATGCTCCCTGCCCTTCACAACAGAATGCACCGCCCCCCTGTCATCAAAATGCTCCATGACCTTTGTCATCACAAAGCTCAATGACCCTTGTCATCACAATGCTGCATGCCATTGTCATCACAATGCTCCATGAACCCTCTCATCAAATTGTTCCATGCCCTTGTCATCACAGGCTCCATGATGCTTTTCATCACAATGCTCGATGCCATTCTTATCACAATGCTCCATGCGCTTCTCATTACAATCCTCCATGACCCATGTATCACAGTGTTCCATGCCCTTGTCATCACAATGCTCCTTGCCCCCTCTCATCACAATAATCCATGAAACTTTTCAGACCAATGCTCCATGCCCTTGTCATCACAATGCTCCATTACCCCTGTCATAACAATGCTCCATGACCCCTGCCATCACAATGTTCCACAGCCTTGTCATGACAAGGCTCCATGACCCTTGTCATCACAATGCTCCAAGACCCCTGTAATCACAATGCTCCATGCCCTTGTCATCACAAAGCTCAATGATGCATGTCAACAGAATGCTCCATGGCCTTCTCATTCACGATGTTCCATGCCTTTGTCATCACAATGCTCCAAGACTCCTGTAATCGCAATGCTCCATGCCCCTTTTCATCTCAATGCTCCATGAACCCTGTCATCACAATGCACCATGCCCATCATCATAATGCTTCAGGCTATTGTCATCACAATGAAACCAAAATGCTCCATGACCTTTGTCATCACAATGCTCCAAATCCTTGAGATCAATATGTTCCATAACACTTATCATCACAACGCCCCATGACGCTCGTCATCACAATTATCCATCGTCTTCTCATCACAATGCTCCATGACCTTTGTCATCACAATACTCAATACCCTTGTTATCACAATGCTCCCTGACACTTGTTGTCAGTTTGCTCCTTGAACCCTGTCATGACAAGGCTCCATGCCTTTTTCATCACAATGATCCATGCCCTTTTCATCACAGTGCTCCAAGACCGCTGTAATCACAATGCTCCATGCCCTTGTCCTCACAAAGCTCCATGATGCATGTCATCAGAACACTCCATGGCCTTCTCATCCCAATGCTCCATGCCCTTGTCATCACAATGCTCCAAGACCCCTGTAATCACAATGCTCCATGGCACTTTTCATCAGAATGCTCCATGAGACTTGTCATCACAAGGCTCCATGGTCTTCTCATCACAGTGCTCCAGTACCTTGTCATCACAATGCTCCATGACCCCTGTCATCCCAGTACTCCATGGACATTTTCAGCCCAATGCTCCACGACCTTCTCATCACAATGCGCCATGACCCCTGTCATCACAATGCTCCATGACCACTGTCATCACAACGCTCCATGAACCCTGACAACACAATGATCCGGGACTCTTGTCATTAAAATGCTCCATGACCATTGTCATCACAATGATCCATGTGCTTGTCATCCCAATGCTCCATGACCCCTGTAATCACAATGCTCCGTGATGCTTCTCATCACAGTGCTCCATGAACCTTGTCATCATAATGCTCCTTGCCTTTGTCAACAAAATGGTACATAATCTTGTCATCACAATTCTCCATGCGCTTGTCATCACAATCCTCCATGACCATTGGGATCACATTGCTTCATGCCCTTGCCATCTCTCTCTTTCCTTTCTGGATTTTACAGATATTCGGATGTCCCTTTTGACCGGTGGTAAGTGACAATTCTTTGTAGTGTGGATTTGTATTGCGCGCTTGCTTGATTGGCCAAAAAGGGCGTATGCGTTTTCTTCTGAATATATTCAGGAGAAAAGGCATACGCCCTTTTTGGCCAAGTGCATCTCTGTCCAAGTTGGGATGCTTTTCCTGTGCTTTAAAGGCGATTCCAATTTACCTCTTGAAATATGTTTTGTGCAATTCTGCCTCATTTTCAAGTCCGCTTCATTGCCTTCCCTCAACAGATTTTTGGAAGAGAGTAGTCCTTTATAAGTCTGCAGGTTTGTGAAATGCTGTGCCCCTGAGCTCCAATTTTCAAATCCCATCTTTGTGAGCTGGCCGCAAATCCACAATTTTGCTTCAGGACCTATACTGGTTCCAGGGGTCGCTATATTGGTTCCCTGTGGGTGGTTGAGGCTTTGGTTAATTCTTCTTCCTGCCGGGAAATTAGAGTGACATGTGCCCGTCCAAATGCCTACATCTACTCTCTGATTGGTTCTCCCTCTTCCCTTTCATCCTCTGCACAATTAGCAAACTGTGCGAACCAGGAGGTTATAGGGGCTGACTCTCCTAAGTTGGGAGATTGATAGTAAAGCAGTTGGAATGCCAAAGTGGAGCACAAGGAGAGGAAAAATTAGGAGAGTTTTAGAAACCTTTCGCCATCACAGGGTGTCCATTTTCTAGGTTTCCCATACATGTTATAATTGTAGTGATATACCCTTCTACCTGGAGATTTGGGACACATGGAATGGTGGCATGCATTACTACTTTAAAAGGTCTGCATTTTCTCTCCCAATCTCACCAGTCCTCTCAGTCCCAAGTGTCCAGCCTTATGTCTCATCCAGCTGTCTTTGCAGATAGGGTCATTCCAGGTTTCATCAGAAACCCTGAAGGAATTGTGTAAGAATTTCGCTGTTTTTTGGGATTTTTTTGAAATTCATTTTTATAATGGGGTTGAGCTGATTTTCACTGACGTGTTTATGCCAGTCTAGACACAATTGATTCCCTACGGAGACATATCAATACATAGGTTTTAAGATTCTTAGTAGTCAGATATATTCCTCTGTGGGGCATAGGGGTGTTGAGTCCCGTTCACTGAGGATGGGGTAGGTCTTGTCTATTCTGTATTTGGTTTATGGAATGGTACCTGTGCTAATATCAAACTCTGGTTTTATGCATCACCCCACCTCTCCTTTCCCCTGAAGCAGCCATAAGAGATTTTTGCTAAATGTGAGACTCTGTTCTCTTTCCTAATTCAGTTCATGTGTTGTGATATTGACATTCCCTCTATAAGTGATATCTTATGATAAGATTCTTTTTCTGTGTGACTAATTTCCCTTAAAATCATCATACCTAAATCCACTCTTTATGCTGCTACTGGCCTTATATACATTGATTTCACGTCTGAGTGATATTCCGTTGTACAAAATTACCACAAGTTCTTTATGCATTTCTCTTTTTCCTGGGATATTTTAGGTGTACCAAAGTTGAGGTTCTTGTATGCAGAGCAGCCCTAAACTTTGGGGTGCCTGTGTCTTATTGACATTTAGTCTTCCCAAGTTATATGTCCATGAGTTGAAGTCCCCTTGCTCCGGGGCTTTGTATTTTAGATGTTTTAAAAACAGCATACACTTCTTCAGAGTGGCTCTTGGATATTTATACCCCACCCATCAGCGTGACTAGGCTCCCTGTTTTCCATGGCCTCTCCTGCATTTCTGGTTTGTACACATTTTTTGGATGGCCTTTCTGAGCAGTGGAAATTGAGACTTCTTTGTTGTGCGGATTTGCATTTCCCTCTTGCTTGGTTGGCCAAAAACTCTGCATGTGTTTTTTTCCTGAAGATATTCACGAAAAAAACGCATACACCCTTTTGCCCAACCGCATCATTTTAGAAATTCTGCTGCTTTTCATATGCTTTAAATGTGAGTACAATCTACCTTTTGAAATCTGTTTCCTGCAATTCTGCCTCTCATTCAGATCCTCTTCGTTACCTTACCTGAATATATTTTTGGACGTTGGTTATCATTTATATCTTTGCAGGTCTTTGAATTGTCTGCTCCTGAGCTCCATTTTGCAACTCGCTTTTTTTGTGAGCTGGCCGCCAAACCATTTGATTACTTCTGGCCCTATTCTGGTTCTGGGGAGGCAGGCTGAGCCTTTGGTTAATTCTTCTTCCTAATGGGAAATTAGAGTGACATGTGCCTGTCAAAAGTCCTACAGCTAATCTCTCATTGGTTCCCCCTCTTCCCATTTATCCTCTGCACAAATTGCAAACTGTGTGAAACAGGAGGTTAAAGGTGCTGATTCTCCAAGTGGGGAGATTGTTAGTAATGTGGCTGGAATGGCGAACCCCAGCACCAGGAGATCAAAAATGAGGTGCATTTTAGACACCTTTCCTGAGCACACGGTGTACATTCATCTCGGTTTCCCAGGCATGTTTTCGCTGTCAGAAGATTCCCTTGAACCTGCAGATTTGGGACCCATGGAATGGGTACCAGGCAGCATTACTTTAAAAGGTCTGCATTTCCTCACCCAGCCTCTCTAACATCTCTTAGCGTGCATAGATTCCAGCCTTATATAATCATCCTGCTGTGGGTCTACATGTGTTCAATCCATGTTACATCGTAGCCCTTCAACAAAAGTTGTAAGAATTTTTGCCTGTCTCACTGTTTTTATAAATAGATTTAAATTTATTTTTATATTGGTTACAGCTGATTTTCAAAGCTCTGTTTTTTGCTGCTGTACATCCACTTGATTCATGTACTGTGAGACAACAATAACTTCATTTTCAGATGCTTACCAGTCATATGTATTATTTTCCAGTAACTTGAGTGGGCTGAGTGCAGTTCTTTGAGGTACCGTGTAGGCCTTGTCAGTTATTCAATTTGGTACTTGGAATGGTATCTTTGCTAATTTCAACCTCCTGGATAATACCTCACCATTCCCCACCTTTCCCATTTAGCAGCCTTATGTCTATTTTCTACATATTTGACTATGTTTCTGTTTTGTAATTTATTTCATGTGTAGCCATTTTTGATTCCACCTTTAAGTGACATCTTATGATATGTGTCTTTTTCTTTCTGACATATGTCACTTAGAATGATCGTATGTAACTCCTCCAGAGTTGTTACAACTGGCCTTATTTCATTGATTTCTGGATGAGTAATATTCCACTCTACATAAGTACCCCATCTATTTTATCCATTTTATCCTTCCAGGGACATTTAGGTTATATCCAAGTTGAGGCCCTTTTTAACAGAGAGGTGGTAAACGTTCGGGTGCCTGTTTTCTGTCGATTTTTGTTTTTCCCAAGGTACACGCCCATGAGTGCAAGTGCCCTTTGCTCTGTAGCTCATTTTTTAGATGTTTTAGCAAACACAATACACTTCTCCAGAGTGGCCGTTGGCAAATTACATTTCCACTATCAGCCTCACAGGGCTCCCTTTTCTCCTCGCCCTGTCCTGCATTTCTGGTGTTTACACTTTATGTGGATGGCCCTTCTGACTGATGTGAAGTGATACATTTTGTGATATTCATTTCCAGTGCCCACCTGTTTGGTTGGATAAAAAGTGTGTATGGCCTTTACTTGAATATATTCAGAAAAAAATGCATACACCCTTTTTGGCCAACTGCATCATTGGCGATGTTCAGCCCCTTTTCTTGTGCTTTAATGGGGAGTCCTTTCTACCTCTTCAAATCTGTTTCCTGCCACTCTCCCTTGCTTACAATTCCTTTTCTGTGACTTACCTCAAGACATTTTTCGACGATAGATATTTTCAACTCTGCAGTTTCATGAATTTTAGTGCCCCTGAGTTCCATTTTTCAACTTGTGTTTTTGGAAACTGGACACAAAACAGCGGGATTTCCTCTAGCCCTATTCTGTTTCCATGGGCAATTCTAGCCTTTGATGAATTTGTCTTCTGGATTGGAAATTAGAGTGGCATGTGCCTGTCCGAACACCTAAAACTTGCTTCTAAATTTTTCTCATCCTTCCGCTTCATCCTCTGGACAAATTCCAAACTGTGTGCAACAGGATGTTGACGGTGCTGATATCCCCAAGTGAGGAGATTGTTAGGAAAGATGCTGGAGGGTTGAACCCGAGCACCAGGCGATGAGGAGATGAGGTGCCTTTTCCAAACTCTTTCCGATCAAACGGTGTACCATCCTCTAGGTGTGACAGGCATGTTTTAGCTGTAGGAAGGGTCCCGTGCATGTAAGGAGAACACCAGGGATTTTTCCAAATCAGTGCCTCCCCGAACCCCAAACTGGGGAATTTTTAAGCTACGGCTACACGTATGTCCTTTAAGGGCCTTGGGAAATAGGCAGAGCCCAAACTTTAGATGACTGAAATCTTCAGGGTCAGAAGCGCTCACCATCGGCCTTGCTTAGGTTACATTTTATCTGTCATTGATAGATGATGTCAATAAAAATATCTATTCTTTTTCAGATTATTTCCCCTTATAGGTTATTGCAAAATATTCAGTGTAGTTCCCTGTGCTATACAGTAGTTCATTGTTGATGATCTATTTTATACATAGCATTGTGTATGTGTTAATCCCAAACTGTTAATTTATCCCTTCTCTTACCTTTCCCCTTTGGTAATAATAAATTATAAGGTTTTATACTTCTCAGAAATGGGGGAGCTGAAAGAGAGGTATCATTTTCAATGGAAAAGCATTCAAAACAAGATTGAAGCTTCAGCCAAGAGTATTCGATGTACATCCATGGAAATAAATCACTTCATTTCTCTAATGTTGACCTGACAAATAAGACAGACGTCTTCACTGAACTTGCTTATAGGAAAGTGATGGAAATATCAAATGTAAGTCTTAGAAACATCTTATTTTACCCGAGCATTATACACTGCTCTATGTTAACTACAGTTTGGCTCACACATCTGTTCATTGAAGTTACAATGTTCTCAATTTCTGTTACTGATCCTCCAGAGTGGACCCCAGCAGGAGTCCCCGTGCCCAGTGTCATTGGAGCCAACAGATCAAGACTGAGTTTGGTTCAGAAGCAAAGGAAACATTATTTTGAAAACAGAATGGAGAGGTGAGAGCGTGCACTCCCCCATGGGCTGTGGGCTGGGCTGCTGTGTAGGGTCCCCGGCAGCGTCAGTGGGAGGGAGGTGATGGAGCTCTCGAGGGCTGCATTGGCTGCAGCTCAGCCTCTATGCCGCGGAGTCTGCATGGGACCCCGCTAGCTGAGGTGTCGACCCAGCCATTCTGCACTAGGAAATCGGGTCTGAAGTGCCGGGTGTGGGACCTCTGCATGCGGAACCCTAGGAGCACGTGAAATTAGACAAAGCACAAAGGAAAAACAGGTTAGACTTTATTTTATTGCCCAGATTCTCTTTTTATCTCCCAGGAATTTTTAATGAACGTTGCCGGAGACGAACACCTCCTCTGCTTTTTGTTCCGTTCCTTATTCTTGGGGTGTTGAGGGTGCAGACCCCTCTTTTGTAACTGCTTCATGCTGTGGTGGGAGCCCTGATACATGGGGGGAGGGGCAAAACGTCTCCCCACCAGCCTCCTGGTGAGGTTGATTGTCCCAAGGCCTCCTGCCTCACTTCTCGTCCGCCTGAGCACCAGCATTGGAAGTGTTACAGATTCTAATGACCTTTAAGGGTCCAGGAAAGAGAGGCGCAGAGATGCTGCGGTGGCAGGTTTCACCCCACCCCACATATGTTCGGCGACCTTAGGCTGACAGTTTTTGCCAGACTAGATGCTCTGACCAGTAGTCTGTGCTTTCTTTAATTAGGTCCCTGAATTAATGTACAAACAGCACCATGTGTCAGAGCCCTGCCCGCGCAACTCCCAGACAGTCCAGGGTCAGTGGTGATCCAGGACCATGACGTCCACTGAGTCAATGGCCTTTAGAAGTAGCCAGCAGTCCAGCCGGTCATATTGGCCACCATCACCGCGGTGTCTGTAGGGTTTTCTATGGTGAAAGCGTGATATACGTTTCCCCCGCCAAGCTTATTAGCTCCCCTCTGGGTGCAGTAAGTCCTGCAAGCAGTAGTCTGCTCTTTCGGGGCACAGTCTTGTCGTTTTCTGAGAGAAACTCCAGGTCAAGTGATGGTCACACGAGTCATCTTGGGGGCCCGTTGCCCCCGTTTATCTCTCTGGAGATTGGAGTTGGAGGGCCTCCTCACTCGAGGTCAGTGTGTCCACAGAGCGACCCCTGCAACTTCAGGGCATGATGGGTGGTTAGGATCACCACGAGGGGTCCTTTTCCCTTAGGAGGGAGCTGGCCTTGTGGGCTGCTGATTTCCAGCTTTTTAGATACCCCAGTATCCTGGCCTGATGAGTCGGTGGGCAAAGCCCTTGGTGACCATAGTTTATCATACCTGAAGGGCACTCTTGTGTTGCTCCATTTCAAGTGGTCCCAGTTTTTGCACTAAGGCTCCAAGGGCGATTAACCTTTGACCGGGTATGTAAAGGTCAAAGGGTTTAGCTAAATTAGGGAGTTCCTGGGCAAGGGTCTGTATTGACTGCTCTTTCCATTCTTGAAAGGCTGCTTCTGGATTCTATTCAAAAGGATCATCATCTTTTCGTGTCAGTGTTTCATGTAGAGGCCCAGCTATGACACTGTAGTTAGGGATCCAGATGCAGAAAACCTTGGCCTCCCCAGGAACCCCTAAGCTGTCTTCTAGTTTTAGAAGACGTAAGGCTGCAAATGGCTTCTTCCCTATCCTGGGATGCGTTTCTCCGAATATCTGTGAGAATGAAGCCCAGGCATGTCACCTTAGCCTGGGATATTTGAGCGTTTTTCTTGGACACCTTCTATCCTTTCTTGGCTAGGTAGTTCAGAGGCGTCTTTAGTAGGCCTGGCGATCAGAATGTCATCTGCATATTGAAGGAGGGATCCCTTTTACAGAGGTTGAACTTTTAGGTCTTTAGAGGACATTTCCCCAATGATGGTGTGGGGATTTTTGAACCATTGGGGCAGGACGGCCCAGCATTATTGCTTTTGTTGCATGTTGTGTCCTGCCACTCACAAGCCAAAAATTCTTGTGACTCTGAGATGAATGGAATACAGAAGAAGGCATCATTGAAGTCTAATACAGAATGCCATGGCCTGGTGGAAGGTAGAATGACCAGCAGGGAGTAGGAAATAGGAGCTACTGGATGTATATCCTCGGTGGCTTCACTGACTGTCCTGATATCCTTTACCAGGTCTCCAGCAGCCCATGGGGCTCTCATGGTCAGGCCAATCCCAGGATATGGAGCTCACCTGGGCTGCACCCCTACCCCACAGCCCACGGGGCTCTCGTGGTCAAGTCCCTCCCAGGGTATGGAGCTCAACTCTGCAGCTACCCAGCCGCCCATGGGGCTCTCCTACTCAGGCCCTTCCCAGGATACGGAGCTCCCCTGGGCAGGTACCCCAGCAGGGCTGGACATACAGGAACTGTGCACATAGCCCACCTTGCAGAGAACCCCCAGCTCACCTGTCGCTCACAGCTGACACAGAATACCTCAGAGCAGGACTTGAACTAACAAACAGCAGCTCTGACAGGTCTGTGACCATGGCTATCACTCTCTGCAGGCTCTTTCTGCCTGGTCTTCCAGACACTTCCACTGCAGCCAGGGCACCAGGCCTCTGTCTCCACCCACCATCACTCCTCTCCCTGACTCCTGGGTTCCTCTCATTAGGATAGTGTCTTCTTGAAGTTGTTTTCCACTCATGGACCAGATAAAATGATAAGAAAACAAGCCGCAGCTGCAGCCCCTTGTCTATCCTGACTCTCAAGAGCCCACACCTGTTCCTAGGGCCTGGCCCGTTTAGCAAGTTTCATTTTCTGCAACTGTGAGCCCCTGAGGGGTGAGGATTGGCTGATTTTGGTAGCCTGAAACTGCCTGCCAGCCCTCCACAGGTGTGCCTGGGTTGAGGGCAATATAAACAGCTCTCCAGTGAGCGACAGCCCTTGTAGCTGTGACTGACGCCATATTCTCTGCCCCGTAGGCAGTGCCGGGGCTGTGCTGGTGGGAGGGAGTGAGGGGCCGTGGCTTTGTGGGTGGCCAGGTGTGAGTGGGGCTCTGCTGGACTTTCTTCAGGAGTTGTCAGGCTGCCACATGCTAAAGAAGAAGATGAGTCACCGATACCTGCCGCTGGAATTTCTCCCCAGGCAGAGGTGAGGAAGTAAAAAAGCAGTGGGGGCCGTGGCAGGAGGGGTATCTCAGGCAGGGAAATGGAAAGCTTCCAGAAGAGCATCTGGGGCCAGGACCATCCTGACTGGCCTGCAGGCACCAAGTTGGCCTGTGTGCTGTCGCTGGTGTGGCTCCACAGCCCTTCCTCTAAGCTTGCAAGTTCTTGTACATATTCAGGTGTTTTACCTGGAAAGGGTGGGAAGAGTTCAGCTGCCGCAGGACTGGGGCTCAGCTCACGTTTACTCACAGATGCCTTGGCTTGGTCCCCCAGCTTTGCAATGACGACCCTCCTTGCTTGGGGGGTGGGCTGCTGGCTGTATGGGTGATGATTCCCCACCTATGACCAATTTCAGAATTGTTTACCGCTGGAGCAAGTTCCCTGATAGGGTTTTCCTCTGTATAACTGGTGGGTTCAGGTTTTTTTTCCTTTTTTGGTTCAAGTTAGATTTTATTCCTCTTTTATGTATTTATTGATATAAGCATGGAAATAATTCATTCATATAAATACATCTGTGTGAAGGGAAGAACTTTTTTCTGTTTTATTTTTAAATTTTATTTTTTTAAATTTTAAAATTTAATTTTATTTATATTTTTATACAGCAGGTTATTATTAGTTATGTATTTTATGCATATACATGTATACAGGTCAATCCCAATCTCTCAACATATGCCACCACCACCACCCCATGGCTTCCCACACTTGGTGTCCATACGTGTGTTCTCTACCTCTGTGTCTCTATTTCTTCCCTGCAAACCAGTTCATCTGTACCATTTTTCTAGGTTCCACGTATATGCATTAATATACAATATTTGTTTGTCTCTTTCTGACTTACTTCATTCTGTATGACAGTCTCTAGATCCATCGACGTCTCTACAAATGACCCAGTTTCATTCCTTCTTATGGCTGAGTAATATTCCATTTTATATATGTACCACATCTTTATCCATTCGTCTGTCTGTGGGTATTTAGGTTGCTTCCATTACCTGGCTATCGTAAATAGTGCTGAAATGAGCATTGTGGTGAATGTGCCTTTTTGATTTATGGTTTTATCTGGGTATATGCCCAGAAGTGGGATTGCTGGATCATATGGTAATTCTATTTCTAGTTTTTTTAAGGAAACTCCATACTGTTCTCCATCGTGACTGTATCAATTTACATTTCCACCACTAGTGGAAGAGGGATCCTTTTGTCCACACCCTCCCCAGAATTTGTTGTTTGTAGATTTTCTGATGATGCCGATTCTAACAGGTGTGAGGTGATACCTCATTGTAGTTTTGATTTGCATTTCTCTAATAATTAGTGATGTTGAGCAGCTTTTCATGTTGGTCTTGGCCATCTCTGTGTCTTCTTTGAAGAAACGTGTCTTTAGATCTTCTGCCCAATTTTGTATTGGGTTGTTTGTTTTTTTAATATTAAGCTGCATGAGCTCTTTATATATATTGGAGATTAAACCTTTGTCCATTGATTCGTTTGCAAATATTTTCGCCCATTCTGAGGGATGCTTTTTGCCATTCCAGTTTTTTTAACAAAAAAAGAAAGAAAGAAAAAGAAGCAGAACACTAATGTGTGTACAATATCCCTTTTGAAACTGTCGTTTTGAAATATGGACGTCCTTTGAATTTTTTGGTCGATATATGAACCCAGGATTTGTTTTCAGGGCAGGTGTCATTTACAGGCCTGCAATGATTTTGAATATCAACTGACCATTAGCGCTGGGATTAAAGCTGCTGTTTTGTGACACGGCCACAATGTGGCAGCAGTTCTCCCTTACCAAATCTGGTTACTGGGGCAACAGAGCGTCAATGGAAGTCGTGTTCTAGATTGGAATGTAGAATGGAATGTGCCAGGAGAAAGCCCCTCAAGTTTGTCTCACTACTTCTTGTTCGTGTTTTTAATTTAATTTTTTATTTTTTATTACAGCAAATTTGATTACAATGTTTGGCTTGTTGTAGGTGTGGAAGATGTGGTTCTTTTACACATATACATATGTCTGTTCTTCCTGGGATCCTTTTCCCATGTACCTTATGACAGAATGTTGAGTAGTCTTCTCTTGGTATTCTGTAGGTCTTTGGTGATTATATATGTCACCTGTGTTTGTATATGTCTGTTAACCCCAATATCATAATGAAACCAATCCTCACACCTTTTCATTGGTGAACCATAAGTTTGTTGAATGAATCTGTGATAGCCCTTCTAGGTGGAAATATCTGCCCTGGTATCCATTTTTCGGTCACACCTATAAGAGATATGATATGATATGTATCTTTAACTTTCTGACTTACTACAAGTAACGTGATTACCTCTAGAAACACCTACGGTGCTGCAAATGGCATTGTGTCCTTTTTTTCCTTGGCTTCTATTCTGCCTTAGCGAGGTCCATTTTCAACAATGTGATTCCCTGAGTGCTGAGGATTAGCTGACCTGGGTAGCCTGACCCTGCCGGCCGGCCCTCCCCAGGTGTGCCTGGGTTGAGGTCAATATAAACAGCGCTGCAGGCAGCAATAGCCCCTGAAGCTGTGCCTGACTCCATATTCTCTGCCCCGTCAGCAGTCTCGGGGCTGTGCTGGTGGGAGGGAGTGAGGGGCCACGGCTATGTGGGTGGCCCGGTGTGAGTGGGTCTCTGCTGGACTTTCTGCAGGAGTTGCCAGGCTGCCACCTGTAAAGAAGAGGATGTGTCACCCATACCTTCCGCTGGAATTTCTCTCCGGACATAGGTGAGGAAGGAAAAAAGCAGTGGGTGCCGGGACAGGAGGGGTATCACAGGCAGGGCAATGGAAACCTTCCAGAAGAGCACCCAGGGCCAGGATCATCCTGACTGGCCTGCAGGCACCAAGTTGGCCTGCGTGCTGTCGCTGGTGTGGCTCCACGGCCCTTCCTCTAGGCTTTCAAGCACTTGTACATATTCAGGTGTTTTACCTGGGAAGGGTGGGAAAAGTTCAACAGCAGCTGGCGTGGGGCTCAGCTCACCGTTACTCACAGATGCCTCGGCATGGACCCCAGCTTTGAAATGAGGATGCTCCTTGCGTAGGAGTGGGATGCTGTCTCTATGGGAGATGATTCCCCACCTCTGACCAATTTCAGAATTGTTTACCGCTGGAGCAAGTGCCCTGATAGGGTTTTCCTCTGTCTAACTCGTGGGTTCAGGTTTTTTTTTTTTCTTTTTTGGTTCAAGTTAGATTTTATTCCTCTTTTATGTATTTATAGATATAAGCATGGAAATAATTCATTCATATAAATACATCTGTGTGAAGGGAAGAACTTTTTTCTGTTTTATTTTTAAATTTTATTTTTAAAAATTTTGAAATTTAATTTTATTTATTTTTTTATACAGCAGGTTATTATTAGTTATGTATTTTATGCATATACATGTATACAGGTCAATCCCAATCTCCCAACTCATCCCAACACCACCTCCCCATGGCTTCCCACACTTGGTGTCCATACGTGTGTTCTCTACCTCTGTGTCTCTATTTCTTCCCTGCAAAGCAGTTCATCTGTACCACTTTTCTAGGTTCCACGTATATGCATTAATATACAATATTTGTTTGTCTCTTTCTGACTTACTTCATTCTGTATGACAGTCTCTAGATCCATCTACGTCTCTACAAATGACCCAGTTTCATTCCTTCTTATGGCTGAGTAATATTCCATTTTATATATGTACCACATCTTTATCCATTCGTCTGTCTGTGGGTATTTAGGTTGCTTCCATTACCTGGCTATCGTAAATAGTGCTGAAATGAGCATTGTGGTGCATGTGCCTTTTTGATTTATGGTTTTCTCTGGGTATATGCCCAGAAGTGGGATTGCTGGATCATATGGTAATTCTATTTCTAGTTTTTTTAAGGAAACTCCATACTGTTCTCCATCGTGACTGTATCAATTTACATTTCCACCACTAGTGGAAGAGGGATCCTTTTGTCCACACCCTCCCCAGAATTCGTTGTTTGTAGATTTTCTGATGATGCCGATTCTAACAGGTGTGAGGTGATACCTCATTGTAGTTTTGATTTGCATTTCTCTAATAATTAGTGATGTTGAGCAGCTTTTCATGTGCGTCTTGGCCATCTGAGTGTCTTCTTTGAAGAAATGTCTCTTTAGATCTTCGGCCCATTTTTGTATTGGGTTGTTTGTTGTTTTAATATTAAGCTGCATGAGCTCTTTATATATATTGGAGATTAAACCTTTGTCCATTGATTCGTTTGCAAATATTTTCGCCCATTCTGAGGGATGCTTTTTGCCATTCCCGTTTTTTTAACAAAAAAAGAAAGAAAGAAAAAGAAGCAGAAGACTAATGTTTGTAAAATATGCCTTTGGAAACTGTCGTTTTGAAATATGGACGTCCTTTGAATTTTTTGGTCGATATATGAACCCAGGATTTGTTTTCAGGGCAGGTGTCATTTACAGGCCTGCAATGATTTTGAATATCAACTGACCATTAGCGCTGGGATTAAAGCTGCTGTTGTGTGAAATGGCCATCTCCCTTACCAAATCTGGTGTCAGGGGCAACAGAGCCTCAATGGAAGTCGTGTTCTAGATTGGAATTTAGAATGGAATGTGCCAGGAGAAAGCCCCTCAAGTTTGTCTCACTACTTCTTGTTCGTGTTTTTAATTTAATTTTTTATTTTTTATTACAGCAAATTTGATTACAATGTTTGGCTCGTTGTAGGTGTGGAAGATGTGGTTCTTTTACACATATAAATATGTCTGTTCTTCCTGGGATCCTTTTCCCATGTACCTTATGACAGAATGTTGAGTAGTCTTCTCTTGGTATTCTGTAGGTCTTTGGTGATTCTATATGTCACCTGTGTTTGTATATGTCTGTTAACCCCAATATCATAATGAAACCAATCCTCACACCTTTCCATTGGTGAACCATAAGTTTGTTGAATGAATCTGTGATAGCCCTTCTCCGTGGAAATATCTGCCCTGGTATCCATTTTTTGGTCACACCTATAAGAGATATGATACGATATGTGTCTTTCACTTTCTGACTTACTACAAGTCACGTGATTACCTCTAGACACACCTACGGTGCTGCAAATGGCATTGTTTCCTTCTATTCCTTGGCTTCTATTCTGCCTTAGCGAGGTCCATTTTCAACAATGTGATTCCCTGAGGGCTGAGGATTAGCTGACCTGGGTAGCCTGACCCTGCCGGCGGGCCCTCCCCTGGTGTGCCTGGGTTGAGGTCAATATAAACAGCGCTGCAGGCAGCAATAGCCCCTGAAGCTGTGCCTGACTCCATATTCTCTGCCCCGTCAGCAGTCTCGGGGCTGTGCTGGTGGGAGGGAGTGAGGGGCCACGGCTTTGTGGGTGGCCCGGTGTGAGTGGGTCTCTGCTGGACTTTCTGCAGGAGATGCCAGGCTTCCACCTGTAAAGAAGAGGATGTGTCAACCATACCTTCTGCTGGAATTTCTCTCCGGACAGAGGTGAGGAAGGAAAAAAGCAGTGGGGGCCGGGACAGGAGGGGTATCTCAGGCTGGGCAATGGAAAGTTTTCAGAAGAGCGCCCAGGTCCAGGACCATCCTGGCTGGCCTGCAGGCACCATGTTTTCCTGCGTGCTGTCGCTGGTGTGGCTCCACGGCCCTTCCTCTAAGTTTTCAAGCCCTTGTACATATTAAGGTGTTTTACCTGGGAAGGGTGGGAAAAGTTCAGCAACAGCTGGCCTCGGGCTCAGCTCACGGTTACTCACAGATGCCTCGGGTCCCCTTCACTGAGGAAAGTGTAGGTCTTGTCTATTCCATAGTTGGTTTTTGGAACGGTACCTGTGCTTATATCAAACTCTGTTTTTATGCATCACCCCACCTCTCCTTCCCCCTTAAGCAGGCATAAGAGTGTTTTCTAAATGTGAGACACTGTTCTCTTTCCTAACTCAGTTTAAGTGTAGCCATGTTTACAGGATCTTCATAAGTGATATCTTATGATAAATTTCTTTTTCTGTGTGACTTATTTCACTTAGAATCATCGTACCTGAATCCACCCATTTTGCTGCTACTGGTCTTATGACATTGATTTCATGGCTGAGGGATATTCCATCGTACGTAAGTACCACAATTTTTTGAACCATTTTTATATTTCCTGGGATATTTAAGGTGTACCCAAGTTGAGGTCCTTGTAAGCAGTGCAGCCCTAAATTTTGGGGTGGGTCTGTCTTATTGATTTTCAGTTTTCCCAAGTTATATTCCCTAGACGGGAAGTGCCCTTGCCTCTGTAGCTCTGTTCTTTACTTCTTTTAGGGAAAACAATGTACTCCTCCAGATAGGCAGTAGGCAATTTACATCCCGCCCATCAGCATTACAAGGCTCCCTGTTCTCCAGGGCCTGTCTTGCCTTTCTGGTTTTTACACATTTTGTGGATGTCCGTTCTGACGGTGGGAAGAGATACTTCTTTGTAGTGCAGATTTGCCTTGCCCGCTTGCTTGCTTGGCCAAAAAGGGCGTATGCGTTTTCTCCTGAATATATTCAGGAGAAAACGCATACGCCCTTTTTGGCCAACTGCATCATTGTCGAAGTTGTGCCCCTCTTCCTGTGCTTTAAAGGCGATTCCAACGTACCTCTTGAAATCTGTTTCCTGCTATTCTGCCTCGCTTTCACGTCCCTCTCGTTGCCTTCCCTCAACAGATTTTTGGATGATAGTTGTCCTTTATTTCTCTGCAAGTTTGTGAATTGCTGTGCCCTTGAGCTCCATTTTTCAACTCGTTTTTGTGAGCTGACCGGATGTCCAAAATTTTGGTTCAGGACCTATACTGGTTCCCGGTGGGTGGCTGAGACTTTGGTTAATACTTCTTCCTGTGGGAAATTACAGTGATATGTGCCCGTACAAATGCCTAACAGCTACTCACTCATTGGTTCTCCCTCTTCCCTTTCATCCTCTGCCAAATTGGAAACCTGTCCGAAAGAGGAGGTTAAAGGGGCTGTCTCTCCAAGTTGGGAGATTGATAGTAAAGCAGATGGAAAGTCAAACCGGAGCACCAGGAGAGGGACTGTTCGTTGAGTTTTAGAAACCTTTCGTATTCACAGTGTGTCCGTTCTCTAGGTTTCCCGTACATGTTATAGCGGTAGTAATATTCCCTTCAACCTGGAGAGTTGGGACCCATGGAATGTGTGCCATGCATTATTGCTTTAAAGGGTCTGCATTTGCTCACACAATCTCACCAATCCTCTCAGTCCCAAGTGTCCAGCCTTATGCCACATCCAGCTGTCGTTGTAGATAGGGTCATTCCAGGTTTCATCAGAGACCCTGAAGGAATTGTAAAGAATTTACAAGTTTTTTTGGTTTGTTTTTGAAATTCCTTTTTATAGTGGGTTTGAGCTGATTCTCGCTGCCATGTTTTTGCCAGTCTAGACACACTTGATTCCCTTACGGAGACATATCAATACATAGGTTTTAAGATTCTTACTAGTCAGATATATTCCTCTGCGGGATATATGGGGTTTTGAGTCCCTTTCACTGAGGAAGGTATAGGTCTTGTCTATTCCATAGTTGGTTTTTGGAACGGTACCTGTGCTTATATCAAACTCTGGTTTTATGCATCACCCCACCTCTCCTTCCCCCTTAAGCAGGCATAAGAGTGTTTTCTAAATGTGAGACACTGTTCTCTTTCCTAACTCAGTTCTAGTGTAGCCATGTTTACAGGATCTTCATAAGTGATATCTTATGATAAGTTTCATTTTCTGTGGGACTTATTTCACTTAGAATCATCGTACCTGAATCCACCCATTTTGCTGCTACTGGTCTTATGACATTGATTTCATGGCTGAGGGATATTCCATCGTACGTAAGTACCACAGTTTTTTGAACCATTGTTATATTTCCTGGGATATTTAAGGTGTACCCAAGTTGAGGTCCTTGTAAGCAGTGCAGCCCTAAATTTTTTGGTGGCTCTGTCTTATTGATTTTCAGTTTTCCCAAGGTATATTCCCTAGACTGGAAGTGCCCTTGGCTCTGTAGCTCTGTTCTTTACTTGTTTTAGGGAACACAGTACACTCCTCCAGAGAGGCAGTTGGCAATTTACATCCCGCCCATCAGCATAACAAGGCTCCCTGTTCTCCAGGGCCTGTCTTGCCTTTCTGGTTTTTACACATTTTGTGGATGTCCCTTTTGACTGGTGGGAGGTGATCCTTCTTTGTAGTGCAGATTTGCATTGCCCGCTTGCTTGCTTGGCCAAAAAGGGTGTATGCGTTTTCTACTGAATATATTCAGGAGAAAACGCATACGCACTTTATGGCCAAGTGCATCATTGTCGAAGTTGTGCCCCTCTTCCTGTGCTATAAAGGCGATTCCAACGTACCTCTTGAAATCTGTTTCCTGCTATTCTGCCTCGCTTTCAAGTCTGCCTCGTTGCCTTCCCTCAACAAATTTTTGGACGATAGTTGTCCTTTATTACTCGGCCAGTTTGTGAATTGCTGTGCCACTGAGCTCCATTTTTCAACTCGTTTTTGGTGAGCTGACCGCAAGTCCAAAATTTTGGTTCAGAACTTATGCTGGTTCACGGGGGGTGGCTGAGACTTTGGTTAATTCTTCTTCCTGCAGGGAAATTACAGTGATATGTGCCCATTCAAATGCCTAACAGCTACTCTCTCATTGGTTCTCCCTCTTCCCTTTCATCCTCTGCCAAATTGGCAACCTGTGTGAACCAGGAGGTTAAAGGGGCTGTCTCTCCAAATTGGGAGGTTGATAGTAAAGCAGATGGAAAGTCAAACCGGAGCACCAGGAGAGGGACTATTCGTTGAGTTTTAGAAGCCTTTCGTATTCAGAGTGTGTCCGTTCTCTAGGTTTCCCGTACATGTTATAGCTGTAGTAATATTCCCTTCAACCTGGAGAGTTGGGACCCTTGGAATGGGTGCCATGTATTTGTGCTTTAAAGGGTCTGCATTTGCTCACCCAATCTCACCAATCGTCTCAGTCCCAAGTGTCCCTACTTATGCCACATCCAGCTGTCATTGTAGATAGGGTCATTCCAGGTTTCATCAGAGACCCTGAAGGAATTGTAAAGAATTTCCCAGTTTTTTTGTTTTGTTTTTGAAATTCCTTTTTATAGTGGGTTTGAGCTGATTTTTGCTTCCATGTTTATGCCAGTCTAGACACACTTGATTCCCTTACGGAGACATATCAATACATAGGTTTTAAGATTCTTACTAGTCAGATATATTCCTCTGCGGGAAATATGGAGATTTGAGTCCCTTTCACTGAGGAAGGTGTAGGTCTTGTCTATTCCATAGATGGTTTTTGGAACGGTACCTGTGCTTATATCAAACTCTGGTTTTATGCATCACCCCACCTCTCCTTCCCCCTTAAGCAGGCATAAGAGTGTTTTCTAAATGTGAGACACTGTTCTCTTTCCTAACTCAGTTCAAGTGTAGCCATGTTTACAGGATCTTCATAAGTGATATCTTATGATAAGTTTCTTTTTCTGTGTGACTTATTTCACTTAGAATCATCGTACCTGAATCCACCCATTTTGCTGCTACTGGTCTTATGACATTGATTTCATGGCTGAGGGATATTCCATCGTACGTAAGTACCACAATTTTTTGAACCATTTTTATATTTCCTGGGATGTTTAAGGTGTACCCAATTTGAGGTCCTTGTAAGCAGTGCAGCCCTAAATTTTGGGGTGGCTCTGTCTTATTGATTTTCAGTTTTCCCAAGGTATATTCCCTAGACTGTAAGTGTCCTTGGCTCTGTAGCTCTGTTCTTTACTTGTTTTAGGGAACACAATGCACTCCTCCAGAGAGGCAGTGGGCAATTTACATCCCGCCCATCAGCATAACAAGGCTCCCTGTTCTCCAGGGCCTGTCTTGCCTTTCTGGTTTTTACACATTTTGTGGATGTCCCTTTTGACCGGTGGGAAGTGATACTTCTTTGTAGTGCAGATTTGCATTGCCCGCTTGCTTGCTTGGCCAAAAAGGGCTTATGCGTATTCTCCTGAATATATTCAGGAGAAAACGCATACGCCCTTTTTGGCCAAGTGCATCATTGTCGAAGTTGTGCCCCTCTTCCTGTGCTTTAAAGGCGATTCCAACGTACCTCTTGAAATCTGTTTCCTGCTATTCTGCCTCGCTTTCAAGTCCGCCTCGTTGCCTTCCCTCAACAGATTTTTGGACGATAGTTGTCCTTTATTACTCGGCCAGGTTGTGAATTGCTGTGCCCCTGAGCTCCATTTTTCAACTCGTTTTTGGTGAGCTGACCGTAAGTCCAAAATTTTGGTTCAAGACCTATGCTGCTTCCCGGTGGGTGGCTGAGACTTTGGTTAATTCTTCTTCCTGCCGGGAAATTACAGTGATATGTGCCCGTTCAAATGCCTAATAGCTACTCTCTCATTGGTTCTCCCTCTTCCCTTTCATCCTCTGCCAAATTGGCAACCTGTGCAAACCAGGAGGTTAAATGGTCTGTCTCTCCAAGTTGGGATGTTGATAGTAAAGCAGATGCAAAGTCAAACCGGAGCACCAGGAGAGGGACTATTCGTTGAGTTTTAGAAACCTTTCGTATTCACAGTGTGTCCGTTCTCTAGGTTTCCCGTACATGTTATAGCTGTAGTAATATTCCCTTCAACCTGGAGAGTTGGGACCCATGGAATGGGTGCCAGGCATTTGTGCTTCAAAGGGTCTGCATTTGCTCACCCAATCTCAACAATCGTCTCAGTCCCAAGTGTCCCTCCTTATGCCACATCCAGCTGTCATTGTAGATAGGGTCATTCCAGGTTTCATCAGAGACCCTGAAGGAGTTGTAAAGAATTTCCCAGTTTTTTTGTTTTGTTTTTGAAATTCCTTTTTATAGTAGGTTTGAGCTGATCCCACTGCCCTGTTTATTCCAGTCTAGACACACTTGATTCCCTTACGGAGACATATCAATACATAGGTTTTAAGATTCTTACTAGTCAGATATATTCCCCTGCGGGAAATATGGTGTTTTGAGTCCCTTTCACTGAGGAAGGTGTAGGTCTTGTCTATTCCATAGTTGGTTTTTGGAACGGTACCTCTGCTTATATCAAACTCTGGTTTTATGCATCACCCCACCTCTCCTTCCCCCTTAAGCAGGCATAAGAGTGTTTTCTAAATGTTAGACACTGTTCTCTTTCCTAACTCAGTTCAAGTGTAGCCATGTTTACAGGATCTTCATAAGTGATATCTTATGATAAGTTTCTTTTTCTGTGTGACTTATTTCACTTAGAATCATCGTACCTGAATCCACCCATTTTGCTGCTACTGGTCTTATGACATTGATTTCATGGCTGAGGGATATTCCATCGTATGTAAGTACCACAATTTTTTGAACCATTTTTATATTTCCTGGGATATTTAAGGTGTACCCAAGTTGAGGTCCTTGTAAGCAGTGCAGCCCTAAATTTTGGGTTGGCTGTGTCTTATTGATTTTCAGTTTTCCCAAGGTATATTCCCTAGACTGGAAGTGCCCTTGGCTCTGTAGCTCTGTTGTTTACTTGTTTTAGGGAACACAATGCACTCCTCCAGAGAGGCAGTTGGCAATTTACATCCTGCCCATCAGCATAACAAGGCTCCCTGTTCTCCAGCGCCTGTCTTGCCTTTCTGGTTTTTACACATTTTGTGGATGTCCCTTTTGACCGGTGGGAAGTGATACTTCTTTGTAGTGCAGATTTGCATTGCCCGATTGCTTGCTTGGCCAAAAAGGGCGTATGCGTTTTCTCCTGAATATATTCAGGAGAAAACGCATACGCCCTTTTTGGCCAAGTGCATCACTGTCGAAGTTGTGCCCCTCTTCCTGTGCTTTAAAGGCGATTCCAACGTACCTCTTGAAATCTGTTTCCTGCTATTCTGCCTCGCTTTCAAGTCCGCCTCGTTGCCTTCCCTCATCAGATTTTGGACGATAGTTGTCCTTTATTACTCGGCCAGTTTGTGAATTGCTGTGCGCCTGAGCTCCATTTTTCAACTCGTTTTTGATGAGCTGAACGCAAGTCCAAAATTTTGGTTCAGGACCTATGCTGGTTCCCGGTGGGTAGCTGAGACGTTGGTTAATTCTTCTTCCTGCCGGGAAATTACAGTGATATGTGCCCGTTTAAATGCCTAACAGCTACTCTCTCATTGGTTCTCCCTCTTCCCTTTCATCCTCTGCCAAATTGGCAACCTGTGCAAACCAGGAGGTTAAAGGGGCTGTCTCTCCAAGTTCGGAGGTTGATAGTAAAGCAGATGGAAAGTCAAACCGGAGCACCAGGAGAGGGACTATTCGTTGAGTTTTAGAAACCTTTCGTATTCACAGTGTGTCCGTTCTCCAGGTTTCCCGTACATGTTATAGCTGTAGTAATATTCCCTTCAACCTGGAGAGTTGGGACCCATGGAATGGGTGCCAGGCATTTGTGCTTTAAAGGGTCTGCATTTGCTCACCCAATCTCACCAATCGTCTCAGTCCCAAGTGTCCCTCCTTATGCCACATCCAGCTGTCGTTGTAGATAGAGTCATTCCAGGTTTCATCAGAGACCATGAAGGAATTATAAAGAATTTCCCAGTTTTCTTGTTTTGTTTGTCAAATTCCTTTTTATAGTGGGTTTGAGCTGATTCTCGCTGCCATGTTTATGCCAGTCTAGACACACTTGATTCCCTTATGGAGACATATCAATACATAGGTTTTAAGATTCTTACTAGTCAGATATATTCCTCTGCGGGTAATATGGGGTTTTGAGTCCCTTTCACTGAGGAAGGTGTAGGTCTTGTCTATTCCATAGTTGGTTTTTGGAACGGTACCTGTGCTTATATTAAACTCTGGTTTTATGCATCACCTCACCTCTCCTTCCCCCTTAAGCAGGCATAAGAGTGTTTTCTAAATGTGAGACACTGTTCTCTTTCCTAACTCAGTTCAAGTGTAGCCATGTTTACAGGATCTTCATAAGTGATATCTTATGATAAGTTTCTTTTTCTGTGTGACTTATTTCACTTAGAATCATCGTACCTGAATCCACCCATTTTGCTACTACTGGTCTTATGACATTGATTTCATGGCTGAGGGATATTCCATCGTACGTAAGTACCACAGTTTTTTGAACCGTTGTTATATTTCCTGGGATATTTAAGGTGTACCCAAGTTGAGGTCCTTGTAAGCAGTGCAGCCCTAAATTTTGGGGTGGCTCTGTCTTATTGATTTTCAGTTTTCCCAAGGTATATTCCCTAGACTGGAAGTGCCCTTGGCTCTGTAGCTCTGTTCTTTACTTGTTTTAGGGAACACAATGCACTCCTCCAGAGAGGCAGTTGGCAATTTACATCCCGCCCATCAGCATAAAAAGGCTCCCTGTTCTCCAGGGCCTGTCTTGCCTTTCTGGTTTTTACACATTTTGTTGATGTCCCTTTGACCGGTGGGTAGTGATAGATCTTTGTAGTGCAGATTTGCATTGCCCGCTTGCTTGCTTGGCCAAAAAGGGCGTATGCGTTTTCTCCTGAATATATTCAGGAGAAAACGCATACGCCCTTTTTGGCCAAGTGCATCATTGTCGAAGTTGTGCCCCTCTTCCTGTGCTTTAAAGGCGATTCCAACGTACCTCTTGAAATCTGTTTCCTGCTATTCTGCCTCGCTTTCAAGTCCGCCTCTTTGCCTTCCCTCAACAGATTCTTGGACGATAGTTGTCCTTTATTACTCGGCAAGTTTGTGAATTGCTGTGCCCCTGAGCTCCATTTTTCAAATCGTTTTTGGTGAGCTGACCGCAAGTCCAAAATTTTGGTTCAGGATCTATACTGGTTCCCGGTGGGTGGCTGAGAATTTGGTTAATTCTTCTTCCTGCCGGGAAATTACAGTGATATGTGCCCGTCCAAATGCCTAACAGCTACTCTCTCATTGCTTCTCCCTCTTCCCTTTCATCCTCTGCCAAATTGGCAACCTGTGCGAACCAGGAGGTTAAAGGGGCTGTCTCTCCAAGTGGGGAGGTTGATAATAAAGCAGATGGAAAGTCAAACCGGAGCACCAGGAGAGGGACTATTCGTTGAGTTTTAGAAACCTTTCGTATTCACAGTGTGTCCGTTCTCTAGGATTCCCGTACATGTTATATCTGTAGTAATATTCCCTTCAACCTGGAGAGTTGGGACCCATGGAATGGGTGCCATGCATTATTGCTTTAAAGGGTCTGCATTTGCGCACCCAATCTCACCAATCCTCTCAGTCCCAAGTGTCCCGCCTTATGCCACATCCAGCTGTCATTGTAGATAGGGTCATTCCAGGTTTCATCAGAGACCCTGAAGGAATTGTAAAGAATTTCCCAGTTTTTTTGTTTTGTTTTTGAAATTCCTTTTTATAGTGGGTTTGAGCTGATTCTCGCTGCCATGTTTATGCCAGTCTAGACACACTTGATTCCCTTACGGAGACATATCAATACATAGGTTTTAAGATTCTTACTAGTCAGATATATTCCTCTGCGGGAAATTTGGGGTTTTGAGTCCCTTTCACTGAGGAAGGTGTAGGTCTTGTCTATTCCATAGTTGGTTTTTGGAATGGTACCTGTGCTTATATCAAACTCTGGTTTTATGCATCACCCCACCTCTCCTTCCCCCTTAAGCAGGCATAAGAGTGTTTTCTAAATGTGAGACACTGTTCTCTTTCCTAACTCAGTTCAAGTGTAGCCATGTTTACAGGATCTTCATAAGTGATATCTTATGATAAGTTTCTTTTTCTGTGTGACTTATTTCACTTAGAATCATCGTACCTGAATCCACCCATTTTGCTGCTACTGGTCTTATGACATTGATTTCATGGCTGAGGGATATTCCATCGTACGTAAGTACCACAATTTTTTGAACCATTTTTATATTTCCTGGGATATTTAAGGTGTACCCAAGTTGAGGTCCTTGTAAGCAGTGCAGCCCTAAATTTTGGGGTGGCTCTGTCTTATTGATCTTCAGTTTTCCCAAGGTTTATTCCCTAGACTGGAAGTGCCCTTGCCTCTGTAGCTCTGTTCTTTACTTGTTTTAGGGAACACAATGTACTCCTCCAGAGAGGCAGTTGGCAATTTACATCCCGCCCATCAGCATAACAGGGCTCCCTGTTCTCCAGGGCCTGTCTTGTCTTTCTGGTTTTTACACATTTTGTGGATGTCCCTTTTGACCGGTGGGAAGTGATACTTCTTTGTAGTGCAGATTTGCATTGCCCGCTTGCTTGCTTGGCCAAAAAGGGCGTATGCGTTTTCTCCTGAATATATTCAGGAGAAAACGCATACGCCCTTTGTGGCCAAGTGCATCATTGTCGAAGTTGTGCCCCTCTTCCTGTGCTTTAAAGGGGATTCCAACGTACCTCTTGAAATCTGTTTCCTGCTATTCTGCCTCGCTTTCAAGTCCGCCTCGTTGCCTTCCCTCAACAGATTTTTGGACGATAGTTGTCCTTTATTACTCGGCCAGTTTGTGAATTGCTGTGCCCTTGAGCTCCATTTTTCAACTCGTTTTTGGTGAGCTGACCGCAAGTCCAAAATTTTGGTTCAGGACCTATACTGGTTCCCGGTGGGGGGCTGAGACTTTGGTTAATTCTTCTTCCTGCCTGGAAATTACAGTGATATGTGACCGTCCAAATGCCTATCAGCTACTCTCTCATTGGTTCTCCCTCTTCCCTTTCATCCTCTGCCAAATTGGCAACCTGTGCGAACCAGGAGGTTAAAGGGGCTGTCTCTCCAAGTTGGGAGGTTGATAGTAAAGCAGATGGAAAGTCAAACCGGAGCACCAGGAGAGGGACTATTCGTTGAGTTTTAGAAACCTTTCGTATTCACAGTGTGTCCGTTCTCTAGGATTCCCGTACATGTTTTATCTGTAGTAATATTCCCTTCAACCTGGAGAGTTGGGACCCATGGAATGTGTGCCATGCATTATTGCTTTAAAGGGTCTGCATTTGCTCACCCAATCTCACCAATCCTCTCAGTCCCAAGTGTCCAGCCTTATGCCACATCCAGCTCTCGTTGTAGATAGGGTCATTCCAGGTTTCATCAGAGACCCTGAAGGAATTGTAAAGAATTTCCCATTTTTTTTTGTTTTATTATTGTAATTCCTTTTAATAGTGGCTTTGAGCTGATTCTCGCTGCCATATTTATGCCAGTCTAGACACACTTGATTCCCTTACGGAGACATATCAATACATAGGTTTTAAGATTCTTACTAGTCAGATATATTCCTCTGCGGGAAATTTGGGGTTTTGAGTCCCTTTCACTGAGGAAGGTGTAGGTCTTGTCTATTCCATAGTTGGTTTTTGGAATGGTACCTGTGCTTATATCAAACTCTGGTTTTATGCATCACCCCACCTCTCCTTCCCCCTTAAGCAGGCATAAGAGTGTTTTCTAAATGTGAGACACTGTTCTCTTTCCTAACTCAGTTCAAGTGTAGCCATGTTTACAGGATCTTCATAAGTGATATCTTATGATAAGTTTCTTTTTCTGTGTGACTTATTTCACTTAGAATCATCGTACCTGAATCCACCCATTTTGCTGCTACTGGTCTTATGACATTGATTTCATGGCTGAGGGATATTCCATCGTACGTAAGTACCACAATTTTTTGAACCATTTTTATATTTCCTGGGATATTTAAGGTGTACACAAGTTGAGGTCCTTGTAAGCAGTGCAGCCCTAAATTTTGGGGTGGCTCTGTCTTATTGATCTTCAGTTTTCCCAAGGTTTATTCCCTAGACTGGAAGTGCCCTTGCCTCTGTAGCTCTGTTCTTTACTTGTTTTAGGGAACACAATGTACTCCTCCAGAGAGGCAGTTGGCAATTTACATCCTGCCCATCAGCATAACAGGGCTCCCTGTTCTCCAGGGCCTGTCTTGTCTTTCTGGTTTTTACACATTTTGTGGATGTCCCTTTTGACCGGTGGGAAGTGATACTTCTTTGTAGTGCAGATTTGCATTGCCCGCTTGCTTGCTTGGCCAAAAAGGGCGTATGCGTTTTCTCCTGAATATATTCAGGAGAAAACGCATACGCCCTTTGTGGCCAAGTGCATCATTGTCGAAGTTGTGCCTCTCTTCCTGTGCTTTAAAGGGGATTCCAACGTACCTCTTGAAATCTGTTTCCTGCTATTCTGCCTCGCTTTCAAGTCCGCCTCGTTGCCTTCCCTCAACAGATTTTTGGACGATAGTTGTCCTTTATTACTCGGCCAGTTTGTGAATTGCTGTGCCCTTGAGCTCCATTTTTCAACTCGTTTTTGGTGAGCTCACCGCAAGTCCAAAATTTTGGTTCAGGACCTATACTGGTTCCCGGTGGGGGGCTGAGACTTTGGTTAATTCTTCTTCCTGCCGGGAAATTACAGTGATATGTGACCGTCCAAATGCCTATCAGCTACTCTCTCATTGGTTCTCCCTCTTCCCTTTCATCCTCTGCCAAATTGGCAACCTGTGCGAACCAGGAGGTTAAAGGGGCTGTCTCTCCAAGTTGGGAGGTTGATAGTAAAGCAGATGGAAAGTCAAACCGGAGCACCAGGAGAGGGACTATTCGTTGAGTTTTAGAAACCTTTCGTATTCACAGTGTGTCCGTTCTCTAGGATTCCCGTACATGTTTTATCTGTAGTAATATTCCCTTCAACCTGGAGAGTTGGGACCCATGGAATGTGTGCCATGCATTATTGCTTTAAAGGGTCTGCATTTGCTCACCCAATCTCACCAATCCTCTCAGTCCCAAGTGTCCCTCCTTATGCCAAATCCAGCTGTCCTTGTAGATAGGGTCTATCCAGGTTTCATCAGAGACCCTGAAGGAATTGAAAAGAATTTCCCAGTTTTTTTGTTTTGTTTTTGAAATTCCTTTTTATAGTGGGTTTGAGCTGATTCTCGCTGCCATGTTTATGCCAGTCTAGACCCACTTGATTCCCTTACGGAGACATATCAATACATAGGTTTTAAGATTCTTACTAGTCAGATATTTTCGTCTGCGGGAAATATGGGGTTTTGAGTCCCTTTCACTGAGGAAGGTGTAGGTCTTGTCTATTCCATAGTTGGTTTTTGGAACGGTACCTGTGCTTATATCAAACTCTGGTTTTATGCATCACCCCACCTCTCCTTCCCCCTTAAGCAGGTATAAGAGTGTTTTCTAAATGTGAGACTCTGTTCTCTTTCCTAACTCAGTTCAAGTGTAGCCATGTTTACAGGATCTTCATAAGTGATATCTTATGATAAGTTTCTTTTTCTGTGTGACTTATTTCACTTAGAATCATCGTACCAGAATCCACCCATTTTGCTGCTACTGGTCTTATGACATTGATTTCATGGCTGAGGGATATTCCATCGTACGTAAGTACCACAATTTTTGAACCATGTTTATATTTTCTGGGATACTTAAGGTGTATCCAAGTTGAGGTCCTTGTATTCAGTGCAGCCCTAAATTTTGGGGTGGCTCTGTCTTATTGATTTTCAGTTTTCCCAAGGTATATTCCCTAGACTGGTAGTGCCCTTGGCTCTGTAGCTCTGTTCTTTACTTGTTTTAGGGAACAGAATGCACTCCTCCAGAGAGGCAGTTGGCAATTTACATCCCGCCCATCAGCATAACAAGGCTCCCTGTTCTCCAGGGCCTGTCTTGCCTTTCTTGTTCTTACACATTTTGTGGATGTCCCTTTTGACCGGTGGGAAGTGATACTTCTTTGTAGTGCAGATTTGCATTGCCCGCTTGCTTGCTTGGCCAAAAAGGGCCTATACGTTTTCTCCTGAATATATTCAGGAGAAAACGCATAGGCCGTTTTTGGCCAAGTGCGTCATTGTCGAAGTTGTGCCCCTCTTCCTGTGCTTTAAAGGCGATTCCAACGTACCTATTGAAATCTGTTTCCTGCTATTCTGCCTCGCTTTCAAGTCCGCCTCGTTGCCTTCCCTCAACAGATTTTTGGACGATAGTTGTCCTTTATTACTCGGCCAGTTTGTGAATTGCTGTGCCCTTGAGCTCCATTTTTCAACTCGTTTTTGGTGAGCTGACCGCAAGTCCAAAATTTTGGTTCAGGACCTATACTGGTTCCCGGTGGGGGGCTGAGACTTTGGTTAATTCTTCTTCCTGCCGGGAAATTACAGTGATATGTGACCGTCCAAATGCCTATCAGCTACTCTCTCATTGGTTCTCCCTCTTCCCTTTCATCCTCTGCCAAATTGGCAACCTGTGCGAACCAGGAGGTTAAAGGGGCTGTCTCTCCAAGTTGGGAGGTTGATAGTAAAGCAGATGGAAAGTCAAACCGGAGCACCAGGAGAGGGACTATTCGTTGAGTTTTAGAAACCTTTCGTATTCACAGTGTGTCCGTTCTCTAGGATTCCCGTACATGTTTTATCTGTAGTAATATTCCCTTCAACCTGGAGAGTTGGGACCCATGGAATGTGTGCCATGCATTATTGCTTTAAAGGGTCTGCATTTGCTCACCCAATCTCACCAATCCTCTCAGTCCCAAGTGTCCAGCCTTATGCCACATCCAGCTCTCGTTGTAGATAGGGTCATTCCAGGTTTCATCAGAGACCCTGAAGGAATTGTAAAGAATTTCCCATTTTTTTTTGTTTTATTATTGTAATTCCTTTTAATAGTGGCTTTGAGCTGATTCTCGCTGCCATATTTATGCCAGTCTAGACACACTTGATTCCCTTACGGAGACATATCAATACATAGGTTTTAAGATTCTTACTAGTCAGATATATTCCTCTGCGGGAAATTTGGGGTTTTGAGTCCCTTTCACTGAGGAAGGTGTAGGTCTTGTCTATTCCATAGTTGGTTTTTGGAATGGTACCTGTGCTTATATCAAACTCTGGTTTTATGCATCACCCCACCTCTCCTTCCCCCTTAAGCAGGCATAAGAGTGTTTTCTAAATGTGAGACACTGTTCTCTTTCCTAACTCAGTTCAAGTGTAGCCATGTTTACAGGATCTTCATAAGTGATATCTTATGATAAGTTTCTTTTTCTGTGTGACTTATTTCACTTAGAATCATCGTACCTGAATCCACCCATTTTGCTGCTACTGGTCTTATGACATTGATTTCATGGCTGAGGGATATTCCATCGTACGTAAGTACCACAATTTTTTGAACCATTTTTATATTTCCTGGGATATTTAAGGTGTACACAAGTTGAGGTCCTTGTAAGCAGTGCAGCCCTAAATTTTGGGGTGGCTCTGTCTTATTGATCTTCAGTTTTCCCAAGGTTTATTCCCTAGACTGGAAATGCCCTTGCCTCTGTAGCTCTGTTCTTTACTTGTTTTAGGGAACACAATGTACTCCTCCAGAGAGGCAGTTGGCAATTTACATCCCGCCCATCAGCATAACAGGGCTCCCTGTTCTCCAGGGCCTGTCTTGTCTTTCTGGTTTTTACACATTTTGTAGATGTCCCTTTTGACCGGTGGGAAGTGATACTTCTTTGTAGTGCAGATTTGCATTGCCCGCTTGCTTGCTTGGCCAAAAAGGGCGTATGCGTTTTCTCCTGAATATATTCAGGAGAAAACGCATACGCCCTTTGTGGCCAAGTGCATCATTGTCGAAGTTGTGCCTCTCTTCCTGTGCTTTAAAGGGGATTCCAACGTACCTCTTGAAATCTGTTTCCTGCTATTCTGCCTCGCTTTCAAGTCCGCCTCGTTGCCTTCCCTCAACAGATTTTTGGACGATAGTTGTCCTTTATTACTCGGCCAGTTTGTGAATTGCTGTGCCCTTGAGCTCCATTTTTCAACTCGTTTTTGGTGAGCTGACCGCAAGTCCAAAATTTTGGTTCAGGACCTATACTGGTTCCCGGTGGGTGGCTGAGACTTTGGTTAATTCTTCTTCCTGCCGGGAAATTACAGTGATATGTGACCGTCCAAATGCCTATCAGCTACTCTCTCATTGGTTCTCCCTCTTCCCTTTCAACCTCTGCCAAATTGGCAACCTGTGCGAACCAGGAGGTTAAAGGGGCTGTCTCTCCAAGTTGGGAGGTTGATAGTAAAGCAGATGGAAAGTCAAACCGGAGCACCAGGAGAGGGACTATTCGTTGAGTTTTAGAAACCTTTCGTATTCACAGTGTGTCCGTTCTCTAGGATTCCCGTACATGTTTTATCTGTAGTAATATTCCCTTCAACCTGGAGAGTTGGGACCCATGGAATGTGTGCCATGCATTATTGCTTTAAAGGGTCTGCATTTGCTCACCCAATCTCACCAATCCTCTCAGTCCCAAGTGTCCCTCCTTATGCCAAATCCAGCTGTCCTTGTAGATAGGGTCTATCCAGGTTTCATCAGAGACCATGAAGGAATTGAAAAGAATTTCCCAGTTTTTTTGTTTTGTTTTTGAAATTCCTTTTTATAGTGGGTTTGAGCTGATTCTCGCTGCCATGTTTATGCCAGTCTAGACCCACTTGATTCCCTTACGGAGACATATCAATACATAGGTTTTAAGATTCTTACTAGTCAGATATATTCCTCTGCGGGAAATATGGTGTTTTGAGTCCCTTTCACTGAGGAAGGTGTAGGTCTTGTCTATTCCATAGTTGGTTTTTGGAACGGTACCTGTGCTTATATCAAACTCTTCTTTTATGCATCACCCCACCTCTCCTTCCCCCTTAAGCACGCATAAGAGTGTTTTCTAAATGTGAGACACTGTTCTCTTTCCTAACTCAGTTCAAGTGTAGCCATGTTTACAGGATCTTCATAAGTGATATCTTATGATAAGTTTCTTTTTCTGTGTGACTTATTTCACTTAGAATCGTCGTACCTGAATCCACCCATTTTGCTGCTACTGGTCTTATGACATTGATTTCATGGCTGAGGGATATTCCATCGTACGTAAGTACCACAATTTTTTGAACCATGTTTATATTTTCTGGGATACTTAAGGTGTATCCAAGTTGAGGTCCTTGTATGCAGTGCAACCCTAAATTTTGGGGTGGCTCTGTCTTATTGATTTTCAGTTTTCCCAAGGTATATTCTCTAGACTGGTAGTGCCCTTGGCTCTGTAGCTCTGTTCTTTACTTGTTTTAGGGAACAGAATGCACTCCTCCAGAGAGGCAGTTGGCAATTTACATCCCGCCCATCAGCATAACAAGGCTCCCTGTTCTCCAGGGCCTGTCTTGCCTTTCTTGTTCTTACACATTTTGTGGATGTCCCTTTTGACCGGTGGGAAGTGATACTTCTTTGTCGTGCAGATTTGCATTGCCCGCTTGCTTGCTTGGCCAAAAAGGGCGTATGCGTTTTCTCCTGAATATATTCAGGAGAAAACGCATACGCCCTTTTTGGCCAAGTGCATCATTGTCGAAGTTGTGCCCCTCTTCCTGTGCTTTAAAGGCGATTCCAACGTACCTCTGGAAATCTGTTTCCTGCTATTCTGCCTCGCTTTCAAGTCCGCCTCGTTGCCTTCCCTCAACAGATTTTTGGACGATAGTTGTCCTTTATTACTCGGCCAGTTTGTGAATTGCTGTGCCCCTGAGCTCCATTTTTCAACTCGTTTTTGGTGAGCTGACCGCAAGTCCAAAATTTTGGTTCAGGACCTATGCTGGTTCCCGGTGGGTGACTGAGAATTTGGTTAATTCTTCTTCCTGCCGGGAAATTACAGTGATATATGCCCGTCCAAATGCCTAACAGCTACTCTCTCATTGGTTCTCCCTCTTCCCTTTCATCCTCTGCCAAATTGGCAACCTGTGTGAACCAAGAGGTTAAAGGGGCTGTCTCTCCAAGTTGGGAGGTTGATAGTAAAGCAGACAGAAAGTCAAACCGGAGCACCAGGAGAGGGACTATTCGTTGAGTTTTAGAAACCTTTCGTATTCACAGTGTGTCCGTTCTCTAGGTTTCCCGCACATGTTATAGCTGTAGTAATATTCCCTTCAACCTGGAGAGTTCGGACCCATGGAATTGGTGCCATGCATTATTGCTTTAAAGGGTCTGCATTTGCTCACCCAATCTCACCAATCGTCTCAGTCCCAAGTGTCCCTCCTTATGCCACATCCAGCTGTCATTGTAGATAGGGTCATTCCAGCTTTCATCAGAGACCCTGAAGGAATTGTAAAGAATTTCCCAGTTTTTTTGTTTTGTTTTTGAAATTCCTTTTTATAGTGGGTTTGAGCTGATTCTAGCTGCCATGTTTATGCCAGTCTAGACCCACTTGATTCCCTTACGGAGACATATCAATACATAGGTTTTAAGATTCTTACTAGTCAGATATTTTCGTCTGCGGGAAATATGGGGTTTTGAGTCCCTTTCACTGAGGAAGGTGTAGGTCTTGTCTATTCCATAGTTGGTTTTTGGAACGGTACCTGTGCTTATATCAAACTCTGGTTTTATGCATCACCCCACCTCTCCTTCCCCCTTAAGCAGGTATAAGAGTGTTTTCTAAATGTGAGACTCTGTTCTCTTTCCTAACTCAGTTCAAGTGTAGCCATGTTTACAGGATCTTCATAAGTGATATCTTATGATAAGTTTCTTTTTCTGTGTGACTTATTTCACTTAGAATCATCGTACCAGAATCCACCCATTTTGCTGCTACTGGTCTTATGACATTGATTTCATGGCTGAGGGATATTCCATCGTACGTAAGTACCACAATTTTTTGAACCATGTTTATATTTTCTGGGATACTTAAGGTGTATCCAAGTTGAGGTCCTTGTATTCAGTGCAGCCCTAAATTTTGGGGTGGCTCTGTCTTATTGATTTTCAGTTTTCCCAAGGTATATTCCCTAGACTGGTAGTGCCCTTGGCTCTGTAGCTCTGTTCTTTACTTGTTTTAGGGAACAGAATGCACTCCTCCAGAGAGGCAGTTGGCAATTTACATCCCGCCCATCAGCATAACAAGGCTCCCTGTTCTCCAGGGCCTGTCTTGCCTTTCTTGTTCTTACACATTTTGTGGATGTCCCTTTTGACCGGTGGGAAGTGATACTTCTTTGTAGTGCAGATTTGCATTGCCCGCTTGCTTGCTTGGCCAAAAAGGGCCTATACGTTTTCTCCTGAATATATTCAGGAGAAAACGCATAGGCCGTTTTTGGCCAAGTGCGTCATTGTCGAAGTTGTGCCCCTCTTCCTGTGCTTTAAAGGCGATTCCAACGTACCTATTGAAATCTGTTTCCTGCTATTCTGCCTCGCTTTCAAGTCCGCCTCGTTGCCTTCCCTCAACAGATTTTTGGACGATAGTTGTCCTTTATTACTCGGCCAGTTTGTGAATTGCTGTGCCCTTGAGCTCCATTTTTCAACTCGTTTTTGGTGAGCTGACCGCAAGTCCAAAATTTTGGTTCAGGACCTATACTGGTTCCCGGTGGGGGGCTGAGACTTTGGTTAATTCTTCTTCCTGCCGGGAAATTACAGTGATATGTGACCGTCCAAATGCCTATCAGCTACTCTCTCATTGGTTCTCCCTCTTCCCTTTCATCCTCTGCCAAATTGGCAACCTGTGCGAACCAGGAGGTTAAAGGGGCTGTCTCTCCAAGTTGGGAGGTTGATAGTAAAGCAGATGGAAAGTCAAACCGGAGCACCAGGAGAGGGACTATTCGTTGAGTTTTAGAAACCTTTCGTATTCACAGTGTGTCCGTTCTCTAGGATTCCCGTACATGTTTTATCTGTAGTAATATTCCCTTCAACCTGGAGAGTTGGGACCCATGGAATGTGTGCCATGCATTATTGCTTTAAAGGGTCTGCATTTGCTCACCCAATCTCACCAATCCTCTCAGTCCCAAGTGTCCAGCCTTATGCCACATCCAGCTCTCGTTGTAGATAGGGTCATTCCAGGTTTCATCAGAGACCCTGAAGGAATTGTAAAGAATTTCCCATTTTTTTTTGTTTTATTATTGTAATTCCTTTTAATAGTGGCTTTGAGCTGATTCTCGCTGCCATATTTATGCCAGTCTAGACACACTTGATTCCCTTACGGAGACATATCAATACATAGGTTTTAAGATTCTTACTAGTCAGATATATTCCTCTGCGGGAAATTTGGGGTTTTGAGTCCCTTTCACTGAGGAAGGTGTAGGTCTTGTCTATTCCATAGTTGGTTTTTGGAATGGTACCTGTGCTTATATCAAACTCTGGTTTTATGCATCACCCCACCTCTCCTTCCCCCTTAAGCAGGCATAAGAGTGTTTTCTAAATGTGAGACACTGTTCTCTTTCCTAACTCAGTTCAAGTGTAGCCATGTTTACAGGATCTTCATAAGTGATATCTTATGATAAGTTTCTTTTTCTGTGTGACTTATTTCACTTAGAATCATCGTACCTGAATCCACCCATTTTGCTGCTACTGGTCTTATGACATTGATTTCATGGCTGAGGGATATTCCATCGTACGTAAGTACCACAATTTTTTGAACCATTTTTATATTTCCTGGGATATTTAAGGTGTACACAAGTTGAGGTCCTTGTAAGCAGTGCAGCCCTAAATTTTGGGGTGGCTCTGTCTTATTGATCTTCAGTTTTCCCAAGGTTTATTCCCTAGACTGGAAATGCCCTTGCCTCTGTAGCTCTGTTCTTTACTTGTTTTAGGGAACACAATGTACTCCTCCAGAGAGGCAGTTGGCAATTTACATCCCGCCCATCAGCATAACAGGGCTCCCTGTTCTCCAGGGCCTGTCTTGTCTTTCTGGTTTTTACACATTTTGTAGATGTCCCTTTTGACCGGTGGGAAGTGATACTTCTTTGTAGTGCAGATTTGCATTGCCCGCTTGCTTGCTTGGCCAAAAAGGGCGTATGCGTTTTCTCCTGAATATATTCAGGAGAAAACGCATACGCCCTTTGTGGCCAAGTGCATCATTGTCGAAGTTGTGCCTCTCTTCCTGTGCTTTAAAGGGGATTCCAACGTACCTCTTGAAATCTGTTTCCTGCTATTCTGCCTCGCTTTCAAGTCCGCCTCGTTGCCTTCCCTCAACAGATTTTTGGACGATAGTTGTCCTTTATTACTCGGCCAGTTTGTGAATTGCTGTGCCCTTGAGCTCCATTTTTCAACTCGTTTTTGGTGAGCTGACCGCAAGTCCAAAATTTTGGTTCAGGACCTATACTGGTTCCCGGTGGGTGGCTGAGACTTTGGTTAATTCTTCTTCCTGCCGGGAAATTACAGTGATATGTGACCGTCCAAATGCCTATCAGCTACTCTCTCATTGGTTCTCCCTCTTCCCTTTCAACCTCTGCCAAATTGGCAACCTGTGCGAACCAGGAGGTTAAAGGGGCTGTCTCTCCAAGTTGGGAGGTTGATAGTAAAGCAGATGGAAAGTCAAACCGGAGCACCAGGAGAGGGACTATTCGTTGAGTTTTAGAAACCTTTCGTATTCACAGTGTGTCCGTTCTCTAGGATTCCCGTACATGTTTTATCTGTAGTAATATTCCCTTCAACCTGGAGAGTTGGGACCCATGGAATGTGTGCCATGCATTATTGCTTTAAAGGGTCTGCATTTGCTCACCCAATCTCACCAATCCTCTCAGTCCCAAGTGTCCCTCCTTATGCCAAATCCAGCTGTCCTTGTAGATAGGGTCTATCCAGGTTTCATCAGAGACCATGAAGGAATTGAAAAGAATTTCCCAGTTTTTTTGTTTTGTTTTTGAAATTCCTTTTTATAGTGGGTTTGAGCTGATTCTCGCTGCCATGTTTATGCCAGTCTAGACCCACTTGATTCCCTTACGGAGACATATCAATACATAGGTTTTAAGATTCTTACTAGTCAGATATATTCCTCTGCGGGAAATATGGTGTTTTGAGTCCCTTTCACTGAGGAAGGTGTAGGTCTTGTCTATTCCATAGTTGGTTTTTGGAACGGTACCTGTGCTTATATCAAACTCTTCTTTTATGCATCACCCCACCTCTCCTTCCCCCTTAAGCACGCATAAGAGTGTTTTCTAAATGTGAGACACTGTTCTCTTTCCTAACTCAGTTCAAGTGTAGCCATGTTTACAGGATCTTCATAAGTGATATCTTATGATAAGTTTCTTTTTCTGTGTGACTTATTTCACTTAGAATCATCGTACCTGAATCCACCCATTTTGCTGCTACTGGTCTTATGACATTGATTTCATGGCTGAGGGATATTCCATCGTACGTAAGTACCACAATTTTTTGAACCATGTTTATATTTTCTGGGATACTTAAGGTGTATCCAAGTTGAGGTCCTTGTATGCAGTGCAGCCCTAAATTTTGGGGTGGCTCTGTCTTATTGATTTTCAGTTTTCCCAAGGTATATTCCCTAGACTGGTAGTGCCCTTGGCTCTGTAGCTCTGTTCTTTACTTGTTTTAGGGAACAGAATGCACTCCTCCAGAGAGGCAGTTGGCAATTTACATCCCGCCCATCAGCATAACAAGGCTCCCTGTTCTCCAGGGCCTGTCTTGCCTTTCTTGTTCTTACACATTTTGTGGATGTCCCTTTTGACCGGTGGGAAGTGATACTTCTTTGTAGTGCAGATTTGCATTGCCCGCTTGCTTGCTTGGCCAAAAAGGGCGTATGTGTTTTCTCCTGAATATATTCAGGAGAAAACGCATACGCCCTTTTTGGCCAAGTGCGTCATTGTCGAAGTTGTGCCCCTCTCCCTGTGCTTTAAAGGCGATTCCAACGTACCTCTTGAAATCTGTTTCCTGCTATTCTGCCTCGCTTTCAAGTCCGCCTCGTTGCCTTCCCTCAACAGATTTTTGGACGATAGTTGTCCTTTATTACTCGGCCAGTTTGTGAATTGCTGTGCCCCTGAGCTCCATTTTTCAACTCGTTTTTGGTGAGCTGACCGCAAGTCCAAAATTTTGGTTCAGGACCTATACTGGTTCCCGGTGGGTGGCTGAGAATTTGGTTAATTCTTCTTCCTGCCGGGAAATTACAGTGATATGTGCCCGTCCAAATGCCTAACAGCTACTCTCTCATTGGTTCTCCCTCTTCCCTTTCATCCTCTGCCAAATTGGCAACCTGTGCGAACCAAGAGGTTAAAGGGGCTGTCTCTCCAAGTTGGGAGGTTGATAGTAAAGCAGACGGAAAGTCAAACCGGAGCACCAGGAGAGGGACTATTCGTTGAGTTTTAGAAACCTTTCGTATTCACAGTGTGTCCGTTCTCTAGGTTTCCCGCACATGTTATAGCTGTAGTAATATTCCCTTCAACCTGGAGAGTTCGGACCCATGGACTGGGTGCCATGCATTATTGCTTTAAAGGGTCTGCATTTGCTCACCCAATCTCACCAATCGTCTCAGTCCAAAGTGTCCCTCCTTATGCCACATCCAGCTGTCGTTGTAGATAGGGTCATTCGAGCTTTCCTCAGAGACCCTGAAGGAATTGTAAAGAATTTCCCAGTTTTTTTGTTTTGTTTTTGAAATTCCTTTTTATAGTGGGTTTGAGCTGATTCTCGCTGCCATGTTTATGCCAGTCTAGACACACTTGATTCCCTTACGGAGACATATCAATACATAGGTTTTAAGATTCTTACTAGTCAGATATTTTCCTCTGCGGGAAATATGGGGTTTTGAGTCCCTTTCACTGAGGACGGTGTAGGTCTTGTCTATTCCATAGTTGGTTTTTGGAACGGTACCTGTGCTTATATCAAACTCTGGTTTTATGCATCACCCCACCTCTCCTTCCCCCTTAAGCAGGTATAAGTGTGTTTTCTAAATGTGAGACACTGTTCTCTTTCCTAACTCAGTTCAAGTGTAGCCATGTTTACAGGATCTTCATAAGTGATATCTTATGATAAGTTTCTTTTTCTGTGTGACTTATTTCACTTAGAATCATCGTACCTGAATCCACCCATTTTGCTGCTACTGGTCTTATGACATTGATTTCATGGCTGAGGGATATTCCATCGTACCTAGGTACCACAATTTTTTGAACCATGTTTATATTTTCTGGGATACTTAAGGTGTATCCAAGTTGAGGTCCTTGTATGCAGTGCAGCCCTAAATTTTGGGGTGGCTCTGTCTTATTGATTTTCAGTTTTCCCAAGGTATATTCCCTAGACTGGTTGTGCCCTTGGCTCTGTAGCTCTGTTCTTTACTTGTTTTAGGGAACAGAATGCACTCCTCCAGAGAGGCAGTTGGCAATTTACATCCCGCCCATCAGCATAACAAGGCTCCCTGTTCTCCAGGGCCTGTCTTGCCTTTCTTGTTCTTACACATTTTGTGGATGTCCCTTTTGACCGGTGGGAAGTGATACTTCTTTGTAGTGCAGATTTGCATTGCCCGCTTGCTTGCTTGGCCAAAAAGGGCGTATGCGTTTTCTCCTGAATATATTCAGGAGAAAACGCATACGCCCTTTTTGGCCAAGTGCGTCATTGTCGAAGTTGTGCCCCTCTTCCTGTGCTTTAAAGGCGATTCCAACGTACCTCTTGAAATCTGTTTCCTGCTATTCTGCCTCGCTTTCAAGTCCGCCTCGTTGCCTTCCCTCAACAGATTTTTGGACGATAGTTGTCCTTTATTACTCGGCCAGTTTGTGAATTGCTGTGCCCCTGAGCTCCATTTTTCAACTCGTTTTTGGTGAGCTGACCGCAAGTCCAAAATTTTGGTTCAGGACCTATACTGGTTCCCGGTGGGTGGCTGAGAATTTGGTTAATTCTTCTTCCTGCCGGGAAATTACAGTGATATGTGCCCGTCCAAATGCCTAACAGCTACTCTCTCATTGGTTCTCCCTCTTCCCTTTCATCCTCTGCCAAATTGGCAACCTGTGCGAACCAAGAGGTTAAAGGGGCTGTCTCTCCAAGTTGGGAGGTTGATAGTAAAGCAGAAGGAAAGTCAAACCGGAGCACCAGGAGAGGGACTATGCGTTGAGTTTTAGAAACCTTTCGTATTCACAGTGTGTCCGTTCTCTAGGTTTCCCGCACATGTTATAGCTGTAGTAATATTCCCTTCAACCTGGAGAGTTCGGACCCATGGAATGGGTGCCATGCATTATTGCTTTAAAGGGTCTGCATTTGCTCACCCAATCTCACCAATCGTCTCAGTCCCAAGTGTCCCTCCTTATGCCACATCCAGCTGTCGTTGTAGATAGGGTCATTCCAGCCTTCATCAGAGACCCTGAAGGAATTGTAAAGAATTTCCCAGTTTTTTTGTTTTGTTTTTGAAATTCCTTTTTATAGTGGGTTTGAGCTGATTCTCGCTGCCATGTTTATGCCAGTCTAGACACACTTGATTCCCTTACGGAGACATATCAATACATAGGTTTTAAGATTCTTACTAGTCAGATATTTTCCTCTGCGGGAAATATGGGGTTTTGAGTCCCTTTCGCTGAGGACGGTGTAGGTCTTGTCTATTCCATAGTTGGTTTTTGGAACGGTACCTGTGCTTATATCAAACTCTGGTTTTATGCATCACCCCACCTCTCCTTCCCCCTTAAGCAGGTATAAGAGTGTTTTCTAAATGTGAGACACTGTTCTCTTTCCTAACTCAGTTCAAGTGTAGCCATGTTTACAGGATCTTCATAAGTGATATCTTATGATAAGTTTCTTTTTCTGTGTGACTTATTTCACTTAGAATCATCGTACCTGAATCCACCCATTTTGCTGCTACTGGTCTTATGACATTGATTTCATGGCTGAGGGATATTCCATCGTACGTAAGTACCACAATTTTTTGAACCATGTTTATATTTTCTGGGATACTTAAGGTGTATCCAAGTTGAGGTCCTTGTATGCAGTGCAGCCCTAAATTTTGGGGTGGCTCTGTCTTATTGATTTTCAGTTTTCCCAAGGTATATTCCCTAGACTGGTAGTGCCCTTGGCTCTGTAGCTCTGTTCTTTACTTGTTTTAGGGAACAGAATGCACTCCTCCAGAGAGGCAGTTGGCAATTTACATCCCGCCCATCAGCATAACAAGGCTCCCTGTTCTCCAGGGCCTGTCTTGCCTTTCTTGTTCTTACACATTTTGTGGATGTCCCTTTTGACCGGTGGGAAGTGATACTTCTTTGTAGTGCAGATTTGCATTGCCCGCTTGCTTGCTTGGCCAAAAAGGGCGTATGCGTTTTCTCCTGAATATATTCAGGAGAAAACGCATACGCCCTTTTTGGCCAAGTGCATCATTGTCGAAGTTGTGCCCCTCTTCGTGTGATTTAAAGGCGATTCCAACGTACCTCTTGAAATCTGTTTCCTGCTATTCTACCTCGCTTTCAAGTCCGCCTCGTTGCCTTCCGTCAACAGATTTTTGGATGATAGTTGTCCTTTATTACTCGGCCAGTTTGTGAATTGCTGTGTCCCTGAGCTCCATTTTTCAACTCGTTTTTGGAGAGCTGACCGCAAGTCCAAAATTTTGGTTCAGGACCTATACTGGTTCCCGGTGGGTGGCTGAGAATTTGGTTAATTCTTCTTCCTGCCGGGAAATTACAGTGATATGTGCCCGTCCAAATGCCTAACAGCTACTCTCTCATTGGTTCTCCCTCTTCCCTTTCATCCTCTGCCAAATTGGCAACCTGTGCGAACCAGGAGGTTAAAGGGGCTGTCTCTCCAATTTCGGAGAATGATAGTAAAGCAGCCGGAAAGTCAAACCGGAGCACCAGGAGAGGGTTTATTCTTTGAGTTTTAGAAACCTTTCGTATTCACAGTGTGTCCGTTCTCTAGGTTTCCCGCACATGTTATAGCTGTAGTAATATTCCCTTCAACCTGGAGAGTTCGGACCCATGGAATGGGTGCCATGCATTATTGCTTTAAAGGGTCTGCATTTGCTCACCCAATCTCACCAATCGTCTCAGTCCCAAGTGTCCCTCCTTATGCCACATCCAGCTGTCGTTGTAGATAGGGTCATTCCAGCTTTCATCAGAGACCCTGAAGGAATTGTAAAGAATTTCCCAGTTTTTTTGTTTTGTTTTTGAAATTCCTTTCTATAGTGGGTTTGAGCTGATTCTCGCTGCCATGTTTATGCCAGTCTAGACACACTTGATTCCCTTACGGAGACATATCAATACATAGGTTTTAAGATTCTTACTAGTCAGATATTTTCCCCTGCGGGAAATATGGGGTTTTGAGTCCCTTTCACTGAGGACGGTGTAGGTCTTGTCTATTCCATAGTTGGTTTTTGGAACGGTACCTGTGCTTATATCAAACTCTGGTTTTATGCATCACCCCACCTCTCCTTCAACCTTAAGCAGGTATAAGAGTGTTTTCTAAATGTGAGACACTGTTCTCTTTCCTAACTCAGTTCAAGTGTAGCCATGTTTATAGGATCTTCATAAGTGATATCTTATGATAAGTTTCTTTTTCTGTGTGACTTATTTCACTTAGAATCATCGTACCTGAATCCACCCATTTTGCTGCTACTGGTCTTATGACATTGATTTCATGGCTGAGGGATATTCCATCGTACGTAAGTACCACAATTTTTTGAACCATGTTTATATTTTCTGGGATACTTAAGGTGTATCCAAGTTGAGGTCCTTGTATGCAGTGCAGCCCTAAATTTTGGGGTGGCTCTGTCTTATTGATTTTCAGTTTTCCCAAGGTATATTCCCCAGACTGGTAGTGCCCTTGGCTCTGTAGCTCTGTTCTTTACTTGTTTTAGGGAACAGAATGCACTCCTCCAGAGAGGCAGTTGGCAATTTACATCCCGCCCATCAGCATAACAAGGCTCCCTGTTCTCCAGGGCCTGTCTTGCCTTTCTTGTTCTTACACATTTTGTGGATGTCCCTTTTGACCGGTGGGAAGTGATACTTCTTTGTAGTGCAGATTTGCATTGCCCGCTTGCTTGCTTGGCCAAAAAGGGCGTATGCATTTTCTCCTGAATATATTCAGGAGAAAACGCAGACGCCCTTTTTGGCCAAGTGCGTCATTGTCGAAGTTGTGCCCCTCTTCCTGTGCTTTAAAGGCGATTCCAACGTACCTCTTGAAATCTGTTTCCTGCTATTCTGCCTCGCTTTCAAGTCCGCCTCGTTGCCTTCCCTCAACAGATTTTTGGACGATAGTTGTCCTTTATTACTCGGCCAGTTTGTGAATTGCTGTGTCGCTGAGCTCCATTTTTCAACTCGTTTTTGGAGAGCTGACCGCAAGTCCAAAATTTTGGTTCAGGACCTATACTGGTTCCCAGTGGGTGGCTGAGAATTTGGTTAATTCTTCTTCCTGCCGGGAAATTACAGTGATATGTGCCCGTCCAAATGCCTAACAGCTACTCTCTCATTGGTTCTCCCTCTTCCCTTTCATCCTCTGCCAAATTGGCAACCTGTGCGAACCAAGAGGTTAAAGGGGCTGTCTCTCCAAGTTGGGAGGTTGATAGTAAAGCAGACGGAAAGTCAAACCGGAGCACCAGGAGAGGGACTATTCGTTGAGTTTTAGAAACCTTTCGTATTCACAGTGTGTCCGTTCTCTAGGTTTCCCGCACATGTTATAGCTGTAGTAATATTCCCTTAAACCTGGAGAGTTCGGACCCATGGAATGGGTGCCATGCATTATTGCTTTAAAGGATCTGCATTTGCTCACCCAATCTCACCAATCGTCTCAGTCCCAAGTGTCCCTCCTTATGCCACATCCAGCTGTCGTTGTAGATAGGGTCATTCCAGCTTTCATCAGAGACCCTGAAGGAATTGTAAAGAATTTCCCAGATTTTTTGTTTTGTTTTTGAAATTCCTTTTTATAGTGGGTTTGAGCTGATTCTCGCTGCCATGTTTATGCCAGTCTAGACACACTTGATTCCCTTACGGAGACATATCAATACATAGGTTTTAAGATTCTTACTAGTCAGATACTTTCCTCTGCGGGAAATATGGGGTTTTGAGTCCCTTTCACTGAGGACGGTGTAGGTCTTGTCTATTCCATAGTTGGTTTTTGGAACGGTACGTGTGCTTATATCAAACTCTGGTTTTATGCATCACCCCACCTCTCCTTCCCCCTTAAGCAGGTATAAGAGTGTTTTCTAAATGTGAGACACTGTTCTCTTTCCTAACTCAGTTCAAGTGTAGCCATGTTTACAGGATCTTCATAAGTGATATCTTATGATAAGTTTCTTTTTCTGTGTGACTTATTTCACTTAGAATCATCGTACCTGAATCCACCCATTTTGCTGCTACTGGTCTTATGACATTGATTTCATGGCTGAGGGATATTCCATCGTACGTAAGTACCACAATTTTTTGAACCATGTTTATATTTTCTGGGATACTTAAGGTGTATCCAAGTTGAGGTCCTTGTATGCAGTGCAGCCCTAAATTTTGGGGTGGCTCTGTCTTATTGATTTTCAGTTTTCCCAAGGTATATTCCCTAGACTGGTAGTGCCCTTGGCTCTGTAGCTCTGTTCTTTACTTGTTTTAGGGAACAGAATGCACTCCTCCAGAGAGGCAGTTGGCAATTTACATCCCGCCCATCAGCATAACAAGGCTCCCTGTTCTCCAGGGCCTGTCTTGCCTTTCTTGTTCTTACACATTTTGTGGATGTCCCTTTTGACCGGTGGGAAGTGATACTTTTTGTAGTGCAGATTTGCATTGCCCGCTTGCTTGCTTGGCCAAAAAGGGCGTATGCGTTTTCTCCTGAATATATTCAGGAGAAAATGCATACGCCCTTTTTGGCCAAGTGCATCATTGTCGAAGTTGTGCCCCTCTTCCTGTGCTTTAAAGGCGATTCCAACGTACCTCTTGAAATCTGTTTCCTGCTATTCTGCCTCGCTTTCAAGTCCGCCTCGTTGCCTTCCCTCAACAGATTTTTGGACGATAGTTGTCCTTTATCACTCGGCCAGTTTGTGAATTGCTGTGCCCCTGAGCTCCATTTTTCAACTCGTTTTTGGTGAGCTGACCGCAAGTCCAAAATTTTGGTTCAGGACCTATACTGGTTCCCGGTGGGTGGCTGAGAATTTGGTTAATACTTTTTCCTGCCGGGAAATTACAGTGATATGTGTCCGTCCAAATGCCTAACAGCTACTCTCTCATTGGTTCTCCCTCTTCCCTTTCATCCTCTGCCAAATTGGCAACCTGTGCGAACCAAGAGGTTAAAGGGGCTGTCTCTCCAAGTTGGGAGGTTGATAGTAAAGCAGACGGAAAGTCAAACCGGAGCACCAGGAGAGGGACTATGCGTTGAGTTTTAGAAACCTTTCGTATTCACAGTGTTTCCGTTCCCTAGGTTTCCCACACATGTTATAGCTGTAGTAATATTCCCTTCAACCTGGAGAGTTCGGACCCATGAAATGGGTGCCATGCATTATTGCTTTAAAGGGTCTGCATTTGCTCACCCAATCTCACCAATCGTCTCAGTCCCAAGTGTCCCTCCTTATGCCACATCCAGCTGTCGTTGTAGATAGGGTCATTCCAGCTTTCATCAGAGACCCTGAAGGAATTGTAAAGAATTTCCCAGTTTTTTTGTTTTGTTTTTGAAATTCCTTTTTATAGTGGGTTTGAGCTGATTCTCGCTGCCATGTTTATGCCAGTCTAGACACACTTGATTCCCTTACGGAGACATATCAATACATAGGTTTTAAGATTCTTACTAGTCAGATACTTTCCTCTGCGGGAAATATGGGGTTTTGAGTCCCTTTCACTGAGGACGGTGTAGGTCTTGTCTATTCCATAGTTGGTTTTTGGAACGGTACCTGTGCTTATATCAAACTCTGGTTTTATGCATCACCCCACCTCTCCTTCCCCCTTAAGCAGGTATAAGAGTGTTTTCTAAATGTGAGACACTGTTCTCTTTCCTAACTCAGTTCAAGTGTAGCCATGTTTACAGGATCTTCATAAGTGATATCTTATGATAAGTTTCTTTTTCTGTGTGACTTATTTCACTTAGAATCATCGTACCTGAATCCACCCATTTTGCTGCTACTGGTCTTATGACATTGATTTCATGGCTGAGGGATATTCCATCGTACGTCAGTACCACAATTTTTTGAACCATGTTTATATTTTCTGGGATACTTAAGGTGTATCCAAGTTGAGGTCCTTGTATGCAGTGCAGCCCTAAATTTTGGGGTGGCTCTGTCTTATTGATTTTCAGTTTTCCCAAGGTATATTCCCTAGACTGGTAGTGCCCTTGGCTCTGTAGCTCTGTTCTTTACTTGTTTTAGGGAACAGAATGCACTCCTCCAGAGAGGCAGTTGGCAATTTACATCCCGCCCATCAGCATAACAAGGCTCCCTGTTCTCCAGGGCCTGTCTTGCCTTTCTTGTTCTTACACATTTTGTGGATGTCCCTTTTGACCGGTGGGAAATGATACTTCTTTGTAGTGCAGATTTGCATTGCCCACTTGCTTGCTTGGCCAAAAAGGGCGTATGCGTTTTCTCCTGAATATATTCAGGAGAAAACGCATACGCCCTTTTTGGCCAAGTGCATCATTGTCGAAGTTGTACCCCTCTTCCTGTGCTTTAAAGGCGATTCCAACGTACCTCTTGAAATCTGTTTCCTGCTATTCTGCCTCGCTTTCAAGTCCGCCTCGTTGCCTTCCGTCAACAGATTTTTGGACGATAGGTGTCCTTTATTACTCGGCCAGTTTGTGAATTGCTGTGTTGCTGAGCTCCATTTTTCAACTCGTTTTTGGAGAGCTGACCGCAAGTCCAAAATTTTGGTTCAGGACCTATACTGGTTCCCAGTGGGTGGCTGAGAATTTGGTTAATTCTTCTTCCTGCCGGGAAATTACAGTGATATGTGCCCGTCCAAATGCCTAACAGCTACTCTCTCATTGGTTCTCCCTCTTCCCTTTCATCCTCTGCCAAATTGGCAACCTGTGCGAACCAAGAGGTTAAAGGGGCTGTCTCTCCAAGTTGGGAGGTTGATAGTAAAGCAGACGGAAAGTCAAACCGGAGCACCAGGAGAGGGACTATTCGTTGAGTTTTAGAAACCTTTCGTATTCACAGTGTGTCCGTTCTCTAGGTTTCCCGCACATGTTATAGCTGTAGTAATATTCCCTTAAACCTGGAGAGTACGGACCCATGGAATGGGTGCCATGCATTATTGCTTTAAAGGATCTGCATTTGCTCACCCAATCTCACCAATCGTCTCAGTCCCAAGTGTCCCTCCTTATGCCACATCCAGCTGTCGTTGTAGATAGGGTCATTCCAGCTTTCATCAGAGACCCTGAAGGAATTGTAAAGAATTTCCCAGTTTTTTTGTTTTGTTTTTGAAATTCCTTTTTATAGTGGGTTTGAGCTGATTCTCGCTGCCATGTTTATGCCAGTCTAGACACACTTGATTCCCTTACGGAGACATATCAATACATAGGTTTTAAGATTCTTACTAGTCAGAGCGCCCAGGGCCAGGACCATCCTGACTGGCCTGCAGGCACCAAGTTGGCCTGCATGCTGTCGCTGGTGTGGCTCCACGGCCCTTCCTCTAGGCTTTCAAGCCCTTGTACATATTCAGGTGTTTTACCTGGGAAGGGTGGGAAAAGTTCAACAGCAGCTGGCCTGGGGCTCAGCTCACGGTTACTCACAGATGCCTCGGCATGGCCCCCCGCTTTGCAATGAGGACGCTCCTTGCGTAGGAGTGAGCTGCTGGCTCTATGGGAGATGATTCCCCACCTCTGACCAATTTCAGAATTGTTTACCGATGGAGCAAGTGCCCTGATTGTGTTTTCCTCTGTCTAACTCGTGGGTTCAGTTTTTTTTTTTTTTTCTTTTTTGGTTCAAGTTAGATTTTATGCCTCTTTTATGTATTTATAGATATAAGCATGGGAATAATTCATTCATATAAATACATCTGTGTGAAGGGAAGAACTTTTTTCTGTTTTATTTTTAAATTTTATTGTTTAAAATTTTGAAATTTAATTTTATTTATTTTTTATACAGCAGGTTATTATTAGTTATGTATTTTATGCATATACATGTATACAGGTCAATCCCAATCTCCCAACTCACCCCAACACCACCTCCCCGTGGCTTCCCACACTTGGTGTCCATACGTGGGTTCTCTACCTCTGTGTCTCTATTTCTTCCCTGCAAACCAGTTCATCTGTACCATTTTTCTAGGTTCCACATATATGCATTAATATACAATATTTGTTTGTCTCTTTCTGACTTACTTCATTCTGTATGACAGTCTCTAGATCCATCGACGTCTCTACAAATGACCCAGTTTCATTCCTTCTTATGGCTGAGTAATATTCCATTTTATATATGTACCACATCTTTATCCATTCGTCTGTCTGTGGGTATTTAGGTTGCTTCCATTACCTGGCTATCGTAAATAGTGCTGAAATGAGCATTGTGGTGAATGTGCCTTTTTGATTTATGGTTTTCTCTGGGTATATGCCCAGAAGTGGGATTGCTGGATCATATGGTAATTCTATTTCTAGTTTTTTTAAGGAAACTCCATACTGTTCTCCATCGTGACTGTATCAACTTACATTTCCACCACTAGTGGAAGAGGGATCCTTTTGTCCACACCCTCCCCAGAATTCGTTGTTTGTAGATTTTCTGATGATGCCAATTGTAACAGGTGTGAGGTGATACCTCATTGTAGTTTTGATTTGCATTTCTCTAATAATTAGTGATGTTGAGCAGCTTTCCATGTGCGTCTTGGCCATCTCTGTGTCTTCTTTGAAGAAACGTCTCTTTAGATCTTCTGCCCATTTTTGTATTGGGTTGTTTGTTGTTTTAATATTAAGCTGCATGAGCTCTTTATATATATTGGAGATTAAACTTTTGTCCATTGATTCGTTTGAAAATATTTTCGCCCATTCTGATGGATGCTTTTTGCCATTCCCGTTTTTTTAACAAAAAAAGAAAGAAAGAAAAAGAAGCAGAACACTAATGTGAGTAAAATATGCCTTTTGAAACTGTCGTTTTGAAATATGGACGTCCTTTGAATTTTTTGGTCGATATATGAACCCAGGATTTGTTTTCAGGGCAGGTGTCATTTACAGGCCTTCAATGATTTTGAATATCAACTGACCATTAGCGCTGGGATTAAAGCTGCTGTTGTGTGAAACGGCCACAAGGTGGCAGCAGGTCTCCCTTACCAAATCTGGTTACTGGGGCAACAGAGCCTCAATGGAAGTCGTGTTCTAGATTGGAATTTAGAATGGAATGTGCCAGGAGAAAGCCCCTCAAGTTTGTCTCACTACTTCTTGTTCGTGTTTTTAATTTAATTTTTTATTTTTTATTACAGCAAATTTGATTACAATGTTTGGCTTGTTGTAGGTGTGGAAGATGTGGTTCTTTTACACATACACATATGTCTGTTCTTCCTGGGATCCTTTTCCCATGTACCTTATGACAGAATGTTGAGTAGTCTTCTCTTGGTATTCTGTAGGTCTTTGGTGATTATATATGTCACCTGTGTTTGTATATGTCTGTTAACCCCAATATCATAATGAAACCAATCCTCACACCTTTCCATTGGTGAACCATAAGTTTGTTGAATGAATCTGTGATTGCCCTTCTCCGTGGAAATATCTGCCCTGGTATCCATTTTTCGGTCACACCTATAAGAGATATGATATGATATGTGTCTTTCACTTTCTGACTTACAACAACTCACGTGCTTACCTCTAGACACACCTACGGTGCTACAAATGGCATTGTGTCCTTTTATTCCTTGGCTTCTATTCTGCCTTAGCGAGGTCCATTTTCAACCATGTGATTCCCTGAGGGCTGAAGATTAGCTGACCTGGGTAGCCTGACCCTGCCGGCCGGCCCTCCCCAGGTGTGCCTGGGTTGAGGTCAATATAAACAGCGCTGCAGGCAGCAATAGCCCCTGAAGCTGTGCCTGACTCCATATTCTCTGCCCCGTCAGCAGTGTCGGGGCTGTGCTGGTGGGAGGGAGTGAGGGGCCACGGCTTTGTGGGTGGCCCGGTGTGAGTGGGTCTCTGCTGGACTTTCTGCAGGAGTTGCCAGGCTTCCACCTGTAATGAAGAGGATGTGTCACCCATACCTTCCGCTGGAATTTCTCTCCGGACAGAGGTGAGGAAGGAAAAAAGCAGTGGGGGCCGGGACAGGAGGGGTATCTCAGGCAGGGCAATGGAAAGCTTCCAGAAGAGCGCCCAGGGCCAGGACCATCCTGACTGGCCTGCAGGCACCAAGTTGGCCTGCGTGCTGTCGCTGGTGTGGCTCCACGGCCCTTCCTCTAGGCTTTCAAGCCCTTGTACATATTCAGGTGTTTTACCTGGGAAGGGTGGGAAAAGTTCAACAGCAGCTGGCCTGGGGCTCAGCTCACGGTTACTCACAGATGCCTCGGCATGGCCCCCCGCTTTGCAATGAGGACGCTCCTTGCGTAGGAGTGGGCTGCTGGCTGTATGGGAGATGATTCCCCACCTCTGAAGAATTTCAGAAGTGTTTACCGATGGAGCAAGTGCCCTGATTGTGTTTTCCTCTGTCTAACTCGTGTGTTCAGGTTTTTTTTTTCTTTTTTGGTTCAAGTTAGATTGTATTCCTCTTTTATGTATTTATAGATATAAGCATGGGAATAATTCATTCATATAAATACATCTGTGTGAAGGGAAGAACTTTTTTCTGTTTTATTTTTAAATTTTATTTTTTTAAGTTTTGAAATTTAATTTTATTTATTTTTTATACAGCAGGTTATTATTAGTTATGTATTTTATGCATATACATGTATACAGGTCAATCCCAATCTCCCAACTCACCCCAACACCACCTCCCCGTGGCTTCCCACACTTGGTGTCCATACGTGTGTTCTCTACCTCTGTGTCTCTATTTCTTCCCTGCAAACCAGTTCATCTGTACCATTTTTCTAGGTTCCACATATATGCATTAATATACAATATTTGTTTGTCTCTTTCTGACTTACTTCATTCTGTATGACAGTCTCTAGATCCATCGACGTCTCTACAAATGACCCAGTTTCATTCCTTCTTATGGCTGAGTAATATTCCATTTTATATATGTACCACATCTTTATCCATTCGTCTGTCTGTGGGTATTTAGGTTGTTTGCATTACCTGGCTATCGTAAATAGTGCTGAAATGAGCATTGTGGTGAATGTGCCTTTTTGATTTATGGTTTTCTCTGGGTATATGCCCAGAAGTGGGATTGCTGGATCATATGGTAATTCTATTATTGATTTTTTAAGGAAACTCCATACTGTTCTCCATCGTGACTGTATCAATTTACATTTCCACCACTAGTGGAAGAGGGATCCTTTTGTCCACACCCTCCCCAGAATTCGTTGTTTGTAGATTTTCTGATGATGCCTGTTGTAACAGGTGTGAGGTGATACCTCATTGTAGATTTGATTTGCATTTCTCTAATAATTAGTGATGTTGAGCAGCTTTTCATGTGTGTCTTGGCCATCTCTGTGTCTTCTTTGAAGAAACGTCTCTTTAGATCTTCTGCCCATTTTTGTATTGGGTTGTTTGTTTTTTTAATATTAAGCTGCATGAGCTCTTTATATATATTGGAGATTAAACCTTTGTCCATTGATTCGTTTGCAAATATTTTCGCCCATTCTGAGGGATGCTTTTTGCCATTCCCGTTTTTTTAACAAAAAAAGAAAGAAAGAAAAAGAAGCAGAACACTAATGTGTGTAAAATATGCCTTTTGAAACTGTCGTTTTGAAATATGGACGTCCTTTGAATTTTTTGGTCGATATATGAACCCAGGATTTGTTTTCAGGGCAGGTGTCATTTGCAGGCCTGCAATGATTTTGAATATCAACTGACCATTAGCGCTGGGATTAAAGCTGCTGTTGTGTGAAACGGCCACAAGGTGGCAGCAGGTCTCCCTTACCAAATCTGGTTACTGGGGCAACAGAGCCTCAATGGAAGTCGTGTTCTAGATTGGAATTTAGAATGGAATGTGCCAGGAGAAAGCCCCTCAAGTTTGTCTCACTACTTCTTGTTCGTGTTTTTAATTTAATTTTTTATTTTTTATTACAGCAAATTTGATTACAATGTTTGGCTTGTTGTAGGTGTGGAAGATGTGGTTCTTTTACACATACACATATGTCTGTTCTTCCTGGGATCCTTTTCCCATGTACCTTATGACAGAATGTTGAGTAGTCTTCTCTTGGTATTCTGTAGGTCTTTGGTGATTATATATGTCACCTGTGTTTGTATATGTCTGTTAACCCCAATATCATAATGAAACCAATCCTCACACCTTTCCATTGGTGAACCATAAGTTTGTTGAATGAATCTGTGATTGCCCTTCTCCGTGGAAATATCTGCCCTGGTATCCATTTTTCGGTCACACCTATAAGAGATATGATATGATATGTGTCTTTCACTTTCTGACTTACAACAACTCACGTGCTTACCTCTAGACACACCTACGGTGCTACAAATGGCATTGTGTCCTTTTATTCCTTGGCTTCTATTCTGCCTTAGCGAGGTCCATTTTCAACAATGTGATTCCCTGAGGGCTGAGGATTAGCTGACCTGGGTAGCCTGACCCTGCCGGCCGGCCCTCCCCAGGTGTGCCTGGGTTGAGGTCAATATAAACAGCGCTGCAGGCAGCAATAGCCCCTGAAGCTGTGCCTGACTCCATATTCTCTGCCCCGTCAGCAGTGTCGGGGCTGTGCTGGTGGGAGGGAGTGAGGGGCCACGGCTTTGTGGGTGGCCCGGTGTGAGTGGGTCTCTGTTGGACTTTCTGCAGGAGTTGCCAGGCTTCCACCTGTAATGAAGAGGATGTGTCACCCATACCTTCCGCTGGAATTTCTCTCCGGACAGAGGTGAGGAAGGAAAAAAGCAGTGGGGGCCGGGACAGGAGGGGTATCTCAGGCAGGGCAATGGAAAGCTTCCAGAAGAGCGCCCAGGGCCAGGACCATCCTGACTGGCCTGCAGGCACCAAGTTGGCCTGCGTGCTGTCGCTGGTGTGGCTCCACGGCCCTTCCTCTAGGCTTTCAAGCCCTTGTACATATTCAGGTGTTTTACCTGGGAAGGGTGGGAAAAGTTCAACAGCAGCTGGCCTGGGGCTCAGCTCACGGTTACTCACAGATGCCTCGGCATGGCCCCCCGCTTTGCAATGAGGACGCTCCTTGTGTAGGAGTGGGCTGCTGGCTCTATGGGAGATGATTCCCCACCTCTGACCAATTTCAGAATTGTTTACCGATGGAGCAAGTGCCCTGATTGTGTTTTCCTCTGTCTAACTCATGGGTTCAGGTATTTTTTTTTCTTTTTTGGTTCAAGTTAGATTTTATTCCTCTTTTATGTATTTATAGATATAAGCATGGAAATAATTCATTCATATAAATACATCTGTGTGAAGGGAAGAACTTTTTTCTGTTTTATTTTTAAATTTTATTTTTTTAAATTTTGGAATTTAATTTTATTTATTTTTTATACAGCAGGTTATTATTAGTTATGTATTTTATGCATATACATGTATACAGGTCAATCCCAATCTCCCAACTCACCCCAAAACCACCTCCCCGTGGCTTCCCACACTTGGTGTCCATACGTGGGTTCTCTACCTCTGTGTCTCTATTTCTTCCCTGCAAACCAGTTCATCTGTACCATTTTTCTAGGTTCCACATATATGCATTAATATACAATATTTGTTTGTCTCTTTCTGACTTACTTCATTCTGTATGACAGTCTCTAGATCCATCGACGTCTCTACAAATGACCCAGTTTCATTCCTTCTTATGGTTGAGTAATATTCCATTTTATATATGTACCACATCTTTATCCATTCGTCTGTCTGTGGGTATTTAGGTTGCTTCCATTACCTGGCTATCGTAAATAGTGCTGAAATGAGCATTGTGGTGAATGTGCCTTTTTGATTTATGGTTTTATCTGGGTATATGCCCAGAAGTGGGATTGCTGGATCATATGGTAATTCTATTTCTAGTTTTTTTAAGGAAACTCCATACTGTTCTCCATCGTGACTGTATCAATTTACATTTCCACCACTAGTGGAAGAGGGATCCTTTTGTCCACACCCTCCCCAGAATTCGTTGTTTGTAGATTTTCTGATGATGCCAATTGTAACAGGTGTGAGGTGATACCTCATTGTAGTTTTGATTTGCATTTCTCTAATAATTAGTGATGTTGAGCAGCTTTTCATGTGCGTCTTGGCCATCTCTGTGTCTTCTTTGAAGAAACGTCTCTTTAGATCTTCTGCCCATTTTTGTATTGGGTTGTTTGTTTTTTTAATATTAAGCTGCATGAGCTCTTTATATATATTGGAGATTAAACTTTTGTCCATTGATTCGTTTGAAAATATTTTCGCCCATTCTGAGGGATGCTTTTTGCCATTCCCTTTTTTTTAACAAAAAAAGAAAGAAAGAAAAAGAAGCAGAACACTAATGTGAGTAAAATATGCCTTTTGAAACTGTCGTTTTGAAATATGGACGTCCTTTGAATTTTTTGGTCGATATATGAACCCAGGATTTGTTTTCAGGGCAGGTGTCATTTGCAGGCCTGCAATGATTTTGAATATCAACTGACCATTAGCGCTGGGATTAAAGCTGCTGTTGTGTGAAACGGCCACAAGGTGGCAGCAGGTCTCCCTTACCAAATCTGGTTACTGGGGCAACAGAGCCTCAATGGAAGTCGTGTTCTAGATTGGAATTTAGAATGGAATGTGCCAGGAGAAAGCCCCTCAAGTTTGTCTCACTACTTCTTGTTCGTGTTTTTAATTTAATTTTTTATTTTTTATTACAGCAAATTTGATTACAATGTTTGGCTTGTTGTAGGTGTGGAAGATGTGGTTCTTTTACACATACACATATGTCTGTTCTTCCTGGGATCCTTTTCCCATGTACCTTATGACAGAATGTTGAGTAGTCTTCTCTTGGTATTCTGTAGGTCTTTGGTGATTATATATGTCACCTGTGTTTGTATATGTCTGTTAACCCCAATATCATAATGAAACCAATCCTCACACCTTTCCATTGGTGAACCATAAGTTTGTTGAATGAATCTGTGATTGCCCTTCTCCGTGGAAATATCTGCCCTGGTATCCATTTTTCGGTCACACCTATAAGAGATATGATATGATATGTGTCTTTCACTTTCTGACTTACAACAACTCACGTGCTTACCTCTAGACACACCTACGGTGCTACAAATGGCATTGTGTCCTTTTATTCCTTGGCTTCTATTCTGCCTTAGCGAGGTCCATTTTCAACAATGTGATTCCCTGAGGGCTGAGGATTAGCTGACCTGGGTAGCCTGACCCTGCCGGCCGGCCCTCCCCAGGTGTGCCTGGGTTGAGGTCAATATAAACAGCGCTGCAGGCAGCAATAGCCCCTGAAGCTGTGCCTGACTCCATATTCTCTGCCCCGTCAGCAGTGTCGGGGCTGTGCTGGTGGGAGGGAGTGAGGGGCCACGGCTTTGTGGGTGGCCCGGTGTGAGTGGGTCTCTGCTGGACTTTCTGCAGGAGTTGCCAGGCTTCCACCTGTAATGAAGAGGATGTGTCACCCATACCTTCCGCTGGAATTTCTCTCCGGACAGAGGTGAGGAAGGAAAAAAGCAGTGGGGGCCGGGACAGGAGGGGTATCTCAGGCAGGGCAATGGAAAGCTTCCAGAAGAGCGCCCAGGGCCAGGACCATCCTGACTGGCCTGCAGGCACCAAGTTGGCCTGCGTGCTGTCGCTGGTGTGGCTCCACGGCCCTTCCTCTAGGCTTTCAAGCCCTTGTACATATTCAGGTGTTTTACCTGGGAAGGGTGGGAAAAGTTCAACAGCAGCTGGCCTGGGGCTCAGCTCACGGTTACTCACAGATGCCTCGGCATGGCCCCCCGCTTTGCAATGAGGACGCTCCTTGTGTAGGAGTGGGCTGCTGGCTCTATGGGAGATGATTCCCCACCTCTGACCAATTTCAGAATTGTTTACCGATGGAGCAAGTGCCCTGATTGTGTTTTCCTCTGTCTAACTCATGGGTTCAGGTATTTTTTTTTCTTTTTTGGTTCAAGTTAGATTTTATTCCTCTTTTATGTATTTATAGATATAAGCATGGAAATAATTCATTCATATAAATACATCTGTGTGAAGGGAAGAACTTTTTTCTGTTTTATTTTTAAATTTTATTTTTTTAAATTTTGGAATTTAATTTTATTTATTTTTTATACAGCAGGTTATTATTAGTTATGTATTTTATGCATATACATGTATACAGGTCAATCCCAATCTCCCAACTCACCCCAAAACCACCTCCCCGTGGCTTCCCACACTTGGTGTCCATACGTGGGTTCTCTACCTCTGTGTCTCTATTTCTTCCCTGCAAACCAGTTCATCTGTACCATTTTTCTAGGTTCCACATATATGCATTAATATACAATATTTGTTTGTCTCTTTCTGACTTACTTCATTCTGTATGACAGTCTCTAGATCCATCGACGTCTCTACAAATGACCCAGTTTCATTCCTTCTTATGGTTGAGTAATATTCCATTTTATATATGTACCACATCTTTATCCATTCGTCTGTCTGTGGGTATTTAGGTTGCTTCCATTACCTGGCTATCGTAAATAGTGCTGAAATGAGCATTGTGGTGAATGTGCCTTTTTGATTTATGGTTTTATCTGGGTATATGCCCAGAAGTGGGATTGCTGGATCATATGGTAATTCTATTTCTAGTTTTTTTAAGGAAACTCCATACTGTTCTCCATCGTGACTGTATCAATTTACATTTCCACCACTAGTGGAAGAGGGATCCTTTTGTCCACACCCTCCCCAGAATTCGTTGTTTGTAGATTTTCTGATGATGCCAATTGTAACAGGTGTGAGGTGATACCTCATTGTAGTTTTGATTTGCATTTCTCTAATAATTAGTGATGTTGAGCAGCTTTTCATGTGCGTCTTGGCCATCTCTGTGTCTTCTTTGAAGAAACGTCTCTTTAGATCTTCTGCCCATTTTTGTATTGGGTTGTTTGTTTTTTTAATATTAAGCTGCATGAGCTCTTTATATATATTGGAGATTAAACTTTTGTCCATTGATTCGTTTGAAAATATTTTCGCCCATTCTGAGGGATGCTTTTTGCCATTCCCTTTTTTTTAACAAAAAAAGAAAGAAAGAAAAAGAAGCAGAACACTAATGTGAGTAAAATATGCCTTTTGAAACTGTCGTTTTGAAATATGGACGTCCTTTGAATTTTTTGGTCGATATATGAACCCAGGATTTGTTTTCAGGGCAGGTGTCATTTACAGGCCTGCAATGATTTTGAATATCAACTGACCATTAGCGCTGGGATTAAAGCTGCTGTTGTGTGAAACGGCCACAAGGTGGCAGCAGGTCTCCCTTACCAAATCTGGTTACTGGGGCAACAGAGCCTCAATGGAAGTCGTGTTCTAGATTGGAATTTAGAATGGAATGTGCCAGGAGAAAGCCCCTCAAGTTTGTCTCACTACTTCTTGTTCGTGTTTTTAATTTAATTTTTTATTTTTTATTACAGCAAATTTGATTACAATGTTTGGCTTGTTGTAGGTGTGGAAGATGTGGTTCTTTTACACATACACATATGTCTGTTCTTCCTGGGATCCTTTTCCCATGTACCTTATGACAGAATGTTGAGTAGTCTTCTCTTGGTATTCTGTAGGTCTTTGGTGATTATATATGTCACCTGTGTTTGTATATGTCTGTTAACCCCAATATCATAATGAAACCAATCCTCACACCTTTCCATTGGTGAACCATAAGTTTGTTGAATGAATCTCTGATTGCCCTTCTCCGTGGAAATATCTGCCCTGGTATCCATTTTTCGGTCACACCTATAAGAGATATGATATGATATGTGTCTTTCACTTTCTGACTTACTAAAAGTCACGTGATTACCTCTAGACACACCTACGGTGCTGCAAATGGCATTGTGTCCTTTTATTCCTTGGCTTCTATTCTGCCTTAGCGAGGTCCATTTTCAACCATGTGATTCCCTGAGGGCTGAAGATTAGCTGACCTGGGTAGCCTGACCCTGCCTGCCGGCCCTCCCTAGGTGTGCCTGGGTTGAGGTCAATATAAACAGCGCTGCAGGCAGCAATAGCCCCTGAAGCTGTGCCTGACTCCATATTCTCTGGCCCGTCAGCAGTCTCGGGGCTGTGCTGGTGGGAGGGAGTGAGGGGCCATGGCTTTGTGGGTGGCCCGGTGTGAGTGGGTCTCTGATGGACTTTCTGCAGGAGTTGCCAGGCTTCCACCTGTAAAGAAGAGGATGTGGCACACATACCTTCCACTGGAATTTCTCTCAGGACAGAGGTGAGGAAGGAAAAAAGCAGTGGGTGCCGGGACAGGAGGGGTATCTCAGGCAGGGCAATGGAAAGCTTCCAGAAGAGCGACCAGGTCCAGGACCATACTCGCTGGCCTGCAGGCACCAAGTTGGCCTGTGTTCTGTCGCTGGTGTGGCTCCACGGCCCTTCCTCTAGGCTTTCAAGCCCTTGTACATATTCAGGTGTTTTACCTGGGAAGGGTAGGAAAAGTTCAACAGCAGCTGGCCTGGGGCTCAGCTCACGGTTACTCACAGATGCCTCGGGTCCCTTTCATTGACGAAGGAGTAGGTCTTGTCTATTCCATAGTTTGTGTTTGGAACGGTACCTGTGCTTATATCAAACTCTGGTTTTATGCATCACCCCACCTCTCATTCCCCCTTAAGCAGGCATCAGATTGTTTTCCAAAGGTGAGACTCTGTTCTCTTTCTTAACTGAGTTCAAGTGTAGCCATGTTTATAGGATCTTCATAAGTGATATCTTAATATAAGTTTCTTTTTCTGTGTGACTTATTTCACTTAGAAGCATCATACCTCAATCCACTCATTTTGCTGCTACTGGTCTTATGCCATTGATTGCATGGCTGAGGGATATTCCATCGTACGGAAGTACCACAAATTTTTGAACCATTTTTATATTTCCTGGGATATTTAAGGTGTACCCAAGTTGAGGTTCTTGTAAGCAGTGCACCCCTAAATTTTGGGGTGGATCTGTCTTATTGATTTTCAGGTTTCCCAAGGTATATTCCCTAGACTGGAAGTGCCCTTGGCTCTGTAGCTCTGTTGTTTTCTTGTTTTAGGGAACACAATGCACTCCTCCAGAGATGCAGTTGGCAGTTTACAACCCGCCCATCAGCAAAACAAGCCTCCCTGTTCTCCGGGGCCTGTCTTGCCTTTCTGGATTTTACACATTTTGTGGATGTCCCTTTTGAACAGTCGGAAGTGATACTTCTTTGTAGTGCAGATTTGCATTTCCCGCTTGATTGCTTGGCTAAAAAGGGCGTATGCATTTTCTCCTGAATATATTCAGGAGAAAACGCATACGCCCTTTTTGCTCAAGTGCAACATTGTTGAAGTTGTGTCCCTCATCCTGTGCTTTAAAGTCAATACCAATGTACCACTTGAAATCTGTTTCCTGCTATTCTGCCTAGCTTTCAAGTCCACCTCGTTGCCTTCCCTCAACAGATTTTTGGACAATAGTTGTCTTTATTACTCTGCCAGTTTGTGAATTGCTGTTCCCCTTAGCTCCATTTTTCAACTTGTTTTTTGTGAGCTGACCGAAAGTCCAAAATTGTGGTTCAGGACCTATACTGGTTCCCGGTGGGTGGCTGAGACTTTGGTAAATTCTTCTTCCTGATGGGAAACTAGAGTGACATGTGCCCGTCCAAATGCCTTAGAGCTACTCTCTCACTGGTTCTCCTTCTTCCCTTTCATCCTCTGCCAAATTGGCAACCTGTGCGAACCAGGAGGTTAAAGGGGCTGTTTCTCCAAGTTGGGAGATTGATAGAAAAGCAGTTGGAAAATCAAACCGGAGCAACAGGAGAGGGACTATTCGTTGAGTTTTAGAAACCTTTCATATTCACAGTTTGTCCATTCTCTATTTTTCCCTTACATGTTATATCTGTAGTAATATTCCCTTCAACCTGGAGAGTTGGGACCCATGGAATGTCTGCCAGGCATTTGTGACTCAAAGGGTCTGAATTTTCTCACCCAATCTCACCAATCGTCTCAGACCCAAGTGTCCAGCCTTATGCCACATCCAGCTGTCATTGTACATAGGGTCATTCCAGGTTTCATCAGAGACCCTGAAGGAATTGTAAAGAATTTCCCAGTTTTTTGTTTTGTTTTTGAAATTCCTTTTATAGTGGGTTTGAGCTGATTCTCGCTGCCATGTTTATGCCAGTCTAGACACACTTGATTCCCTTACGGAGACATATCAATACATAGGTTTTAAGATTCTTACTAGTCAGATATATTCCTCTGCGGGAAATATGGGGTTTTGAGTCCCTTTCACTGAGGAAGGTGTAGGTCTTGTCTATTCCATAGTTGGTTTTTGGAACGGTACCTGTGCTTATATCAAACTCTGGTTTTATGCATCACCCCACCTCTCCTTCCCCCTTAAGCAGGCATAAGAGTGTTTTCTAAATGTGAGACACTGTTCTCTTTCCTAACTCAGTTCACGTGTAGCCATGTTTACAGGATCATCATAAGTGATATCTTATGATAAGTTTCTTTTTCTCTGTGACTTATTTCACTTAGAATCATCGTACCTGAATCCACCCATTTTGCTGCTACTGGTCTTATGACATTGATTTCATGGCTGAGGGATATACCATCGTACGTAAGTACCACAATTTTTTGAAGCATTTTTATATTTCCTGGGATATTTAAGGTGTACCCAAGTTGAGGTCCTTGTAAGCAGTTCAGCCTTAAATTTTGGGGTAGCTCTGTCTTACTGATTTTCAGTTTTCCCAAGGTATATTCCCTAGACTGGAAGTGCCCATGGCTCTGTAGCTCTGTTGTTTATTTGTTTTAGGGAACACAATGCACTCCTCCAGAGAGGCAGTTGTCAAGTTACATCCCGCCCATCAGCATAACAAGGCTCCCTGTTCTCCAGGGCCTGTCTTGCCTTTCTGGTTTTTACACATTTTGTGGATGTCCCTTTTGACCTGTGGGAAGTGATACTTCTTTGTAGTGCAGATTTGCATTGCCCACTTGCTTGCTTGGCCAAAAAGGGCGTATGCGTTTTCTCTTGAATATATTCAGGAGAAAACGCATACGCCCTTTTTGGCCAAGTGCATCATTGTCGAAGTTGTTCCCCTCTTCCTGTGCTTTAAAGGCGATTCCAACGTACCTCTTGAAATCTGTTTCCTGCTATTCTGCCTCGCTTTCAAGTCTGCCTCGTTGCCTTCCCTCAACAGATTTTTGGACGATAGTTGTCCTTTATTACTCGGCCAGTTTGTGAATTGCTGTGCCCCTGAACTCCATTTTTCAACTCGTTTTTGTGAGCTGACCGCATGTTTAAAAATTTGGTTCAGGACCTATGCTGGTTCCCGGTGGGTGGCTAAGACTTTGGTTAATTCTTCTTCCTGCCGGGAAATTAAAGTGATATGTGACCGTCCAAATGCCTAACAGCTACTCTCTCATTGGTTCTCCCGCTTCCCTTTCATCCTCTGCCAAAATGGAAACCTGTGTGAACCAGTAGGTTAAAGGGGCTGTCTCTCCAAGTTGGGAGGTTGATAGTAAAGCAGATGGAAAGTCAAACAGGAGCACCAGGAGAGGGACTATTCGTTGAGTTTTAGAAACCTTTCGTATTCACATTGTGTCCGTTTTCTAGGTTTCCCGTACATGTTATAGCTGTAGTAATATTCCCTTAAACCTGGAGAGTTGGGTCCCATGGAATGGGTGCCAGGCATTTCTGCTTTAAAGGGTCTGCATTTGCTCACCCAATCTCACCAATCCTCTCAGCACCAAGTGTCCAGCATTATGCCTCATCCAGCTGTCATTGTAGATAGGGTCATTCCAGGTTTCATCAGTGACCCTGAAGTAATTGTAAAGAATTTCCCAGTTTTTTTGTTTTGTTTTTGAAATTCTTTTTATAGTGGGTTTGAGCTGATTCTCGCTGCCATGTTTATGCCAGTCTAGACACACTTGATTCCCTTATGGAGACATATCAATACATAGGTTTTAAAATTCTTACTAGTCAGATATATTCCTCTGCGGGAAATATGGGGTTTTGAGTCCCTTTCACTGAGGAAGGTGTAGGTCTTGTCTATTCCATAGTTGGTTTTTGGAACGGTACCTGTGCTTATATCAAACTCTGGTTTTATGCATCACCCCACCTCACCTTCCCCCTTAGGCGGGCATAAGAGTGTTTTCTAAATGTGAGACTCTGTGCTCTTTCCTAACTCAGTTCAAGTGTAGCCATGTTTACAGGATCTTCATAAGTGATGTCTTATGATAAGTTTCTTTTTCTGTGTGACTTATTTCACTTAGAATCATCGCACCTGAATCCACCCATTTTGCTGCTACTGGACTTATGACATTGATTTCATGTCTGAGGGATATTCCATCATACGTAAGTACCACAATTTTTTGAACCATTTTTATATTTCATGGTATATTTATGGTGTACCCAAGTTGAGGTCCTTGTAAGCAGTGCAGCCCTATATTTTGGGGTGGCTCTGTCTTATTGATTTTCAGTTTTCCCAAGGTATATTCCCTAGACTGGAAGTGCCCTTGGCTCTGTAGCTCTGTTGTTTACTTGTTTTAGGGAACACAATGCACTCCTCCAGAGAGGCAGTTGGCAATTTACATCCCGCCCATCAGCATAACAAGGCTCCCTGTTCTCCAGGGCCTGTCTTGCCTTTCTGGTTTTTACACATTTTGTGGATGTCCCTTTTGACCGGTGGGAAGTGATACTTCTTTGTAGTGCAGATTTGCATTGCCCGCTTGCTTGCTTGGCCAAAAAGGGCGTATGCGTTTTCTCCTGAATATATTCAGGAGAAAACGCATATGCCCATTTTGGCCAAGTGCATCATTGTCGAAGTTGTGCCCCTCTTCCTGTGCTTTGAAGGCGATTCCAACGTACCTCTGGAAATCTGTTTCCTGCTATTCTGCCTCGCTTTCAAGTCCGCCTCGTTGCCTTCCCTCAACAGATTTTTGGACGATAGTTGTCCTTTATTACTCGGCCAGTTTGTGAATTGTTGTGCCCCTGAGCTCCATTTTTCAACTCGTTTTTGGTGAGCTGACCGCATGTCCAAAATTTTGGTTCAGGACCTATACTGGTTCCCGGTGGGTGGCTAAGACGTTGGTTAATTCTTCTTCCTGCCGGGAAATTAGAGTGATATGTGCACATCCAAATGCCTAACAGCTACTCTCTCATTGGTTCTCCCGCTTCCCTTTCATCCTCTGCCAAATTGGAAACCTGTGCGAACCAGGAGGTTAAAGGGTCTGTCTCTCCAAGTTGGGAGGTTGATAGTAAAGCAGATGGAAAGTCAAACCAGAGCACCAGGAGAGGGACTATTCGTTGAGTTTTAGAAACCTTTCGTATTCACAGTGTGTCCGTTCTCTAGGTTTACCGTACATGTTATAGCTGTAGTAATATTCCCTTTAACCTGGAGAGTTGGGACCCTTGGAATGGGTGCCAGGGATTTATGCTTTAAATGGTATGCATTTGCTCACCCAATCTCACCAATCCTCTCAGTCCCAAGTGTGCAGCCTTATGCCACATCCAGCTGTCATTGTACATAGGGTCATTCCAGGTTTCATCAGAGACCCTGAAGGAATTGTAAAGAATTTCCCAGTTTTTTTGTTTTGTTTTTGAAATTCCTTTTTATAGTGGGTTTGAGCTGATTCTCGCTGCCATGTTTATGCCAGTCTAGACACACTTGATTCCCTTACAGAGACATATCAATACATAGGTTTTAAGATTCTTACTAGTCAGATATATTCCTCTGCAGGAAATATGGGGTTTTTATTCCCTTTCACTGAGGAAGGTGTAGGTCTTGTCTATTCCATAGTTGGTTTTTGGAACGGTACCTGTTCTTATATCAAACTCTGGTTTATGCATCACCCCACCTCTCCTTCCCCCTTAAGCAGGCATAAGAGTGTTTTCTAAATGTGAGACACTGTTCTCTTTCCTAACTCAGTTCAAGTGTAGCCATGTTTACAGGATCTTCATAAGTGATATCTTATGATAAGTTTCTTTTTCTGTGTGACTTATTTCACTTAGAATCATCGTACCGGAATCCACCCATTTTGCTGCTACTGATCTTGTGACATTGATTGTATGGGTGAGGGATATTCCATCGTACGTAAGTACCACAATGTTTTGAACCATTTTTTATCCTTCCTGGGATATTTATGGTGTACCCAAGTTGAGGTTCTTGTAAGCAGTGAAGCCCTAAATATTGGGGTGGCTCTGTCATATTGATTTTCAGTTTTCCCAATGTATATTCCCTAGACTGGAAGTGCCCTTGGCTCTGTAGCTCTGTTGTTTACTTGTTTTAGGGAACACAATGAACTCCTCCAGAGAGGCAGATGGCAATATACATCACTCGCATCAGCACAAGAAGCCTCTCTGTTCTCCAGGGCCTGTCTGGCCTTTCTGAATTTTACACATTTTGTGGATGTCCCTTTTGACCGGTGGGAAGTGATACTTCTTTGTAGTTCAGATTTGCATTGCCCGCTTGGTTGCTTGGTCAAAAAGGGTGTATGCGTTTTCTCCTGAACTTATTCAGGAGAAAACGCATACGCCCTTTTTGGCCAAGTGGACCATTGTTGAAGTTGTGCCCGTCTTCCTGTGCTTTAATGGCGATTCCAACGTACCTCTCGAAATCTGTTTCCTGCTATTTTGCCTGGCTTTCAAGTCCGCCTCGTTGCCTTCCCTCAACAGATTTTTGGATGATAGTTGTCTTTTATTACTCTGCCAGTTCGTGAATTGCTGTGCCCCTGAGCTCTATTATTAAACTCGTTTTTTGTGAGCTGACCGCAAGTCCAAATGTTTTGTTCAGGACCTATACTGGTTCCTGGTTGGTGGCTGAGGCTATGGTTAATTCTTCTTCCTGCCGGAAAATTAGAGTGACATGTGCCCGTCCAAATGCCTAAGAGCTACTCTCTCATTGGTTCTCCCTCTTCCCTTTCATCCTCTGCCAAATTGGCAACCTGTGCGAACCAGGAGGTTAAAGGGGCTGTCTCTCCAAGTTGAGAGATTGACACTAAAGCAGTGAAAAATCAAACCAGAGCACCATGAGAGGGACTATTTGTTGAGTTTTAGAAATCTTTCATATTCACAGTGTGTCCATTCTCTACGTTTCCCATACATGTTATAGCTATACTAATATTCCCTTCAACCTGGAGAGTTGGGACCCATGGAATGGGTGCCATGCATTATTGCTTTTAAGGGTCTGCATTTGCTCACGCCGTCTCACCAATCTTCTCAGTCCCAAGTGTCCAGCCTTATGCCACATCCAGCTGTCATTGTAGAAAGGGTCATTCCAGGTTTCATCAGAGACCCTGAAGGAATTGTAAAGAATTTTCCTGTTTTTTTTGTTTTGTTTTTGAAATTCCTTTTATAGTGGGTTTGAGCTGATTCTCGGTGACATGTTTATGGCAGTCTAGACACACTTGATTCCCTTAGTGTCATATCAATACATAGGTTTTAAGATTCTTACTAGTCAGATATATTCCTCTGCGGGAAATATGTGGTTTTGAGTAACTTTCACTGAGGAAGGTGTAGGTCTTGTCTATTCCATAGTTGGTTTTTGGAACGGTTCCTGTGCTTTTATCAAACTCTGGTTTTATGCATCACCCCACCTCTGCTTCCCATTTAAACAGGCATAAGAGTGTTTTCTAAATGTGAGACTCTGTTCTGTTTCCTAACTCAGTTCAAGTGTAGCCATGTTTACAGGATCTTCATGAGTGATATCTTATGATAAGTTTCTTTTTCTGTGTGACTAATTTCACTTAGAATCATTGTACCTGAATCCACTCATTTTGCTACTACTGGTCTTATGACATTGATTTAATGGCTGAGGGATATTCCATCTTACGTAAGTACCACAATTTTTTGAACAGTTTTTATATTTCCTGGGATATTTATGTTGTACCCAAGTTGAGGTGTCTCTAAGCAGTGCAGCCCTAAATTTTGGGCTGGCTGTGTCTTTTTGAGTTTCAGTTTTCCCAAGGTATATTCCCTAGACTGGAAGTGCCCTTGGCTCTGTAGCTCTGTTGTTTACTTCTTTTAGGGAACACAATGCACTCCTCCAGAGAGGCAGGTGGCAATTTACATCCCGCCCATCAGCATATCAAGGCTCCCTGTTCTACAGGGCCTCTCTTTCTTTTCTGGTTTTACACATTTTCTGGAAGTCCCTTTTGACTGGTGGGAAGTGATACTTCTTTGTAGTGCAGATTTGAATTTCCCGCTTGCTTGCTTGGCCAAAAAAGGCGTATGCGTTTTCTCCTGAATATATTCAGAGGAAAACGCATACGCCTTTTTTGGCCAAGTGCATCATTTTCGAAGTTGTGCCTCTCTTCCTCTGCTTTACAGGCGATTCCAACGTACCTCTTGAAATCTGTTTCCTGCTATTCTGCCTCGCTTTCAAGTCCGCCTCGTTGCCTAGCGTTCACAGATTTTTGGACGATAGTTGTCCTTTATTACTCTGCCAGTTTGTGAATTGCTGTGCCCCTGAGCTCCATTTTTCAACTCGTTTTTTGTGAGCTGACCGCAAGTCCAAAATTTTGGTTCAGGAACTATGCTGGTTCCAGGTGGGGGGCTGAGACTTTGGTTACTTCTTCTTCCTGCCGGGAAGTTAGAGAGATATGTGCCCGTCCAAATGCCTTACAGCTACTCTCTCATTGGTTCTCCCTCTTCCCTTTCATCCACTGCCAAATTGAAAACCTGTGTGAACCAGGAGGTTAAAGGGGCTGTCTCTCCAAGTTGGGAGATTGATAGTAAAGCAGATGGAAAGTCAAACCAGAGCACCAGGAGAGGGACTATTCGTTGAGTTTTAGAAACCTTTAGTATTCACAGTGTGTCTGTTCTCTAGGTTTCCCATACATGTTATAGATGTAGTAATATTCCCTTCAACCTGGAGAGTTGGGACCCATGGAATGGGTGCCAGGCATTTGTGCTTTAAAGGGTCTGCATTTGCTCACCCATCTCACCAATCCTCTCAGTCCCAAGTGTCCAGCCTTATGCCACATCCAGGTGTATTGTAGATAGGGCCATTCCAGGTTTCATCAGAGACCCTGAAGGAATTGTAAAGAATTTCCCAGTTTTTTTGTTTGTTTTTGAAATTCCTTTTTATAGTGGGTTTGAGCTGATTCTCGCTGCCATGTTTATGCCAGTCTAGACACACTTGATTCCCTTACGGAGACATATCATTACATAGGTTTTAAGATTCTTACTAGTCAGATATATTCCTCTGCGGGAAATATGGGGTTTTGAGTCCCTTTCACTGAGGAAGGTGTATGTCTTGTCTATTCCATAGTTGGTTTTTGGAACGGTACCTGTGCTTATATCAAACTCTGGTTTTATGCATCACCCCACCTCTCCTTCCCCCTTAAGCAGGCATAAGAGTGTTTTCTAAATGTGAGACACTGTTCTCTTTCCTAACTCAGTTCAAGTGTAGCCATGTTTACAGGATCTTCATAAGTGATATCTTATGATAAGTTTCTTTTTCTCTGTGACTTATTTCACTTAGAATCATCGTACCTGAATCCACCCATTTTGCTGCTACTGGTCTTATGACATTGATTTCATGGCTGAGGGGTATTCCATCGTACGTAAGTAACACAATTTTTTGAACCAATTTTATATTTACTGGGATATTTAAGGTGTACCCAAGTTGAGGTCCTTGTAAGCAGTGCAGCCCTAAATTTTGGGGTGGCTCTGTCTTATTGATTTTCAGTTTTTCCCAGGTATATTCCCTAGACTGGAAGTGCCCTTGGCTCTGTAGCTCTGTTGTTTACTTGTTTTAGGGAACACAATGCACTCCTCCAGAGAGGCAGTTGGCAATTTACATCCCGCCCATCAGCATAACAAGGCTCCCTGTTCTCCAGGGCCTGTCTTACCTTTCTGGTTTTTACACATTTTGTGGATGTCCCTTTTGACCGGTGGGAAGTGAAACTTCTTTGTAGTGCAGATTTGCATTGCCCGCTTGCTTGCTTGGCCTAAAAGGGCGTATGCGTTTTCTCCTGAATATATTCAGGAGAAAACGCATACGCCCTTTTTGGCCAAGTGCATCATTGTCGAAGTTGTGCCCCTCTTCCTGTGCTTTAAAGGCGATTCCAACGTACCTCTTGAAATCTGTTTCCTGCTATTCTGCCTCGCTTTCAAGTCCGCCTCGTTGCCTTCCCTCAACAGGTTTTTGGACGATAGTTGTCCTTTATTACTCGGCCAGTTTGTGAAATGCTGTGCCCCTGAGCTCCATTTTTCAACTCGTTTTTGGTGAGCTGACCGCAAGTCCAAAATTTTGGTTCAGGATCTATACTGATTCCCGGTGGGTGGCTGAGTCTTTGATTAATTCTTCTTCCTGCCGGGAAATTACAGTGATATGTGCCCGTCCAAATGCCTAACAGCTACTCTCTCATTGGTTCTCCCTCTTCCCTTTCATCCTCTGCCAAATTGGCAACCTGTGCGAACCAGGAGGTTAAAGGGGCTGTCTCTCCAAGTTGGGAGGTTGATAATAAAGCAGATGGAAAGTCAAAGCGGAGCACCAGGAGAGAGACTATTCGTTGAGTTTTAGAAACCTTTCGTATTCACAGTGTGTCCGTTCTCTAGGATTCCCGTACATGTTATATCTGTAGTAATATTCCCTTCAACCTGGAGAGTTGGGACCCATGGAATGTGTGCCATGCATTATTGCTTTAAAGGGTCTGCATTTGCTCACCCAGTCTCACCAATCCTCTCAGTCCCAAGTGTCCAGCCTTATGCCACATCCAGCTGTCATTGTAGATAGGGTCATTTCAGGTTTCATCAGAGACCCTGAAGGAATTGTAAAGAATTTCCCAGTTTTTTTTGTTTTATTTTTGAAATTCCTTTTTATAGTGGGTTTGAGCTGATTCTCGCTGCCATATTTATCCCAGTCTAGACACACTTGATTCCCTTACGGAGACATATCAATACATAGGTTTTAAGATTCTTACTAGTCAGATATATTCCTCTGCGGGAAATATGGGGTTTTGAGTCCCTTTCACTGAGGGAGGTGTAGGTCTTGTCTATTCCATAGTTGGTTTTTGGAACGGTACCTGTGCTTATATCAAACTCTGGTTTTATGCATCACCCCACCTCTCCTTCCCCCTTAAGCAGGCATAAGAGTGTTTTCTAAATGTGAGACACTGTTCTCTTTCCTAACTCAGTTCAAGTGTAGCCATGTTTACAGGATCTTCATAAGTGATATCTTATGATAAGTTTCTTTTTCTCTGTGACTTATTTCACTTAGAATCATCGTACCTGAATCCACCCATTTTGCTGCTACTGGTCTTATGACATTGATTTCATGGCTGAGGGGTATTCCATCGTACGTAAGTAACACAATTTTTTGAACCAATTTTATACTTACTGGGATATTTAAGGTGTACCCAAGTTGAGGTCCTTGTAAGCAGTGCAGCCCTAAATTTTGGGGTGGCTCTGTCTTATTGATTTTCAGTTTTTCCCAGGTATATTCCCTAGACTGGAAGTGCCCTTGGCTCTGTAGCTCTGTTGTTTACTTGTTTTAGGGAACACAATGCACTCCTCCAGAGAGGCAGTTGGCAATTTACATCCCGCCCATCAGCATAACAAGGCTCCCTGTTCTCCAGGGCCTGTCTTGCCTTTCTGGTTTTTACACATTTTGTGGATGTCCCTTTTGACCGGTGGGAAGTGAAACTTCTTTGTAGTGCAGATTTGCATTGCCCGCTTGCTTGCTTGGCCTAAAAGGGCGTATGCGTTTTCTCCTGAATATATTCAGGAGAAAATGCATACGCCCTTTTTGGCCAAGTGCATCATTGTCGAAGTTGTGCCCCTCTTCCTGTGCTTTAAAGGCGATTCCAACGTACCTCTTGAAATCTGTTTCCTGCTATTCTGCCTCGCTTTCAAGTCCGCCTCGTTGCCTTCCCTCAACAGGTTTTTGGACGATAGTTGTCCTTTATTACTCGGCCAGTTTGTGAAATGCTGTGCCCCTGAGCTCCATTTTTCAACTCGTTTTTGGTGAGCTGACCGCAAGTCCAAAATTTTGGTTCAGGATCTATACTGATTCCCGGTGGGTGGCTGAGTCTTTGGTTAATTCTTCTTCCTGCCGGGAAATTACAGTGATATGTGCCCGTCCAAATGCCTAACAGCTACTCTCTCATTGGTTCTCCCTCTTCCCTTTCATCCTCTGCCAAATTGGCAACCTGTGCGAACCAGGAGGTTAAAGGGGCTGTCTCTCCAAGTTGGGAGGTTGATAATAAAGCAGATGGAAAGTCAAACCGGAGCACCAGGAGAGAGACTATTCGTTGAGTTTTAGAAACCTTTCGTATTCACAGTGTGTCCGTTCTCTAGGATTCCCGTACATGTTATATCTGTAGTAATATTCCCTTCAACCTGGAGAGTTGGGACCCATGGAATGTGTGCCATGCATTATTGCTTTAAAGGGTCTGCATTTGCTCACCCAGTCTCACCAATCCTCTCAGTCCCAAGTGTCCAGCCTTATGCCACATCCAGCTGTCATTGTAGATAGGGTCATTTCCGGTTTCATCAGAGACCCTGAAGGAATTGTAAAGAATTTCCCAGTTTTTTTTGTTTTATTTTTGAAATTCCTTTTTATAGTGGGTTTGAGCTGATTCTCGCTGCCATATTTATCCCAGTCTAGACACACTTGATTCCCTTACGGAGACATATCAATACATAGGTTTTAAGATTCTTACTAGTCAGATATATTCCTCTGCGGGAAATATGGGGTTTTGAGTCCCTTTCACTGAGGAAGGTGTAGGTCTTGTCTATTCCATAGTTGGTTTTTGGAACGGTACCTGTGCTTATATCAAACTCTGGTTTTATGCATCACCCCACCTCTCCTTCCCCCTTAAGCAGGCATAAGAGTGTTTTCTAAATGTGAGACACTGTTCTCTTTCCTAACTCAGTTCAAGTGTAGCCATGTTTACAGGATCTTCATAAGTGATATCTTATGATAAGTTTCTTTTTCTGTGTGACTTATTTCACTTAGAATCATCGTACCTGAATCCACCCATTTTGCTGCTACTGGTCTTATGACATTGATTTCATGGCTGAGGGATATTCCATCGTACGTAAGTACCACAATTTTTTGAACCATTTTTATATTTCCTGGGATATTTAAGGTGTACCCAAGTTGAGGTCCTTGTAAGCAGTGCAGCCCTAAATTTTGGGGTGGCTGTGTCTTTTTGATTTTCAGTTTTCCCAAGGTATATTCCCTAGACTGGAAGTGCCCTTGGCTCTGTAGCTCTGTTGTTTACTTGTTTTAGGGAACACAATGCACTCCTCCAGAGAGGCAGTTGGCAATTTACATCCCGCCCATCAGCATAACAAGGCTCCCTGTTCTCCAGGGCCTGTCTTGCCTTTCTGGTTTTTACACATTTTGTGGATGTCCCTTTTGACCGGTGGGAAGTGATACTTCTTTGTAGTGCAGATTTGCATTGCCCGCTTGCTTGCTTGGCCAAAAAGGTTGTATGCGTTTTCTCCTGAATATATTCAGGAGAAAACGCATACGCCCTTTTGTGCCAAGTGCATCATTGTCGAAGTTGTGCCCCTCTTCCTGTGCTTTAAAGGCGATTCCAACGTACCTCTTGAAATCTGTTTCCTGCTATTCTGCCTCGCTTTCAAGTCCGCCTCGTTGCCTTCCCTCAACAGATTTTTGGACGATAGTTGTCCTTTATTACTCGGCCAGTTTGTGAATTGCTGTGCCCCTGAGCTCCATTTTTCAACTCGTTTTTGGTGAGCTGACCGCAAGTCCAAAATTTTGGTTCAGGATCTATACTGATTCCCGGTGGGTGGCTGAGACTTTGGTTAATTCTTCTTCCTGCCGGGAAATTACAGTGATATGTGCCCGTCCAAATGCCTAACAGCTACTCTCTCATTGGTTCTCCCTCTTCCCTTTCATCCTCTGCCAAATTGGCAACCTGTGCGAACCAGGAGGTTAAAGGGGCTGTCTCTCCAAGTTGGGAGGTTGATAATAAAGCAGATGGAAAGTCAAACCGGAGCACCAGGAGAGGGACTATTCGTTGAGTTTTAGAAACCTTTCGTATTCACAGTGTGTCCGTTCTCTAGGATTCCCGTACATGTTATATCTGTAGTAATATTCCCTTCAACCTGGAGAGTTGGGACCCATGGAATGTGTGCCATGCATTATTGCTTTAAAGGGTCTGCATTTGCTCACCCAATCTCACCAATCCTCTCAGTCCCAAGTGTCCAGCCTTATGCCACATCCAGCTGTCATTGTAGATAGGGTCATTTCAGGTTTCATCAGAGACCCTGAAGGAATTGTAAAGAATTTCCCAGTTTTTTTGTTTTATTTTTGAAATTCCTTTTTATAGTGGGTTTGAGCTGATTCTCGCTGCCATATTTATCCCAGTCTAGACACACTTGATTCCCTTACGGAGACATATCAATACATAGGTTTTAAGATTCTTACTAGTCAGATATATTCCTCTGCGGGAAATATGGGGTTTTGAGTCCCTTTCACTGAGGAAGGTGTAGGTCTTGTCTATTCCATAGTTGGTTTTTGGAACGGTACCTGTGCTTATATCAAACTCTGGTTTTATGCATCACCCCACCTCTCCTTCCCCCTTAAGCAGGCATAAGAGTGTTTTCTAAATGTGAGACACTGTTCTCTTTCCTAACTCAGTTCAAGTGTAGCCATGTTTACAGGATCTTCATAAGTGATATCTTATGATAAGTTTCTTTTTCTGTGTGACTTATTTCACTTAGAATCATCGTACCTGAATCCACCCATTTTGCTGCTACTGGTCTTATGACATTGATTTCATGGCTGAGGGATATTCCATCGTACGTAAGTACCACAATTTTTTGAACCATTTTTATATTTCCTGGGATATTTAAGGTGTACCCAAGTTGAGGTCCTTGTAAGCAGTGCAGCCCTAAATTTTGGGGTGGCTGTGTCTTTTTGATTTTCAGTTTTCCCAAGGTATATTCCCTAGACTGGAAGTGCCCTTGGCTCTGTAGCTCTGTTGTTTACTTGTTTTAGGGAACACAATGCACTCCTCCAGAGAGGCAGTTGGCAATTTACATCCCGCCCGTCAGCATAACAAGGCTCCCTGTTCTCCAGGGCCTGTCTTGCCTTTCTGGTTTTTACACATTTTGTGGATGTCCCTTTTGACCGGTGGGAAGTGATAATTCTTTGTAGTGCAGATTTGCATTGCCCGCTTGCTTGCTTGGCCAAAAAGGGCGTATGCGTTTTCTCCTGAATATATTCAGGAGAAAACGCATACGCCCTTTTTGGCCAAGTGCATCATTGTCGAAGTTGTGCCCCTCTTCCTGTGCTTTAAAGGTGATTCCAACGTACCTCTTGAAATCTGTTTCCTGCTATTCTGCCTCACTTTCAAGTCCGCCTCGTTGCCTTCCCTCACCAGATTTTTGGACGATAGTTGTCCTTTATTACTCGGCCAGTTTGTGAATTGCTGTGCCCCTGAGCTCCATTTTTCAACTCGTTTTTGGTGAGCTGACCGCAAGTCCAAAATTTTGGTTCAGGATCTATACTGATTCCCGGTGGGTGGCTGAGACTTTGGTTAATTCTTCTTCCTGCCGGGAAATTACAGTGATATGTGCCCGTCCAAATGCCTAACAGCTACTCTCTCATTGGTTCTCCCTCTTCCCTTTCATCCTCTGCCAAATTGGCAACCTGTGCGAACCAGGAGGTTAAAGGGGCTGTCTCTCCAAGTTGGGAGGTTGATAATAAAGCAGATGGAAAGTCAAACCGGAGCACCAGGAGAGGGACTATTCGTTGAGTTTTAGAAACCTTTCGTATTCACAGTGTGTCCGTTCTCTAGGATTCCCGTACATGTTATATCTGTAGTAATATTCCCTTCAACCTGGAGAGTTGGGACCCATGGAATGTGTGCCATGCATTATTGCTTTAAAGGGTCTGCATTTGCTCACCCAATCTCACCAATCCTCTCAGTCCCAAGTGTCCAGCCTTATGCCACATCCAGCTGTCATTGTAGATAGGGTCATTTCAGGTTTCATCAGAGACCCTGAAGGAATTGTAAAGAATTTCCCAGTTTTTTTTGTTTTGTTTTTGAAATTCCTTTTTATAGTGGGTTTGAGCTGATTCTCGCTGCCATGTTTATGCCTGTCTAGACACACTTGATTCCCTTACGGAGACATATCAATACATAGGTTTTAAGATTCTTACTAGTCAGATATATTCCTCTGCGGGAAATATGGTGTTTTGATTCCCTTTCACTGAGGAAGGTGTAGGTCTTGTCTATTCCATAGTTGGTTTTTGGAACGGTACCTGTGCTTATATCAAACTCTGGTTTTATGCATCACCCCACCTCTCCTTCCCCCTTAAGCAGGCATAAGAGTGTTTTCTAAATGTGAGACACTGTTCTCTTTCCTAACTCAGTTCAAGTGTAGCCATGTTTACAGGATCTTCATAAGTGATAACTTATGATAAGTTTCTTTTTCTCTGTGACTTATTTCAATTAGAATCATCGTACCTGAATCCACCCATTTTGCTGCTACTGCTCTTATGACATTGATTTCATGGCTGAGGGATATTCCATCGTACGTAAGTACCACAATTTTTTGAAGCAATTTTATATTTACTGGGATATTTAAGGTGTACCCAAGTTGAGGTCCTTGTAAGCAGTGCAGCCCTAAATTTTGGGGTGGCTCTGTCTTATTGAATTTCAGTTATTCCCAGGTATATTCCCTAGACTGGAAGTGCCCTTGGCTCTGTAGCTCTGTTGTTTACTTGTTTTAGGGAACACAATGCACTCCTCCAGAGAGGCAGTTGGCAATTTACATCCCGCCCATCAGCATAACAAGGCTCCCTGTTCTCCAGGGCCTGTCTTGCCTTTCTGGTTTTTACACATTTTGTGGATGTCCCTTTTGACCGGTGGGAAGTGATACTTCTTTGTAGTGCAGATTTGCATTGCCCACTTGCTTGCTTGGCCAAAAAGGGCGTATGCGTTTTCTCCTGAATATATTCAGGAGAAAACGCATACGCCCTTTCTGGCCAAGTGCATCATTGTCGAAGTTGTGCCCCTCTTCCTGTGCTTTAAAGGCGATTCCAACGTACCTCTTGAAATCTGTTTCCTGCTATTCTGCCTCGCTTTCAAGTCCGCCTCGTTGCCTTCCCTCAACAGATTTTTGGACGATAGTTGTCCTTTATTACTCGGCCAGTTTGTGAATTGCTGTGCCCCTGAGCTCCATTTTTCAACTCGTTTTTGGTGAGCTGACCGCAAGTCCAAAATTTTGGTTCAGGATCTATACTGATTCCCGGTGGGTGGCTGAGACTTTGGTTAATTCTTCTTCCTGCCGGGAAATTACAGTGATATGTGCCCGTCCAAATGCCTAACAGCTACTCTCTCATTGGTTCTCCCTCTTCCCTTTCATCCTCTGCCAAATTGGCAACCTGTGCGAACCAGGAGGTTAAAGGGGCTGTCTCTCCAAGTTGGGAGGTTGATAATAAAGCAGATGGAAAGTCAAACCGGAGCACCAGGAGAGGGACTATTCGTTGAGTTTTAGAAACCTTTCGTATTCACAGTGTGTCCGTTCTCTAGGATTCCCGTACATGTTATATCTGTAGTAATATTCCCTTCAACCTGGAGAGTTGGGACCCATGGAATGTGTGCCATGCATTATTGCTTTAAAGGGTCTGCATTTGCTCACCCAATCTCACCAATCCTCTCAGTCCCAAGTGTCCAGCCTTATGCCACATCCAGCTGTCATTGTAGATAGGGTCATTTCAGGTTTCATCAGAGACCCTGAAGGAATTGTAAAGAATTTCCCAGTTTTTTTGTTTTATTTTTGAAATTCCTTTTTATAGTGGGTTTGAGCTGATTCTCGCTGCCATATTTATCCCAGTCTAGACACACTTGATTCCCTTACGGAGACATATCAATACATAGGTTTTAAGATTCTTACTAGTCAGATATATTCCTCTGTGGGAAATATGGGGTTTTGAGTCCCTTTCACTGAGGAAGGTGTAGGTCTTGTCTATTCCATAGTTGGTTTTTGGAACGGTACCTGTGCTTATATCAAACTCTGGTTTTATGCATCACCCCACCTCTCCTTCCCCCTTAAGCAGGCATAAGAGTGTTTTCTAAATGTGAGACACTGTTCTCTTTCCTAACTCAGTTCAAGTGTAGCCATGTTTACAGGATCTTCATAAGTGATATCTTATGATAAGTTTCTTTTTCTGTGTGACTTATTTCACTTAGAATCATCGTACCTGAATCCACCCATTTTGCTGCTACTGGTCTTATGACATTGATTTCATGGCTGAGGGATATTCCATCGTACGTAAGTACCACAATTTTTTGAACCATTTTTATATTTCCTGGGATATTTAAGGTGTACCCAAGTTGAGGTCCTTGTAAGCAGTGCAGCCCTAAATTTTGGGGTGGCTGTGTCTTTTTGATTTTCAGTTTTCCCAAGGTATATTCCCTAGACTGGAAGTGCCCTTGGCTCTGTAGCTCTGTTGTTTACTTGTTTTAGGGAACACAATGCACTCCTCCAGAGAGGCAGTTGGCAATTTACATCCCGCCCATCAGCATAACAAGGCTCCCTGTTCTCCAGGGCCTGTCTTGCCTTTCTGCTTTTTACACATTTTGTGGATGTCCCTTTTGACCGGTGGGAAGTGATACTTCTTTGTAGTGCAGATTTGCATTGCCCGCTTGCTTGCTTGGCCAAAAAGGGCGTATGCGTTTTCTCCTTAATATATTCAGGAGAAAACGCATACGCCCTTTTTGGCCAAGTGCATCATTGTCGAAGCTGTGCCCCTCTTCCTGTGCTTTAAAGGCGATTCCAACGTACCTCTGGAAATCTGTTTCCTGCTATTCTGCCTCGCTTTCAAGTCCGCCTCGTTGCCTTCCCTCAACAGATTTTTGGACGATAGTTGTCCTTTATTACTCGGCCAGTTTGTGAATTGCTGTGCCCCTGAGCTCCATTTTTCAACTCGTTTTTGGTGAGCTGACCGCAAGTCCAAAATTTTGGTTCAGGATCTATACTGATTCCCGGTGGGTGGCTGAGACTTTGGTTAATTCTTCTTCCTGCCGGGAAATTACAGTGATATGTGCCCGTCCAAATGCCTAACAGCTACTCTCTCATTGGTTCTCCCTCTTCCCTTTCATCCTCTGCCAAATTGGCAACCTGTGCGAACCAGGAGGTTAAAGGGGCTGTCTCTCCAAGTTGGGAGGTTGATAATAAAGCAGATGGAAAGTCAAACCGGAGCACCAGGAGAGGGACTATTCGTTGAGTTTTAGAAACCTTTCGTATTCACAGTGTGTCCGTTCTCTAGGATTCCCGTACATGTTATATCTGTAGTAATATTCCCTTCAACCTGGAGAGTTGGGACCCATGGAATGTGTGCCATGCATTATTGCTTTAAAGGGTCTGCATTTGCTCACCCAATCTCACCAATCCTCTCAGTCCCAAGTGTCCAGCCTTATGCCACATCCAGCTGTCATTGTAGATAGGGTCATTTCAGGTTTCATCAGAGACCCTGAAGGAATTGTAAAGAATTTCCCAGTTTTTTTGTTTTATTTTTGAAATTCCTTTTTATAGTGGGTTTGAGCTGATTCTCGCTGCCATATTTATCCCAGTCTAGACACACTTGATTCCCTTACGGAGACATATCAATACATAGGTTTTAAGATTCTTACTAGTCAGATATATTCCTCTGCGGGAAATATGGGGTTTTGAGTCCCTTTCACTGAGGAAGGTGTAGGTCTTGTCTATTCCATAGTTGGTTTTTGGAACGGTACCTGTGCTTATATCAAACTCTGGTTTTATGCATCACCCCACCTCTCCTTCCCCCTTAAGCAGGCATAAGAGTGTTTTCTAAATGTGAGACACTGTTCTCTTTCCTAACTCAGTTCAAGTGTAGCCATGTTTACAGGATCTTCATAAGTGATATCTTATGATAAGTTTCTTTTTCTGTGTGACTTATTTCACTTAGAATCATCGTACCTGAATCCACCCATTTTGCTGCTACTGGTCTTATGACATTGATTTCATGGCTGAGGGATATTCCATCGTACGTAAGTACCACAATTTTTTGAACCATTTTTATATTTCCTGGGATATTTAAGGTGTACCCAAGTTGAGGTCCTTGTAAGCAGTGCAGCCCTAAATTTTGGGATGGCTTTGTCTTTTTGATTTTCAGTTTTCCCAAGGTATATTCCCTAGACTGGAAGTGCCCTTGGCTCTGTAGCTCTGTTGTTTACTTGTTTTACGGAACAGAATGCACTCCTCCAGAGAGGCAGTTGGCAATTTACATCCCGCCCATCAGCATAACAAGGCTCCCTGTTCTCCAGGGCCTGTCTTGCCTTTCTGGTTTTTACACATTTTGTGGATGTCCCTTTTGACCGGTGGGAAGTGATACTTCTTTGTAGTGCAGATTTGCATTGCCCGCTTGCTTGCTTGGCCAAAAAGGGCGTATGCGTTTTCTCCTGAATATATTCAGGAGAAAACGCATACGCCCTTTTGGGCCAAGTGCATCATTGTCGAAGTTGTGCCCCTCTTCCTGTGCTTTAAAGGCGATTCCAACGTACCTCTGGAAATCTGTTTCCTGCTATTCTGCCTCGCTTTCAAGTCCGCCTCGTTGCCTTCCCTCAACAGATTTTTGGACGATAGTTGTCCTTTATTACTCGGCCAGTTTGTGAATTGCTGTGCCCCTGAGCTCCATTTTTCAACTCGTTTTTGGTGAGCTGACCGCAAGTCCAAAATTTTGGTTCAGGATCTATACTGATTCCCGGTGGGTGGCTGAGACTTTGGTTAATTCTTCTTCCTGCCGGGAAATTACAGTGATATATGCCCGTCCAAATGCCTAACAGCTACTCTCTCATTGGTTCTCCCTCTTCCCTTTCATCCTCTGCCAAATTGGCAACCTGTGCGAACCAGGAGGTTAAAGGGGCTGTCTCTCCAAGTTGGGAGGTTGATAATAAAGCAGATGGAAAGTCAAACCGGAGCACCAGGAGAGGGACTATTCGTTGAGTTTTAGAAACCTTTCGTATTCACAGTGTGTCCGTTCTCTAGGATTCCCGTACATGTTATATCTGTAGTAATATTCCCTTCAACCTGGAGAGTTGGGACCCATGGAATGTGTGCCATGCATTATTGCTTTAAAGGGTCTGCATTTGCTCACCCAATCTCACCAATCCTCTCAGTCCCAAGTGTCCAGCCTTATGCCACATCCAGCTGTCATTGTAGATAGGGTCATTTCAGGTTTCATCAGAGACCCTGAAGGAATTGTAAAGAATTTCCCAGTTTTTTTGTTTTATTTTTGAAATTCCTTTTTATAGTGGGTTTGAGCTGATTCTCGCTGCCATATTTATCCCAGTCTAGACACACTTGATTCCCTTACGGAGACATATCAATACATAGGTTTTAAGATTCTTACTAGTCAGATATATTCCTCTGCGGGAAATATGGGGTTTTGAGTCCCTTTCACTGAGGAAGGTGTAGGTCTTGTCTATTCCATAGTTGGTTTTTGGAACGGTACCTGTGCTTATATCAAACTCTGGTTTTATGCATCACCCCACCTCTCCTTCCCCCTTAAGCAGGCATAAGAGTGTTTTCTAAATGTGAGACACTGTTCTCTTTCCTAACTCAGTTCAAGTGTAGCCATGTTTACAGGATCTTCATAAGTGATATCTTATGATAAGTTTCTTTTTCTGTGTGACTTATTTCACTTAGAATCATCGTACCTGAATCCACCCATTTTGCTGCTACTGGTCTTATGACATTGATTTCATGGCTGAGGGATATTCCATCGTACGTAAGTACCACAATTTTTTGAACCATTTTTATATTTCCTGGGATATTTAAGGTGTACCCAAGTGGAGGTCCTTGTAAGCAGTGCAGCCCTAAATTTTGGGGTGGCTGTGTCTTTTTGATTTTCAGTTTTCCCAAGGTATATTCCCTAGACTGGAAGTGCCCTTGGCTCTGTAGCTCTGTTGTTTACTTGTTTTAGGGAACACAATGCACTCCTCCAGAGAGGCAGTTGGCAATTTACATCCCGCCCATCAGCATAACAAGGCTCCCTGTTCTCCAGGGCCTGTCTTGCCTTTCTGGTTTTTACACATTTTGTGGATGTCCCTTTTGACCGGTGGGAAGTGATACTTCTTTGTAGTGCAGATTTGCATTGCCCACTTGCTTGCTTGGCCAAAAAGGGCGTATGCGTTTTCTCCTGAATATATTCAGGAGAAAACGCATACGCCCTTTTTGGCCAAGTGCATCATTGTCGAAGTTGTGCCCCTCTTCCTGTGCTTTAAAGGCGATTCCAACGTACCTCTTGAAATCTGTTTCCTGCTATTCTGCCTCGCTTTCAAGTCCGCCTCGTTGCCTTCCCTCAACAGATTTTTGGACGATAGTTGTCCTTTATTACTCGGCCAGTTTGTGAATTGCTGTACCCCTGAGCTCCATTTTTCAACTCATTTTTGGTGAGCTGACCACAAGTCCAAAATTTTGGTTCAGGATCTATACTGATTCCCGGTGGGTGGCTGAGACTTTGGTTAATTCTTCTTCCTGCTGGGAAATTACAGTGATATGTGCCCGTCCAAATGCCTAACAGCTACTCTCTCATTGGTTCTCCCTCTTCCCTTTCATCCTCTGCCAAATTGGCAACCTGTGCGAACCAGGAGGTTAAAGGGGCTGTCTCTCCAAGTTGGGAGGTTGATAATAAAGCAGATGGAAAGTCAAACCGGAGCACCAGGAGAGGGACTATTCGTTGAGTTTTAGAAACCTTTCGTATTCACAGTGTGTCCGTTCTCTAGGATTCCCGTACATGTTATATCTGTAGTAATATTCCCTTCAACCTGGAGAGTTGGGACACATGGAATGTGTGCCATGCATTATTGCTTTAAAGGGTCTGCATTTGCTCACCCAATCTCACCAATCCTCTCAGTCCCAAGTGTCCAGCCTTATGCCACATCCAGCTGTCATTGTAGATAGGGTCATTTCAGGTTTCATCAGAGACCCTGAAGGAATTGTAAAGAATTTCCCAGTTTTTTTTGTTTTATTTTTGAAATTCCTTTTTATAGTGGGTTTGAGCTGATTCTCGCTGCCATATTTATCCCAGTCTAGACACACTTGATTCCCTTACGGAGACATATCAATACATAGGTTTTAAGATTCTTACTAGTCAGATATATTCCTCTGCGGGAAATATGGGGTTTTGAGTCCCTTTCACTGAGGAAGGTGTAGGTCTTGTCTATTCCATAGTTGGTTTTTGGAACGGTACCTGTGCTTATATCAAACTCTGGTTTTATGCATCACCCCACCTCTCCTTTCCCCTTAAGCAGGCATAAGAGTGTTTTCTAAATGTGAGACACTGTCCTCTTTCCTAACTCAGTTCAAGTGTAGCCATGTTTACAGGATCTTCATAAGTGATATCTTATGATATGTTTCTTTTTCTGTGTGACTTATTTCACTTAGAATCATCGTACCTGAATCCACCCATTTTGCTGCTACTGGTCTTATGACATTGATTTCATGGCTGAGGGATATTCCATCGTACGTAAGTACCACAATTTTTTGAACCATTTTTATATTTCCTGGGATATTTAAGGTGTACCCAAGTGGAGGTCCTTGTAAGCAGTGCAGCCCTAAATTTTGGGGTGGCTGTGTCTTTTTGATTTTCAGTTTTCCCAAGGTATATTCCCTAGACTGGAAGGGCCCTTGGCTCTGTAGCTCTGTTGTTTACTTGTTTTAGGGAACACAATGCACTCCTCCAGAGAGGCAGTTGGCAATTTACATCCCGCCCATCAGCATAACAAGGCTCCCTGTTCTCCAGGGCCTGTCTTGCCTTTCTGGTTTTTACACATTTTGTGGATGTCCCTTTTGACCGGTGGGAAGTGATACTTCTTTGTAGTGCAGATTTGCATTGCCCGCTTGCTTGCTTGGCCAAAAAGGGCGTATGCGTTTTCTCCTGAATATATTCAGGAGAAAACGCATACGCCCTTTTGGGCCAAGTGCATCATTGTCGAAGTTGTGCCCCTCTTCCTGTGCTTTAAAGGCGATTCCAACGTACCTCTGGAAATCTGTTTCCTGCTATTCTGCCTCGCTTTCAAGTCCGCCTCGTTGCCTTCCCTCAACAGATTTTTGGACGATAGTTGTCCTTTATTACTCGGCCAGTTTGTGAATTGCTGTGCCCCTGAGCTCCATTTTTCAACTCGTTTTTGGTGAGCTGACCGCAAGTCCAAAATTTTGGTTCAGGATCTATACTGATTCCCGGTGGGTGGCTGAGACTTTGGTTAATTCTTCTTCCTGCCAGGAAATTACAGTGATATGTGCCCGTCCAAATGCCTAACAGCTACTCTCTCATTGGTTCTCCCTCTTCCCTTTCATCCTCTGCCAAATTGGCAACCTGTGCGAACCAGGAGGTTAAAGGGGCTGTCTCTCCAAGTTGGGAGGTTGATAATAAAGCAGATGGAAAGTCAAACCGGAGCACCAGGAGAGGGACTATTCGTTGAGTTTTAGAAACCTTTCGTATTCACAGTGTGTCCGTTCTCTAGGATTCCCGTACATGTTATATCTGTAGTAATATTCCCTTCAACCTGGAGAGTTGGGACCCATGGAATGTGTGCCATGCATTATTGCTTTAAAGGGTCTGCATTTGCTCACCCAATCTCACCAATCCTCTCAGTCCCAAGTGTCCAGCCTTATGCCACATCCAGCTGTCATTGTAGATAGGGTCATTTCAGGTTTCATCAGAGACCCTGAAGGAATTGTAAAGAATTTCCCAGTTTTTTTGTTTTATTTTTGAAATTCCTTTTTATAGTGGGTTTGAGCTGATTCTCGCTGCCATATTTATCCCAGTCTAGACACACTTGATTCCCTTACGGAGACATATCAATACATAGGTTTTAAGATTCTTACTAGTCAGATATATTCCTCTGCGGGAAATATGGGGTTTTGAGTCCCTTTCACTGAGGAAGGTGTAGGTCTTGTCTATTCCATAGTTGGTTTTTGGAACGGTACCTGTGCTTATATCAAACTCTGGTTTTATGCATCACCCCACCTCTCCTTCCCCCTTAAGCAGGCATAAGAGTGTTTTCTAAATGTGAGACACTGTTCTCTTTCCTAACTCAGTTCAAGTGTAGCCATGTTTACAGGATCTTCATAAGTGATATCTTATGATAAGTTTCTTTTTCTGTGTGACTTATTTCACTTAGAATCATCGTACCTGAATCCACCCATTTTGCTGCTACTGGTCTTATGACATTGATTTCATGGCTGAGGGAAATTCCATCGTACGTAAGTACCACAATTTTTTGAACCATTTTTATATTTCCTGGGATATTTAAGGTGTACCCAAGTTGAGGTCCTTGTAAGCAGTGCAGCCCTAAATTTTGGGATGGCTTTGTCTTTTTGATTTTCAGTTTTCCCAAGGTATATTCCCTAGACTGGAAGTGCCCTTGGCTCTGTAGCTCTGTTGTTTACTTGTTTTACGGAACAGAATGCACTCCTCCAGAGAGGCAGTTGGCAATTTACATCCCGCCCATCAGCATAACAAGGCTCCCTGTTCTCCAGGGCCTGTCTTGCCTTTCTGGTTTTTACACATTTTGTGGATGTCCCTTTTGACCGGTGGGAAGTGATACTTCTTTGTAGTGCAGATTTGCATTGCCCGCTTGCTTGCTTGGCCAAAAAGGGCGTATGCGTTTTCTCCTGAATATATTCAGGAGAAAACGCATACGCCCTTTTGGGCCAAGTGCATCATTGTCGAAGTTGTGCCCCTCTTCCTGTGCTTTAAAGGCGATTCCAACGTACCTCTGGAAATCTGTTTCCTGCTATTCTGCCTCGCTTTCAAGTCCGCCTCGTTGCCTTCCCTCAACAGATTTTTGGACGATAGTTGTCCTTTATTACTCGGCCAGTTTGTGAATTGCTGTGCCCCTGAGCTCCATTTTTCAACTCGTTTTTGGTGAGCTGACCGCAAGTCCAAAATTTTGGTTCAGGATCTATACTGATTCCCGGTGGGTGGCTGAGACTTTGGTTAATTCTTCTTCCTGCCGGGAAATTACAGTGATATGTGCCCGTCCAAATGCCTAACAGCTACTCTCTCATTGGTTCTCCCTCTTCCCTTTCATCCTCTGCCAAATTGGCAACCTGTGCGAACCAGGAGGTTAAAGGGGCTGTCTCTCCAAGTTGGGAGGTTGATAATAAAGCAGATGGAAAGTCAAACCGGAGCACCAGGAGAGGGACTATTCGTTGAGTTTTAGAAACCTTTCGTATTCACAGTGTGTCCGTTCTCTAGGATTCCCGTACATGTTATATCTGTAGTAATATTCCCTTCAACCTGGAGAGTTGGGACCCATGGAATGTGTGCCATGCATTATTGCTTTAAAGGGTCTGCATTTGCTCACCCAATCTCACCAATCCTCTCAGTCCCAAGTGTCCAGCCTTATGCCACATCCAGCTGTCATTGTAGATAGGGTCATTTCAGGTTTCATCAGAGACCCTGAAGGAATTGTAAAGAATTTCCCAGTTTTTTTGTTTTATTTTTGAAATTCCTTTTTATAGTGGGTTTGAGCTGATTCTCGCTGCCATATTTATCCCACTCTAGACACACTTGATTCCCTTACGGAGACATATCAATACATAGGTTTTAAGATTCTTACTAGTCAGATATATTCCTCTGCGGGAAATATGGGGTTTTGAGTCCCTTTCACTGAGGAAGGTGTAGGTCTTGTCTATTCCATAGTTGGTTTTTGGAACGGTACCTGTGCTTATATCAAACTCTGGTTTTATGCATCACCCCACCTCTCCTTCCCCCTTAAGCAGGCATAAGAGTGTTTTCTAAATGTGAGACACTGTTCTCTTTCCTAACTCAGTTCAAGTGTAGCCATGTTTACAGGATCTTCATAAGTGATATCTTATGATAAGTTTCTTTTTCTGTGTGACTTATTTCACTTAGAATCATCGTACCTGAATCCACCCATTTTGCTGCTACTGGTCTTATGACATTGATTTCATGGCTGAGGGATATTCCATCGTACGTAAGTACCACAATTTTTTGAACCATTTTTATATTTCCTGGGATATTTAAGGTGTACCCAAGTGGAGGTCCTTGTAAGCAGTGCAGCCCTAAATTTTGGGGTGGCTGTGTCTTTTTGATTTTCAGTTTTCCCAAGGTATATTCCCTAGACTGGAAGTGCCCTTGGCTCTGTAGCTCTGTTGTTTACTTGTTTTAGGGAACACAATGCACTCCTCCAGAGAGGCAGTTGGCAATTTACATCCCGCCCATCAGCATAACAAGGCTCCCTGTTCTCCAGGGCCTGTCTTGCCTTTCTGGTTTTTACACATTTTGTGGATGTCCCTTTTGACCTGTGGGAAGTGATACTTCTTTGTAGTGCAGATTTGCATTGCCCACTTGCTTGCTTGGCCAAAAAGGGCGTATGCGTTTTCTCCTGAATATATTCAGGAGAAAACGCATACGCCCTTTTTGGCCAAGTGCATCATTGTCGAAGTTGTGCCCCTCTTCCTGTGCTTTAAAGGCGATTCCAACGTACCTCTTGAAATCTGTTTCCTGCTATTCTGCCTCGCTCTCAAGTCCGCCTCGTTGCCTTCCCTCAACAGATTTTTGGACGATAGTTGTCCTTTATTACTCGGCCAGTTTGTGAATTGCTGTACCCCTGAGCTCCATTTTTCAACTCATTTTTGGTGAGCTGACCACAAGTCCAAAATTTTGGTTCAGGATCTATACTGATTCCCGGTGGGTGGCTGAGACTTTGGTTAATTCTTCTTCCTGCTGGGAAATTACAGTGATATGTGCCCGTCCAAATGCCTAACAGCTACTCTCTCATTGGTTCTCCCTCTTCCCTTTCATCCTCTGCCAAATTGGCAACCTGTGCGAACCAGGAGGTTAAAGGGGCTGTCTCTCCAAGTTGGGAGGTTGATAATAAAGCAGATGGAAAGTCAAACCGGAGCACCAGGAGAGGGACTATTCGTTGAGTTTTAGAAACCTTTCGTATTCACAGTGTGTCCGTTCTCTAGGATTCCCGTACATGTTATATCTGTAGTAATATTCCCTTCAACCTGGAGAGTTGGGACACATGGAATGTGTGCCATGCATTATTGCTTTAAAGGGTCTGCATTTGCTCACCCAATCTCACCAATCCTCTCAGTCCCAAGTGTCCAGCCTTATGCCACATCCAGCTGTCATTGTAGATAGGGTCATTTCAGGTTTCATCAGAGACCCTGAAGGAATTGTAAAGAATTTCCCAGTTTTTTTTGTTTTATTTTTGAAATTCCTTTTTATAGTGGGTTTGAGCTGATTCTCGCTGCCATATTTATCCCAGTCTAGACACACTTGATTCCCTTACGGAGACATATCAATACATAGGTTTTAAGATTCTTACTAGTCAGATATATTCCTCTGCGGGAAATATGGGGTTTTGAGTCCCTTTCACTGAGGAAGGTGTAGGTCTTGTCTATTCCATAGTTGGTTTTTGGAACGGTACCTGTGCTTATATCAAACTCTGGTTTTATGCATCACCCCACCTCTCCTTTCCCCTTAAGCAGGCATAAGAGTGTTTTCTAAATGTGAGACACTGTCCTCTTTCCTAACTCAGTTCAAGTGTAGCCATGTTTACAGGATCTTCATAAGTGATATCTTATGATAAGTTTCTTTTTCTGTGTGACTTATTTCACTTAGAATCATCGTACCTGAATCCACCCATTTTGCTGCTACTGGTCTTATGACATTGATTTCATGGCTGAGGGATATTCCATCGTACGTAAGTACCACAATTTTTTGAACCATTTTTATATTTCCTGGGATATTTAAGGTGTACCCAAGTGGAGGTCCTTGTAAGCAGTGCAGCCCTAAATTTTGGGGTGGCTGTGTCTTTTTGATTTTCAGTTTTCCCAAGGTATATTCCCTAGACTGGAAGGGCCCTTGGCTCTGTAGCTCTGTTGTTTACTTGTTTTAGGGAACACAATGCACTCCTCCAGAGAGGCAGTTGGCAATTTACATCCCGCCCATCAGCATAACAAGGCTCCCTGTTCTCCAGGGCCTGTCTTGCCTTTCTGGTTTTTACAAATTTTGTGGATGTCCCTTTTGACCGGTGGGAAGTGATACTTCTTTGTAGTGCAGATTTGCATTGCCCACTTGCTTGCTTGGCCAAAAAGGGCGTATGCGTTTTCTCCTGAATATATTCAGGAGAAACCGCATACGCCCTTTTTGGCCAAGTTCATCATTGTCGAAGTTGTGCCCCTCTTCCTGTGCTTTAAAGGCGATTCCAACGTACCTCTTGAAATCTGTTTCCTGCTATTCTGCCTCGCTTTCAAGTCCGCCTCGTTGCCTTCCCTCAACAGATTTTTGGACGATAGTTGTCCTTTATTACTCCGCCAGTTTGTGAATTGCTGTACCCCTGATCTCCATTTTTCAACTCGTTTTTGGTGAGCTGACCACAAGTCCAAAATTTTGGTTCAGGATCTATACTGATTCCCGGTGGGTGGCTGAGACTTTGGTTAATTCTTCTTCCTGCCTGGAAATTACAGTGATATGTGCCCGTCCAAATGCCTAACAGCTACTCTCTCATTGGTTCTCCCTCTTCCCTTTCATCCTCTGCCAAATTGGCAACCTGTGCGAACCAGGAGGTTAAAGGGGCTGTCTCTCCAAGTTGGGAGGTTGATAATAAAGCAGATGGAAAGTCAAACCGGAGCACCAGGAGAGGGACTATTCGTTGAGTTTTAGAAACCTTTCGTATTCACAGTGTGTCCGTTCTCTAGGATTCCCGTACATGTTATATCTGTAGTAATATTCCCTTCAACCTGGAGAGTTGGGACACATGGAATGTGTGCCATGCATTATTGCTTTAAAGGGTCTGCATTTGCTCACCCAATCTCACCAATCCTCTCAGTCCCAAGTGTCCAGCCTTATGCCACATCCAGCTGTCATTGTAGATAGGGTCATTTCAGGTTTCATCAGAGACCCTGAAGGAATTGTAAAGAATTTCCCAGTTTTTTTTGTTTTATTTTTGAAATTCCTTTTTATAGTGGGTTTGAGCTGATTCTTGCTGCCATATTTATCCCAGTCTAGACACACTTGATTCCCTTACGGAGACATATCAATACATAGGTTTTAAGATTCTTACTAGTCAGATATATTCCTCTGCGGGAAATATGGGGTTTTGAGTCCCTTTCACTGAGGAAGGTGTAGGTCTTGTCTATTCCATAGTTGGTTTTTGGAACGGTACCTGTGCTTATATCAAACTCTGGTTTTATGCATCACCCCACCTCTCCTTCCCCCTTAAGCAGGCATAAGAGTGTTTTCTAAATGTGAGACACTGTTCTCTTTCCTAACTCAGTTCAAGTGTAGCCATGTTTACAGGATCTTCATAAGTGATATCTTATGATAAGTTTCTTTTTCTGTGTGACTTATTTCACTTAGAATCATCGTACCTGAATCCACCCATTTTGCTGCTACTGGTCTTATGACATTGATTTCATGGCTGAGGGATATTCCATCGTACGTAAGTACCACAATTTTTTGAACCATTTTTATATTTCCTGGGATATTTAAGGTGTACCCAAGTTGAGGTCCTTGTAAGCAGTGCAGCCCTAAATTTTGGGGTGGCTGTGTCTTTTTGATTTTCAGTTTTCCCAAGGTATATTCCCTAGACTGGAAGTGCCCTTGGCTCTGTAGCTCTGTTGTTTACTTGTTTTACGGAAGAGAATGGACTCCTCCAGAGAGGCAGTTGGCAATTTACATCCCGCCCATCAGCATAACAAGGCTCCCTGTTCTCCAGGGCCTGTCTTGCCTTTCTGGTTTTTACACATTTTGTGGATGTCCCTTTTGACCGGTGGGAAGTGATACTTCTTTGTAGTGCAGATTTGCATTGCCCGCTTGCTTGCTTGGCCAAAAAGGGTGTATGCGTTTTCTCCTGAATATATTCAGGAGAAAACGCATACGCCCTTTTGGGCCAAGTGCATCATTGTCGAAGTTGTGCCCCTCTTCCTGTGCTTTAAAGGCGATTCCAACGTACCTCTGGAAATCTGTTTCCTGCTATTCTGCTTCGCTTTCAAGTCCGCCTCATTGCCTTCCCTCAACAGATTTTTGGACGATAGTTGTCCTTTATTACTCGGCCAGTTTGTGAATTGCTGTGCCCCTGAGCTCCATTTTTCAACTCGTTTTTGGTGAGCTGACCGCAAGTCCAAAATTTTGGTTCAGGATCTATACTGATTCCCGGTGGGTGGCTGAGACTTTGGTTAATTCTTCTTCCTGCTGGGAAATTACAGTGATATGTGCCCGTCCAAATGCCTAACAGCTACTCTCTCATTGGTTCTCCCTCTTCCCTTTCATCCTCTGCCAAATTGGCAACCTGTGCGAACCAGGAGGTTAAAGGGGCTGTCTCTCCAAGTTGGGAGGTTGATAATAAAGCAGATGGAAAGTCAAACCGGAGCACCAGGAGAGGGACTATTCGTTGAGTTATAGAAACCTTTCGTATTCACAGTGTGTCCGTTCTCTAGGATTCCCGTACATGTTATATCTGTAGTAATATTCCCTTCAACCTGGAGAGTTGGGACCCATGGAATGTGTGCCATGCATTATTGCTTTAAAGGGTCTGCATTTGCTCACCCAATCTCACCAATCCTCTCAGTCCCAAGTGTCCAGCCTTATGCCACATCCAGCTGTCATTGTAGATAGGGTCATTTCAGGTTTCATCAGAGACCCTGAAGGAATTGTAAAGAATTTCCCAGTTTTTTTGTTTTATTTTTGAAATTCCTTTTTATAGTGGGTTTGAGCTGATTCTCGCTGCCATATTTATCCCAGTCTAGACACACTTGATTCCCTTACGGAGACATATCAATACATAGGTTTTAAGATTCTTACTAGTCAGATATATTCCTCTGCGGGAAATATGGGGTTTTGAGTCCCTTTCACTGAGGAAGGTGTAGGTCTTGTCTATTCCATAGTTGGTTTTTGGAACGGTACCTGTGCTTATATCAAACTCTGGTTTTATGCATCACCCCACCTCTCCTTCCCCCTTAAGCAGGCATAAGAGTGTTTTCTAAATGTGAGACACTGTTCTCTTTCCTAACTCAGTTCAAGTGTAGCCATGTTTACAGGATCTTCATAAGTGATATCTTATGATAAGTTTCTTTTTCTGTGTGACTTATTTCACTTAGAATCATCGTACCTGAATCCACCCATTTTGCTGCTACTGGTCTTATGACATTGATTTCATGGCTGAGGGATATTCCATCGTACGTAAGTACCACAATTTTTTGAACCATTTTTATATTTCCTGGGATATTTAAGGTGTACCCAAGTTGAGGTCCTTGTAAGCAGTGCAGCCCTAAATTTTGGGGTGGCTGTGTCTTTTTGATTTTCAGTTTTCCCAAGGTATATTCCCTAGACTGGAAGTGCCCTTGGCTCTGTAGCTCTGTTCTTTACTTGTTTTAGGGAACACAATGCACTCCTCCAGAGAGGCAGTTGGCAATTTACATCCCGCCCATCAGCATAACAAGGCTCCCTGTTCTCCAGGGCCTGTCTTGCCTTTCTGGTTTTTACACATTTTGTGGATGTCCCTTTTGACCGGTGGGAAGTGATACTTCTTTGTAGTGCAGATTTGCATTGCCCGCTTGCTTGCTTGGACAAAAAGGTTGTATGCGTTTTCTCCTGAATATATTCAGGAGAAAACGCATACGCCCTTTTGTGCCAAGTGCATCATTGTCGAAGTTGTGCCCCTCTTCCTGTGCTTTAAAGGCGATTCCAACGTACCTCTTGAAATCTGTTTCCTGCTATTCTGCCTCGCTTTCAAGTCCGCCTCGTTGCCTTCCCTCAACAGATTTTTGGACGATAGTTGTCCTTTATTACTCGGCCAGTTTGTGAATTGCTGTGCCCCTGAGCTCCATTTTTCAACTCGTTTTTGGTGAGCTGACCGCAAGTCCAAAATTTTGGTTCAGGATCTATACTGATTCCCGGTGGGTGGCTGAGACTTTGGTTAATTCTTCTTCCTGCCGGGAAATTACAGTGATATGTGCCCGTCCAAATGCCTAACAGCTACTCTCTCATTGGTTCTCCCTCTTCCCTTTCATCCTCTGCCAAATTGGCAACCTGTGCGAACCAGGAGGTTAAAGGGGCTGTCTCTCCAAGTTGGGAGGTTGATAATAAAGCAGATGGAAAGTCAAACCGGAGCACCAGGAGAGGGACTATTCGTTGAGTTTTAGAAACCTTTCGTATTCACAGTGTGTCCGTTCTCTAGGATTCCCGTACATGTTATATCTGTAGTAATATTCCCTTCAACCTGGAGAGTTGGGACCCATGGAATGTGTGCCATGCATTATTGCTTTAAAGGGTCTGCATTTGCTCACCCAATCTCACCAATCCTCTCAGTCCCAAGTGTCCAGCCTTATGCCACATCCAGCTGTCATTGTAGATAGGGTCATTTCAGGTTTCATCAGAGACCCTGAAGGAATTGTAAAGAATTTCCCAGTTTTTTTGTTTTATTTTTGAAATTCCTTTTTATAGTGGGTTTGAGCTGATTCTCGCTGCCATATTTATCCCAGTCTAGACACACTTGATTCCCTTACGGAGACATATCAATACATAGGTTTTAAGATTCTTACTAGTCAGATATATTCCTCTGCGGGAAATATGGGGTTTTGAGTCCCTTTCACTGAGGAAGGTGTAGGTCTTGTCTATTCCATAGTTGGTTTTTGGAACGGTACCTGTGCTTATATCAAACTCTGGTTTTATGCATCACCCCACCTCTCCTTCCCCCTTAAGCAGGCATAAGAGTGTTTTCTAAATGTGAGACACTGTTCTCTTTCCTAACTCAGTTCAAGTGTAGCCATGTTTACAGGATCTTCATAAGTGATATCTTATGATAAGTTTCTTTTTCTGTGTGACTTATTTCACTTAGAATCATCGTACCTGAATCCACCCATTTTGCTGCTACTGGTCTTATGACATTGATTTCATGGCTGAGGGATATTCCATCGTACGTAAGTACCACAATTTTTTGAACCATTTTTATATTTCCTGGGATATTTAAGGTGTACCCAAGTTGAGGTCCTTGTAAGCAGTGCAGCCCTAAATTTTGGGGTGGCTGTGTCTTTTTGATTTTCAGTTTTCCCAAGGTATATTCCCTAGACTGGAAGTGCCCTTGGCTCTGTAGCTCTGTTGTTTACTTGTTTTAGGGAACACAATGCACTCCTCCAGAGAGGCAGTTGGCAATTTACATCCCGCCCGTCAGCATAACAAGGCTCCCTGTTCTCCAGGGCCTGTCTTGCCTTTCTGGTTTTTACACATTTTGTGGATGTCCCTTTTGACCGGTGGGAAGTGATACTTCTTTGTAGTGCAGATTTGCATTGCCCGCTTGCTTGCTTGGCCAAAAAGGGCGTATGCGTTTTCTCCTGAATATATTCAGGAGAAAACGCATACGCCCTTTTTGGCCAAGTGCATCATTGTCGAAGTTGTGCCCCTCTTCCTGTGCTTTAAAGGCGATTCCAACGTACCTCTTGAAATCTGTTTCCTGCTATTCTGCCTCACTTTCAAGTCCGCCTCGTTGCCTTCCCTCACCAGATTTTTGGACGATAGTTGTCCTTTATTACTCGGCCAGTTTGTGAATTGCTGTGCCCCTGAGCTCCATTTTTCAACTCGTTTTTGGTGAGCTGACCGCAAGTCCAAAATTTTGGTTCAGGATCTATACTGATTCCCGGTGGGTGGCTGAGACTTTGGTTAATTCTTCTTCCTGCCGGGAAATTACAGTGATATGTGCCCGTCCAAATGCCTAACAGCTACTCTCTCATTGGTTCTCCCTCTTCCCTTTCATCCTCTGCCAAATTGGCAACCTGTGCGAACCAGGAGGTTAAAGGGGCTGTCTCTCCAAGTTGGGAGGTTGATAATAAAGCAGATGGAAAGTCAAACCGGAGCACCAGGAGAGGGACTATTCGTTGAGTTTTAGAAACCTTTCGTATTCACAGTGTGTCCGTTCTCTAGGATTCCCGTACATGTTATATCTGTAGTAATATTCCCTTCAACCTGGAGAGTTGGGACCCATGGAATGTGTGCCATGCATTATTGCTTTAAAGGGTCTGCATTTGCTCACCCAATCTCACCAATCCTCTCAGTCCCAAGTGTCCAGCCTTATGCCACATCCAGCTGTCATTGTAGATAGGGTCATTTCAGGTTTCATCAGAGACCCTGAAGGAATTGTAAAGAATTTCCCAGTTTTTTTTGTTTTGTTTTTGAAATTCCTTTTTATAGTGGGTTTGAGCTGATTCTCGCTGCCATGTTTATGCCTGTCTAGACACACTTGATTCCCTTACGGAGACATATCAATACATAGGTTTTAAGATTCTTACTAGTCAGATATATTCCTCTGCGGGAAATATGGTGTTTTGATTCCCTTTCACTGAGGAAGGTGTAGGTCTTGTCTATTCCATAGATGGTTTTTGGAACGGTACCTGTGCTTATATCAAACTCTGGTTTTATGCATCACCCCACCTCTCCTTCCCCCTTAAGCAGGCATAAGAGTGTTTTCTAAATGTGAGACACTGTTCTCTTTCCTAACTCAGTTCAAGTGTAGCCATGTTTACAGGATCTTCATAAGTGATAACTTATGATAAGTTTCTTTTTCTCTGTGACTTATTTCAATTAGAATCATCGTACCTGAATCCACCCATTTTGCTGCTACTGCTCTTATGACATTGATTTCATGGCTGAGGGATATTCCATCGTACGTAAGTACCACAATTTTTTGAACCAATTTTATATTTACTGGGATATTTAAGGTGTACCCAAGTTGAGGTCCTTGTAAGCAGTGCAGCCCTAAATTTTGGGGTGGCTCTGTCTTATAGATTTTCAGTTTTTCCCAGGTATATTCCCTAGACTGGAAGTGCCCTTGGCTCTGTAGCTCTGTTGTTTACTTGTTTTAGGGAACACAATGCACTCCTCCAGAGAGGCAGTTGGCAATTTACATCCCGCCCATCAGCATAACAAGGCTCCCTGTTCTCCAGGGCCTGTCTTGCCTTTCTGGTTTTTACACATTTTGTGGATGTCCCTTTTGACCGGTGGGAAGTGATACTTCTTTGTAGTGCAGATTTGCATTGCCCGCTTGCTTGCTTGGCCAAAAAGGGCGTATGCGTTTTCTCCTGAATATATTCAGGAGAAAACGCATACGCCCTTTCTGGCCAAGTGCATCATTGTCGAAGTTGTGCCCCTCTTCCTGTGCTTTAAAGGCGATTCCAACGTACCTCTTGAAATCTGTTTCCTGCTATTCTGCCTCGCTTTCAAGTCCGCCTCGTTGCCTTCCCTCAACAGATTTTTGGACGATAGTTGTCCTTTATTACTCGGCCAGTTTGTGAATTGCTGTGCCCCTGAGCTCCATTTTTCAACTCGTTTTTGGTGAGCTGACCGCAAGTCCAAAATTTTGGTTCAGGATCTATACTGATTCCCGGTGGGTGGCTGAGACTTTGGTTAATTCTTCTTCCTGCCGGGAAATTACAGTGATATGTGCCCGTCCAAATGCCTAACAGCTACTCTCTCATTGGTTCTCCCTCTTCCCTTTCATCCTCTGCCAAATTGGCAACCTGTGCGAACCAGGAGGTTAAAGGGGCTGTCTCTCCAAGTTGGGAGGTTGATAATAAAGCAGATGGAAAGTCAAACCGGAGCACCAGGAGAGGGACTATTCGTTGAGTTTTAGAAACCTTTCGTATTCACAGTGTGTCCGTTCTCTAGGATTCCCGTACATGTTATATCTGTAGTAATATTCCCTTCAACCTGGAGAGTTGGGACCCATGGAATGTGTGCCATGCATTATTGCTTTAAAGGGTCTGCATTTGCTCACCCAATCTCACCAATCCTCTCAGTCCCAAGTGTCCAGCCTTATGCCACATCCAGCTGTCATTGTAGATAGGGTCATTTCAGGTTTCATCAGAGACCCTGAAGGAATTGTAAAGAATTTCCCAGTTTTTTTTGTTTTATTTTTGAAATTCCTTTTTATAGTGGGTTTGAGCTGATTCTCGCTGCCATATTTATCCCAGTCTAGACACACTTGATTCCCTTACGGAGACATATCAATACATAGGTTTTAAGATTCTTACTAGTCAGATATATTCCTCTGCGGGAAATATGGGGTTTTGAGTCCCTTTCACTGAGGAAGGTGTAGGTCTTGTCTATTCCATAGTTGGTTTTTGGAACGGTACCTGTGCTTATATCAAACTCTGGTTTTATGCATCACCCCACCTCTCCTTCCCCCTTAAGCAGGCATAAGAGTGTTTTCTAAATGTGAGACACTGTTCTCTTTCCTAACTCAGTTCAAGTGTAGCCATGTTTACAGGATCTTCATAAGTGATATCTTATGATAAGTTTCTTTTTCTGTGTGACTTATTTCACTTAGAATCATCGTACCTGAATCCACCCATTTTGCTGCTACTGGTCTTATGACATTGATTTCATGGCTGAGGGATATTCCATCGTACGTAAGTACCACAATTTTTTGAACCATTTTTATATTTCCTGGGATATTTAAGGTGTACCCAAGTTGAGGTCCTTGTAAGCAGTGCAGCCCTAAATTTTGGGGTGGCTGTGTCTTTTTGATTTTCAGTTTTCCCAAGGTATATTCCCTAGACTGGAAGTGCCCTTGGCTCTGTAGCTCTGTTGTTTACTTGTTTTAGGGAACACAATGCACGCCTCCAGAGAGGCAGTTGGCAATTTACATCCCGCCCATCAGCATAACAAGGCTCCCTGTTCTCCAGGGCCTGTCTTGCCTTTCTGGTTTTTACACATTTTGTGGATGTCCCTTTTGACCGGTGGGAAGTGATACTTCTTTGTAGTGCAGATTTGCATTGCCCGCTTGCTTGCTTGGCCAAAAAGGGCGTATGCGTTTTCTCCTGAATATATTCAGGAGAAAACGCATACGCCCTTTTTGGCCAAGTGCATCATTGTCGAAGTTGTGCCCCTCTTCCTGTGCTTTAAAGGCGATTCCAACGTACCTCTGGAAATCTGTTTCCTGCTATTCTGCCTCGCTTTCAAGTCCGCCTCGTTGCCTTCCCTCAACAGATTTTTGGACGATAGTTGTCCTTTATTACTCGGCCAGTTTGTGAATTGCTGTGCCCCTGAGCTCCATTTTTCAACTCGTTTTTGGTGAGCTGACCGCAAGTCCAAAATTTTGGTTCAGGATCTATACTGATTCCCGGTGGGTGGCTGAGACTTTGGTTAATTCTTCTTCCTGCCGGGAAATTACAGTGATATGTGCCCGTCCAAATGCCTAACAGCTACTCTCTCATTGGTTCTCCCTCTTCCCTTTCATCCTCTGCCAAATTGGCAACCTGTGCGAACCAGGAGGTTAAAGGGGCTGTCTCTCCAAGTTGGGAGGTTGATAATAAAGCAGATGGAAAGTCAAACCGGAGCACCAGGAGAGGGACTATTCGTTGAGTTTTAGAAACCTTTCGTATTCACAGTGTGTCCGTTCTCTAGGATTCCCGTACATGTTATATCTGTAGTAATATTCCCTTCAACCTGGAGAGTTGGGACCCATGGAATGTGTGCCATGCATTATTGCTTTAAAGGGTCTGCATTTGCTCACCCAATCTCACCAATCCTCTCAGTCCCAAGTGTCCAGCCTTATGCCACATCCAGCTGTCATTGTAGATAGGGTCATTTCAGGTTTCATCAGAGACCCTGAAGGAATTGTAAAGAATTTCCCAGTTTTTTTTGTTTTATTTTTGAAATTCCTTTTTATAGTGGGTTTGAGCTGATTCTCGCTGCCATATTTATCCCAGTCTAGACACACTTGATTCCCTTACGGAGACATATCAATACATAGGTTTTAAGATTCTTACTAGTCAGATATATTCCTCTGCGGGAAATATGGGGTTTTGAGTCCCTTTCACTGAGGAAGGTGTAGGTCTTGTCTATTCCATAGTTGGTTTTTGGAACGGTACCTGTGCTTATATCAAACTCTGGTTTTATGCATCACCCCACCTCTCCTTCCCCCTTAAGCAGGCATAAGAGTGTTTTCTAAATGTGAGACACTGTTCTCTTTCCTAACTCAGTTCAAGTGTAGCCATGTTTACAGGATCTTCATAAGTGATATCTTATGATAAGTTTCTTTTTCTCTGTGATTTATTTCACTTAGAATCATCGTACCTGAATCCACCCATTTTGCTGCTACTGGTCTTATGACATTGATTTCATGGCTGAGGGATATTCCATCGTACGTAAGTACCACAATTTTTTGAACCATTTTTATATTTCCTGGGATATTTAAGGTGTACCCAAGTTGAGGTCCTTGTAAGCAGTGCAGCCCTAAATTTTGGGGTGGCTGTGTCTTTTTGATTTTCAGTTTTCCCAAGGTATATTCCCTAGACTGGAAGTGCCCTTGGCTCTGTAGCTCTGTTGTTTACTTGTTTTAGGGAACACAATGCACGCCTCCAGAGAGGCAGTTGGCAATTTACATCCCGCCCATCAGCATAACAAGGCTCCCTGTTCTCCAGGGCCTGTCTTGCCTTTCTGGTTTTTACACATTTTGTGGATGTCCCTTTTGACCGGTGGGAAGTGATACTTCTTTGTAGTGCAGATTTGCATTGCCCGCTTGCTTGCTTGGCCAAAAAGGGCGTATGCGTTTTCTCCTGAATATATTCAGGAGAAAACGCATACGCCCTTTTTGGCCAAGTGCATCATTGTCGAAGTTGTGCCCCTCTTCCTGTGCTTTAAAGGCGATTCCAACGTACCTCTGGAAATCTGTTTCCTGCTATTCTGCCTCGCTTTCAAGTCCGCCTCGTTGCCTTCCCTCAACAGATTTTTGGACGATAGTTGTCCTTTATTACTCGGCCAGTTTGTGAATTGCTGTGCCCCTGAGCTCCATTTTTCAACTCGTTTTTGGTGAGCTGACCGCAAGTCCAAAATTTTGGTTCAGGATCTATACTGATTCCCGGTGGGTGGCTGAGACTTTGGTTAATTCTTCTTCCTGCCGGGAAATTACAGTGATATGTGCCCGTCCAAATGCCTAACAGCTACTCTCTCATTGGTTCTCCCTCTTCCCTTTCATCCTCTGCCAAATTGGCAACCTGTGCGAACCAGGAGGTTAAAGGGGCTGTCTCTCCAAGTTGGGAGGTTGATAATAAAGCAGATGGAAAGTCAAACCGGAGCACCAGGAGAGGGACTATTCGTTGAGTTTTAGAAACCTTTCGTATTCACAGTGTGTCCGTTCTCTAGGATTCCCGTACATGTTATATCTGTAGTAATATTCCCTTCAACCTGGAGAGTTGGGACCCATGGAATGTGTGCCATGCATTATTGCTTTAAAGGGTCTGCATTTGCTCACCCAATCTCACCAATCCTCTCAGTCCCAAGTGTCCAGCCTTATGCCACATCCAGCTGTCATTGTAGATAGGGTCATTTCAGGTTTCATCAGAGACCCTGAAGGAATTGTAAAGAATTTCCCAGTTTTTTTTGTTTTATTTTTGAAATTCCTTTTTATAGTGGGTTTGAGCTGATTCTCGCTGCCATATTTATCCCAGTCTAGACACACTTGATTCCCTTACGGAGACATATCAATACATAGGTTTTAAGATTCTTACTAGTCAGATATATTCCTCTGCGGGAAATATGGGGTTTTGAGTCCCTTTCACTGAGGAAGGTGTAGGTCTTGTCTATTCCATAGTTGGTTTTTGGAACGGTACCTGTGCTTATATCAAACTCTGGTTTTATGCATCACCCCACCTCTCCTTCCCCCTTAAGCAGGCATAAGAGTGTTTTCTAAATGTGAGACACTGTTCTCTTTCCTAACTCAGTTCAAGTGTAGCCATGTTTACAGGATCTTCATAAGTGATATCTTATGATAAGTTTCTTTTTCTGTGTGACTTATTTCACTTAGAATCATCGTACCTGAATCCACCCATTTTGCTGCTACTGGTCTTATGACATTGATTTCATGGCTGAGGGATATTCCATCGTACGTAAGTACCACAATTTTTTGAACCATTTTTATATTTCCTGGGATATTTAAGGTGTACCCAAGTTGAGGTCCTTGTAAGCAGTGCAGCCCTAAATTTTGGGGTGGCTGTGTCTTTTTGATTTTCAGTTTTCCCAAGGTATATTCCCTAGACTGGAAGTGCCCTTGGCTCTGTAGCTCTGTTGTTTACTTGTTTTAGGGAACACAATGCACGCCTCCAGAGAGGCAGTTGGCAATTTACATCCCGCCCATCAGCATAACAAGGCTCCCTGTTCTCCAGGGCCTGTCTTGCCTTTCTGGTTTTTACACATTTTGTGGATGTCCCTTTTGACCGGTGGGAAGTGATACTTCTTTGTAGTGCAGATTTGCATTGCCCGCTTGCTTGCTTGGCCAAAAAGGGCGTATGCGTTTTCTCCTGAATATATTCAGGAGAAAACGCATACGCCCTTTTTGGCCAAGTGCATCATTGTCGAAGTTGTGCCCCTCTTCCTGTGCTTTAAAGGCGATTCCAACGTACCTCTGGAAATCTGTTTCCTGCTATTCTGCCTCGCTTTCAAGTCCGCCTCGTTGCCTTCCCTCAACAGATTTTTGGACGATAGTTGTCCTTTATTACTCGGCCAGTTTGTGAATTGCTGTGCCCCTGAGCTCCATTTTTCAACTCGTTTTTGGTGAGCTGACCGCAAGTCCAAAATTTTGGTTCAGGATCTATACTGATTCCTGGTGGGTGGCTGAGACTTTGGTTAATTCTTCTTCCTGCCGGGAAATTACAGTGATATGTGCCCGTCCAAATGCCTAACAGCTACTCTCTCATTGGTTCTCCCTCTTCCCTTTCATCCTCTGCCAAATTGGCAACCTGTGCGAACCAGGAGGTTAAAGGGGCTGTCTCTCCAAGTTGGGAGGTTGATAATAAAGCAGATGGAAAGTCAAACCGGAGCACCAGGAGAGGGACTATTCGTTGAGTTTTAGAAACCTTTCGTATTCACAGTGTGTCCGTTCTCTAGGATTCCCGTACATGTTATATCTGTAGTAATATTCCCTTCAACCTGGAGAGTTGGGACCCATGGAATGTGTGCCATGCATTATTGCTTAAAAGGGTCTGCATTTGCTCACCCAATCTCACCAAGCCTCTCAGTCCCAAGTGTCCAGCCTTATGCCACATCCAGCTGTCATTGTAGATAGGGTCATTTCAGGTTTCATCAGAGACCCTGAAGGAATTGTAAAGAATTTCCCAGTTTTTTTTGTTTTTTTTTTGAAATTCCTTTTTATAGTGGGTTTGAGCTGATTCTCGCTGCCATATTTATCCCAGTCTAGACACACTTGATTCCCTTACGGAGACATATCAATACATAGGTTTTAAGATTCTTACTAGTCAGATATATTCCTCTGCGGGAAATATGGGGTTTTGAGTCCCTTTCACTGAGGAAGGTGTAGGTCTTGTCTATTCCATAGTTGGTTTTTGGAACGGTACCTGTGCTTATATCAAACTCTGGTTTTATGCATCACCCCACCTCTCCTTCCCCCTTAAGCAGGCATAAGAGTGTTTTCTAAATGTGAGACACTGTTCTCTTTCCTAACTCAGTTCAAGTGTAGCCATGTTTACAGGATCTTCATAAGTGATATCTTATGATAAGTTTCTTTTTCTCTGTGACTTATTTCACTTACAATCATCGTACCTGAATCCACCCATTTTGCTGCTACTGGTCTTATGACATTGATTTCATGGCTGAGGGATATTCCATCGTACGTAAGTACCACAATTTTTTGAACCATTTTTATATTTCCTGGGATATTTAAGGTGTACCCAAGTTGAGGTCCTTGTAAGCAGTGCAGCCCTAAATTTTGGGGTGGCTGTGTCTTTTTGATTTTCAGTTTTCCCAAGGTATATTCCCTAGACTGGAAGTGCCCTTGGCTCTGTAGCTCTGTTGTTTACTTGTTTTAGGGAACACAATGCACTCCTCCAGAGAGGCAGTTGGCAATTTACATCCCACCCATCAGCATAACAAGGCTCCCTGTTCTCCAGGGCCTGTCTTGCCTTTCTGTTTTTTACATATTTTGTGGATGTCCCTTTTGACCGGTGGGAAGTGATACTTCTTTGTAGTGCAGATTTGCATTGCCCGCTTGCTTGCTTGGCCAAAAAGGGTGTATGCGTTTTCTCCTGAATATATTCAGGAGAAAACGCATACGCCCTTTTGGGCCAAGTGCATCATTGTCGAAGTTGTGCCCCTCTTCCTGTGCTTTAAAGGCGATTCCAACGTACCTCTTGAAATCTGTTTCCTGCTATTCTGCTTCGCTTTCAAGTCCGCCTCATTGCCTTCCCTCAACAGATTTTTGGACGATAGTTGTCCTTTATTACTCGGCCAGTTTGTGAATTGCTGTGCCCCTGAGCTCCATTTTTCAACTCGTTTTTGGTGAGCTGACCGCAAGTCCAAAATTTTGGTTCAGGATCTATACTGATTCCCGGTGGGTGGCTGAGACTTTGGTTAATTCTTCTTCCTGCCGGGAAATTACAGTGATATATGCCCGTCCAAATGCCTAACAGCTACTCTCTTATTGGTTCTCCCTCTTCCCTTTCATCCTCTGCCAAATTGGCAACCTGTGCGAACCAGGAGGTTAAAGGGGCTGTCTCTCCAAGTTGGGAGGTTGATAATAAAGCAGATGGAAAGTCAAACCGGAGAACCAGGAGAGGGACTATTCGTTGAGTTTTAGAAACCTTTCGTATTCACAGTGTGTCCGTTCTGTAGGATTCCCGTACATGTTATATCTGTAGTAATATTCCCTTCAACCTGGAGAGTTGGGACCCATGGAATGTGTGCCATGCATTATTGCTTTAAAGGGTCTGCATTTGCTCACCCAATCTCACCAATCCTCTCTGTCCCAAGTGTCCAGCCTTATGCCACATCCAGCTGTCATTGTAGATAGGGTCATTTCAGGTTTCATCAGAGACCCTGAAGGAATTGTAAAGAATTTCCCAGTTTTTTTGTTTTATTTTTGAAATTCCTTTTTATAGTGGGTTTGAGCTGATTCTCGCTGCCATATTTATCCCAGTCTAGACACACTTGATTCCCTTACGGAGACATATCAATACATAGGTTTTAAGATTCTTACTAGTCAGATATATTCCTCTGCGGGAAATATGGGGTTTTGAGTCCCTTTCACTGAGGAAGGTGTAGGTCTTGTCTATTCCATAGTTGGTTTTTGGAACGGTACCTGTGCTTATATCAAACTCTGGTTTTATGCATCACCCCACCTCTCCTTCCCCCTTAAGCAGGCATAAGAGTGTTTTCTAAATGTGAGACACTGTTCTCTTTCCTAACTCAGTTCAAGTGTAGCCATGTTTACAGGATCTTCATAAGTGATATCTTAGGATAAGTTTCTTTTTCTGTGTGACTTATTTCACTTAGAATCATCGTACCTGAATCCACCCATTTTGCTGCTACTGGTCTTATGACATTGATTTCATGGCTGAGGGATATTCCATCGTACGTAAGTACCACAATTTTTTGAACCATTTTTATATTTCCTGGGATATTTAAGGTGTACCCAAGTTGAGGTCCTTGTAAGCAGTGCAGCCCTATATTTTGGGGTGGCTGTGTCTTTTTGATTTTCAGTTTTCCCAAGGTATATTCCCTAGACTGGAAGTGCCCTTGGCTCTGTAGCTCTGTTGTTTACTTGTTTTAGGGAACACAATGCACTCCTCCAGAGAGGCAGTTGGCAATTTACATCCCGCCCATCAGCATAACAAACCTCCCTGTTCTCCAGGGCCTGTCTTGCCTTTCTGGTTTGTACACATTTTGTGGATGTCCCTTTTGACCGGTGGGAAGTGATACTTCTTTGTAGTGCAGATTTGCATTGCCCGCTTGCTTGCTCGGCCAAAAAGGGCGTATGCGTTTTCTCCTGAATATATTCAGGAGAAAATGCATACGCCCTTTTTGGCCAAGTGCATCATTGTCGAAGTTGTGCCCCTCTTCCTGTGCTTTAAAGGCGATTCCAACGTACCTCTGGAAATCTGTTTCCTGCTATTCTGCCTCGCTTTCAAGTCCGCCTCATTGCCTTCCCTCAACAGATTTTTGGACGATAGTTGTCCTTTATTACTCGGCCAGTTTGTGAATTGCTGTGCCCCTGAGCTCCATTTTTCAACTCGTTTTTGGTGAGCTGACCGCAAGTCCAAAATTTTGGTTCAGGATCTATACTGATTCCCGGTGGGTGGCTGAGACTTTGGTTAATTCTTCTTCCTGCCGGGAAATTACAGTGATATGTGCCCGTCCAAATGCCTAACAGCTACTCTCTCATTGGTTCTCCCTCTTCCCTTTCATCCTCTGCCAAATTGGCAACCTGTGCGAACCAGGAGGTTAAAGGGGCTGTCTCTCCATGTTGGGAGGTTGATAATAAAGCAGATGGAAAGTCAAACCGGAGCACCAGGAGAGGGACTATTCGTTGAGTTTTAGAAACCTTTCGTATTCACAGTGTGTCCGTTCTCTAGGATTCCCGTACATGTTATATCTGTAGTAATATTCCCTTCAACCTGGAGAGTTGGGACCCATGGAATGTGTGCCATGCATTATTGCTTTAAAGGGTCTGCATTTGCTCACCCAATCTCACCAATCGTCTCAGTCCCAAGTGTCCAGCCTTATGCCACATCCAGCTGTCATTGTAGATAGGGTCATTTCAGGTTTCATCAGAGACCCTGAAGGAATTGTAAAGAATTTCCCAGTTTTTTTGTTTTATTTTTGAAATTCCTTTTTATAGTGGGTTTGAGCTGCTTCTCGCTGCCATATTTATCCCAGTCTAGACACACTTGATTCCCTTACGGAGACATATCAATACATAGGTTTTAAGATTCTTACTAGTCAGATATATTCCTCTGCGGGAAATATGGGGTTTTGAGTCCCTTTCACTGAGGAAGGTGTAGGTCTTGTCTATTCCATAGTTGGTTTTTGGAACGGTACCTGTGCTTATATCAAACTCTGGTTTTATGCATCACCCCACCTCTCCTTCCCCCTTAAGCAGGCATAAGAGTGTTTTCTAAATGTGAGACACTGTTCTCTTTCCTAACTCAGTTCAAGTGTAGCCATGTTTACAGGATCTTCATAAGTGATATCTTATGATAAGTTTCTTTTTCTCTGTGACTTATTTCACTTAGAAACATCGTACCTGAATCCACCCATTTTGCTGCTACTGGTCTTATGACATTGATTTCATGGCTGAGGGATATTCCATCGTACGTAAGTACCACAATTTTTTGAACCATTTTTATATTTCCTGGGATATTTAAGGTGTACCCAAGTTGAGGTCCTTGTAAGCAGTGCAGCCCTAAATTTTGGGGTGGCTGTGTCTTTTTGATTTTCAGTTTTCCCAAGGTATATTCCCTAGACTGGAAGTGCCCTTGGCTCTGTAGCTCTGTTGTTTACTTGTTTTAGGGAACACAATGCACTCCTCCAGAGAGGCAGTTGGCAATTTACATCCCGCCCATCAGCATAACAAGGCACCCTGTTCTCCAGGGCCTGTCTTGCCTTTCTGGTTTTTACACATTTTGTGGAAGTCCCTTTTGACCGGTGGGAAGAGATACTTCTTTGTAGTGCAGATTTGCATTGCCCGCTTGCTTGCTTGGCCAAAAAGGGCGTATGCATTTTCTCCTGAATATATTCAGGAGAAAACGCATACGCCCTTTTTGGCCAAGTGCATCATTGTCGAAGTTGTGCCCCTCTTCCTGTGCTTTAAAGGCGATTCCAACGTACCTCTTGAAATCTGTTTCCTGCTATTCTGCCACGCGTTCAAGTCCGCCTCGTTGCCTTCCCTCAACAGATTTTTGGACGATAGTTGTCCTTTATTACTCGGCCAGTTTGTGAATTGCTGTGCCCCTGAGCTCCATTTTTCAACTCGTTTTTGGTGAGCTGACCGCAAGTCCAAAATTTTGGTTCAGGATCTATACTGATTCCCGGTGGGTGGCTGAGACTTTGGTTAATTCTTCTTCCTGCCGGGAAATTACAGTGATATGTGCCCGTCCAAATGCCTAACAGCTACTCTCTCATTGGTTCTCCCTCTTCCCTTTCATCCTCTGCCAAATTGGCAACCTGTGCGAACCAGGAGGTTAAAGGGGCTGTCTCTCCAAGTTGGGAGGTTGATAATAAAGCAGATGGAAAGTCAAACCGGAGCACCAGGAGAGGGACTATTCGTTGAGTTTTAGAAACCTTTCGTATTCACAGTGTGTCCGTTCTCTAGGATTCCCGTACATGTTATATCTGTAGTAATATTCCCTTCAACCTGGAGAGTTGGGACCCATGGAATGTGTGCCATGCATTATTGCTTTAAAGGGTCTGCATTTGCTCACCCAATCTCACCAATCCTCTCAGTCCCAAGTGTCCAACCTTATGCCACATCCAGCTGTCATTGTAGATAGGGTCATTTCAGGTTTCATCAGAGACCCTGAAGGAATTGTAAAGAATTTCCCAGTTTTTCTTGTTTTGTTTTTGAAATTCCTTTTTATAGTGGGTTTGAGCTGATTCTCGCTGCCATGTTTGTGCCAGTCTAGACACACTTGATTCCCTTACGGAGACATATCAATACATAGGTTTTAAGATTCTTACTAGTCAGATATATTCCTCTGCGGGAAATATGGGGTTTTGAGTCCCTTTCACTGAGGAAGGTGTAGGTCTTGTCTATTCCATAGTTGGTTTTTGGAACGGTACCTGTGCTTATATCAAACTCTGGTTTTATGCATCACCCCACCTCTCCTTCCCCCTTAAGCAGGCATAAGAGTGTTTTCTAAATGTGAGACACTGTTCTCTTTCCTAACTCAGTTCAAGTGTAGCCATGTTTACAGGATCTTCATAAGTGATATCTTATGATAAGTTTCTTTTTCTCTGTGACTTATTTCACTTAGAATCATCGTACCTGAATCCACCCATTTTGCTGCTACTGGTCTTATGACATTGATTTCATGGCTGAGGGATATTCCATCGTACGTAAGTACCACAATTTTTTGAACCATTTTTATATTTCCTGGGATATTTAAGGTGTACCCAAGTTGAGGTCCTTGTAAGCAGTGCAGCCCTAAATTTTGGGGTGGCTGTGTCTTTTTGATTTTCAGTTTTCCCAAGGTATATTCCCTAGACTGGAAGTGCCCTTGGCTCTGTAGCTCTGTTGTTTACTTGTTTTAGGGAACACAATGCACTCCTCCAGAGAGGCAGTTGGCAATTTACATCCCGCCCATCAGCATAACAAGGCTCCCTGTTCTCCAGGGCCTGTCTTGCCTTTCTGGTTTTTACAAATTTTGTGGATGTCCCTTTTGACCGGTGGGAAGTGATACTTCTTTGTAGTGCAGATTTGCATTGCCCGCTTGCTTGCTTGGCCAAAAAGGGCGTATGCGTTTTCTCCTGAATATATTCAGGAGAAAACGCATACGCCCTTTTGGGCCAAGTGCATCATTGTCGAAGTTGTGCCCCTCTTCCTGTGCTTTAAAGGCGATTCCAACGTACCTCTGGAAATCTGTTTCCTGCTATTCTGCCTCGCTTTCAAGTCCGCCTCGTTGCCTTCCCTCAACAGATTTTTGGACGATAGTTGTCCTTTATTACTCGGCCAGTTTGTGAATTGCTGTGCCCCTGAGCTCCATTTTTCAACTCGTTTTTGGTGAGCTGACCGCAAGTCCAAAATTTTGGTTCAGGATCTATACTGATTCCCGGTGGGTGGCTGAGACTTTGGTTAATTCTTCTTCCTGCCGGGAAATTACAGTGATATGTGCCCGTCCAAATGCCTAACAGCTACTCTCTCATTGGTTCTCCCTCTTCCCTTTCATCCTCTGCCAAATTGGCAACCTGTGCGAACCAGGAGGTTAAAGGGGCTGTCTCTCCAAGTTGGGAGGTTGATAATAAAGCAGATGGAAAGTCAAACCGGAGCACCAGGAGAGGGACTATTCGTTGAGTTTTAGAAACCTTTCGTATTCACAGTGTGTCCGTTCTCTAGGATTCCCGTACATGTTATATCTGTAGTAATATTCCCTTCAACCTGGAGAGTTGGGACCCATGGAATGTGTGCCATGCATTATTGCTTTAAAGGGTCTGCATTTGCTCACCCAATCTCACCAATCCTCTCAGTCCCAAGTGTCCAACCTTATGCCACATCCAGCTGTCATTGTAGATAGGGTCATTTCAGGTTTCATCAGAGACCCTGAAGGAATTGTAAAGAATTTCCCAGTTTTTTTTGTTTTATTTTTGAAATTCCTTTTTATAGTGGGTTTGAGCTGATTCTCACTGCCATATTTATCCCAGTCTAGACACACTTGATTCCCTTACGGAGACATATCAATACATAGGTTTTAAGCTTCTTACTAGTCAGATATATTCCTCTGCGGGAAATATGGGGTTTTGAGTCCCTTTCACTGAGGAAGGTGTAGGTCTTGTCTATTCCATAGTTGGTTTTTGGAACGGTACCTGTGCTTATATCAAACTCTGGTTTTATGCATCACCCCACCTCTCCTTCCCCCTTAAGCAGGCATAAGAGTGTTTTCTAAATGTGAGACACTGTTCTCTTTCCTAACTCAGTTCAAGTGTAGCCATGTTTACAGGATCTTCATAAGTGATATCTTATGATAAGTTTCTTTTTCTGTGTGACTTATTTCACTTAGAATCATCGTACCTGAATCCACCCATTTTGCTGCTACTGGTCTTATGACATTGATTTCATGGCTGAGGGATATTCCATCGTACGTAAGTACCACAATTTTTTGAACCAATTTTATATTTCCTGGGATATTTAAGGTGTACCCAAGTTGAGGTCCTTGTAAGCAGTGCAGCCCTAAATTTTGGGGTGGCTGTGTCTTTTTGATTTTCAGTTTTCCCAAGGTATATTCCCTAGACTGGAAGTGCCCTTGGCTCTGTAGCTCTGTTGTTTACTTCTTTTTGGGAACACAATGCACTCCTCCAGAGAGGCAGTTGGCAATTTACATCCCGCCCATCAGCATAACAAGGCTCCCTGTTCTCCAGGGCCTGTCTTGCCTTTCTGGTTTTTACACATTTTGTGGATGTCCCTTTTGACCGGTGGAAAGTGATACTTCTTTGTAGTGCAGATTTGCATTGCCCGCTTGCTTGCTTGGCCAAAAAGGGTGTATGCGTTTTCTCCTGAATATATTCAGGAGAAAACGCATACGCCCTTTTGGGCCAAGTGCATCATTGTCGAAGTTGTGCCCCTCTTCCTGTGCTTTAAAGGCGATTCCAACGTACCTCTGGAAATCTGTTTCCTGCTATTCTGCCTCGCTTTCAAGTCCGCCTCGTTGCCTTCCCTCAACAGATTTTTGGACGATAGTTGTCCTTTATTACTCGGCCAGTTTGTGAATTGCTGTGCCCCTGAGCTCCATTTTTCAACTCGTTTTTGGTGAGCTGACCGCAAGTCCAAAATTTTGGTTCAGGATCTATACTGATTCCCGGTGGGTGGCTGAGACTTTGGTTAATTCTTCTTCCTGCCGGGAAATTACAGTGATATGTGCCCGTCCAAATGCCTAACAGCTACTCTCTCATTGGTTCTCCCTCTTCCCTTTCATCCTCTGCCAAATTGGCAACCTGTGCGAACCAGGAGGTTAAAGGGGCTGTCTCTCCAAGTTGGGAGGTTGATAATAAAGCAGATGGAAAGTCAAACCGGAGCACCAGGAGAGGGACTATTCGTTGAGTTTTAGAAACCTTTCGTATTCACAGTGTGTCCGTTCTCTAGGATTCCCGTACATGTTATATCTGTAGTAATATTCCCTTCAACCTGGAGAGTTGGGACCCATGGAATGTGTGCCATGCATTATTGCTTTAAAGGGTCTGCATTTGCTCACCCAATCTCACCAATCCTCTCAGTCCCAAGTGTCCAGCCTTATGCCACATCCAGCTGTCATTGTAGATAGGGTCATTTCAGGTTTCATCAGAGACCCTGAAGGAATTGTAAAGAATTTCCCAGTTTTTTTTGTTTTATTTTTGAAATTCCTTTTTATAGTGGGTTTGAGCTGATTCTCGCTGCCATATTTATCCCAGTCTAGACACACTTGATTCCCTTACGGAGACATATCAATACATAGGTTTTAAGATTCTTACTAGTCAGATATATTCCTCTGCGGGAAATATGGGGTTTTGAGTCCCTTTCACTGAGGAAGGTGTAGGTCTTGTCTATTCCATAGTTGGTTTTTGGAACGGTACCTGTGCTTATATCAAACTCTGGTTTTATGCATCACCCCACCTCTCCTTCCCCCTTAAGCAGGCATAAGAGTGTTTTCTAAATGTGAGACACTGTTCTCTTTCCTAACTCAGTTCAAGTGTAGCCATGTTTACAGGATCTTCATAAGTGATATCTTATGATAAGTTTCTTTTTCTGTGTGACTTATTTCACTTAGAATCATCGTACCTGAATCCACCCATTTTGCTGCTACTGGTCTTATGACATTGATTTCATGGCTGAGGGATATTCCATCGTACGTAAGTACCACAATTTTTTGAACCATTTTTATATTTCCTGGGATATTTAAGGTGTACCCAAGTTGAGGTCCTTGTAAGCAGTGCAGCCCTAAATTTTGGGGTGGCTGTGTCTTTTTGATTTTCAGTTTTCCCAAGGTATATTCCCTAGACTGGAAGTGCCCTTGGCTCTGTAGCTCTGTTGTTTACTTGTTTTAGGGAACACAATGCACGCCTCCAGAGAGGCAGTTGGCAATTTACATCCCGCCCATCAGCATAACAAGGCTCCCTGTTCTCCAGGGCCTGTCTTGCCTTTCTGGTTTTTACACATTTTGTGGATGTCCCTTTTGACCGGTGGGAAGTGATACTTCTTTGTAGTGCAGATTTGCATTGCCCGCTTGCTTGCTTGGCCAAAAAGGGCGTATGCGTTTTCTCCTGAATATATTCAGGAGAAAACGCATACGCCCTTTTTGGCCAAGTGCATCATTGTCGAAGTTGTGCCCCTCTTCCTGTGCTTTAAAGGCGATTCCAACGTACCTCTGGAAATCTGTTTCCTGCTATTCTGCCTCGCTTTCAAGTCCGCCTCGTTGCCTTCCCTCAACAGATTTTTGGACGATAGTTGTCCTTTATTACTCGGCCAGTTTGTGAATTGCTGTGCCCCTGAGCTCCATTTTTCAACTCGTTTTTGGTGAGCTGACCGCAAGTCCAAAATTTTGGTTCAGGATCTATACTGATTCCCGGTGGGTGGCTGAGACTTTGGTTAATTCTTCTTCCTGCCGGGAAATTACAGTGATATGTGCCCGTCCAAATGCCTAACAGCTACTCTCTCATTGGTTCTCCCTCTTCCCTTTCATCCTCTGCCAAATTGGCAACCTGTGCGAACCAGGAGGTTAAAGGGGCTGTCTCTCCAAGTTGGGAGGTTGATAATAAAGCAGATGGAAAGTCAAACCGGAGCACCAGGAGAGGGACTATTCGTTGAGTTTTAGAAACCTTTCGTATTCACAGTGTGTCCGTTCTCTAGGATTCCCGTACATGTTATATCTGTAGTAATATTCCCTTCAACCTGGAGAGTTGGGACCCATGGAATGTGTGCCATGCATTATTGCTTTAAAGGGTCTGCATTTGCTCACCCAATCTCACCAATCCTCTCAGTCCCAAGTGTCCAGCCTTATGCCACATCCAGCTGTCATTGTAGATAGGGTCATTTCAGGTTTCATCAGAGACCCTGAAGGAATTGTAAAGAATTTCCCAGTTTTTTTGTTTTATTTTTGAAATTCCTTTTTATAGTGGGTTTGAGCTGATTCTCGCTGCCATATTTATCCCAGTCTAGACACACTTGATTCCCTTACGGAGACATATCAATACATAGGTTTTAAGATTCTTACTTTACTAGTCAGATATATTCCTTTGCGGGAAATATGGGGTTTTGAGTCCCTTTCACTGAGGAAGGTGTAGGTCTTGTCTATTCCATAGTTGGTTTTTGGAACGGTACCTGTGCTTATATCAAACTCTGGTTTTATGCATCACCCCACCTCTCCTTCCCCCTTAAGCAGGCATAAGAGTGTTTTCTAAATGTGAGACACTGTTCTCTTTCCTAACTCAGTTCAAGTGTAGCCATGTTTACAGGATCTTCATAAGTGATATCTTATGATAAGTTTCTTTTTCTGTGTGACTTATTTCACTTAGAATCATCGTACCTGAATCCACCCATTTTGCTGCTACTGGTCTTATGACATTGATTTCATGGGTGAGGGATATTCCATCGTACGTAAGTACCACAATTTTTTGAACCATTTTTATATTTCCTGGGATATTTAAGGTGTACCCAAGTTGAGGTCCTTGTAAGCAGTGCAGCCCTAAATTTTGGGGTGGCTGTGTCTTTTTGATTTTCAGTTTTCCCAAGGTATATTCCCTAGACTGGAAGTGCCCTTGGCTCTGTAGCTCTGTTGTTTACTTGTTTTAGGGAACACAATGCACGCCTCCAGAGAGGCAGTTGGCAATTTACATCCCGCCCATCAGCATAACAAGGCTCCCTGTTCTCCAGGGCCTGTCTTGCCTTTCTGGTTTTTACACATTTTGTGGATGTCCCTTTTGACCGGTGGGAAGTGATACTTCTTTGTAGTGCAGATTTGCATTGCCCGCTTGCTTGCTTGGCCAAAAAGGGCGTATGCGTTTTCTCCTGAATATATTCAGGAGAAAACGCATACGCCCTTTTTGGCCAAGTGCATCATTGTCGAAGTTGTGCCCCTCTTCCTGTGCTTTAAAGGCGATTCCAACGTACCTCTGGAAATCTGTTTCCTGCTATTCTGCCTCGCTTTCAAGTCCGCCTCGTTGCCTTCCCTCAACAGATTTTTGGACGATAGTTGTCCTTTATTACTCGGCCAGTTTGTGAATTGCTGTGCCCCTGAGCTCCATTTTTCAACTCGTTTTTGGTGAGCTGACCGCAAGTCCAAAATTTTGGTTCAGGATCTATACTGATTCCCGGTGGGTGGCTGAGACTTTGGTTAATTCTTCTTCCTGCCGGGAAATTACAGTGATATGTGCCCGTCCAAATGCCTAACAGCTACTCTCTCATTGGTTCTCCCTCTTCCCTTTCATCCTCTGCCAAATTGGCAACCTGTGCGAACCAGGAGGTTAAAGGGGCTGTCTCTCCAAGTTGGGAGGTTGATAATAAAGCAGATGGAAAGTCAAACCGGAGCACCAGGAGAGGGACTATTCGTTGAGTTTTAGAAACCTTTCGTATTCACAGTGTGTCCGTTCTCTAGGATTCCCGTACATGTTATATCTGTAGTAATATTCCCTTCAACCTGGAGAGTTGGGACCCATGGAATGTGTGCCATGCATTATTGCTTTAAAGGGTCTGCATTTGCTCACCCAATCTCACCAATCCTCTCAGTCCCAAGTGTCCAGCCTTATGCCACATCCAGCTGTCATTGTAGATAGGGTCATTTCAGGTTTCATCAGAGACCCTGAAGGAATTGTAAAGAATTTCCCAGTTTTTTTTGTTTTATTTTTGAAATTCCTTTTTATAGTGGGTTTGAGCTGATTCTCGCTGCCATATTTATCCCAGTCTAGACACACTTGATTCCCTTACGGAGACATATCAATACATAGGTTTTAAGATTCTTACTAGTCAGATATATTCCTCTGCGGGAAATATGGGGTTTTGAGTCCCTTTCACTGAGGAAGGTGTAGGTCTTGTCTATTCCATAGTTGGTTTTTGGAACGGTACCTGTGCTTATATCAAACTCTGGTTTTATGCATCACCCCACCTCTCCTTCCCCCTTAAGCAGGCATAAGAGTGTTTTCTAAATGTGAGACACTGTTCTCTTTCCTAACTCAGTTCAAGTGTAGCCATGTTTACAGGATCTTCATAAGTGATATCTTATGATAAGTTTCTTTTTCTCTGTGATTTATTTCACTTAGAATCATCGTACCTGAATCCACCCATTTTGCTGCTACTGGTCTTATGACATTGATTTCATGGCTGAGGGATATTCCATCGTACGTAAGTACCACAATTTTTTGAACCATTTTTATATTTCCTGGGATATTTAAGGTGTACCCAAGTTGAGGTCCTTGTAAGCAGTGCAGCCCTAAATTTTGGGGTGGCTGTGTCTTTTTGATTTTCAGTTTTCCCAAGGTATATTCCCTAGACTGGAAGTGCCCTTGGCTCTGTAGCTCTGTTGTTTACTTGTTTTAGGGAACACAATGCACTCCTCCAGAGAGGCAGTTGGCAATTTACATCCCGCCCATCAGCATAACAAGGCTCCCTGTTCTCAAGGGCCTGTCTTGCCTTTCTGGTTTTTACACATTTTGTGGATGTCCCTTTTGACCGGTGGAAAGTGATACTTCTTTGTAGTGCAGATTTGCATTGCCCGCTTGCTTGCTTGGCCAAAAAGTGTGTATGCGTTTTCTCCTGAATATATTCAGGAGAAAACGCATACGCCCTTTTGGGCCAAGTGCATCATTGTCGAAGTTGTGCCCCTCTTCCTGTGCTTTAAAGGCGATTCCAACGTACCTCTGGAAATCTGTTTCCTGCTATTCTGCCTCGCTTTCAAGTCCGCCTCGTTGCCTTCCCTCAACAGATTTTTGGACGATAGTTGTCCTTTATTACTCGGCCAGTTTGTGAATTGCTGTGCCCCTGAGCTCCATTTTTCAACTCGTTTTTGGTGAGCTGACCGCAAGTCCAAAATTTTGGTTCAGGATCTATACTGATTCCCGGTGGGTGGCTGAGACTTTGGTTAATTCTTCTTCCTGCCGGGAAATTACAGTGATATGTGCCCGTCCAAATGCCTAACAGCTACTCTCTCATTGGTTCTCCCTCTTCCCTTTCATCCTCTGCCAAATTGGCAACCTGTGCGAACCAGGAGGTTAAAGGGGCTGTCTCTCCAAGTTGGGAGGCTGATAATAAAGCAGATGGAAAGTCAAACCGGAGCACCAGGAGAGGGACTATTCGTTGAGTTTTAGAAACCTTTCGTATTCACAGTGTGTCCGTTCTCTAGGATTCCCGTACATGTTATATCTGTAGTAATATTCCCTTCAACCTGGAGAGTTGGGACCCATGGAATGTGTGCCATGCATTATTGCTTTAAAGGGTCTGCATTTGCTCACCCAATCTCACCAATCCTCTCAGTCCCAAGTGTCCAGCCTTATGCCACATCCAGCTGTCATTGTAGATAGGGTCATTTCAGGTTTCATCAGAGACCCTGAAGGAATTGTAAAGAATTTCCCAGTTTTTTTTGTTTTATTTTTGAAATTCCTTTTTATAGTGGGTTTGAGCTGATTCTCGCTGCCATATTTATCCCAGTCTAGACACACTTGATTCCCTTACGGAGACATATCAATACATAGGTTTTAAGATTCTTACTAGTCAGATATATTCCTCTGCGGGAAATATGGGGTTTTGAGTCCCTTTCACTGAGGAAGGTGTAGGTCTTGTCTATTCCATAGTTGGTTTTTGGAACGGTACCTGTGCTTATATCAAACTCTGGTTTTATGCATCACCCCACCTCTCCTTCCCCCTTAAGCAGGCATAAGAGTGTTTTCTAAATGTGAGACACTGTTCTCTTTCCTAACTCAGTTCAAGTGTAGCCATGTTTACAGGATCTTCATAAGTGATATCTTATGATAAGTTTCTTTTTCTGTGTGACTTATTTCACTTAGAATCATCGTACCTGAATCCACCCATTTTGCTGCTACTGGTCTTATGACATTGATTTCATGGCTGAGGGATATTCCATCGTACGTAAGTACCACAATTTTTTGAACCATTTTTATATTTCCTGGGATATTTAAGGTGTACCCAAGTTGAGGTCCTTGTAAGCAGTGCAGCCCTAAATTTTGGGGTGGCTGTGTCTTTTTGATTTTCAGTTTTCCCAAGGTATATTCCCTAGACTGGAAGTGCCCTTGGCTCTGTAGCTCTGTTGTTTACTTGTTTTAGGGAACACAATGCACGCCTCCAGAGAGGCAGTTGGCAATTTACATCCCGCCCATCAGCATAACAAGGCTCCCTGTTCTCCAGGGCCTGTCTTGCCTTTCTGGTTTTTACACATTTTGTGGATGTCCCTTTTGACCGGTGGGAAGTGATACTTCTTTGTAGTGCAGATTTGCATTGCCCGCTTGCTTGCTTGGCCAAAAAGGGCGTATGCGTTTTCTCCTGAATATATTCAGGAGAAAACGCATACGCCCTTTTTGGCCAAGTGCATCATTGTCGAAGTTGTGCCCCTCTTCCTGTGCTTTAAAGGCGATTCCAACGTACCTCTGGAAATCTGTTTCCTGCTATTCTGCCTCGCTTTCAAGTCCGCCTCGTTGCCTTCCCTCAACAGATTTTTGGACGATAGTTGTCCTTTATTACTCGGCCAGTTTGTGAATTGCTGTGCCCCTGAGCTCCATTTTTCAACTCGTTTTTGGTGAGCTGACCGCAAGTCCAAAATTTTGGTTCAGGATCTATACTGATTCCCGGTGGGTGGCTGAGACTTTGGTTAATTCTTCTTCCTGCCGGGAAATTACAGTGATATGTGCCCGTCCAAATGCCTAACAGCTACTCTCTCATTGGTTCTCCCTCTTCCCTTTCATCCTCTGCCAAATTGGCAACCTGTGCGAACCAGGAGGTTAAAGGGGCTGTCTCTCCAAGTTGGGAGGTTGATAATAAAGCAGATGGAAAGTCAAACCGGAGCACCAGGAGAGGGACTATTCGTTGAGTTTTAGAAACCTTTCGTATTCACAGTGTGTCCGTTCTCTAGGATTCCCGTACATGTTATATCTGTAGTAATATTCCCTTCAACCTGGAGAGTTGGGACCCATGGAATGTGTGCCATGCATTATTGCTTTAAAGGGTCTGCATTTGCTCACCCAATCTCACCAATCCTCTCAGTCCCAAGTGTCCAGCCTTATGCCACATCCAGCTGTCATTGTAGATAGGGTCATTTCAGGTTTCATCAGAGACCCTGAAGGAATTGTAAAGAATTTCCCAGTTTTTTTTGTTTTATTTTTGAAATTCCTTTTTATAGTGGGTTTGAGCTGATTCTCGCTGCCATATTTATCCCAGTCTAGACACACTTGATTCCCTTACGGAGACATATCAATACATAGGTTTTAAGATTCTTACTAGTCAGATATATTCCTCTGCGGGAAATATGGGGTTTTGAGTCCCTTTCACTGAGGAAGGTGTAGGTCTTGTCTATTCCATAGTTGGTTTTTGGAACGGTACCTGTGCTTATATCAAACTCTGGTTTTATGCATCACCCCACCTCTCCTTCCCCCTTAAGCAGGCATAAGAGTGTTTTCTAAATGTGAGACACTGTTCTCTTTCCTAACTCAGTTCAAGTGTAGCCATGTTTACAGGATCTTCATAAGTGATATCTTATGATAAGTTTCTTTTTCTCTGTGATTTATTTCACTTAGAATCATCGTACCTGAATCCACCCATTTTGCTGCTACTGGTCTTATGACATTGATTTCATGGCTGAGGGATATTCCATCGTACGTAAGTACCACAATTTTTTGAACCATTTTTATATTTCCTGGGATATTTAAGGTGTACCCAAGTTGAGGTCCTTGTAAGCAGTGCAGCCCTAAATTTTGGGGTGGCTGTGTCTTTTTGATTTTCAGTTTTCCCAAGGTATATTCCCTAGACTGGAAGTGCCCTTGGCTCTGTAGCTCTGTTGTTTACTTGTTTTAGGGAACACAATGCACGCCTCCAGAGAGGCAGTTGGCAATTTACATCCCGCCCATCAGCATAACAAGGCTCCCTGTTCTCCAGGGCCTGTCTTGCCTTTCTGGTTTTTACACATTTTGTGGATGTCCCTTTTGACCGGTGGGAAGTGATACTTCTTTGTAGTGCAGATTTGCATTGCCCGCTTGCTTGCTTGGCCAAAAAGGGCGTATGCGTTTTCTCCTGAATATATTCAGGAGAAAACGCATACGCCCTTTTTGGCCAAGTGCATCATTGTCGAAGTTGTGCCCCTCTTCCTGTGCTTTAAAGGCGATTCCAACGTACCTCTGGAAATCTGTTTCCTGCTATTCTGCCTCGCTTTCAAGTCCGCCTCGTTGCCTTCCCTCAACAGATTTTTGGACGATAGTTGTCCTTTATTACTCGGCCAGTTTGTGAATTGCTGTGCCCCTGAGCTCCATTTTTCAACTCGTTTTTGGTGAGCTGACCGCAAGTCCAAAATTTTGGTTCAGGATCTATACTGATTCCCGGTGGGTGGCTGAGACTTTGGTTAATTCTTCTTCCTGCCGGGAAATTACAGTGATATGTGCCCGTCCAAATGCCTAACAGCTACTCTCTCATTGGTTCTCCCTCTTCCCTTTCATCCTCTGCCAAATTGGCAACCTGTGCGAACCAGGAGGTTAAAGGGGCTGTCTCTCCAAGTTGGGAGGCTGATAATAAAGCAGATGGAAAGTCAAACCGGAGCACCAGGAGAGGGACTATTCGTTGAGTTTTAGAAACCTTTCGTATTCACAGTGTGTCCGTTCTCTAGGATTCCCGTACATGTTATATCTGTAGTAATATTCCCTTCAACCTGGAGAGTTGGGACCCATGGAATGTGTGCCATGCATTATTGCTTTAAAGGGTCTGCATTTGCTCACCCAATCTCACCAATCCTCTCAGTCCCAAGTGTCCAGCCTTATGCCACATCCAGCTGTCATTGTAGATAGGGTCATTTCAGGTTTCATCAGAGACCCTGAAGGAATTGTAAAGAATTTCCCAGTTTTTTTTGTTTTATTTTTGAAATTCTTTTTATAGTGGGTTTGAGCTGATTCTCGCTGCCATATTTATCCCAGTCTAGACACACTTGATTCCCTTACGGAGACATATCAATACATAGGTTTTAAGATTCTTACTAGTCAGATATATTCCTCTGCGGGAAATATGGGGTTTTGAGTCCCTTTCACTGAGGAAGGTGTAGGTCTTGTCTATTCCATAGTTGGTTTTTGGAACGGTACCTGTGCTTATATCAAACTCTGGTTTTATGCATCACCCCACCTCTCCTTCCCCCTTAAGCAGGCATAAGAGTGTTTTCTAAATGTGAGACACTGTTCTCTTTCCTAACTCAGTTCAAGTGTAGCCATGTTTACAGGATCTTCATAAGTGATATCTTATGATAAGTTTCTTTTTCTGTGTGACTTATTTCACTTAGAATCATCGTACCTGAATCCACCCATTTTGCTGCTACTGGTCTTATGACATTGATTTCATGGCTGAGGGATATTCCATCGTACGTAAGTACCACAATTTTTTGAACCATTTTTATATTTCCTGGGATATTTAAGGTGTACCCAAGTTGAGGTCCTTGTAAGCAGTGCAGCCCTAAATTTTGGGGTGGCTGTGTCTTTTTGATTTTCAGTTTTCCCAAGGTATATTCCCTAGACTGGAAGTGCCCTTGGCTCTGTAGCTCTGTTGTTTACTTGTTTTAGGGAACACAATGCACGCCTCCAGAGAGGCAGTTGGCAATTTACATCCCGCCCATCAGCATAACAAGGCTCCCTGTTCTCCAGGGCCTGTCTTGCCTTTCTGGTTTTTACACATTTTGTGGATGTCCCTTTTGACCGGTGGGAAGTGATACTTCTTTGTAGTGCAGATTTGCATTGCCCGCTTGCTTGCTTGGCCAAAAAGGGCGTATGCGTTTTCTCCTGAATATATTCAGGAGAAAACGCATACGCCCTTTTTGGCCAAGTGCATCATTGTCGAAGTTGTGCCCCTCTTCCTGTGCTTTAAAGGCGATTCCAACGTACCTCTGGAAATCTGTTTCCTGCTATTCTGCCTCGCTTTCAAGTCCGCCTCGTTGCCTTCCCTCAACAGATTTTTGGACGATAGTTGTCCTTTATTACTCGGCCAGTTTGTGAATTGCTGTGCCCCTGAGCTCCATTTTTCAACTCGTTTTTGGTGAGCTGACCGCAAGTCCAAAATTTTGGTTCAGGATCTATACTGATTCCCGGTGGGTGGCTGAGACTTTGGTTAATTCTTCTTCCTGCCGGGAAATTACAGTGATATGTGCCCGTCCAAATGCCTAACAGCTACTCTCTCATTGGTTCTCCCTCTTCCCTTTCATCCTCTGCCAAATTGGCAACCTGTGCGAACCAGGAGGTTAAAGGGGCTGTCTCTCCAAGTTGGGAGGTTGATAATAAAGCAGATGGAAAGTCAAACCGGAGCACCAGGAGAGGGACTATTCGTTGAGTTTTAGAAACCTTTCGTATTCACAGTGTGTCCGTTCTCTAGGATTCCCGTACATGTTATATCTGTAGTAATATTCCCTTCAACCTGGAGAGTTGGGACCCATGGAATGTGTGCCATGCATTATTGCTTTAAAGGGTCTGCATTTGCTCACCCAATCTCACCAATCCTCTCAGTCCCAAGTGTCCAGCCTTATGCCACATCCAGCTGTCATTGTAGATAGGGTCATTTCAGGTTTCATCAGAGACCCTGAAGGAATTGTAAAGAATTTCCCAGTTTTTTTTGTTTTATTTTTGAAATTCCTTTTTATAGTGGGTTTGAGCTGATTCTCGCTGCCATATTTATCCCAGTCTAGACACACTTGATTCCCTTACGGAGACATATCAATACATAGGTTTTAAGATTCTTACTAGTCAGATATATTCCTCTGCGGGAAATATGGGGTTTTGAGTCCCTTTCACTGAGGAAGGTGTAGGTCTTGTCTATTCCATAGTTGGTTTTTGGAACGGTACCTGTGCTTATATCAAACTCTGGTTTTATGCATCACCCCACCTCTCCTTCCCCCTTAAGCAGGCATAAGAGTGTTTTCTAAATGTGAGACACTGTTCTCTTTCCTAACTCAGTTCAAGTGTAGCCATGTTTACAGGATCTTCATAAGTGATATCTTATGATAAGTTTCTTTTTCTCTGTGATTTATTTCACTTAGAATCATCGTACCTGAATCCACCCATTTTGCTGCTACTGGTCTTATGACATTGATTTCATGGCTGAGGGATATTCCATCGTACGTAAGTACCACAATTTTTTGAACCATTTTTATATTTCCTGGGATATTTAAGGTGTACCCAAGTTGAGGTCCTTGTAAGCAGTGCAGCCCTAAATTTTGGGGTGGCTGTGTCTTTTTGATTTTCAGTTTTCCCAAGGTATATTCCCTAGACTGGAAGTGCCCTTGGCTCTGTAGCTCTGTTGTTTACTTGTTTTAGGGAACACAATGCACGCCTCCAGAGAGGCAGTTGGCAATTTACATCCCGCCCATCAGCATAACAAGGCTCCCTGTTCTCCAGGGCCTGTCTTGCCTTTCTGGTTTTTACACATTTTGTGGATGTCCCTTTTGACCGGTGGGAAGTGATACTTCTTTGTAGTGCAGATTTGCATTGCCCGCTTGCTTGCTTGGCCAAAAAGGGCGTATGCGTTTTCTCCTGAATATATTCAGGAGAAAACGCATACGCCCTTTTTGGCCAAGTGCATCATTGTCGAAGTTGTGCCCCTCTTCCTGTGCTTTAAAGGCGATTCCAACGTACCTCTGGAAATCTGTTTCCTGCTATTCTGCCTCGCTTTCAAGTCCGCCTCGTTGCCTTCCCTCAACAGATTTTTGGACGATAGTTGTCCTTTATTACTCGGCCAGTTTGTGAATTGCTGTGCCCCTGAGCTCCATTTTTCAACTCGTTTTTGGTGAGCTGACCGCAAGTCCAAAATTTTGGTTCAGGATCTATACTGATTCCCGGTGGGTGGCTGAGACTTTGGTTAATTCTTCTTCCTGCCGGGAAATTACAGTGATATGTGCCCGTCCAAATGCCTAACAGCTACTCTCTCATTGGTTCTCCCTCTTCCCTTTCATCCTCTGCCAAATTGGCAACCTGTGCGAACCAGGAGGTTAAAGGGGCTGTCTCTCCAAGTTGGGAGGCTGATAATAAAGCAGATGGAAAGTCAAACCGGAGCACCAGGAGAGGGACTATTCGTTGAGTTTTAGAAACCTTTCGTATTCACAGTGTGTCCGTTCTCTAGGATTCCCGTACATGTTATATCTGTAGTAATATTCCCTTCAACCTGGAGAGTTGGGACCCATGGAATGTGTGCCATGCATTATTGCTTTAAAGGGTCTGCATTTGCTCACCCAATCTCACCAATCCTCTCAGTCCCAAGTGTCCAGCCTTATGCCACATCCAGCTGTCATTGTAGATAGGGTCATTTCAGGTTTCATCAGAGACCCTGAAGGAATTGTAAAGAATTTCCCAGTTTTTTTTGTTTTATTTTTGAAATTCCTTTTTATAGTGGGTTTGAGCTGATTCTCGCTGCCATATTTATCCCAGTCTAGACACACTTGATTCCCTTACGGAGACATATCAATACATAGGTTTTAAGATTCTTACTAGTCAGATATATTCCTCTGCGGGAAATATGGGGTTTTGAGTCCCTTTCACTGAGGAAGGTGTAGGTCTTGTCTATTCCATAGTTGGTTTTTGGAACGGTACCTGTGCTTATATCAAACTCTGGTTTTATGCATCACCCCACCTCTCCTTCCCCCTTAAGCAGGCATAAGAGTGTTTTCTAAATGTGAGACACTGTTCTCTTTCCTAACTCAGTTCAAGTGTAGCCATGTTTACAGGATCTTCATAAGTGATATCTTATGATAAGTTTCTTTTTCTGTGTGACTTATTTCACTTAGAATCATCGTACCTGAATCCACCCATTTTGCTGCTACTGGTCTTATGACATTGATTTCATGGCTGAGGGATATTCCATCGTACGTAAGTACCACAATTTTTTGAACCATTTTTATATTTCCTGGGATATTTAAGGTGTACCCAAGTTGAGGTCCTTGTAAGCAGTGCAGCCCTAAATTTTGGGGTGGCTGTGTCTTTTTGATTTTCAGTTTTCCCAAGGTATATTCCCTAGACTGGAAGTGCCCTTGGCTCTGTAGCTCTGTTGTTTACTTGTTTTAGGGAACACAATGCACGCCTCCAGAGAGGCAGTTGGCAATTTACATCCCGCCCATCAGCATAACAAGGCTCCCTGTTCTCCAGGGCCTGTCTTGCCTTTCTGGTTTTTACACATTTTGTGGATGTCCCTTTTGACCGGTGGGAAGTGATACTTCTTTGTAGTGCAGATTTGCATTGCCCGCTTGCTTGCTTGGCCAAAAAGGGCGTATGCGTTTTCTCCTGAATATATTCAGGAGAAAACGCATACGCCCTTTTTGGCCAAGTGCATCATTGTCGAAGTTGTGCCCCTCTTCCTGTGCTTTAAAGGCGATTCCAACGTACCTCTGGAAATCTGTTTCCTGCTATTCTGCCTCGCTTTCAAGTCCGCCTCGTTGCCTTCCCTCAACAGATTTTTGGACGATAGTTGTCCTTTATTACTCGGCCAGTTTGTGAATTGCTGTGCCCCTGAGCTCCATTTTTCAACTCGTTTTTGGTGAGCTGACCGCAAGTCCAAAATTTTGGTTCAGGATCTATACTGATTCCCGGTGGGTGGCTGAGACTTTGGTTAATTCTTCTTCCTGCCGGGAAATTACAGTGATATGTGCCCGTCCAAATGCCTAACAGCTACTCTCTCATTGGTTCTCCCTCTTCCCTTTCATCCTCTGCCAAATTGGCAACCTGTGCGAACCAGGAGGTTAAAGGGGCTGTCTCTCCAAGTTGGGAGGTTGATAATAAAGCAGATGGAAAGTCAAACCGGAGCACCAGGAGAGGGACTATTCGTTGAGTTTTAGAAACCTTTCGTATTCACAGTGTGTCCGTTCTCTAGGATTCCCGTACATGTTATATCTGTAGTAATATTCCCTTCAACCTGGAGAGTTGGGACCCATGGAATGTGTGCCATGCATTATTGCTTAAAAGGGTCTGCATTTGCTCACCCAATCTCACCAAGCCTCTCAGTCCCAAGTGTCCAGCCTTATGCCACATCCAGCTGTCATTGTAGATAGGGTCATTTCAGGTTTCATCAGAGACCCTGAAGGAATTGTAAAGAATTTCCCAGTTTTTTTTGTTTTTTTTTTGAAATTCCTTTTTATAGTGGGTTTGAGCTGATTCTCGCTGCCATATTTATCCCAGTCTAGACACACTTGATTCCCTTACGGAGACATATCAATACATAGGTTTTAAGATTCTTACTAGTCAGATATATTCCTCTGCGGGAAATATGGGGTTTTGAGTCCCTTTCACTGAGGAAGGTGTAGGTCTTGTCTATTCCATAGTTGGTTTTTGGAACGGTACCTGTGCTTATATCAAACTCTGGTTTTATGCATCACCCCACCTCTCCTTCCCCCTTAAGCAGGCATAAGAGTGTTTTCTAAATGTGAGACACTGTTCTCTTTCCTAACTCAGTTCAAGTGTAGCCATGTTTACAGGATCTTCATAAGTGATATCTTAGGATAAGTTTCTTTTTCTGTGTGACTTATTTCACTTACAATCATCGTACCTGAATCCACCCATTTTGCTGCTACTGGTCTTATGACATTGATTTCATGGCTGAGGGATATTCCATCGTACGTAAGTACCACAATTTTTTGAACCATTTTTATATTTCCTGGGATATTTAAGGTGTACCCAAGTTGAGGTCCTTGTAAGCAGTGCAGCCCTAAATTTTGGGGTGGCTGTGTCTTTTTGATTTTCAGTTTTCCCAAGGTATATTCCCTAGACTGGAAGTGCCCTTGGCTCTGTAGCTCTGTTGTTTACTTGTTTTAGGGAACACAATGCACTCCTCCAGAGAGGCAGTTGGCAATTTACATCCCGCCCATCAGCATAACAAGGCTCCCTGTTCTCCAGGGCCTGTCTTGCCTTTCTGTTTTTTACATATTTTGTGGATGTCCCTTTTGACCGGTGGGAAGTGATACTTCTTTGTAGTGCAGATTTGCATTGCCCGCTTGCTTGCTTGGCCAAAAAGGGTGTATGCGTTTTCTCCTGAATATATTCAGGAGAAAACGCATACGCCCTTTTGGGCCAAGTGCATCATTGTCGAAGTTGTGCCCCTCTTCCTGTGCTTTAAAGGCGATTCCAACGTACCTCTGGAAATCTGTTTCCTGCTATTCTGCTTCGCATTCAAGTCCGCCTCATTGCCTTCCCTCAACAGATTTTTGGACGATAGTTGTCCTTTATTACTCGGCCAGTTTGTGAATTGCTGTGCCCCTGAGCTCCATTTTTCAACTCGTTTTTGGTGAGCTGACCGCAAGTCCAAAATTTTGGTTCAGGATCTATACTGATTCCCGGTGGGTGGCTGAGACTTTGGTTAATTCTTCTTCCTGCCGGGAAATTACAGTGATATATGCCCGTCCAAATGCCTAACAGCTACTCTCTTATTGGTTCTCCCTCTTCCCTTTCATCCTCTGCCAAATTGGCAACCTGTGCGAACCAGGAGGTTAAAGGGGCTGTCTCTCCAAGTTGGGAGGTTGATAATAAAGCAGATGGAAAGTCAAACCGGAGAACCAGGAGAGGGACTATTCGTTGAGTTTTAGAAACCTTTCGTATTCACAGTGTGTCCGTTCTGTAGGATTCCCGTACATGTTATATCTGTAGTAATATTCCCTTCAACCTGGAGAGTTGGGACCCATGGAATGTGTGCCATGCATTATTGCTTTAAAGGGTCTGCATTTGCTCACCCAATCTCACCAATCCTCTCTGTCCCAAGTGTCCAGCCTTATGCCACATCCAGCTGTCATTGTAGATAGGGTCATTTCAGGTTTCATCAGAGACCCTGAAGGAATTGTAAAGAATTTCCCAGTTTTTTTGTTTTATTTTTGAAATTCCTTTTTATAGTGGGTTTGAGCTGATTCTCGCTGCCATATTTATCCCAGTCTAGACACACTTGATTCCCTTACGGACACATATCAATACATAGGTTTTAAGATTCTTACTAGTCAGATATATTCCTCTGCGGGAAATATGGGGTTTTGAGTCCCTTTCACTGAGGAAGGTGTAGGTCTTGTCTATTCCATAGTTGGTTTTTGGAACGGTACCTGTGCTTATATCAAACTCTGGTTTTATGCATCACCCCACCTCTCCTTCCCCCTTAAGCAGGCATAAGAGTGTTTTCTAAATGTGAGACACTGTTCTCTTTCCTAACTCAGTTCAAGTGTAGCCATGTTTACAGGATCTTCATAAGTGATATCTTAGGATAAGTTTCTTTTTCTGTGTGACTTATTTCACTTAGAATCATCGTACCTGAATCCACCCATTTTGCTGCTACTGGTCTTATGACATTGATTTCATGGCTGAGGGATATTCCATCGTACGTAAGTACCACAATTTTTTGAACCATTTTTATATTTCCTGGGATATTTAAGGTGTACCCAAGTTGAGGTCCTTGTAAGCAGTGCAGCCCTATATTTTGGGGTGGCTGTGTCTTTTTGATTTTCAGTTTTCCCAAGGTATATTCCCTAGACTGGAAGTGCCCTTGGCTCTGTAGCTCTGTTGTTTACTTGTTTTAGGGAACACAATGCACTCCTCCAGAGAGGCAGTTGGCAATTTACATCCCGCCCATCAGCATAACAAAGCTCCCTGTTCTCCAGGGCCTGTCTTGCCTTTCTGGTTTGTACACATTTTGTGGATGTCCCTTTTGACCGGTGGGAAGTGATACTTCTTTGTAGTGCAGATTTGCATTGCCCGCTTGCTTGCTCGGCCAAAAAGGGCGTATGCGTTTTCTCCTGAATATATTCAGGAGAAAATGCATACGCCCTTTTTGGCCAAGTGCATCATTGTCGAAGTTGTGCCCCTCTTCCTGTGCTTTAAAGGCGATTCCAACGTACCTCTGGAAATCTGTTTCCTGCTATTCTGCCTCGCTTTCAAGTCCGCCTCATTGCCTTCCCTCAACAGATTTTTGGACGATAGTTGTCCTTTATTACTCGGCCAGTTTGTGAATTGCTGTGCCCCTGAGCTCCATTTTTCAACTCGTTTTTGGTGAGCTGACCGCAAGTCCAAAATTTTGGTTCAGGATCTATACTGATTCCCGGTGGGTGGCTGAGACTTTGGTTAATTCTTCTTCCTGCCGGGAAATTACAGTGATATGTGCCCGTCCAAATGCCTAACAGCTACTCTCTCATTGGTTCTCCCTCTTCCCTTTCATCCTCTGCCAAATTGGCAACCTGTGCGAACCAGGAGGTTAAAGGGGCTGTCTCTCCATGTTGGGAGGTTGATAATAAAGCAGATGGAAAGTCAAACCGGAGCACCAGGAGAGGGACTATTCGTTGAGTTTTAGAAACCTTTCGTATTCACAGTGTGTCCGTTCTCTAGGATTCCCGTACATGTTATATCTGTAGTAATATTCCCTTCAACCTGGAGAGTTGGGACCCATGGAATGTGTGCCATGCATTATTGCTTTAAAGGGTCTGCATTTGCTCACCCAATCTCACCAATCGTCTCAGTCCCAAGTGTCCAGCCTTATGCCACATCCAGCTGTCATTGTAGATAGGGTCATTTCAGGTTTCATCAGAGACCCTGAAGGAATTGTAAAGAATTTCCCAGTTTTTTTGTTTTATTTTTGAAATTCCTTTTTATAGTGGGTTTGAGCTGCTTCTCGCTGCCATATTTATCCCAGTCTAGACACACTTGATTCCCTTACGGAGACATATCAATACATAGGTTTTAAGATTCTTACTAGTCAGATATATTCCTCTGCGGGAAATATGGGGTTTTGAGTCCCTTTCACTGAGGAAGGTGTAGGTCTTGTCTATTCCATAGTTGGTTTTTGGAACGGTACCTGTGCTTATATCAAACTCTGGTTTTATGCATCACCCCACCTCTCCTTCCCCCTTAAGCAGGCATAAGAGTGTTTTCTAAATGTGAGACACTGTTCTCTTTCCTAACTCAGTTCAAGTGTAGCCATGTTTACAGGATCTTCATAAGTGATATCTTATGATAAGTTTCTTTTTCTCTGTGACTTATTTCACTTAGAAACATCGTACCTGAATCCACCCATTTTGCTGCTACTGGTCTTATGACATTGATTTCATGGCTGAGGGATATTCCATCGTACGTAAGTACCACAATTTTTTGAACCATTTTTATATTTCCTGGGATATTTAAGGTGTACCCAAGTTGAGGTCCTTGTAAGCAGTGCAGCCCTAAATTTTGGGGTGGCTGTGTCTTTTTGATTTTCAGTTTTCCCAAGGTATATTCCCTAGACTGGAAGTGCCCTTGGCTCTGTAGCTCTGTTGTTTACTTGTTTTAGGGAACACAATGCACTCCTCCAGAGAGGCAGTTGGCAATTTACATCCCGCCCATCAGCATAACAAGGCACCCTGTTCTCCAGGGCCTGTCTTGCCTTTCTGGTTTTTACACATTTTGTGGAAGTCCCTTTTGACCGGTGGGAAGAGATACTTCTTTGTAGTGCAGATTTGCATTGCCCGCTTGCTTGCTTGGCCAAAAAGGGCGTATGCATTTTCTCCTGAATATATTCAGGAGAAAACGCATACGCCCTTTTTGGCCAAGTGCATCATTGTCGAAGTTGTGCCCCTCTTCCTGTGCTTTAAAGGCGATTCCAACGTACCTCTTGAAATCTGTTTCCTGCTATTCTGCCACGCGTTCAAGTCCGCCTCGTTGCCTTCCCTCAACAGATTTTTGGACGATAGTTGTCCTTTATTACTCGGCCAGTTTGTGAATTGCTGTGCCCCTGAGCTCCATTTTTCAACTCGTTTTTGGTGAGCTGACCGCAAGTCCAAAATTTTGGTTCAGGATCTATACTGATTCCCGGTGGGTGGCTGAGACTTTGGTTAATTCTTCTTCCTGCCGGGAAATTACAGTGATATGTGCCCGTCCAAATGCCTAACAGCTACTCTCTCATTGGTTCTCCCTCTTCCCTTTCATCCTCTGCCAAATTGGCAACCTGTGCGAACCAGGAGGTTAAAGGGGCTGTCTCTCCAAGTTGGGAGGTTGATAATAAAGCAGATGGAAAGTCAAACCGGAGCACCAGGAGAGGGACTATTCGTTGAGTTTTAGAAACCTTTCGTATTCACAGTGTGTCCGTTCTCTAGGATTCCCGTACATGTTATATCTGTAGTAATATTCCCTTCAACCTGGAGAGTTGGGACCCATGGAATGTGTGCCATGCATTATTGCTTTAAAGGGTCTGCATTTGCTCACCCAATCTCACCAATCCTCTCAGTCCCAAGTGTCCAACCTTATGCCACATCCAGCTGTCATTGTAGATAGGGTCATTTCAGGTTTCATCAGAGACCCTGAAGGAATTGTAAAGAATTTCCCAGTTTTTCTTGTTTTGTTTTTGAAATTCCTTTTTATAGTGGGTTTGAGCTGATTCTCGCTGCCATATTTATCCCAGTCTAGACACACTTGATTCCCTTACGGACACATATCAATACATAGGTTTTAAGATTCTTACTAGTCAGATATATTCCTCTGCGGGAAATATGGGGTTTTGAGTCCCTTTCACTGAGGAAGGTGTAGGTCTTGTCTATTCCATAGTTGGTTTTTGGAACGGTACCTGTGCTTATATCAAACTCTGGTTTTATGCATCACCCCACCTCTCCTTCCCCCTTAAGCAGGCATAAGAGTGTTTTCTAAATGTGAGACACTGTTCTCTTTCCTAACTCAGTTCAAGTGTAGCCATGTTTACAGGATCTTCATAAGTGATATCTTATGATAAGTTTCTTTTTCTCTGTGACTTATTTCACTTAGAATCATCGTACCTGAATCCACCCATTTTGCTGCTACTGGTCTTATGACATTGATTTCATGGCTGAGGGATATTCCATCGTACGTAAGTACCACAATTTTTTGAACCATTTTTATATTTCCTGGGATATTTAAGGTGTACCCAAGTTGAGGTCCTTGTAAGCAGTGCAGCCCTAAATTTTGGGGTGGCTGTGTCTTTTTGATTTTCAGTTTTCCCAAGGTATATTCCCTAGACTGGAAGTGCCCTTGGCTCTGTAGCTCTGTTGTTTACTTGTTTTAGGGAACACAATGCACTCCTCCAGAGAGGCAGTTGGCAATTTACATCCCGCCCATCAGCATAACAAGGCTCCCTGTTCTCCAGGGCCTGTCTTGCCTTTCTGGTTTTTACAAATTTTGTGGATGTCCCTTTTGACCGGTGGGAAGTGATACTTCTTTGTAGTGCAGATTTGCATTGCCCGCTTGCTTGCTTGGCCAAAAAGGGCGTATGCGTTTTCTCCTGAATATATTCAGGAGAAAACGCATACGCCCTTTTGGGCCAAGTGCATCATTGTCGAAGTTGTGCCCCTCTTCCTGTGCTTTAAAGGCGATTCCAACGTACCTCTGGAAATCTGTTTCCTGCTATTCTGCCTCGCTTTCAAGTCCGCCTCGTTGCCTTCCCTCAACAGATTTTTGGACGATAGTTGTCCTTTATTACTCGGCCAGTTTGTGAATTGCTGTGCCCCTGAGCTCCATTTTTCAACTCGTTTTTGGTGAGCTGACCGCAAGTCCAAAATTTTGGTTCAGGATCTATACTGATTCCCGGTGGGTGGCTGAGACTTTGGTTAATTCTTCTTCCTGCCGGGAAATTACAGTGATATGTGCCCGTCCAAATGCCTAACAGCTACTCTCTCATTGGTTCTCCCTCTTCCCTTTCATCCTCTGCCAAATTGGCAACCTGTGCGAACCAGGAGGTTAAAGGGGCTGTCTCTCCAAGTTGGGAGGTTGATAATAAAGCAGATGGAAAGTCAAACCGGAGCACCAGGAGAGGGACTATTCGTTGAGTTTTAGAAACCTTTCGTATTCACAGTGTGTCCGTTCTCTAGGATTCCCGTACATGTTATATCTGTAGTAATATTCCCTTCAACCTGGAGAGTTGGGACCCATGGAATGTGTGCCATGCATTATTGCTTTAAAGGGTCTGCATTTGCTCACCCAATCTCACCAATCCTCTCAGTCCCAAGTGTCCAACCTTATGCCACATCCAGCTGTCATTGTAGATAGGGTCATTTCAGGTTTCATCAGAGACCCTGAAGGAATTGTAAAGAATTTCCCAGTTTTTTTTGTTTTATTTTTGAAATTCCTTTTTATAGTGGGTTTGAGCTGATTCTCACTGCCATATTTATCCCAGTCTAGACACACTTGATTCCCTTACGGAGACATATCAATACATAGGTTTTAAGCTTCTTACTAGTCAGATATATTCCTCTGCGGGAAATATGGGGTTTTGAGTCCCTTTCACTGAGGAAGGTGTAGGTCTTGTCTATTCCATAGTTGGTTTTTGGAACGGTACCTGTGCTTATATCAAACTCTGGTTTTATGCATCACCCCACCTCTCCTTCCCCCTTAAGCAGGCATAAGAGTGTTTTCTAAATGTGAGACACTGTTCTCTTTCCTAACTCAGTTCAAGTGTAGCCATGTTTACAGGATCTTCATAAGTGATATCTTATGATAAGTTTCTTTTTCTGTGTGACTTATTTCACTTAGAATCATCGTACCTGAATCCACCCATTTTGCTGCTACTGGTCTTATGACATTGATTTCATGGCTGAGGGATATTCCATCGTACGTAAGTACCACAATTTTTTGAACCAATTTTATATTTCCTGGGATATTTAAGGTGTACCCAAGTTGAGGTCCTTGTAAGCAGTGCAGCCCTAAATTTTGGGGTGGCTGTGTCTTTTTGATTTTCAGTTTTCCCAAGGTATATTCCCTAGACTGGAAGTGCCCTTGGCTCTGTAGCTCTGTTGTTTACTTGTTTTAGGGAACACAATGCACTCCTCCAGAGAGGCAGTTGGCAATTTACATCCCGCCCATCAGCATAACAAGGCTCCCTGTTCTCCAGGGCCTGTCTTGCCTTTCTGGTTTTTACACATTTTGTGGATGTCCCTTTTGACCGGTGGAAAGTGATACTTCTTTGTAGTGCAGATTTGCATTGCCCGCTTGCTTGCTTGGCCAAAAAGGGTGTATGCGTTTTCTCCTGAATATATTCAGGAGAAAACGCATACGCCCTTTTGGGCCAAGTGCATCATTGTCGAAGTTGTGCCCCTCTTCCTGTGCTTTAAAGGCGATTCCAACGTACCTCTGGAAATCTGTTTCCTGCTATTCTGCCTCGCTTTCAAGTCCGCCTCGTTGCCTTCCCTCAACAGATTTTTGGACGATAGTTGTCCTTTATTACTCGGCCAGTTTGTGAATTGCTGTGCCCCTGAGCTCCATTTTTCAACTCGTTTTTGGTGAGCTGACCGCAAGTCCAAAATTTTGGTTCAGGATCTATACTGATTCCCGGTGGGTGGCTGAGACTTTGGTTAATTCTTCTTCCTGCCGGGAAATTACAGTGATATGTGCCCGTCCAAATGCCTAACAGCTACTCTCTCATTGGTTCTCCCTCTTCCCTTTCATCCTCTGCCAAATTGGCAACCTGTGCGAACCAGGAGGTTAAAGGGGCTGTCTCTCCAAGTTGGGAGGTTGATAATAAAGCAGATGGAAAGTTAAACCGGAGCACCAGGAGAGGGACTATTCGTTGAGTTTTAGAAACCTTTCGTATTCACAGTGTGTCCGTTCTCTAGGATTCCCGTACATGTTATATCTGTAGTAATATTCCCTTCAACCTGGAGAGTTGGGACCCATGGAATGTGTGCCATGCATTATTGCTTTAAAGGGTCTGCATTTGCTCACCCAATCTCACCAATCCTCTCAGTCCCAAGTGTCCAGCCTTATGCCACATCCAGCTGTCATTGTAGATAGGGTCATTTCAGGTTTCATCAGAGACCCTGAAGGAATTGTAAAGAATTTCCCAGTTTTTTTTGTTTTATTTTTGAAATTCCTTTTTATAGTGGGTTTGAGCTGATTCTCGCTGCCATATTTATCCCAGTCTAGACACACTTGATTCCCTTACGGAGACATATCAATACATAGGTTTTAAGATTCTTACTAGTCAGATATATTCCTCTGCGGGAAATATGGGGTTTTGAGTCCCTTTCACTGAGGAAGGTGTAGGTCTTGTCTATTCCATAGTTGGTTTTTGGAACGGTACCTGTGCTTATATCAAACTCTGGTTTTATGCATCACCCCACCTCTCCTTCCCCCTTAAGCAGGCATAAGAGTGTTTTCTAAATGTGAGACACTGTTCTCTTTCCTAACTCAGTTCAAGTGTAGCCATGTTTACAGGATCTTCATAAGTGATATCTTATGATAAGTTTCTTTTTCTGTGTGACTTATTTCACTTAGAATCATCGTACCTGAATCCACCCATTTTGCTGCTACTGGTCTTATGACATTGATTTCATGGCTGAGGGATATTCCATCGTACGTAAGTACCACAATTTTTTGAACCATTTTTATATTTCCTGGGATATTTAAGGTGTACCCAAGTTGAGGTCCTTGTAAGCAGTGCAGCCCTAAATTTTGGGGTGGCTGTGTCTTTTTGATTTTCAGTTTTCCCAAGGTATATTCCCTAGACTGGAAGTGCCCTTGGCTCTGTAGCTCTGTTGTTTACTTGTTTTAGGGAACACAATGCACGCCTCCAGAGAGGCAGTTGGCAATTTACATCCCGCCCATCAGCATAACAAGGCTCCCTGTTCTCCAGGGCCTGTCTTGCCTTTCTGGTTTTTACACATTTTGTGGATGTCCCTTTTGACCGGTGGGAAGTGATACTTCTTTGTAGTGCAGATTTGCATTGCCCGCTTGCTTGCTTGGCCAAAAAGGGCGTATGCGTTTTCTCCTGAATATATTCAGGAGAAAACGCATACGCCCTTTTTGGCCAAGTGCATCATTGTCGAAGTTGTGCCCCTCTTCCTGTGCTTTAAAGGCGATTCCAACGTACCTCTGGAAATCTGTTTCCTGCTATTCTGCCTCGCTTTCAAGTCCGCCTCGTTGCCTTCCCTCAACAGATTTTTGGACGATAGTTGTCCTTTATTACTCGGCCAGTTTGTGAATTGCTGTGCCCCTGAGCTCCATTTTTCAACTCGTTTTTGGTGAGCTGACCGCAAGTCCAAAATTTTGGTTCAGGATCTATACTGATTCCCGGTGGGTGGCTGAGACTTTGGTTAATTCTTCTTCCTGCCGGGAAATTACAGTGATATGTGCCCGTCCAAATGCCTAACAGCTACTCTCTCATTGGTTCTCCCTCTTCCCTTTCATCCTCTGCCAAATTGGCAACCTGTGCGAACCAGGAGGTTAAAGGGGCTGTCTCTCCAAGTTGGGAGGTTGATAATAAAGCAGATGGAAAGTCAAACCGGAGCACCAGGAGAGGGACTATTCGTTGAGTTTTAGAAACCTTTCATATTCACAGTGTGTCCGTTCTCTAGGATTCCCGTACATGTTATATCTGTAGTAATATTCCCTTCAACCTGGAGAGTTGGGACCCATGGAATGTGTGCCATGCATTATTGCTTTAAAGGGTCTGCATTTGCTCACCCAATCTCACCAATCCTCTCAGTCCCAAGTGTCCAGCCTTATGCCACATCCAGCTGTCATTGTAGATAGGGTCATTTCAGGTTTCATCAGAGACCCTGAAGGAATTGTAAAGAATTTCCCAGTTTTTTTGTTTTATTTTTGAAATTCCTTTTTATAGTGGGTTTGAGCTGATTCTCGCTGCCATATTTATCCCAGTCTAGACACACTTGATTCCCTTACGGAGACATATCAATACATAGGTTTTAAGATTCTTACTTTACTAGTCAGATATATTCCTTTGCGGGAAATATGGGGTTTTGAGTCCCTTTCACTGAGGAAGGTGTAGGTCTTGTCTATTCCATAGTTGGTTTTTGGAACGGTACCTGTGCTTATATCAAACTCTGGTTTTATGCATCACCCCACCTCTCCTTCCCCCTTAAGCAGGCATAAGAGTGTTTTCTAAATGTGAGACACTGTTCTCTTTCCTAACTCAGTTCAAGTGTAGCCATGTTTACAGGATCTTCATAAGTGATATCTTATGATAAGTTTCTTTTTCTGTGTGACTTATTTCACTTAGAATCATCGTACCTGAATCCACCCATTTTGCTGCTACTGGTCTTATGACATTGATTTCATGGCTGAGGGATATTCCATCGTACGTAAGTACCACAATTTTTTGAACCATTTTTATATTTCCTGGGATATTTAAGGTGTACCCAAGTTGAGGTCCTTGTAAGCAGTGCAGCCCTAAATTTTGGGGTGGCTGTGTCTTTTTGATTTTCAGTTTTCCCAAGGTATATTCCCTAGACTGGAAGTGCCCTTGGCTCTGTAGCTCTGTTGTTTACTTGTTTTAGGGAACACAATGCACTCCTCCAGAGAGGCAGTTGGCAATTTACATCCCGCCCATCAGCATAACAAGGCTCCCTGTTCTCCAGGGCCTGTCTTGCCTTTCTGGTTTTTACACATTTTGTGGATGTCCCTTTTGACCGGTGGGAAGTGATACTTCTTTGTAGTGCAGATTTGCATTGCCCGCTTGCTTGCTTGGCCAAAAAGGGCGTATGCGTTTTCTCCTGAATATATTCAGGAGAAAACGCATACGCCCTTTTGGGCCAAGTGCATCATTGTCGAAGTTGTGCCCCTCTTCCTGTGCTTTAAAGGCGATTCCAACGTACCTCTTGAAATCTGTTTCCTGCTATTCTGCCTCGCTTTCAAGTCCGCCTCGTTGCCTTCCCTCAACAGATTTTTGGACGATAGTTGTCCTTTATTACTCGGCCAGTTTGTGAATTGCTGTGCCCCTGAGCTCCATTTTTCAACTCGTTTTTGGTGAGCTGACCGCAAGTCCAAAATTTTGGTTCAGGATCTATACTGATTCCCGGTGGGTGGCTGAGACTTTGGTTAATTCTTCTTCCTGCCGGGAAATTACAGTGATATGTGCCCGTCCAAATGCCTAACAGCTACTCTCTCATTGGTTCTCCCTCTTCCCTTTCATCCTCTGCCAAATTGGCAACCTGTGCGAACCAGGAGGTTAAAGGGGCTGTCTCTCCAAGTTGGGAGGTTGATAATAAAGCAGATGGAAAGTCAAACCGGAGCACCAGGAGAGGGACTATTCGTTGAGTTTTAGAAACCTTTCGTATTCACAGTGTGTCCGTTCTCTAGGATTCCCGTACATGTTATATCTGTAGTAATATTCCCTTCAACCTGGAGAGTTGGGACCCATGGAATGTGTGCCATGCATTATTGCTTTAAAGGGTCTGCATTTGCTCACCCAATCTCACCAATCCTCTCAGTCCCAAGTGTCCAGCCTTATGCCACATCCAGCTGTCATTGTAGATAGGGTCATTTCAGGTTTCATCAGAGACCCTGAAGGAATTGTAAAGAATTTCCCAGTTTTTTTTGTTTTATTTTTGAAATTCCTTTTTATAGTGGGTTTGAGCTGATTCTCGCTGCCATATTTATCCCAGTCTAGACACACTTGATTCCCTTACGGAGACATATCAATACATAGGTTTTAAGATTCTTACTAGTCAGATATATTCCTCTGCGGGAAATATGGGGTTTTGAGTCCCTTTCACTGAGGAAGGTGTAGGTCTTATCTATTCCATAGTTGGTTTTTGGAACGGTACCTGTGCTTATATCAAACTCTGGTTTTATGCATCACCCCACCTCTCCTTCCCCCTTAAGCAGGCATAAGAGTGTTTTCTAAATGTGAGACACTGTTCTCTTTCCTAACTCAGTTCAAGTGTAGCCATGTTTACAGGATCTTCAAAAGTGATATCTTATGATAAGTTTCTTTTTCTGTGTGACTTATTTCACTTAGAATCATCGTACCTGAATCCACCCATTTTGCTGCTACTGGTCTTATGACATTGATTTCATGGCTGAGGGATATTCCATCGTACGTAAGTACCACAATTTTTTGAACCATTTTTATATTTCCTGGGATATTTAAGGTGTACCCAAGTTGAGGTCCTTGTAAGCAGTGCAGCCCTAAATTTTGGGGTGGCTGTGTCTTTTTGATTTTCAGTTTTCCCAAGGTATATTCCCTAGACTGGAAGTGCCCTTGGCTCTGTAGCTCTGTTGTTTACTTGTTTTAGGGAACACAATGCACTCCTCCAGAGAGGCAGTTGGCAATTTACATCCCGCCCATCAGCATAACAAGGCTCCATGTTCTCCAGGGCCTGTCTTGCCTTTCTGGTTTTTACACATTTTGTGGATGTCCCTTTTGACCGGTGGAAAGTGATACTTCTTTGTAGTGCAGATTTGCATTGCCCGCTTGCTTGCTTGGCCAAAAAGGGTGTATGCGTTTTCTCCTGAATATATTCAGGAGAAAACGCATACGCCCTTTTTGGCCAAGTGCATCATTGTCGAAGTTGTGCCCCTCTTCCTGTGCTTTAAAGGCGATTCCAACGTACCTCTGGAAATCTGTTTCCTGCTATTCTGCCTCGCTTTCAAGTCCGCCTCGTTGCCTTCCCTCAACAGATTTTTGGACGATAGTTGTCCTTTATTACTCGGCCAGTTTGTGAATTGCTGTGCCCCTGAGCTCCATTTTTCAACTCGTTTTTGGTGAGCTGACCGCAAGTCCAAAATTTTGGTTCAGGATCTATACTGATTCCCGGTGGGTGGCTGAGACTTTGGTTAATTCTTCTTCCTGCCGGGAAATTACAGTGATATGTGCCCGTCCAAATGCCTAACAGCTACTCTCTCATTGGTTCTCCCTCTTCCCTTTCATCCTCTGCCAAATTGGCAACCTGTGCGAACCAGGAGGTTAAAGGGGCTGTCTCTCCAAGTTGGGAGGTTGATAATAAAGCAGATGGAAAGTCAAACCGGAGCACCAGGAGAGGGACTATTCGTTGAGTTTTAGAAACCTTTCGTATTCACAGTGTGTCCGTTCTCTAGGATTCCCGTACATGTTATATCTGTAGTAATATTCCCTTCAACCTGGAGAGTTGGGACCCATGGAATGTGTGCCATGCATTATTGCTTTAAAGGGTCTGCATTTGCTCACCCAATCTCACCAATCCTCTCTGTCCCAAGTGTCCAGCCTTATGCCACATCCAGCTGTCATTGTAGATAGGGTCATTTCAGGTTTCATCAGAGACCCTGAAGGAATTGTAAAGAATTTCCCAGTTTTTTTGTTTTATTTTTGAAATTCCTTTTTATAGTGGGTTTGAGCTGATTCTCGCTGCCATATTTATCCCAGTCTAGACACACTTGATTCCCTTACGGAGACATATCAATACATAGGTTTTAAGATTCTTACTAGTCAGATATATTCCTCTGCGGGAAATATGGGGTTTTGAGTCCCTTTCACTGAGGAAGGTGTAGGTCTTGTCTATTCCATAGTTGGTTTTTGGAACGGTACCTGTGCTTATATCAAACTCTGGTTTTATGCATCACCCCACCTCTCCTTCCCCCTTAAGCAGGCATAAGAGTGTTTTCTAAATGTGAGACAGTGTTCTCTTTCCTAACTCAGTTCAAGTGTAGCCATGTTTACAGGATCTTCATAAGTGATATCTTATGATAAGTTTCTTTTTCTCTGTGACTTATTTCACTTAGAAACATCGTACCTGAATCCACCCATTTTGCTGCTACTGGTCTTATGACATTGATTTCATGGCTGAGGGATATTCCATCGTACGTAAGTACCACAATTTTTTGAACCATTTTTATATTTCCTGGGATATTTAAGGTGTACCCAAGTTGAGGTCCTTGTAAGCAGTGCAGCCCTAAATTTTGGGGTGGCTGTGTCTTTTTGATTTTCAGTTTTCCCAAGGTATATTCCCTAGACTGGAAGTGCCCTTGGCTCTGTAGCTCTGTTGTTTACTTGTTTTAGGGAACACAATGCACTCCTCCAGAGAGGCAGTTGGCAATTTACATCCCGCCCATCAGCATAACAAGGCTCCCTGTTCTCCAGGGCCTGTCTTGCCTTTCTGGTTTTTACACATTTTGTGGATGTCCCTTTTGACCGGTGGGAAGTGATACTTCTTTGTAGTGCAGATTTGCATTGCCCGCTTGCTTGCTTGGCCAAAAAGGGCGTATGCGTTTTCTCCTGAATATATTCAGGAGAAAACGCATACGCCCTTTTTGGCCAAGTGCATCATTGTCGAAGTTGTGCCCCTCTTCCTGTGCTTTAAAGGCGATTCCAACGTACCTCTTGAAATCTGTTTCCTGCTATTCTGCCTCGCTTTCAAGTCCGCCTCGTTGCCTTCCCTCAACAGATTTTTGGACGATAGTTGTCCTTTATTACTAGGCCAGTTTGTGAATTGCTGTACCCCAGAGCTCCATTTTTCAACTCGTTTTTGGTGAGCTGACCACAAGTCCAAAATTTTGGTTCAGGATCTATACTGATTCCCGGTGGGTGGCTGAGACTTTGGTTAATTCTTTTTCCTGCCTGGAAATTACAGTGATATGTGCCCGTCCAAATGCCTAACAGCTACTCTCTCATTGGTTCTCCCTCTTCCCTTTCATCCTCTGCCAAATTGGCAACCTGTGCGAACCAGGAGGTTAAAGGGGCTGTCTCTCCAAGTTGGGAGGTTGATAATAAAGCAGATGGAAAGTCAAACCAGAGCACCAGGAGAGGGACTATTCGTTGAGTTTTAGAAACCTTTCGTATTCACAGTGTGTCCGTTCTCTAGGATTCCCGTACATGTTATATCTGTAGTAATATTCCCTTCAACCTGGAGAGTTGGGACCCATGGAATGTGTGCCATGCATTATTGCTTTAAAGGGTCTGCATTTGCTCACCCAATCTCACCAATCCTCTCAGTCCCAAGTGTCCAGCCTTATGCCACATCCAGCTGTCATTGTAGATAGGGTCATTTCAGGTTTCATCAGAGACCCTGAAGGAATTGTAAAGAATTTCCCAGTTTTTTTTGTTTTATTTTTGAAATTCCTTTTTATAGTGGGTTTGAGCTGATTCTCGCTGCCATATTTATCCCAGTCTAGACACACTTGATTCCCTTACGGAGACATATCAATACATAGGTTTTAAGATTCTTACTAGTCAGATATATTCCTCTGCGGGAAATATGGGGTTTTGAGTCCCTTTCACTGAGGAAGGTGTAGGTCTTGTCTATTCCATAGTTGGTTTTTGGAACGGTACCTGTGCTTATATCAAACTCTGGTTTTATGCATCACCCCACCTCTCCTTCCCCCTTAAGCAGGCATAAGAGTGTTTTCTAAATGTGAGACACTGTTCTCTTTCCTAACTCAGTTCAAGTGTAGCCATGTTTACAGGATCTTCATAAGTGATATCTTATGATAAGTTTCTTTTTCTGTGTGACTTATTTCACTTAGAATCATCGTACCTGAATCCACCCATTTTGCTGCTACTGGTCTTATGACATTGATTTCATGGCTGAGGGATATTCCATCGTACGTAAGTACCACAATTTTTTGAACCATTTTTATATTTCCTGGGATATTTAAGGTGTACCCAAGTTGAGGTCCTTGTAAGCAGTGCAGCCCTAAATTTTGGGGTGGCTGTGTCTTTTTGATTTTCAGTTTTCCCAAGGTATATTCCCTAGACTGGAAGTGCCCTTGGCTCTGTAGCTCTCTTGTTTACTTGTTTTAGGGAACACAATGCACGCCTCCAGAGAGGCAGTTGGCAATTTACATCCCGCCCATCAGCATAACAAGGCTCCCTGTTCTCCAGGGCCTGTCTTGCCTTTCTGGTTTTTACACATTTTGTGGATGTCCCTTTTGACCGGTGGAAAGTGATACTTCTTTGTAGTGCAGATTTGCATTGCCCGCTTGCTTGCTTGGCCAAAAAGGGTGTATGCGTTTTCTCCTGAATATATTCAGGAGAAAACGCATACGCCCTTTTGGGCCAAGTGCATCATTGTCGAAGTTGTGCCCCTCTTCCTGTGCTTTAAAGGCGATTCCAACGTACCTCTGGAAATCTGTTTCCTGCTATTCTGCCTCGCTTTCAAGTCCGCCTCGTTGCCTTCCCTCAACAGATTTTTGGATGATAGTTGTCCTTTATTACTCGGCCAGTTTGTGAATTGCTGTGCCCCTGAGCTCCATTTTTCAACTCGTTTTTGGTGAGCTGACCGCAAGTCCAAAATTTTGGTTCAGGATCTATACTGATTCCCGGTGGGTGGCTGAGACTTTGGTTAATTCTTCTTCCTGCCGGGAAATTACAGTGATATGTGCCCGTCCAAATGCCTAACAGCTACTCTCTCATTGGTTCTCCCTCTTCCCTTTCATCCTCTGCCAAATTGGCAACCTGTGCGAACCAGGAGGTTAAAGGGGCTGTCTCTCCAAGTTGGGAGGTTGATAATAAAGCAGATGGAAAGTCAAACCGGAGCACCAGGAGAGGGACTATTCGATGAGTTTTAGAAACCTTTCGTATTCACAGTGTGTCCGTTCTCTAGGATTCCCGTACATGTTATATCTGTAGTAATATTCCCTTCAACCTGGAGAGTTGGGACCCATGGAATGTGTGCCATGCATTATTGCTTTAAAGGGTCTGCATTTGCTCACCCAATCTCACCAAGCCTCTCAGTCCCAAGTGTCCAGCCTTATGCCACATCCAGCTGTCATTGTAGATAGGGTCATTTCAGGTTTCATCAGAGACCCTGAAGGAATTGTAAAGAATTTCCCAGTTTTTTTTGTTTTATTCTTGAAATTCCTTTTTATAGTGGGTTTGAGCTGATTCTCGCTGCCATATTTATCCCAGTCTAGACACACTTGATTCCCTTACGGAGACATATCAATACATAGGTTTTAAGATTCTTACTAGTCAGATATATTCCTCTGCGGGAAATATGGGGTTTTGAGTCCCTTTCACTGAAGAAGGTGTAGGTCTTGTCTATTCCATAGTTGGTTTTTGGAACGGTACCTGTGCTTATATCAAACTCTGGTTTTATGCATCACCCCACCTCTCCTTCCCCCTTAAGCAGGCATAAGAGTGTTTTCTAAATGTGAGACACTGTTCTCTTTCCTAACTCAGTTCAAGTGTAGCCATGTTTACAGGATCTTCATAAGTGATATCTTATGATAAGTTTCTTTTTCTGTGTGACTTATTTCACTTAGAATCATCGTACCTGAATCCACCCATTTTGCTGCTACTGGTCTTATGACATTGATTTCATGGCTGAGGGATATTCCATCGTACGTAAGTACCACAATTTTTTGAACCATTTTTATATTTCCTGGGATATTTAAGGTGTACCCAAGTTGAGGTCCTTGTAAGCAGTGCAGCCCTAAATTTTGGGGTGGCTGTGTCTTTTTGATTTTCAGTTTTCCCAAGGTATATTCCCTAGACTGGAAGTGCCCTTGGCTCTGTAGCTCTGTTGTTTACTTGTTTTAGGGAACACAATGCACGCCTCCAGAGAGGCAGTTGGCAATTTACATCCCGCCCATCAGCATAACAAGGCTCCCTGTTCTCCAGGGCCTGTCTTGCCTTTCTGGTTTTTACAAATTTTGTGGATGTCCCTTTTGACCGGTGGGAAGTGATACTTCTTTGTAGTGCAGATTTGCATTGCCCGCTTGCTTGCTTGGCCAAAAAGGGCGTATGCGTTTTCTCCTGAATATATTCAGGAGAAAACGCATACGCCCTTTTTGGCCAAGTGCATCATTGTCGAAGTTGTGCCCCTCTTCCTGTGCTTTAAAGGCGATTCCAACGTACCTCTGGAAATCTGTTTCCTGCTATTCTGCCTCGCTTTCAAGTCCGCCTCGTTGCCTTCCCTCAACAGATTTTTGGACGATAGTTGTCCTTTATTACTCGGCCAGTTTGTGAATTGCTGTGCCCCTGAGCTCCATTTTTCAACTCGTTTTTGGTGAGCTGACCGCAAGTCCAAAATTTTGGTTCAGGATCTATACTGATTCCCGGTGGGTGGCTGAGACTTTGGTTAATTCTTCTTCCTGCCGGGAAATTACAGTGATATGTGCCCGTCCAAATGCCTAACAGCTACTCTCTCATTGGTTCTCCCTCTTCCCTTTCATCCTCTGCCAAATTGGCAACCTGTGCGAACCAGGAGGTTAAAGGGGCTGTCTCTCCAAGTTGGGAGGTTGATAATAAAGCAGATGGAAAGTCAAACCGGAGCACCAGGAGAGGGACTATTCGTTGAGTTTTAGAAACCTTTCGTATTCACAGTGTGTCCGTTCTCTAGGATTCCCATACATGTTATATCTGTAGTAATATTCCCTTCAACCTGGAGAGTTGGGACCCATGGAGTGTGTGCCAAGCATTATTGCTTTAAAGGGTCTGCATTTGCTCACCCAATCTCACCAATCCTCTCAGTCCCAAGTGTCCAGCCTTATGCCACATCCAGCTGTCATTGTAGATAGGGTCATTTCAGGTTTCATCAGAGACCCTGAAGGAATTGTAAAGAATTTCCCAGTTTTTTTTGTTTTATTTTTGAAATTCCTTTTTATAGTGGGTTTGAGCTGATTCTCGCTGCCATATTTATCCCAGTCTAGACACACTTGATTCCCTTACGGAGACATATCAATACATAGGTTTTAAGATTCTTACTAGTCAGATATATTCCTCTGCGGGAAATATGGGGTTTTGAGTCCCTTTCACTGAGGAAGGTGTAGGTCTTGTCTATTCCATAGTTGGTTTTTGGAACGGTACCTGTGCTTATATCAAACTCTGGTTTTATGCATCACCCCACCTCTCCTTCCCCCTTAAGCAGGCATAAGAGTGTTTTCTAAATGTGAGACACTGTTCTCTTTCCTAACTCAGTTCAAGTGTAGCCATGTTTACAGGATCTTCATAAGTGATATCTTAGGATAAGTTTCTTTTTCTGTGTGACTTATTTCACTTAGAATCATCGTACCTGAATCCACCCATTTTGCTGCTACTGGTCTTATGACATTGATTTCATGGCTGAGGGATATTCCATCGTACGTAAGTACCACAATTTTTTGAACCATTTTTATATTTCCTGGGATATTTAAGGTGTACCCAAGTTGAGGTCCTTGTAAGCAGTGCAGCCCTAAATTTTGGGGTGGCTGTGTCTTTTTGATTTTCAGTTTTCCCAAGGTATATTCCCTAGACTGGAAGTGCCCTTGGCTCTGTAGCTCTGTTGTTTACTTGTTTTAGGGAACACAATGCACGCCTCCAGAGAGGCAGTTGGCAATTTACATCCCGCCCATCAGCATAACAAGGCTCCCTGTTCTCCAGGGCCTGTCTTGCCTTTCTGGTTTTTACACATTTTGTGGATGTCCCTTTTGACCGGTGGGAAGTGATACTTCTTTGTAGTGCAGATTTGCATTGCCCGCTTGCTTGCTTGGCCAAAAAGGGCGTATGCGTTTTCTCCTGAATATATTCAGGAGAAAACGCATACGCCCTTTTTGGCCAAGTGCATCATTGTCGAAGTTGTGCCCCTCTTCCTGTGCTTTAAAGGCGATTCCAACGTACCTCTGGAAATCTGTTTCCTGCTATTCTGCCTCGCTTTCAAGTCCGCCTCGTTGCCTTCCCTCAACAGATTTTTGGACGATAGTTCTCCTTTATTACTCGGCCAGTTTGTGAATTGCTGTGCCCCTGAGCTCCATTTTTCAACTCGTTTTTGGTGAGCTGACCGCAAGTCCAAAATTTTGGTTCAGGATCTATACTGATTCCCGGTGGGTGGCTGAGACTTTGGTTAATTCTTCTTCCTGCCGGGAAATTACAGTGATATGTGCCCGTCCAAATGCCTAACAGCTACTCTCTCATTGGTTCTCCCTCTTCCCTTTCATCCTCTGCCAAATTGGCAACCTGTGCGAACCAGGAGGTTAAAGGGGCTGTCTCTCCAAGTTGGGAGGTTGATAATAAAGCAGATGGAAAGTCAAACCGGAGCACCAGGAGAGGGACTATTCGTTGAGTTTTAGAAACCTTTCGTATTCACAGTGTGTCCGTTCTCTAGGATTCCCATACATGTTATATCTGTAGTAATATTCCCTTCAACCTGGAGAGTTGGGACACATGGAATGTGTGTCATGCATTATTGCTTTAAAGGGTCTGCATTTGCTCACCCAATCTCACCAATCCTCTCAGTCCCAAGTGTCCAGCCTTATGCCACATCCAGCTGTCATTGTAGATAGGGTCATTTCAGGTTTCATCAGAGACCCTGAAGGAATTGTAAAGAATTTCCCAGTTTTTTTTGTTTTGTTTTTGAAATTCCTTTTTATAGTGGGTTTGAGCTGATTCTCACTGCCATGTTTGTGCCAGTCTAGACACACTTGATTCCCTTACGGAGACATATCAATACATAGGTTTTAAGATTCTTACTAGTCAGATATATTCCTCTGCGGGAAATATGGGGTTTTGAGTCCCTTTCACTGAGGAAGGTGTAGGTCTTGTCTATTCCATAGTTGGTTTTTGGAACGGTACCTGTGCTTATATCAAACTCTGGTTTTATGCATCACCCCACCTCTCCTTCCCCCTTAAGCAGGCATAAGAGTGTTTTCTAAATGTGAGACACTGTTCTCTTTCCTAACTCAGTTCAAGTGTAGCCATGTTTACAGGATCTTCATAAGTGATATCTTAGGATAAGTTTCTTTTTCTGTGTGACTTATTTCACTTAGAATCATCGTACCTGAATCCACCCATTTTGCTGCTACTGGTCTTATGGCATTGATTTCATGGCTGAGGGATATTCCATCGTACGTAAGTACCACAATTTTTTGAACCATTTTTATATTTCCTGGGATATTTAAGGTGTACCCAAGTTGAGGTCCTTGTAAGCAGTGCAGCCCTAAATTTTGGGGTGGCTGTGTCTTTTTGATTTTCAGTTTTCCCAAGGTATATTCCCTAGACTGGAAGTGCCCTTGGCTCTGTAGCTCTGTTGTTTACTTGTTTTAGGGAACACAATGCACGCCTCCAGAGAGGCAGTTGGCAATTTACATCCCGCCCATCAGCATAACAAGGCTCCCTGTTCTCCAGGGCCTGTCTTGCCTTTCTGGTTTTTACACATTTTGTGGATGTCCCTTTTGACCGGTGGAAAGTGATACTTCTTTGTAGTGCAGATTTGCATTGCCCGCTTGCTTGCTTGGCCAAAAAGGGTGTATGCGTTTTCTCCTGAATATATTCAGGAGAAAACGCATACGCCCTTTTGGGCCAAGTGCATCATTGTCGAAGTTGTGCCCCTCTTCCTGTGCTTTAAAGGCGATTCCAACGTACCTCTGGAAATCTGTTTCCTGCTATTCTGCCTCGCTTTCAAGTCCGCCTCGTTGCCTTCCCTCAACAGATTTTTGGATGATAGTTGTCCTTTATTACTCGGCCAGTTTGTGAATTGCTGTGCCCCTGAGCTCCATTTTTCAACTCGTTTTTGGTGAGCTGACCGCAAGTCCAAAATTTTGGTTCAGGATCTATACTGATTCCCGGTGGGTGGCTGAGACTTTGGTTAATTCTTCTTCCTGCCGGGAAATTACAGTGATATGTGCCCGTCCAAATGCCTAACAGCTACTCTCTCATTGGTTCTCCCTCTTCCCTTTCATCCTCTGCCAAATTGGCAACCTGTGCGAACCAGGAGGTTAAAGGGGCTGTCTCTCCAAGTTGGGAGGTTGATAATAAAGCAGATGGAAAGTCAAACCGGAGCACCAGGAGAGGGACTATTCGTTGAGTTTTAGAAACCTTTCGTATTCACAGTGTGTCCGTTCTCTAGGATTCCCGTACATGTTATATCTGTAGTAATATTCCCTTCAACCTGGAGAGTTGGGACCCATGGAATGTGTGCCATGCATTATTGCTTTAAAGGGTCTGCATTTGCTCACCCAATCTCACCAATCCTCTCAGTCCCAAGTGTCCAGCCTTATGCCACATCCAGCTGTCATTGTAGATAGGGTCATTTCAGGTTTCATCAGAGACCCTGAAGGAATTGTAAAGAATTTCCCAGTTTTTTTTGTTTTATTTTTGAAATTCCTTTTTATAGTGGGTTTGAGCTGATTCTCGCTGCCATATTTATCCCAGTCTAGACACACTTGATTCCCTTACTGAGACATATCAATACATAGGTTTTAAGATTCTTACTAGTCAGATATATTCCTCTGCGGGAAATATGGGGTTTTGAGTCCCTTTCACTGAGGAAGGTGTAGGTCTTGTCTATTCCATAGTTGGTTTTTGGAACGGTACCTGTGCTTATATCAAACTCTGGTTTTATGCATCACCCCACCTCTCCTTCCCCCTTAAGCAGGCATAAGAGTGTTTTCTAAATGTGAGACACTGTTCTCTTTCCTAACTCAGTTCAAGTGTAGCCATGTTTACAGGATCTTCATAAGTGATATCTTAGGATAAGTTTCTTTTTCTGTGTGACTTATTTCACTTAGAATCATCGTACCTGAATCCACCCATTTTGCTGCTACTGGTCTTATGACATTGATTTCATGGCTGAGGGATATTCCATCGTACGTAAGTACCACAATTTTTTGAACCATTTTTATATTTCCTGGGATATTTAAGGTGTACCCAAGTTGAGGTCCTTGTAAGCAGTGCAGCCCTAAATTTTGGGGTGGCTGTGTATTTTTGATTTTCAGTTTTCCCAAGGTATATTCCCTAGACTGGAAGTGCCCTTGGCTCTGTAGCTCTGTTGTTTACTTGTTTTAGGGAACACAATGCACGCCTCCAGAGAGGCAGTTGGCAATTTACATCCCGCCCATCAGCATAACAAGGCTCCCTGTTCTCCAGGGCCTGTCTTGCCTTTCTGGTTTTTACACATTTTGTGGATGTCCCTTTTGACCGGTGGGAAGTGATACTTCTTTGTAGTGCAGATTTGCATTGCCCGCTTGCTTGCTTGGCCAAAAAGGGCGTATGCGTTTTCTCCTGAATATATTCAGGAGAAAACGCATACGCCCTTTTTGGCCAAGTGCATCATTGTCGAAGTTGTGCCCCTCTTCCTGTGCTTTAAAGGCGATTCCAACGTACCTCTGGAAATCTGTTTCCTGCTATTCTGCTTCGCTTTCAAGTCCGCCTCGTTGCCTTCCCTCAACAGATTTTTGGACGATAGTTGTCCTTTATTACTCGGCCAGTTTGTGAATTGCTGTGCCCCTGAGCTCCATTTTTCAACTCGTTTTTGGTGAGCTGACCGCAAGTCCAAAATTTTGGTTCAGGATCTATACTGATTCCCGGTGGGTGGCTGAGACTTTGGTTAATTCTTCTTCCTGCCGGGAAATTACAGTGATATGTGCCCGTCCAAATGCCTAACAGCTACTCTCTCATTGGTTCTCCCTCTTCCCTTTCATCCTCTGCCAAATTGGCAACCTGTGCGAACCAGGAGGTTAAAGGGGCTGTCTCTCCAAGTTGGGAGGTTGATAATAAAGCAGATGGAAAGTCAAACCGGAGCACCAGGAGAGGGACTATTCGTTGAGTTTTAGAAACCTTTCGTATTCACAGTGTGTCCGTTCTCTAGGATTCCCATACATGTTATATCTGTAGTAATATTCCCTTCAACCTGGAGAGTTGGGACCCATGGAATGTGTGCCATGCATTATTGCTTTAAAGGGTCTGCATTTGCTCACCCAATCTCACCAATCCTCTCAGTCCCAAGTGTCCAGCCTTATGCCACATCCAGCTGTCATTGTAGATAGGGTCATTTCAGGTTTCATCAGAGACCCTGAAGGAATTGTAAAGAATTTCCCAGTTTTTTTTGTTTTATTTTTGAAATTCCTTTTTATAGTGGGTTTGAGCTGATTCTCGCTGCCATATTTATCCCAGTCTAGACACACTTGATTCCCTTACGGAGACATATCAATACATAGGTTTTAAGATTCTTACTAGTCAGATATATTCCTCTGCGGGAAATATGGGGTTTTGAGTCCCTTTCACTGAGGAAGGTGTAGGTCTTGTCTATTCCATAGTTGGTTTTTGGAACGGTACCTGTGCTTATATCAAACTCTGGTTTTATGCATCACCCCACCTCTCCTTCCCCCTTAAGCAGGCATAAGAGTGTTTTCTAAATGTGAGACACTGTTCTCTTTCCTAACTCAGTTCAAGTGTAGCCATGTTTACAGGATCTTCATAAGTGATATCTTATGATAAGTTTCTTTTTCTGTGTGACTTATTTCACTTAGAATCATCGTACCTGAATCCACCCATTTTGCTGCTACTGGTCTTATGACATTGATTTCATGGCTGAGGGATATTCCATCGTACGTAAGTACCACAATTTTTTGAACCATTTTTATATTTCCTGGGATATTTAAGGTGTACCCAAGTTGAGGTCCTTGTAAGCAGTGCAGCCCTAAATTTTGGGGTGGCTGTGTATTTTTGATTTTCAGTTTTCCCAAGGTATATTCCCTAGACTGGAAGTGCCCTTGGCTCTGTAGCTCTGTTGTTTACTTGTTTTAGGGAACACAATGCACGCCTCCAGAGAGGCAGTTGGCAATTTACATCCCGCCCATCAGCATAACAAGGCTCCCTGTTCTCCAGGGCCTGTCTTGCCTTTCTGGTTTTTACACATTTTGTGGATGTCCCTTTTGACCGGTGGGAAGTGATACTTCTTTGTAGTGCAGATTTGCATTGCCCGCTTGCTTGCTTGGCCAAAAAGGGCGTATGCGTTTTCTCCTGAATATATTCAGGAGAAAACGCATACGCCCTTTTTGGCCAAGTGCATCATTGTCGAAGTTGTGCCCCTCTTCCTGTGCTTTAAAGGCGATTCCAACGTACCTCTGGAAATCTGTTTCCTGCTATTCTGCCTCGCTTTCAAGTCCGCCTCGTTGCCTTCCCTCAACAGATTTTTGGACGATAGTTGTCCTTTATTACTCGGCCAGTTTGTGAATTGCTGTGCCCCTGAGCTCCATTTTTCAACTCGTTTTTGGTGAGCTGACCGCAAGTCCAAAATTTTGGTTCAGGATCTATACTGATTCCCGGTGGGTGGCTGAGACTTTGGTTAATTCTTCTTCCTGCCGGGAAATTACAGTGATATGTGCCCGTCCAAATGCCTAACAGCTACTCTCTCATTGGTTCTCCCTCTTCCCTTTCATCCTCTGCCAAATTGGCAACCTGTGCGAACCAGGAGGTTAAAGGGGCTGTCTCTCCAAGTTGGGAGGTTGATAATAAAGCAGATGGAAAGTCAAACCGGAGCACCAGGAGAGGGACTATTCGTTGAGTTTTAGAAACCTTTCGTATTCACAGTGTGTCCGTTCTCTAGGATTCCCATACATGTTATATCTGTAGTAATATTCCCTTCAACCTGGAGAGTTGGGACCCATGGAATGTGTGCCATGCATTATTGCTTTAAAGGGTCTGCATTTGCTCACCCAATCTCACCAATCCTCTCAGTCCCAAGTGTCCAGCCTTATGCCACATCCAGCTGTCATTGTAGATAGGGTCATTTCAGGTTTCATCAGAGACCCTGAAGGAATTGTAAAGAATTTCCCAGTTTTTTTTGTTTTATTTTTGAAATTCCTTTTTATAGTGGGTTTGAGCTGATTCTCGCTGCCATATTTATCCCAGTCTAGACACACTTGATTCCCTTACGGAGACATATCAATACATAGGTTTTAAGATTCTTACTAGTCAGATATATTCCTCTGCGGGAAATATGGGGTTTTGAGTCCCTTTCACTGAGGAAGGTGTAGGTCTTGTCTATTCCATAGTTGGTTTTTGGAACGGTACCTGTGCTTATATCAAACTCTGGTTTTATGCATCACCCCACCTCTCCTTCCCCCTTAAGCAGGCATAAGAGTGTTTTCTAAATGTGAGACACTGTTCTCTTTCCTAACTCAGTTCAAGTGTAGCCATGTTTACAGGATCTTCATAAGTGATATCTTAGGATAAGTTTCTTTTTCTGTGTGACTTATTTCACTTAGAATCATCGTACCTGAATCCACCCATTTTGCTGCTACTGGTCTTATGACATTGATTTCATGGCTGAGGGATATTCCATCGTACGTAAGTACCACAATTTTTTGAACCATTTTTATATTTCCTGGGATATTTAAGGTGTACCCAAGTTGAGGTCCTTGTAAGCAGTGCAGCCCTAAATTTTGGGGTGGCTGTGTATTTTTGATTTTCAGTTTTCCCAAGGTATATTCCCTAGACTGGAAGTGCCCTTGGCTCTGTAGCTCTGTTGTTTACTTGTTTTAGGGAACACAATGCACGCCTCCAGAGAGGCAGTTGGCAATTTACATCCCGCCCATCAGCATAACAAGGCTCCCTGTTCTCCAGGGCCTGTCTTGCCTTTCTGGTTTTTACACATTTTGTGGATGTCCCTTTTGACCGGTGGGAAGTGATACTTCTTTGTAGTGCAGATTTGCATTGCCCGCTTGCTTGCTTGGCCAAAAAGGGCGTATGCGTTTTCTCCTGAATATATTCAGGAGAAAACGCATACGCCCTTTTTGGCCAAGTGCATCATTGTCGAAGTTGTGCCCCTCTTCCTGTGCTTTAAAGGCGATTCCAACGTACCTCTGGAAATCTGTTTCCTGCTATTCTGCCTCGCTTTCAAGTCCGCCTCGTTGCCTTCCCTCAACAGATTTTTGGACGATAGTTGTCCTTTATTACTCGGCCAGTTTGTGAATTGCTGTGCCCCTGAGCTCCATTTTTCAACTCGTTTTTGGTGAGCTGACCGCAAGTCCAAAATTTTGGTTCAGGATCTATACTGATTCCCGGTGGGTGGCTGAGACTTTGGTTAATTCTTCTTCCTGCCGGGAAATTACAGTGATATGTGCCCGTCCAAATGCCTAACAGCTACTCTCTCATTGGTTCTCCCTCTTCCCTTTCATCCTCTGCCAAATTGGCAACCTGTGCGAACCAGGAGGTTAAAGGGGCTGTCTCTCCAAGTTGGGAGGTTGATAATAAAGCAGATGGAAAGTCAAACCGGAGCACCAGGAGAGGGACTATTCGTTGAGTTTTAGAAACCTTTCGTATTCACAGTGTGTCCGTTCTCTAGGATTCCCATACATGTTATATCTGTAGTAATATTCCCTTCAACCTGGAGAGTTGGGACCCATGGAATGTGTGCCATGCATTATTGCTTTAAAGGGTCTGCATTTGCTCACCCAATCTCACCAATCCTCTCAGTCCCAAGTGTCCAGCCTTATGCCACATCCAGCTGTCATTGTAGATAGGGTCATTTCAGGTTTCATCAGAGACCCTGAAGGAATTGTAAAGAATTTCCCAGTTTTTTTTGTTTTATTTTTGAAATTCCTTTTTATAGTGGGTTTGAGCTGATTCTCGCTGCCATATTTATCCCAGTCTAGACACACTTGATTCCCTTACGGAGACATATCAATACATAGGTTTTAAGATTCTTACTAGTCAGATATATTCCTCTGCGGGAAATATGGGGTTTTGAGTCCCTTTCACTGAGGAAGGTGTAGGTCTTGTCTATTCCATAGTTGGTTTTTGGAACGGTACCTGTGCTTATATCAAACTCTGGTTTTATGCATCACCCCACCTCTCCTTCCCCCTTAAGCAGGCATAAGAGTGTTTTCTAAATGTGAGACACTGTTCTCTTTCCTAACTCAGTTCAAGTGTAGCCATGTTTACAGGATCTTCATAAGTGATATCTTAGGATAAGTTTCTTTTTCTGTGTGACTTATTTCACTTAGAATCATCGTACCTGAATCCACCCATTTTGCTTCTACTGGTCTTATGACATTGATTTCATGGCTGAGGGATATTCCATCGTACGTAAGTACCACAATTTTTTGAACCATTTTTATATTTCCTGGGATATTTAAGGTGTACCCAAGTTGAGGTCCTTGTAAGCAGTGCAGCCCTAAATTTTGGGGTGGCTGTGTATTTTTGATTTTCAGTTTTCCCAAGGTATATTCCCTAGACTGGAAGTGCCCTTGGCTCTGTAGCTCTGTTGTTTACTTGTTTTAGGGAACACAATGCACGCCTCCAGAGAGGCAGTTGGCAATTTACATCCCGCCCATCAGCATAACAAGGCTCCCTGTTCTCCAGGGCCTGTCTTGCCTTTCTGGTTTTTACACATTTTGTGGATGTCCCTTTTGACCGGTGGGAAGTGATACTTCTTTGTAGTGCAGATTTGCATTGCCCGCTTGCTTGCTTGGCCAAAAAGGGCGTATGCGTTTTCTCCTGAATATATTCAGGAGAAAACGCATACGCCCTTTTTGGCCAAGTGCATCATTGTCGAAGTTGTGCCCCTCTTCCTGTGCTTTAAAGGCGATTCCAACGTACCTCTGGAAATCTGTTTCCTGCTATTCTGCCTCGCTTTCAAGTCCGCCTCGTTGCCTTCCCTCAACAGATTTTTGGACGATAGTTGTCCTTTATTACTCGGCCAGTTTGTGAATTGCTGTGCCCCTGAGCTCCATTTTTCAACTCGTTTTTGGTGAGCTGACCGCAAGTCCAAAATTTTGGTTCAGGATCTATACTGATTCCCGGTGGGTGGCTGAGACTTTGGTTAATTCTTCTTCCTGCCGGGAAATTACAGTGATATGTGCCCGTCCAAATGCCTAACAGCTACTCTCTCATTGGTTCTCCCTCTTCCCTTTCATCCTCTGCCAAATTGGCAACCTGTGCGAACCAGGAGGTTAAAGGGGCTGTCTCTCCAAGTTGGGAGGTTGATAATAAAGCAGATGGAAAGTCAAACCGGAGCACCAGGAGAGGGACTATTCGTTGAGTTTTAGAAACCTTTCGTATTCACAGTGTGTCCGTTCTCTAGGATTCCCATACATGTTATATCTGTAGTAATATTCCCTTCAACCTGGAGAGTTGGGACACATGGAATGTGTGCCATGCATTATTGCTTTAAAGGGTCTGCATTTGCTCACCCAATCTCACCAATCCTCTCAGTCCCAAGTGTCCAGCCTTATGCCACATCCAGCTGTCATTGTAGATAGGGTCATTTCAGGTTTCATCAGAGACCCTGAAGGAATTGTAAAGAATTTCCCAGTTTTTTTTGTTTTGTTTTTGAAATTCCTTTTTATAGTGGGTTTGAGCTGATTCTCGCTGCCATGTTTGTGCCAGTCTAGACACACTTGATTCCCTTACGGAGACATATCAATACATAGGTTTTAAGATTCTTACTAGTCAGATATATTCCTCTGCGGGAAATATGGGGTTTTGAGTCCCTTTCACTGAGGAAGGTGTAGGTCTTGTCTATTCCATAGTTGGTTTTTGGAACGGTACCTGTGCTTATATCAAACTCTGGTTTTATGCATCACCCCACCTCTCCTTCCCCCTTAAGCAGGCATAAGAGTGTTTTCTAAATGTGAGACACTGTTCTCTTTCCTAACTCAGTTCAAGTGTAGCCATGTTTACAGGATCTTCATAAGTGATATCTTAGGATAAGTTTCTTTTTCTGTGTGACTTATTTCACTTAGAATCATCGTACCTGAATCCACCCATTTTGCTGCTACTGGTCTTATGACATTGATTTCATGGCTGAGGGATATTCCATCGTACGTAAGTACCACAATTTTTTGAACCATTTTTATATTTCCTGGGATATTTAAGGTGTATCCAAGTTGAGGTCCTTGTAAGCAGTGCAGCCCTAAATTCTGGGGTGGCTGTGTCTTTTTGATTTTCAGTTTTCCCAAGGTATATTCCCTAGACTGGAAGTGCCCTTGGCTCTGTAGCTCTGTTGTTTACTTGTTTTAGGGAACACAATGCACTCCTCCAGAGAGGCAGTTGGCAATTTACATCCCGCCCATCAGCATAACAAGGCTCCCTGTTCTCCAGGGCCTGTCTTGCCTTTCTGGTTTGTACACATTTTGTGGATGTCCCTTTTGACCGGTGGGAAGTGATACTTCTTTGTAGTGCAGATTTGCATTGCCCGCTTGCTTGCTCGGCCAAAAAGGGCGTATGCGTTTTCTCCTGAATATATTCAGGAGAAAACGCATACGCCCTTTTTGGCCAAGTGCATCATTGTCGAAGTTGTGCCCCTCTTCCTGTGCTTTAAAGGCGATTCCAACGTACCTCTGGAAATCTGTTTCCTGCTATTCTGCCTCGCTTTCAAGTCCGCCTCATTGCCTTCCCTCAACAGATTTTTGGACGATAGTTGTCCTTTATTACTCGGCCAGTTTGTGAATTGCTGTGCCCCTGAGCTCCATTTTTCAACTCGTTTTTGGTGAGCTGACCGCAAGTCCAAAATTTTGGTTCAGGATCTATACTGATTCCCGGTGGGTGGCTGAGACTTTGGTTAATTCTTCTTCCTGCCGGGAAATTACAGTGATATGTGCCCGTCCAAATGCCTAACAGCTACTCTCTCATTGGTTCTCCCTCTTCCCTTTCATCCTCTGCCAAATTGGCAACCTGTGCGAACCAGGAGGTTAAAGGGGCTGTCTCTCCAAGTTGGGAGGTTGATAATAAAGCAGATGGAAAGTCAAACCGGAGCACCAGGAGAGGGACTATTCGTTGAGTTTTAGAAACCTTTCGTATTCACAGTGTGTCCGTTCTCTAGGATTCCCGTACATGTTATATCTGTAGTAATATTCCCTTCAAACTGGAGAGTTGGGACACATGGAATGTGTGCCATGCATTATTGCTTTAAAGGGTCTGCATTTGCTCACCCAATCTCACCAATCCTCTCAGTCCCAAGTGTCCAGCCTTATGCCACATCCAGCTGTCATTGTAGATAGGGTCATTTCAGGTTTCATCAGAGACCCTGAAGGAATTGTAAAGAATTTCCCAGTTTTTTTTTGTTTTGTTTTTGAAATTCCTTTTTATATAGGGTTTGAGCTGATTCTCGCTGCCATGTTTGTGCCAGTCTAGACACACTTGATTCCCTTACGGAGACATATCAATACATAGGTTTTAAGATTCTTACTAGTCAGATATATTCCTCTGCGGGAAATATGGGGTTTTGAGTCCCTTTCACTGAGGAAGGTGTAGGTCTTGTCTATTCCATAGTTGGTTTTTGGAACGGTACCTGTGCTTATATCAAACTCTGGTTTTATGCATCACCCCACCTCTCCTTCCCCCTTAAGCAGGCATAAGAGTGTTTTCTAAATGTGAGACACTGTTCTCTTTCCTAACTCAGTTCAAGTGTAGCCATGTTTACAGGATCTTCATAAGTGATATCTTATGATAAGTTTCTTTTTCTGTGTGACTTATTTCACTTAGAATCATCGTACCTGAATCCACCCATTTTGCTGCTACTGGTCTTATGACATTGATTTCATGGCTGAGGGATATTCCATCGTACGTAAGTACCACAATTTTTTGAACCATTTTTATATTTCCTGGGATATTTAAGGTGTACCCAAGTTGAGGTCCTTGTAAGCAGTGCAGCCCTAAATTTTGGGGTGGCTGTGTCTTTTTGATTTTCAGTTTTCCCAAGGTATATTCCCTAGACTGGAAGTGCCCTTGGCTCTGTAGCTCTGTTGTTTACTTGTTTTAGGGAACACAATGCACGCCTCCAGAGAGGCAGTTGGCAATTTACATCCCGCCCATCAGCATAACAAGGCTCCCTGTTCTCCAGGGCCTGTCTTGCCTTTCTGGTTTTTACACATTTTGTGGATGTCCCTTTTGACCGGTGGGAAGTGATACTTCTTTGTAGTGCAGATTTGCATTGCCCGCTTGCTTGCTTGGCCAAAAAGGGCGTATGCGTTTTCTCCTGAATATATTCAGGAGAAAACGCATACGCCCTTTTTGGCCAAGTGCATCATTGTCGAAGTTGTGCCCCTCTTCCTGTGCTTTAAAGGCGATTCCAACGTACCTCTGGAAATCTGTTTCCTGCTATTCTGCCTCGCTTTCAAGTCCGCCTCGTTGCCTTCCCTCAACAGATTTTTGGACGATAGTTGTCCTTTATTACTCGGCCAGTTTGTGAATTGCTGTGCCCCTGAGCTCCATTTTTCAACTCGTTTTTGGTGAGCTGACCGCAAGTCCAAAATTTTGGTTCAGGATGTATACTGATTCCCGGTGGGTGGCTGAGACTTTGGTTAATTCTTCTTCCTGCCGGGAAATTACAGTGATATGTGCCCGTCCAAATGCCTAACAGCTACTCTCTCATTGGTTCTCCCTCTTCCCTTTCATCCTCTGCCAAATTGGCAACCTGTGCGAACCAGGAGGTTAAAGGGGCTGTCTCTCCAAGTTGGGAGGTTGATAATAAAGCAGATGGAAAGTCAAACCGGAGCACCAGGAGAGGGACTATTCGTTGAGTTTTAGAAACCTTTCGTATTCACAGTGTGTCCGTTCTCTAGGATTCCCGTACATGTTATATCTGTAGTAATATTCCCTTCAACCTGGAGAGTTGGGACCCATGGAATGTGTGCCATGCATTATTGCTTTAAAGGGTCTGCATTTGCTCACCCAATCTCACCAATCCTCTCAGTCCCAAGTGTCCAGCCTTATGCCACATCCAGCTGTCATTGTAGATAGGGTCATTTCAGGTTTCATCAGAGACCCTGAAGGAATTGTAAAGAATTTCCCAGTTTTTTTGTTTTATTTTTGAAATTCCTTTTTATAGTGGGTTTGAGCTGATTCTCGCTGCCATATTTATCCCAGTCTAGACACACTTGATTCCCTTACGGAGACATATCAATACATAGGTTTTAAGATTCTTACTTTACTAGTCAGATATATTCCTTTGCGGGAAATATGGGGTTTTGAGTCCCTTTCACTGAGGAAGGTGTAGGTCTTGTCTATTCCATAGTTGGTTTTTGGAACGGTACCTGTGCTTATATCAAACTCTGGTTTTATGCATCACCCCACCTCTCCTTCCCCCTTAAGCAGGCATAAGAGTGTTTTCTAAATGTGAGACACTGTTCTCTTTCCTAACTCAGTTCAAGTGTAGCCATGTTTACAGGATCTTCATAAGTGATATCTTATGATAAGTTTCTTTTTCTGTGTGACTTATTTCACTTAGAATCATCGTACCTGAATCCACCCATTTTGCTGCTACTGGTCTTATGACATTGATTTCATGGCTGAGGGATATTCCATCGTACGTAAGAACCACAATTTTTTGAACCATTTTTATATTTCCTGGGATATTTAAGGTGTACCCAAGTTGAGGTCCTTGTAAGCAGTGCAGCCCTAAATTTTGGGGTGGCTGTGTCTTTTTGATTTTCAGTTTTCCCAAGGTATATTCCCTAGACTGGAAGTGCCCTTGGCTCTGTAGCTCTGTTGTTTACTTGTTTTAGGGAACACAATGCACTCCTCCAGAGAGGCAGTTGGCAATTTACATCCCGCCCATCAGCATAACAAGGCTCCCTGTTCTCCAGGGCCTGTCTTGCCTTTCTGGTTTTTACACATTTTGTGGATGTCCCTTTTGACCGGTGGGAAGTGATACTTCTTTGTAGTGCAGATTTGCATTGCCCGCTTGCTTGCTTGGCCAAAAAGGGCGTATGCGTTTTCTCCTGAATATATTCAGGAGAAAACGCATACGCCCTTTTTGGCCAAGTGCATCATTGTCGAAGTTGTGCCCCTCTTCCTGTGCTTTAAAGGCGATTCCAACGTACCTCTGGAAATCTGTTTCCTGCTATTCTGCCTCGCTTTCAAGTCCGCCTCGTTGCCTTCCCTCAACAGATTTTTGGACGATAGTTGTCCTTTATTACTCGGCCAGTTTGTGAATTGCTGTGCCCCTGAGCTCCATTTTTCAACTCGTTTTTGGTGAGCTGACCGCAAGTCCAAAATTTTGGTTCAGGATCTATACTGATTCCCGGTGGGTGGCTGAGACTTTGGTTAATTCTTCTTCCTGCCGGGAAATTACAGTGATATGTGCCCGTCCAAATACCTAACAGCTACTCTCTCATTGGTTCTCCCTCTTCCCTTTCATCCTCTGCCAAATTGGCAACCTGTGCGAACCAGGAGGTTAAAGGGGCTGTCTCTCCAAGTTGGGAGGTTGATAATAAAGCAGATGGAAAGTCAAACCGGAGCACCAGGAGAGGGACTATTCGTTGAGTTTTAGAAACCTTTCGTATTCACAGTGTGTCCGTTCTCTAGGATTCCCGTACATGTTATATCTGTAGTAATATTCCCTTCAACCTGGAGAGTTGGGACCCATGGAATGTGTGCCATGCATTATTGCTTTAAAGGGTCTGCATTTGCTCACCCAATCTCACCAATCCTCTCAGTCCCAAGTGTCCAGCCTTATGCCACATCCAGCTGTCATTGTAGATAGGGTCATTTCAGGTTTCATCAGAGACCCTGAAGGAATTGTAAAGAATTTCCCAGTTTTTTTGTTTTATTTTTGAAATTCCTTTTTATAGTGGGTTTGAGCTGATTCTCGCTGCCATATTTATCCCAGTCTAGACACACTTGATTCCCTTACGGAGACATATCAATACATAGGTTTTAAGATTCTTACTAGTCAGATATATTCCTCTGCGGGAAATATGGGGTTTTGAGTCCCTTTCACTGAGGAAGGTGTAGGTCTTGTCTATTCCATAGTTGGTTTTTGGAACGGTACCTGTGCTTATATCAAACTCTGGTTTTATGCATCACCCCACCTCTCCTTCCCCCTTAAGCAGGCATAAGAGTGTTTTCTAAATGTGAGACACTGTTCTCTTTCCTAACTCAGTTCAAGTGTAGCCATGTTTACAGGATCTTCATAAGTGATATCTTATGATAAGTTTCTTTTTCTGTGTGACTTATTTCACTTAGAATCATCGTACCTGAATCCACCCATTTTGCTGCTACTGGTCTTATGACATTGATTTCATGGCTGAGGGATATTCCATCGTACGTAAGTACCACAATTTTTTGAACCATTTTTATATTTCCTGGGATATTTAAGGTGTACCCAAGTTGAGGTCCTTGTAAGCAGTGCAGCCCTAAATTTTGGGGTGGCTGTGTCTTTTTGATTTTCAGTTTTCCCAAGGTATATTCCCTAGACTGGAAGTGCCCTTGGCTCTGTAGCTCTGTTGTTTACTTGTTTTAGGGAACACAATGCACTCCTCCAGAGAGGCAGTTGGCAATTTACATCCCACCCATCAGCATAACAAGGCTCCCTGTTCTCCAGGGCCTGTCTTGCCTTTCTGGTTTTTACACATTTTGTGGATGTCCCTTTTGACCGGTGGGAAGTGATACTTCTTTGGAGTGCAGATTTGCATTGCCCGCTTGCTTGCTTGGCCAAAAAGGGCGTATGCGTTTTCTCCTGAATATATTCAGGAGAAAACGCATACGCCCTTTTTGGCCAAGTGCATCATTGTCGAAGTTGTGCCCCTCTTCCTGTGCTTTAAAGGCGATTCCAACGTACCTCTGGAAATCTGTTTCCTGCTATTCTGCCTCGCTTTCAAGTCCGCCTCGTTGCCTTCCCTCAACAGATTTTTGGACGATAGTTGTCCTTTATTACTCGGCCAGTTTGTGAATTGCTGTGCCCCTGAGCTCCATTTTTCAACTCGTTTTTGGTGAGCTGACCGCAAGTCCAAAATTTTGGTTCAGGATCTATACTGATTCTCGGTGGGTGGCTGAGAATTTGGTTAATTCTTCTTCCTGCCGGGAAATTACAGTGATATGTGCCCGTCCAAATGCCTAACAGCTACTCTCTCATTGGTTCTCCCTCTTCCCTTTCATCCTCTGCCAAATTGGCAACCTGTGCGAACCAGGAGGTTAAAGGGGCTGTCTCTCCAAGTTGGGAGGTTGATAATAAAGCAGATGGAAAGTCAAACCGGAGCACCAGGAGAGGGACTATTCGTTGAGTTTTAGAAACCTTTCGTATTCACAGTGTGTCCGTTCTCTAGGATTCCCGTACATGTTATATCTGTAGTAATATTCCCTTCAACCTGGAGAGTTGGGACCCATGGAATGTGTGCCATGCATTATTGCTTTAAAGGGTCTGCATTTGCTCACCCAATCTCACCAATCCTCTCAGTCCCAAGTGTCCAGCCTTATGCCACATCCAGCTGTCATTGTAGATAGGGTCATTTCAGGTTTCATCAGAGACCCTGAAGGAATTGTAAAGAATTTCCCAGTTTTTTTGTTTTATTTTTGAAATTCCTTTTTATAGTGGGTTTGAGCTGATTCTCGCTGCCATATTTATCCCAGTCTAGACACACTTGATTCCCTTACGGAGACATATCAATACATAGGTTTTAAGATTCTTACTAGTCAGATATATTCCTCTGCGGGAAATATGGGGTTTTGAGTCCCTTTCACTGAGGAAGGTGTAGGTCTTGTCTATTCCATAGTTGGTTTTTGGAACGGTACCTGTGCTTATATCAAACTCTGGTTTTATGCATCACCCCACCTCTCCTTCCCCCTTAAGCAGGCATAAGAGTGTTTTCTAAATGTGAGACACTGTTCTCTTTCCTAACTCAGTTCAAGTGTAGCCATGTTTACAGGATCTTCATAAGTGATATCTTATGATAAGTTTCTTTTTCTCTGTGACTTATTTCACTTAGAATCATCGTACCTGAATCCACCCATTTTGCTGCTACTGGTCTTATGACATTGATTTCATGGCTGAGGGATATTCCATCGTACGTAAGTACCACAATTTTTTGAACCATTTTTATATTTCCTGGGATATTTAAGGTGTACCCAAGTTGAGGTCCTTGTAAGCAGTGCAGCCCTAAATTTTGGGGTGGCTGTGTCTTTTTGATTTTCAGTTTTCCCAAGGTATATTCCCTAGACTGGAAGTGCCCTTGGCTCTGTAGCTCTGTTGTTTACTTGTTTTAGGGAACACAATGCACTCCTCCAGAGAGGCAGTTGGCAATTTACATCCCGCCCATCAGCATAACAAGGCTCTCTGTTCTCCAGGGCCTGTCTTGCCTTTCTGGTTTTTACACATTTTGTGGATGTCCCTTTTGACCGGTGGGAAGTGATACTTCTTTGTAGTGCAGATTTGCATTGCCCGCTTGCTTGCTTGGCCAAAAAGGGCGTATGCGTTTTCTCCTGAATATATTCAGGAGAAAACGCATACGCCCTTTTTGGCCAAGTGCATCATTGTCGAAGTTGTGCCCCTCTTCCTGTGCTTTAAAGGCGATTCCAACGTACCTCTGGAAATCTGTTTCCTGCTATTCTGCCTCGCTTTCAAGTCCGCCTCGTTGCCTTCCCTCAACAGATTTTTGGACGATAGTTGTCCTTTATTACTCGGCTAGTTTGTGAATTGCTGTGCCCCTGAGCTCCATTTTTCAACTCGTTTTTGGTGAGCTGACCGCAAGTCCAAAATTTTGGTTCAGGATCTATACTGATTCCCGGTGAGTGGGTGAGACTTTGGTTAATTCTTCTTCCTGCCGGGAAATTACAGTGATATGTGCCCGTCCAAATGCCTAACAGCTACTCTCTCATTGGTTCTCCCTCTTCCCTTTCATCCTCTGCCAAATTGGCAACCTGTGCGAACCAGGAGGTTAAAGGGGCTGTCTCTCCAAGTTGGGAGGTTGATAATAAAGCAGATGGAAAGTCAAACCAGAGCACCAGGAGAGGGACTATTCGTTGAGTTTTAGAAACCTTTCGTATTCACAGTGTGTCCGTTCTCTAGGATTCCCGTACATGTTATATCTGTAGTAATATTCCCTTCAACCTGGAGAGTTGGGACCCATGGAATGTGTGCCATGCATTATTGCTTTAAAGGGTCTGCATTTGCTCACCCAATCTCACCAATCCTCTCAGTCCCAAGTGTCCAGCCTTATGCCACATCCAGCTGTCATTGTAGATAGGGTCATTTCAGGTTTCATCAGAGACCCTGAAGGAATTGTAAAGAATTTCCCAGTTTTTTTGTTTTATTTTTGAAATTCCTTTTTATAGTGGGTTTGAGCTGATTCTCGCTGCCATATTTATCCCAGTCTAGACACACTTGATTCCCTTACGGAGACATATCAATACATAGGTTTTAAGATTCTTACTAGTCAGATATATTCCTCTGCGGGAAATATGGGGTTTTGAGTCCCTTTCACTGAGGAAGGTGTAGGTCTTGTCTATTCCATAGTTGGTTTTTGGAACGGTACCTGTGCTTATATCAAACTCTGGTTTTATGCATCACCCCACCTCTCCTTCCCCCTTAAGCAGGCATAAGAGTGTTTTCTAAATGTGAGACACTGTTCTCTTTCCTAACTCAGTTCAAGTGTAGCCATGTTTACAGGATCTTCATAAGTGATATCTTATGATAAGTTTCTTTTTCTCTGTGACTTATTTCACTTAGAATCATCGTACCTGAATCCACCCATTTTGCTGCTACTGGTCTTATGACATTGATTTCATGGCTGAGGGATATTCCATCGTACGTAAGTACCACAATTTTTTGAACCATTTTTATATTTCCTGGGATATTTAAGGTGTACCCAAGTTGAGGTCCTTGTAAGCAGTGCAGCCCTAAATTTTGGGGTGGCTGTGTCTTTTTGATTTTCAGTTTTCCCAAGGTATATTCCCTAGACTGGAAGTGCCCTTGGCTCTGTAGCTCTGTTGTTTACTTGTTTTAGGGAACACAATGCACTCCTCCAGAGAGGCAGTTGGCAATTTACATCCCGCCCATCAGCATAACAAGGCTCTCTGTTCTCCAGGGCCTGTCTTGCCTTTCTGGTTTTTACACATTTTGTGGATGTCCCTTTTGACCGGTGGGAAGTGATACTTCTTTGTAGTGCAGATTTGCATTGCCCGCTTGCTTGCTTGGCCAAAAAGGGCGTATGCGTTTTCTCCTGAATATATTCAGGAGAAAACGCATACGCCCTTTTTGGCCAAGTGCATCATTGTCGAAGTTGTGCCCCTCTTCCTGTGCTTTAAAGGCGATTCCAACGTACCTCTGGAAATCTGTTTCCTGCTATTCTGCCTCGCTTTCAAGTCCGCCTCGTTGCCTTCCCTCAACAGATTTTTGGACGATAGTTGTCCTTTATTACTCGGCTAGTTTGTGAATTGCTGTGCCCCTGAGCTCCATTTTTCAACTCGTTTTTGGTGAGCTGACCGCAAGTCCAAAATTTTGGTTCAGGATCTATACTGATTCCCGGTGAGTGGGTGAGACTTTGGTTAATTCTTCTTCCTGCCGGGAAATTACAGTGATATGTGCCCGTCCAAATGCCTAACAGCTACTCTCTCATTGGTTCTCCCTCTTCCCTTTCATCCTCTGCCAAATTGGCAACCTGTGCGAACCAGGAGGTTAAAGGGGCTGTCTCTCCAAGTTGGGAGGTTGATAATAAAGCAGATGGAAAGTCAAACCAGAGCACCAGGAGAGGGACTATTCGTTGAGTTTTAGAAACCTTTCGTATTCACAGTGTGTCCGTTCTCTAGGATTCCCGTACATGTTATATCTGTAGTAATATTCCCTTCAACCTGGAGAGTTGGGACCCATGGAATGTGTGCCATGCATTATTGCTTTAAAGGGTCTGCATTTGCTCACCCAATCTCACCAATCGTCTCAGTCCCAAGTGTCCAGCCTTATGCCACATCCAGCTGTCATTGTAGATAGGGTCATTTCAGGTTTCATCAGAGACCCTGAAGGAATTGTAAAGAATTTCCCAGTTTTTTTGTTTTATTTTTGAAATTCCTTTTTATAGTGGGTTTGAGCTGATTCTCGCTGCCATATTTATCCCAGTCTAGACACACTTGATTCCCTTACGGAGACATATCAATACATAGGTTTTAAGATTCTTACTAGTCAGATATATTCCTCTGCGGGAAATATGGGGTTTTGAGTCCCTTTCACTGAGGAAGGTGTAGGTCTTGTCTATTCCATAGTTGGTTTTTGGAACGGTACCTGTGCTTATATCAAACTCTGGTTTTATGCATCACCCCACCTCTCCTTCCCCCTTAAGCAGGCATAAGAGTGTTTTCTAAATGTGAGACACTGTTCTCTTTCCTAACTCAGTTCAAGTGTAGCCATGTTTACAGGATCTTCATAAGTGATATCTTATGATAAGTTTCTTTTTCTCTGTGACTTATTTCACTTAGAATCATCGTACCTGAATCCACCCATTTTGCTGCTACTGGTCTTATGACATTGATTTCATGGCTGAGGGATATTCCATCGTACGTAAGTACCACAATTTTTTGAACCATTTTTATATTTCCTGGGATATTTAAGGTGTACCCAAGTTGAGGTCCTTGTAAGCAGTGCAGCCCTAAATTTTGGGGTGGCTGTGTCTTTTTGATTTTCAGTTTTCCCAAGGTATATTCCCTAGACTGGAAGTGCCCTTGGCTCTGTAGCTCTGTTGTTTACTTGTTTTAGGGAACACAATGCACTCCTCCAGAGAGGCAGTTGGCAATTTACATCCCGCCCATCAGCATAACAAGGCTCTCTGTTCTCCAGGGCCTGTCTTGCCTTTCTGGTTTTTACACATTTTGTGGATGTCCCTTTTGACCGGTGGGAAGTGATACTTCTTTGTAGTGCAGATTTGCATTGCCCGCTTGCTTGCTTGGCCAAAAAGGGCGTATGCGTTTTCTCCTGAATATATTCAGGAGAAAACGCATACGCCCTTTTTGGCCAAGTGCATCATTGTCGAAGTTGTGCCCCTCTTCCTGTGCTTTAAAGGCGATTCCAACGTACCTCTGGAAATCTGTTTCCTGCTATTCTGCCTCGCTTTCAAGTCCGCCTCGTTGCCTTCCCTCAACAGATTTTTGGACGATAGTTGTCCTTTATTACTCGGCCAGTTTGTGAATTGCTGTGCCCCTGAGCTCCATTTTTCAACTCGTTTTTGGTGAGCTGACCGCAAGTCCAAAATTTTGGTTCAGGATCTATACTGATTCCCGGTGAGTGGGTGAGACTTTGGTTAATTCTTCTTCCTGCCGGGAAATTACAGTGATATGTGCCCGTCCAAATGCCTAACAGCTACTCTCTCATTGGTTCTCCCTCTTCCCTTTCATCCTCTGCCAAATTGGCAACCTGTGCGAACCAGGAGGTTAAAGGGGCTGTCTCTCCAAGTTGGGAGGTTGATAATAAAGCAGATGGAAAGTCAAACCAGAGCACCAGGAGAGGGACTATTCGTTGAGTTTTAGAAACCTTTCGTATTCACAGTGTGTCCGTTCTCTAGGATTCCCGTACATGTTATATCTGTAGTAATATTCCCTTCAACCTGGAGAGTTGGGACCCATGGAATGTGTGCCATGCATTATTGCTTTAAAGGGTCTGCATTTGCTCACCCAATCTCACCAATCCTCTCAGTCCCAAGTGTCCAGCCTTATGCCACATCCAGCTGTCATTGTAGATAGGGTCATTTCAGGTTTCATCAGAGACCCTGAAGGAATTGTAAAGAATTTCCCAGTTTTTTTGTTTTATTTTTGAAATTCCTTTTTATAGTGGGTTTGAGCTGATTCTCGCTGCCATATTTATCCCAGTCTAGACACACTTGATTCCCTTACGGAGACATATCAATACATAGGTTTTAAGATTCTTACTTTACTAGTCAGATATATTCCTCTGCGGGAAATATGGGGTTTTGAGTCCCTTTCACTGAGGAAGGTGTAGGTCTTGTCTATTCCATAGTTGGTTTTTGGAACGGTACCTGTGCTTATATCAAACTCTGGTTTTATGCATCACCCCACCTCTCCTTCCCCCTTAAGCAGGCATAAGAGTGTTTTCTAAATGTGAGACACTGTTCTCTTTCCTAACTCAGTTCAAGTTTAGCCATGTTTACAGGATCTTCATAAGTGATATCTTATGATAAGTTTCTTTTTCTGTGTGACTTATTTCACTTAGAATCATCGTACCTGAATCCACCCATTTTGCTGCTACTGGTCTTATGACATTGATTTCATGGCTGAGGGATATTCCATCGTACGTAAGTACCACAATTTTTTGAACTATTTTTATATTTCCTGGGATATTTAAGGTGTACCCAAGTTGAGGTCCTTGTAAGCAGTGCAGCCCTAAATTTTGGGGTGGCTGTGTCTTTTTGATTTTCAGTTTTCCCAAGGTATATTCCCTAGACTGGAAGTGCCCTTGGCTCTGTAGCTCTGTTGTTTACTTGTTTTAGGGAACACAATGCACTCCTCCAGAGAGGCAGTTGGCAATTTACATCCCGCCCATCAGCATAACAAGGCTCCCTGTTCTCCAGGGCCTGTCTTGCCTTTCTGGTTTTTACACATTTTGTGGATGTCCCTTTTGACCGGTGGGAAGTGATACTTCTTTGTAGTGCAGATTTGCATTGCCCGCTTGCTTGCTTGGCCAAAAAGGGCGTATGCGTTTTCTCCTGAATATATTCAGGAGAAAACGCATACGCCCTTTTTGGCCAAGTGCATCATTGTCGAAGTTGTGCCCCTCTTCCTGTGCTTTAAAGGCGATTCCAACGTACCTCTGGAAATCTGTTTCCTGCTATTCTGCCTCGCTTTCAAGTCCGCCTCGTTGCCTTCCCTCAACAGATTTTTGGACGATAGTTGTCCTTTATTACTCGGCCAGTTTGTGAATTGCTGTGCCCCTGAGCTCCATTTTTCAACTCGTTTTTGGTGAGCTGACCGCAAGTCCAAAATTTTGGTTCAGGATCTATACTGATTCCCGGTGGGTGGCTGAGACTTTGGTTAATTCTTCTTCCTGCCGGGAAATTACAGTGATATGTGCCCGTCCAAATGCCTAACAGCTACTCTCTCATTGGTTCTCCCTCTTCCCTTTCATCCTCTGCCAAATTGGCAACCTGTGCGAACCAGGAGGTTAAAGGGGCTGTCTCTCCAAGTTGGGAGGTTGATAATAAAGCAGATGGAAAGTCAAACCAGAGCACCAGGAGAGGGACTATTCGTTGAGTTTTAGAAACCTTTCGTATTCACAGTGTGTCCGTTCTCTAGGATTCCCGTACATGTTATATCTGTAGTAATATTCCCTTCAACCTGGAGAGTTGGGACCCATGGAATGTGTGCCATGCATTATTGCTTTAAAGGGTCTGCATTTGCTCACCCAATCTCACCAATCCTCTCAGTCCCAAGTGTCCAGCCTTATGCCACATCCAGCTGTCATTGTAGATAGGGTCATTTCAGGTTTCATCAGAGACCCTGAAGGAATTGTAAAGAATTTCCCAGTTTTTTTGTTTTATTTTTGAAATTCCTTTTTATAGTGGGTTTGAGCTGATTCTCGCTGCCATATTTATCCCAGTCTAGACACACTTGATTCCCTTACGGAGACATATCAATACATAGGTTTTAAGATTCTTAATTTACTAGTCAGATATATTCCTCTGCGGGAAATATGGGGTTTTGAGTCCCTTTCACTGAGGAAGGTGTAGGTCTTGTCTATTCCATAGTTGGTTTTTGGAACGGTACCTGTGCTTATATCAAACTCTGGTTTTATGCATCACCCCACCTCTCCTTCCCCCTTAAGCAGGCATAAGAGTGTTTTCTAAATGTGAGACACTGTTCTCTTTCCTAACTCAGTTCAAGTGTAGCCATGTTTACAGGATCTTCATAAGTGATATCTTATGATAAGTTTCTTTTTCTCTGTGACTTATTTCACTTAGAATCATCGTACCTGAATCCACCCATTTTGCTGCTACTGGTCTTATGACATTGATTTCATGGCTGAGGGATATTCCATCGTACGTAAGTACCACAATTTTTTGAACCATTTTTATATTTCCTGGGATATTTAAGGTGTACCCAAGTTGAGGTCCTTGTAAGCAGTGCAGCCCTAAATTTTGGGGTGGCTGTGTCTTTTTGATTTTCAGTTTTCCCAAGGTATATTCCCTAGACTGGAAGTGCCCTTGGCTCTGTAGCTCTGTTGTTTACTTGTTTTAGGGAACACAATGCACTCCTCCAGAGAGGCAGTTGGCAATTTACATCCCGCCCATCAGCATAACAAGGCTCCCTGTTCTCCAGGGCCTGTCTTGCCTTTCTGGTTTTTACACATTTTGTGGATGTCCCTTTTGACCGGTGGGAAGTGATACTTCTTTGTAGTGCAGATTTGCATTGCCCGCTTGCTTGCTTGGCCAAAAAGGGCGTATGCGTTTTCTCCTGAATATATTCAGGAGAAAACGCATACGCCCTTTTTGGCCAAGTGCATCATTGTCGAAGTTGTGCCCCTCTTCCTGTGCTTTAAAGGCGATTCCAACGTACCTCTGGAAATCTGTTTCCTGCTATTCTGCCTCGCTTTCAAGTCCGCCTCGTTGCCTTCCCTCAACAGATTTTTGGACGATAGTTGTCCTTTATTACTCGGCCAGTTTGTGAATTGCTGTGCCCCTGAGCTCCATTTTTCAACTCGTTTTTGGTGAGCTGACCGCAAGTCCAAAATTTTGGTTCAGGATCTATACTGATTCCCGGTGGGTGGCTGAGACTTTGGTTAATTCTTCTTCCTGCCGGGAAATTACAGTGATATGTGCCCGTCCAAATGCCTAACAGCTACTCTCTCATTGGTTCTCCCTCTTCCCTTTCATCCTCTGCCAAATTGGCAACCTGTGCGAACCAGGAGGTTAAAGGGGCTGTCTCTCCAAGTTGGGAGGTTGATAATAAAGCAGATGGAAAGTCAAACCGGAGCACCAGGAGAGGGACTATTCGTTGAGTTTTAGAAACCTTTCGTATTCACAGTGTGTCCGTTCTCTAGGATTCCCGTACATGTTATATCTGTAGTAATATTCCCTTCAACCTGGAGAGTTGGGACCCATGGAATGTGTGCCATGCATTATTGCTTTAAAGGGTCTGCATTTGCTCACCCAATCTCACCAATCCTCTCAGTCCCAAGTGTCCAGCCTTATGCCACATCCAGCTGTCATTGTAGATAGGGTCATTTCAGGTTTCATCAGAGACCCTGAAGGAATTGTAAAGAATTTCCCAGTTTTTTTGTTTTATTTTTGAAATTCCTTTTTATAGTGGGTTTGAGCTGATTCTCGCTGCCATATTTATCCCAGTCTAGACACACTTGATTCCCTTACGGAGACATATCAATACATAGGTTTTAAGATTCTTACTAGTCAGATATATTCCTCTGCGGGAAATATGGGGTTTTGAGTCCCTTTCACTGAGGAAGGTGTAGGTCTTGTCTATTCCATAGTTGGTTTTTGGAACGGTACCTGTGCTTATATCACACTCTGGTTTTATGCATCACCCCACCTCTCCTTCCCCCTTAAGCAGGCATAAGAGTGTTTTCTAAATGTGAGACACTGTTCTCTTTCCTAACTCAGTTCAAGTGTAGCCATGTTTACAGGATCTTCATAAGTGATATCTTATGATAAGTTTCTTTTTCTGTGTGACTTATTTCACTTAGAATCATCGTACCTGAATCCACCCATTTTGCTGCTACTGGTCTTATGACATTGATTTCATGGCTGAGGGATATTCCATCGTACGTAAGTACCACAATTTTTTGAACCATTTTTATATTTCCTGGGATATTTAAGGTGTACCCAAGTTGAGGTCCTTGTAAGCAGTGCAGCCCTAAATTTTGGGGTGGCTGTGTCTTTTTGATTTTCAGTTTTCCCAAGGTATATTCCCTAGACTGGAAGTGCCCTTGGCTCTGTAGCTCTGTTGTTTACTTGTTTTAGGGAACACAATGCACTCCTCCAGAGAGGCAGTTGGCAATTTACATCCCGCCCATCAGCATAACAAGGCTCCCTGTTCTCCAGGGCCTGTCTTGCCTTTCTGGTTTTTACACATTTTGTGGATGTCCCTTTTGACCGGTGGGAAGTGATACTTCTTTGTAGTGCAGATTTGCATTGCCCGCTTGTTTGCTTGGCCAAAAAGGGCGTATGCGTTTTCTCCTGAATATATTCAGGAGAAAACGCATACGCCCTTTTTGGCCAAGTGCATCATTGTCGAAGTTGTGCCCCTCTTCCTGTGCTTTAAAGGCGATTCCAACGTACCTCTGGAAATCTGTTTCCTGCTATTCTGCCTCGCTTTCAAGTCCGCCTCGTTGCCTTCCCTCAACAGATTTTTGGACGATAGTTGTCCTTTATTACTCGGCCAGTTTGTGAATTGCTGTGCCCCTGAGCTCCATTTTTCAACTCGTTTTTGGTGAGCTGACCGCAAGTCCAAAATTTTGGTTCAGGATCTATACTGATTCCCGGTGGGTGGCTGAGACTTTGGTTAATTCTTCTTCCTGCCGGGAAATTACAGTGATATGTGCCCGTCCAAATGCCTAACAGCTACTCTCTCATTGGTTCTCCCTCTTCCCTTTCATCCTCTGCCAAATTGGCAACCTGTGAGAACCAGGAGGTTAAAGGGGCTGTCTCTCCAAGTTGGGAGGTTGATAATAAAGCAGATGGAAAGTCAAACCGGAGCACCAGGAGAGGGACTATTCGTTGAGTTTTAGAAACCTTTCGTATTCACAGTGTGTCCGTTCTCTAGGATTCCCGTACATGTTATATCTGTAGTAATATTCCCTTCAACCTGGAGAGTTGGGACCCATGGAATGTGTGCCATGCATTATTGCTTTAAAGGGTCTGCATTTGCTCACCCAATCTCACCAATCCTCTCAGTCCCAAGTGTCCAGCCTTATGCCACATCCAGCTGTCATTGTAGATAGGGTCATTTCAGGTTTCATCAGAGACCCTGAAGGAATTGTAAAGAATTTCCCAGTTTTTTTGTTTTATTTTTGAAATTCCTTTTTATAGTGGGCTTGAGCTGATTCTCGCTGCCATATTTATCCCAGTCTAGACACACTTGATTCCCTTACGGAGACATATCAATACATAGGTTTTAAGATTCTTACTAGTCAGATATATTCCTCTGCGGGAAATATGGGGTTTTGAGTCCCTTTCACTGAGGAAGGTGTAGGTCTTGTCTATTCCATAGTTGGTTTTTGGAACGGTACCTGTGCTTATATCAAACTCTGGTTTTATGCATCACCCCACCTCTCCTTCCCCCTTAAGCAGGCATAAGAGTGTTTTCTAAATGTGAGACACTGTTCTCTTTCCTAACTCAGTTCAAGTTTAGCCATGTTTACAGGATCTTCATAAGTGATATCTTATGATAAGTTTCTTTTTCTGTGTGACTTATTTCACTTAGAATCATCGTACCTGAATCCACCCATTTTGCTGCTACTGGTCTTATGACATTGATTTCATGGCTGAGGGATATTCCATCGTACGTAAGTACCACAATTTTTTGAACCATTTTTATATTTCCTGAGATATTTAAGGTGTACCCAAGTTGAGGTCCTTGTAAGCAGTGCAGCCCTAAATTTTGGGGTGGCTGTGTCTTTTTGATTTTCAGTTTTCCCAAGGTATATTCCCTAGACTGGAAGTGCCCTTGGCTCTGTAGCTCTGTTGTTTACTTGTTTTAGGGAACACAGTGCACTCCTCCAGAGAGGCAGTTGGCAATTTACATCCCGCCCATCAGCATAACAAGGCTCCCTGTTCTCCAGGGCCTGTCTTGCCTTTCTGGTTTTTACACATTTTGTGGATGTCCCTTTTGACCGGTGGGAAGTGATACTTCTTTGTAGTGCAGATTTGCATTGCCCGCTTGCTTGCTTGGCCAAAAAGGGCGTATGCGTTTTCTCCTGAATATATTCAGGAGAAAACGCATACGCCGTTATTGGCCAAGTGCATCATTGTCGAAGTTGTGCCCCTCTTCCTGTGCTTTAAAGGCGATTCCAACGTACCTCTGGAAATCTGTTTCCTGCTATTCTGCCTCGCTTTCAAGTCCGCCTCATTGCCTTCCCTCAACAGATTGTTGGACGATAGTTGTCCTTTATTACTCGGCCAGTTTGTGAATTGCTGTGCCCCTGAGCTCCATTATTCAACTCGTTTTTGGTGAGCTGACCGCAAGTCCAAAATTTTGGTTCAGGATCTATACTGATTCCCGGTGGGTGGCTGAGACTTTGGTTAATTCTTCTTCCTGCCGGGAAATTACAGTGATATGTGCCCATCCAAATGCCTAACAGCTACTCTCTCATTGGTTCTCCCTCTTCCCTTTCATCCTCTGCCAAATTGGCAACCTGTGCGAACCAGGAGGTTAAAGGGGCTGTCTCTCCAAGTTGGGAGGTTGATAATAAAGCAGATGGAAAGTCAAACCGGAGCACCAGGAGAGGGACTATTCGTTGAGTTTTAGAAACCTTTCGTATTCACAGTGTGTCCGTTCTCTAGGATTCCCGTACATGTTATATCTGTAGTAATATTCCCTTCAACCTGGAGAGTTGGGACCCATGGAATGTGTGCCATGCATTATTGCTTTAAAGGGTCTGCATTTGCTCACCCAATCTCACCAATCCTCTCAGTCCCAAGTGTCCAGCCTTATGCCACATCCAGCTGTCATTGTAGATAGGGTCATTTCAGGTTTCATCAGAGACCCTGAAGGAATTGTAAAGAATTTCCCAGTTTTTTTGTTTTATTTTTGAAATTCCTTTTTATAGTGGGTTTGAGCTGATTCTCGCTGCCATATTTATCCCAGTCTAGACACACTTGATTCCCTTACGGAGACATATCAATACATAGGTTTTAAGATTCTTACTAGTCAGATATATTCCTCTGCGGGAAATATGGGGTTTTGAGTCCCTTTCACTGAGGAAGGTGTAGGTCTTGTCTATTCCATAGTTGGTTTTTGGAACGGTACCTGTGCTTATATCAAACTCTGGTTTTATGCATCACCCCACCTCTCCTTCCCCCTTAAGCAGGCATAAGAGTGTTTTCTAAATGTGAGACACTGTTCTCTTTCCTAACTCAGTTCAAGTGTAGCCATGTTTACAGGATCTTCATAAGTGATATCTTATGATAAGTTTCTTTTTCTGTGTGACTTATTTCACTTAGAATCATCGTACCTGAATCCACCCATTTTGCTGCTACTGGTCTTATGACATTGATTTCATGGCTGAGGGATATTCCATCGTACGTAAGTACCACAATTTTTTGAACCATTTTTATATTTCCTGGGATATTTAAGGTGTACCCAAGTTGAGGTCCTTGTAAGCAGTGCAGCCCTAAATTTTGGGGTGGCTGTGTCTTTTTGATTTTCAGTTTTCCCAAGGTATATTCCCTAGACTGGAAGTGCCCTTGGCTCTGTAGCTCTGTTGTTTACTTGTTTTAGGGAACACAATGCACTCCTCCAGAGAGGCAGTTGGCAATTTACATCCCGCCCATCAGCATAACAAGGCTCCCTGTTCTCCAGGGCCTGTCTTGCCTTTCTGGTTTTTACACATTTTGTGGATGTCCCTTTTGACCGGTGGGAAGTGATACTTCTTTGTAGTGCAGATTTGCATTGCCCGCTTGCTTGCTTGGCCAAAAAGGGTGTATGCGTTTTCTCCTGAATATATTCAGGAGAAAACGCATACGCACTTTTTGGCCAAGTGCATCATTGTCGAAGTTGTGCCCCTCTTCCTGTGCTTTAAAGGCGATTCCAACGTACCTCTGGAAATCTGTTTCCTGCTATTCTGCCTCGCTTTCAAGTCCGCCTCGGTGCCTTCCCTCAACAGATTTTTGGACGATAGTTGTCCTTTATTACTCGGCCAGTTTGTGAATTGCTGTGCCCCTGAGCTCCATTATTCAACTCGTTTTTGGTGAGCTGACCGCAAGTCCAAAATTTTGGTTCAGGATCTATACTGATTCCCGGTGGGTGGCTGAGACTTTGGTTAATTCTTCTTCCTGCCGGGAAATTACAGTGATATGTGCCCGTCCAAATGCCTAACAGCTACTCTCTCATTGGTTCTCCCTCTTCCCTTTCATCCTCTGCCAAATTGGCAACCTGTGCGAACCAGGAGGTTAAAGGGGCTGTCTCTCCAAGTTGGGAGGTTGATAATAAAGCAGATGGAAAGTCAAACCGGAGCACCAGGAGAGGGACTATTCGTTGAGTTTTAGAAACCTTTCGTATTCACAGTGTGTCCGTTCTCTAGGATTCCCGTACATGTTATATCTGTAGTAATATTCCCTTCAACCTGGAGAGTTGGGACCCATGGAATGTGTGCCATGCATTATTGCTTTAAAGGGTCTGCATTTGCTCACCCAATCTCACCAATCCTCTCAGTCCCAAGTGTCCAGCCTTATGCCACATCCAGCTGTCATTGTAGATAGGGTCATTTCAGGTTTCATCAGAGACCCTGAAGGAATTGTAAAGAATTTCCCAGTTTTTTTGTTTTATTTTTGAAATTCCTTTTTATAGTGGGTTTGAGCTGATTCTCGCTGCCATATTTATCCCAGTCTAGACACACTTGATTCCCTTACGGAGACATATCAATACATAGGTTTTAAGATTCTTACTAGTCAGATATATTCCTCTGCGGGAAATATGGGGTTTTGAGTCCCTTTCACTGAGGAAGGTGTAGGTCTTGTCTATTCCATAGTTGGTTTTTGGAACGGTACCTGTGCTTATATCAAACTCTGGTTTTATGCATCACCCCACCTCTCCTTCCCCCTTAAGCAGGCATAAGAGTGTTTTCTAAATGTGAGACACTGTTCTCTTTCCTAACTCAGTTCAAGTGTAGCCATGTTTACAGGATCTTCATAAGTGATATCTTATGATAAGTTTCTTTTTCTCTGTGACTTATTTCACTTAGAATCATCGTACCTGAATCCACCCATTTTGCTGCTACTGGTGTTATGACATTGATTTCATGGCTGAGGGATATTCCATCGTACGTAAGTACCACAATTTTTTGAACCATTTTTATATTTCCTGGGATATTTAAGGTGTACCCAAGTTGAGGTCCTTGTAAGCAGTGCAGCCCTAAATTTTGGGGTGGCTGTGTCTTTTTGATTTTCAGTTTTCCCAAGGTATATTCCCTAGACTGGAAGTGCCCTTGGCTCTGTAGCTCTGTTGTTTACTTGTTTTAGGGAACACAATGCACGCCTCCAGAGAGGCAGTTGGCAATTTACATCCCGCCCATCAGCATAACAAGGCTCCCTGTTCTCCAGGGCCTGTCTTGCCTTTCTGGTTTTTACACATTTTGTGGATGTCCCTTTTGACCGGTGGGAAGTGATACTTCTTTGTAGTGCAGATTTGCATTGCCCGCTTGCTTGCTTGGCCAAAAAGGGCGTATGCGTTTTCTCCTGAATATATTCAGGAGAAAACGCATACGCCCTTTTTGTCCAAGTGCATCATTGTCGAAGTTGTGCCCCTCTTCCTGTGCTTTAAAGGCGATTCCAACGTACCTCTTGAAATCTGTTTCCTGCTATTCTGCCTCGCTTTCAAGTCCGCCTCGTTGCCTTCCCTCAACAGATTTTTGGACGATAGTTGTCCTTTATTACTCGGCCAGTTTGTGAATTGCTGTGCCCCTGAGCTCCATTTTTCAACTCGTTTTTGGTGAGCTGACCTCAAGTCCAAAATTTTGGTTCAGGATCTATACTGATTCCCGGTGGGTGGCTGAGACTTTGGTTAATTCTTCTTCCTGCCGGGAAATTACAGTGATATGTGCCCGTCCAAATGCCTAACAGCTACTCTCTCATTGGTTCTCCCTCTTCCCTTTCATCCTCTGCCAAATTGGCAACCTGTGCGAACCAGGAGGTTAAAGGGGCTGTCTCTCCAAGTTGGGAGGTTGATAATAAAGCAGATGGAAAGTCAAACCGGAGCACCAGGAGAGGGACTATTCGTTGAGTTTTAGAAACCTTTCGTATTCACAGTGTGTCCGTTCTCTAGGATTCCCGTACATGTTATATCTGTAGTAATATTCCCTTCAACCTGGAGAGTTGGGACCCATGGAATGTGTGCCATGCATTATTGCTTTATAGGGTCTGCATTTGCTCACCCAATCTCACCAATCCTCTCAGTCCCAAGTGTCCAGCCTTATGCCACATCCAGCTGTCATTGTAGATAGGGTCATTTCAGGTTTCATCAGAGACCCTGAAGGAATTGTAAAGAATTTCCCAGTTTTTTTGTTTTATTTTTGAAATTCCTTTTTATAGTGGGTTTGAGCTGATTCTCGCTGCCATATTTATCCCAGTCTAGACACACTTGATTCCCTTACGGAGACATATCAATACATAGGTTTTAAGATTCTTACTAGTCAGATATATTCCTCTGCGGGAAATATGGGGTTTTGAGTCCCTTTCACTGAGGAAGGTGTAGGTCTTGTCTATTCCATAGTTGGTTTTTGGAACGGTACCTGTGCTTATATCAAACTCTGGTTTTATGCATCACCCCACCTCTCCTTCCCCCTTAAGCAGGCATAAGAGTGTTTTCTAAATGTGAGACACTGTTCTCTTTCCTAACTCAGTTCAAGTGTAGCCATGTTTACAGGATCTTCATAAGTGATATCTTATGATAAGTTTCTTTTTCTGTGTGACTTATTTCACTTAGAATCATCGTACCTGAATCCACCCATTTTGCTGCTACTGGTCTTATGACATTGATTTCATGGCTGAGGGATATTCCATCGTACGTAAGTACCACAATTTTTTGAACCATTTTTATATTTCCTGGGATATTTAAGGTGTACCCAAGTTGAGGTCCTTGTAAGCAGTGCAGCCCTAAATTTTGGGGTGGCTGTGTCTTTTTGATTTTCAGTTTTCCCAAGGTATATTCCCTAGACTGGAAGTGCCCTTGGCTCTGTAGCTCTGTTGTTTACTTGTTTTAGGGAACACAATGCACTCCTCCAGAGAGGCAGTTGGCAATTTACATCCCGCCCATCAGCATAACAAGGCTCCCTGTTCTCCAGGGCCTGTCTTGCCTTTCTGGTTTTTACACATTTTGTGGATGTCCCTTTTGACCGGTGGGAAGTGATACTTCTTTGTAGTGCAGATTTGCATTGCCAGCTTGCTTGCTTGGCCAAAAAGGGCGTATGCGTTTTCTCCTGAATATATTCAGGAGAAAACGCATACGCCCTTTTTGGCCAAGTGCATCATTGTCGAAGTTGTGCCCCTCTTCCTGTGCTTTAAAGGCGATTCCAACGTACCTCTGGAAATCTGTTTCCTGCTATTCTGCCTCGCTTTCAAGTCCGCCTCGTTGCCTTCCCTCAACAGATTTTTGGACGATAGTTGTCCTTTATTACTCGGCCAGTTTGTGAATTGCTGTGCCCCTGAGCTCCATTTTTCAACTCGTTTTTGGTGAGCTGACCGCAAGTCCAAAATTTTGGTTCAGGATCTATACTGATTCCCGGTGGGTGGCTGAGACTTTGGTTAATTCTTCTTCCTGCCGGGAAATTACAGTGATATGTGCCCGTCCAAATGCCTAACAGCTACTCTCTCATTGGTTCTCCCTCTTCCCTTTCATCCTCTGCCAAATTGGCAACCTGTGCGAACCAGGAGGTTAAAGGGGCTGTCTCTCCAAGTTGGGAGGTTGATAATAAAGCAGATGGAAAGTCAAACCAGAGCACCAGGAGAGGGACTATTCGTTGAGTTTTAGAAACCTTTCGTATTCACAGTGTGTCCGTTCTCTAGGATTCCCGTACATGTTATATCTGTAGTAATATTCCCTTCAACCTGGAGAGTTGGGACCCATGGAATGTGTGCCATGCATTATTGCTTTAAAGGGTCTGCATTTGCTCACCCAATCTCACCAATCCTCTCAGTCCCAAGTGTCCAGCCTTATGCCACATCCAGCTGTCATTGTAGATAGGGTCATTTCAGGTTTCATCAGAGACCCTGAAGGAATTGTAAAGAATTTCCCAGTTTTTTTGTTTTATTTTTGAAATTCCTTTTTATAGTGGGTTTGAGCTGATTCTCGCTGCCATATTTATCCCAGTCTTGACACACTTGATTCCCTTACGGAGACATATCAATACATAGGTTTTAAGATTCTTACTAGTCAGATATATTCCTCTGCGGGAAATATGGGGTTTTGAGTCCCTTTCACTGAGGAAGGTGTAGGTCTTGTCTATTCCATAGTTGGTTTTTGGAACGGTACCTGTGCTTATATCAAACTCTGGTTTTATGCATCACCCCACCTCTCCTTCCCCCTTAAGCAGGCATAAGAGTGTTTTCTAAATGTGAGACACTGTTCTCTTTCCTAACTCAGTTCAAGTGTAGCCATGTTTACAGGATCTTCATAAGTGATATCTTATGATAAGTTTCTTTTTCTGTGTGACTTATTTCACTTAGAATCATCGTACCTGAATCCACCCATTTTGCTGCTACTGGTCTTATGACATTGATTTCATGGCTGAGGGATATTCCATCGTACGTAAGTACCACAATTTTTTGAACCATTTTTATATTTCCTGGGATATTTAAGGTGTACCCAAGTTGAGGTCCTTGTAAGCAGTGCAGCCCTAAATTTTGGGGTGGCTGTGTCTTTTTGATTTTCAGTTTTCCCAAGGTATATTCCCTAGACTGGAAGTGCCCTTGGCTCTGTAGCTCTGTTGTTTACTTGTTTTAGGGAACACAATGCACTCCTCCAGAGAGGCAGTTGGCAATTTACATCCCGCCCATCAGCATAACAAGGCTCCCTGTTCTCCAGGGCCTGTCTTGCCTTTCTGGTTTTTACACATTTTGTGGATGTCCCTTTTGACCGGTGGGAAGTGATACTTCTTTGTAGTGCAGATTTGCATTGCCAGCTTGCTTGCTTGGCCAAAAAGGGCGTATGCGTTTTCTCCTGAATATATTCAGGAGAAAACGCATACGCCCTTTTTGGCCAAGTGCATCATTGTCGAAGTTGTGCCCCTCTTCCTGTGCTTTAAAGGCGATTCCAACGTACCTCTGGAAATCTGTTTCCTGCTATTCTGCCTCGCTTTCAAGTCCGCCTCATTGCCTTCCCTCAACAGATTGTTGGACGATAGTTGTCCTTTATTACTCGGCCAGTTTGTGAATTGCTGTGCCCCTGAGCTCCATTTTTCAACTCGTTTTTGGTGAGCTGACCGCAAGTCCAAAATTTTGGTTCAGGATCTATACTGATTCCCGGTGGGTGGCTGAGACTTTGGTTAATTCTTCTTCCTGCCGGGAAATTACAGTGATATGTGCCCATCCAAATGCCTAACAGCTACTCTCTCATTGGTTCTCCCTCTTCCCTTTCATCCTCTGCCAAATTGGCAACCTGTGCGAACCAGGAGGTTAAAGGGGCTGTCTCTCCAAGTTGGGAGGTTGATAATAAAGCAGATGGAAAGTCAAACCGGAGCACCAGGAGAGGGACTATTCGTTGAGTTTTAGAAACCTTTCGTATTCACAGTGTGTCCGTTCTCTAGGATTCCCGTACATGTTATATCTGTAGTAATATTCCCTTCAACCTGGAGAGTTGGGACCCATGGAATGTGTGCCATGCATTATTGCTTTAAAGGGTCTGCATTTGCTCACCCAATCTCACCAATCCTCTCAGTCCCAAGTGTCCAGCCTTATGCCACATCCAGCTGTCATTGTAGATAGGGTCATTTCAGGTTTCATCAGAGACCCTGAAGGAATTGTAAAGAATTTCCCAGTTTTTTTGTTTTATTTTTGAAATTCCTTTTTATAGTGGGTTTGAGCTGATTCTCGCTGCCATATTTATCCCAGTCTAGACACACTTGATTCCCTTACGGAGACATATCAATACATAGGTTTTAAGATTCTTACTAGTCAGATATATTCCTCTGCGGGAAATATGGGGTTTTGAGTCCCTTTCACTGAGGAAGGTGTAGGTCTTGTCTATTCCATAGTTGGTTTTTGGAACGGTACCTGTGCTTATATCAAACTCTGGTTTTATGCATCACCCCACCTCTCCTTCCCCCTTAAGCAGGCATAAGAGTGTTTTCTAAATGTGAGACACTGTTCTCTTTCCTAACTCAGTTCAAGTGTAGCCATGTTTACAGGATCTTCATAAGTGATATCTTATGATAAGTTTCTTTTTCTCTGTGACTTATTTCACTTAGAATCATCGTACCTGAATCCACCCATTTTGCTGCTACTGGTCTTATGACATTGATTTCATGGCTGAGGGATATTCCATCGTACGTAAGTACCACAATTTTTTGAACCATTTTTATATTTCCTGGGATATTTAAGGTGTACCCAAGTTGAGGTCCTTGTAAGCAGTGCAGGCCTAAATTTTGGGGTGGCTGTGTCTTTTTGATTTTCAGTTTTCCCAAGGTATATTCCCTAGACTGGAAGTGCCCTTGGCTCTGTAGCTCTGTTGTTTACTTGTTTTAGGGAACACAATGCACGCCTCCAGAGAGGCAGTTGGCAATTTACATCCCGCCCATCAGCATAACAAGGCTCCCTGTTCTCCAGGGCCTGTCTTGCCTTTCTGGTTTTTACACATTTTGTGGATGTCCCTTTTGACCGGTGGGAAGTGATACTTCTTTGTAGTGCAGATTTGCATTGCCCGCTTGCTTGCTTGGCCAAAAAGGGCGTATGCGTTTTCTCCTGAATATATTCAGGAGAAAACGCATACGCCCTTTTTGTCCAAGTGCATCATTGTCGAAGTTGTGCCCCTCTTCCTGTGCTTTAAAGGCGATTCCAACGTACCTCTTGAAATCTGTTTCCTGCTATTCTGCCTCGCTTTCAAGTCCGCCTCGTTGCCTTCCCTCAACAGATTTTTGGACGATAGTTGTCCTTTATTACTCGGCCAGTTTGTGAATTGCTGTGCCCCTGAGCTCCATTTTTCAACTCGTTTTTGGTGAGCTGACCTCAAGTCCAAAATTTTGGTTCAGGATCTATACTGATTCCCGGTGGGTGGCTGAGACTTTGTTTAATTCTTCTTCCTGCCGGGAAATTACAGTGATATGTGCCCGTCCAAATGCCTAACAGCTACTCTCTCATTGGTTCTCCCTCTTCCCTTTCATCCTCTGCCAAATTGGCAACCTGTGCGAACCAGGAGGTTAAAGGGGCTGTCTCTCCAAGTTGGGAGGTTGATAATAAAGCAGATGGAAAGTCAAACCAGAGCACCAGGAGAGGGACTATTCGTTGAGTTTTAGAAACCTTTCGTATTCACAGTGTGTCCGTTCTCTAGGATTCCCGTACATGTTATATCTGTAGTAATATTCCCTTCAACCTGGAGAGTTGGGACCCATGGAATGTGTGCCATGCATTATTGCTTTAAAGGGTCTGCATTTGCTCACCCAATCTCACCAATCCTCTCAGTCCCAAGTGTCCAGCCTTATGCCACATCCAGCTGTCATTGTAGATAGGGTCATTTCAGGTTTCATCAGAGACCCTGAAGGAATTGTAAAGAATTTCCCAGTTTTTTTGTTTTATTTTTGAAATTCCTTTTTATAGTGGGTTTGAGCTGATTCTCGCTGCCATATTTATCCCAGTCTAGACACACTTGATTCCCTTACGGAGACATATCAATACATAGGTTTTAAGATTCTTACTAGTCAGATATATTCCTCTGCGGGAAATATGGGGTTTTGAGTCCCTTTCACTGAGGAAGGTGTAGGTCTTGTCTATTCCATAGTTGGTTTTTGGAACGGTACCTGTGCTTATATCAAACTCTGGTTTTATGCATCACCCCACCTCTCCTTCCCCCTTAAGCAGGCATAAGAGTGTTTTCTAAATGTGAGACACTGTTCTCTTTCCTAACTCAGTTCAAGTGTAGCCATGTTTACAGGATCTTCATAAGTGACATCTTATGATAAGTTTCTTTTTCTGTGTGACTTATTTCACTTAGAATCATCGTACCTGAATCCACCCATTTTGCTGCTACTGGTGTTATGACATTGATTTCATGGCTGAGGGATATTCCATCGTACGTAAGTACCACAATTTTTTGAACCATTTTTATATTTCCTGGGATATTTAAGGTGTACCCAAGTTGAGGTCCTTGTAAGCAGTGCAGGCCTAAATTTTGGGGTGGCTGTGTCTTTTTGATTTTCAGTTTTCCCAAGGTATATTCCCTAGACTGGAAGTGCCCTTGGCTCTGTAGCTCTGTTGTTTACTTGTTTTAGGGAACACAATGCACGCCTCCAGAGAGGCAGTTGGCAATTTACATCCCGCCCATCAGCATAACAAGGCTCCCTGTTCTCCAGGGCCTGTCTTGCCTTTCTGGTTTTTACACATTTTGTGGATGTCCCTTTTGACCGGTGGGAAGTGATACTTCTTTGTAGTGCAGATTTGCATTGCCCGCTTGCTTGCTTGGCCAAAAAGGGCGTATGCGTTTTCTCCTGAATATATTCAGGAGAAAACGCATACGCCCTTTTTGTCCAAGTGCATCATTGTCGAAGTTGTGCCCCTCTTCCTGTGCTTTAAAGGCGATTCCAACGTACCTCTTGAAATCTGTTTCCTGCTATTCTGCCTCGCTTTCAAGTCCGCCTCGTTGCCTTCCCTCAACAGATTTTTGGACGATAGTTGTCCTTTATTACTCGGCCAGTTTGTGAATTGCTGTGCCCCTGAGCTCCATTTTTCAACTCGTTTTTGGTGAGCTGACCTCAAGTCCAAAATTTTGGTTCAGGATCTATACTGATTCCCGGTGGGTGGCTGAGACTTTGGTTAATTCTTCTTCCTGCCGGGAAATTACAGTGATATGTGCCCGTCCAAATGCCTAACAGCTACTCTCTCATTGGTTCTCCCTCTTCCCTTTCATCCTCTGCCAAATTGGCAACCTGTGCGAACCAGGAGGTTAAAGGGGCTGTCTCTCCAAGTTGGGAGGTTGATAATAAAGCAGATGGAAAGTCAAACCAGAGCACCAGGAGAGGGACTATTCGTTGAGTTTTAGAAACCTTTCGTATTCACAGTGTGTCCGTTCTCTAGGATTCCCGTACATGTTATATCTGTAGTAATATTCCCTTCAACCTGGAGAGTTGGGACCCATGGAATGTGTGCCATGCATTATTGCTTTAAAGGGTCTGCATTTGCTCACCCAATCTCACCAATCCTCTCAGTCCCAAGTGTCCAGCCTTATGCCACATCCAGCTGTCATTGTAGATAGGGTCATTTCAGGTTTCATCAGAGACCCTGAAGGAATTGTAAAGAATTTCCCAGTTTTTTTGTTTTATTTTTGAAATTCCTTTTTATAGTGGGTTTGAGCTGATTCTCGCTGCCATATTTATCCCAGTCTAGACACACTTGATTCCCTTACGGAGACATATCAATACATAGGTTTTAAGATTCTTACTAGTCAGATATATTCCTCTGCGGGAAATATGGGGTTTTGAGTCCCTTTCACTGAGGAAGGTGTAGGTCTTGTCTATTCCATAGTTGGTTTTTGGAACGGTACCTGTGCTTATATCAAACTCTGGTTTTATGCATCACCCCACCTCTCCTTCCCCCTTAAGCAGGCATAAGAGTGTTTTCTAAATGTGAGACACTGTTCTCTTTCCTAACTCAGTTCAAGTGTAGCCATGTTTACAGGATCTTCATAAGTGACATCTTATGATAAGTTTCTTTTTCTGTGTGACTTATTTCACTTAGAATCATCGTACCTGAATCCACCCATTTTGCTGCTACTGGTGTTATGACATTGATTTCATGGCTGAGGGATATTCCATCGTACGTAAGTACCACAATTTTTTGAACCATTTTTATATTTCCTGGGATATTTAAGGTGTACCCAAGTTGAGGTCCTTGTAAGCAGTGCAGCCCTAAATTTTGGGGTGGTTGTGTCTTTTTGATTTTCAGTTTTCCCAAGGTATATTCCCTAGACTGGAAGTGCCCTTGGCTCTGTAGCTCTGTTGTTTACTTGTTTTAGGGAACACAATGCACTCCTCCAGAGAGGCAGTTGGCAATTTACATCCCGCCCATCAGCATAACAAGGCTCCCTGTTCTCCAGGGCCTGTCTTGCCTTTCTGGTTTTTACACATTTTGTGGATGTCCCTTTTGACCGGTGGGAAGTGATACTTCTTTGTAGTGCAGATTTGCATTGCCCGCTTGCTTGCTTGGCCAAAAAGGGCGTATGCGTTTTCTCCTGAATATATTCAGGAGAAAACGCATACGCCCTTTTTGGCCAAGTGCATCATTGTCGAAGTTGTGCCCCTCTTCCTGTGCTTTAAAGGCGATTCCAACGTACCTCTGGAAATCTGTTTCCTGCTATTCTGCCTCGCTTTCAAGTCCGCCTCGTTGCCTTCCCTCAACAGATTTTTGGACGATAGTTGTCCTTTATTACTCGGCCAGTTTGTGAATTGCTGTGCCCCTGAGCTCCATTTTTCAACTCGTTTTTGGTGAGCTGACCGCAAGTCCAAAATTTTGGTTCAGGATCTATACTGATTCCCGGTGGGTGGCTGAGACTTTGGTTAATTCTTCTTCCTGCCGGGAAATTACAGTGATATGTGCCCGTCCAAATGCCTAACAGCTACTCTCTCATTGGTTCTCCCTCTTCCCTTTCATCCTCTGCCAAATTGGCAACCTGTGCGAACCAGGAGGTTAAAGGGGCTGTCTCTCCAAGTTGGGAGGTTGATAATAAAGCAGATGGAAAGTCAAACCGGAGCACCAGGAGAGGGACTATTCGTTGAGTTTTAGAAACCTTTCGTATTCACAGTGTGTCCGTTCTCTAGGATTCCCGTACATGTTATATCTGTAGTAATATTCCCTTCAACCTGGAGAGTTGGGACCCATGGAATGTGTGTCATGCATTATTGCTTTAAAGGGTCTGCATTTGCTCACCCAATCTCACCAATCCTCTCAGTCCCAAGTGTCCAGCCTTATGCCACATCCAGCTGTCATTGTAGATAGGGTCATTTCAGGTTTCATCAGAGACCCTGAAGGAATTGTAAAGAATTTCCCAGTTTTTTTGTTTTATTTTTGAAATTCCTTTTTATAGTGGGCTTGAGCTGATTCTCGCTGCCATATTTATCCCAGTCTAGACACACTTGATTCCCTTACGGAGACATATCAATACATAGGTTTTAAGATTCTTACTAGTCAGATATATTCCTCTGCGGGAAATATGGGGTTTTGAGTCCCTTTCACTGAGGAAGGTGTAGGTCTTGTCTATTCCATAGTTGGTTTTTGGAACGGTACCTGTGCTTATATCAAACTCTGGTTTTATGCATCACCCCACCTCTCCTTCCCCCTTAAGCAGGCATAAGAGTGTTTTCTAAATGTGAGACACTGTTCTCTTTCCTAACTCAGTTCAAGTGTAGCCATGTTTACAGGATCTTCATAAGTGATATCTTATGATAAGTTTCTTTTTCTCTGTGACTTATTTCACTTAGAATCATCGTACCTGAATCCACCCATTTTGCTGCTACTGGTCTTATGACATTGATTTCATGGCTGAGGGATATTCCATCGTACGTAAGTACCACAATTTTTTGAACCATTTTTATATTTCCTGGGATATTTAAGGTGTACCCAAGTTGAGGTCCTTGTAAGCAGTGCAGGCCTAAATTTTGGGGTGGCTGTGTCTTTTTGATTTTCAGTTTTCCCAAGGTATATTCCCTAGACTGGAAGTGCCCTTGGCTCTGTAGCTCTGTTGTTTACTTGTTTTAGGGAACACAATGCACGACTCCAGAGAGGCAGTTGGCAATTTACATCCCGCCCATCAGCATAACAAGGCTCCCTGTTCTCCAGGGCCTGTCTTGCCTTTCTGGTTTTTACACATTTTGTGGATGTCCCTTTTGACCGGTGGGAAGTGATACTTCTTTGTAGTGCAGATTTGCATTGCCCGCTTGCTTGCTTGGCCAAAAAGGGCGTATGCGTTTTCTCCTGAATATATTCAGGAGAAAACGCATACGCCCTTTTTGTCCAAGTGCATCATTGTCGAAGTTGTGCCCCTCTTCCTGTGCTTTAAAGGCGATTCCAACGTACCTCTTGAAATCTGTTTCCTGCTATTCTGCCTCGCTTTCAAGTCCGCCTCGTTGCCTTCCCTCAACAGATTTTTGGACGATAGTTGTCCTTTATTACTCGGCCAGTTTGTGAATTGCTGTGCCCCTGAGCTCCATTTTTCAACTCGTTTTTGGTGAGCTGACCTCAAGTCCAAAATTTTGGTTCAGGATCTATACTGATTCCCGGTGGGTGGCTGAGACTTTGGTTAATTCTTCTTCCTGCCGGGAAATTACAGTGATATGTGCCCGTCCAAATGCCTAACAGCTACTCTCTCATTGGTTCTCCCTCTTCCCTTTCATCCTCTGCCAAATTGGCAACCTGTGCGAACCAGGAGGTTAAAGGGGCTGTCTCTCCAAGTTGGGAGGTTGATAATAAAGCAGATGGAAAGTCAAACCAGAGCACCAGGAGAGGGACTATTCGTTGAGTTTTAGAAACCTTTCGTATTCACAGTGTGTCCGTTCTCTAGGATTCCCGTACATGTTATATCTGTAGTAATATTCCCTTCAACCTGGAGAGTTGGGACCCATGGAATGTGTGCCATGCATTATTGCTTTAAAGGGTCTGCATTTGCTCACCCAATCTCACCAATCCTCTCAGTCCCAAGTGTCCAGCCTTATGCCACATCCAGCTGTCATTGTAGATAGGGTCATTTCAGGTTTCATCAGAGACCCTGAAGGAATTGTAAAGAATTTCCCAGTTTTTTTGTTTTATTTTTGAAATTCCTTTTTATAGTGGGTTTGAGCTGATTCTCGCTGCCATATTTATCCCAGTCTAGACACACTTGATTCCCTTACGGAGACATATCAATACATAGGTTTTAAGATTCTTACTAGTCAGATATATTCCTCTGCGGGAAATATGGGGTTTTGAGTCCCTTTCACTGAGGAAGGTGTAGGTCTTGTCTATTCCATAGTTGGTTTTTGGAACGGTACCTGTGCTTATATCAAACTCTGGTTTTATGCATCACCCCACCTCTCCTTCCCCCTTAAGCAGGCATAAGAGTGTTTTCTAAATGTGAGACACTGTTCTCTTTCCTAACTCAGTTCAAGTGTAGCCATGTTTACAGGATCTTCATAAGTGACATCTTATGATAAGTTTCTTTTTCTGTGTGACTTATTTCACTTAGAATCATCGTACCTGAATCCACCCATTTTGCTGCTACTGGTGTTATGACATTGATTTCATGGCTGAGGGATATTCCATCGTACGTAAGTACCACAATTTTTTGAACCATTTTTATATTTCCTGGGATATTTAAGGTGTACCCAAGTTGAGGTCCTTGTAAGCAGTGCAGCCCTAAATTTTGGGGTGGTTGTGTCTTTTTGATTTTCAGTTTTCCCAAGGTATATTCCCTAGACTGGAAGTGCCCTTGGCTCTGTAGCTCTGTTGTTTACTTGTTTTAGGGAACACAATGCACTCCTCCAGAGAGGCAGTTGGCAATTTACATCCCGCCCATCAGCATAACAAGGCTCCCTGTTCTCCAGGGCCTGTCTTGCCTTTCTGGTTTTTACACATTTTGTGGATGTCCCTTTTGACCGGTGGGAAGTGATACTTCTTTGTAGTGCAGATTTGCATTGCCCGCTTGCTTGCTTGGCCAAAAAGGGCGTATGCGTTTTCTCCTGAATATATTCAGTAGAAAACTCATACGCCGTTATTGGCCAAGTGCATCATTGTCGAAGTTGTGCCCCTCTTCCTGTGCTTTAAAGGCGATTCCAACGTACCTCTGGAAATCTGTTTCCTGCTATTCTGCCTCGCTTTCAAGTCCGCCTCATTGCCTTCCCTCAACGGATTGTTGGACGATAGTTGTCCTTTATTACTCGGCCAGTTTGTGAATTGCTGTGCCCCTGAGCTCCATTTTTCAACTCGTTTTAGGTGAGCTGACCGCAAGTCCAAAATTTTGGTTCAGGATCTATACTGATTCCCGGTGGGTGGCTGAGACTTTGGTTAATTCTTCTTCCTGCCGGGAAATTACAGTGATATGTGCCCATCCAAATGCCTAACAGCTACTCTCTCATTGGTTCTCCCTCTTCCCTTTCATCCTCTGCCAAATTGGCAACCTGTGCGAAGCAGGAGGTTAAAGGGGCTGTCTCTCCAAGTTGGGAGGTTGATAATAAAGCAGATGGAAAGTCAAACCGGAGCACCAGGAGAGGGACTATTCGTTGAGTTTTAGAAACCTTTCGTATTCACAGTGTGTCCGTTCTCTAGGATTCCCGTACATGTTATATCTGTAGTAATATTCCCTTCAACCTGGAGAGTTGGGACCCATGGAATGTGTGCCATGCATTATTGCTTTAAAGGGTCTGCATTTGCTCACCCAATCTCACCAATCCTCTCAGTCCCAAGTGTCCAGCCTTATGCCACATCCAGCTGTCATTGTAGATAGGGTCATTTCAGGTTTCATCAGAGACCCTGAAGGAATTGTAAAGAATTTCCCAGTTTTTTTGTTTTATTTTTGAAATTCCTTTTTATAGTGGGTTTGAGCTGATTCTCGCTGCCATATTTATCCCAGTCTAGACACACTTGATTCCCTTACGGAGACATATCAATACATAGGTTTTAAGATTCTTACTAGTCAGATATATTCCTCTGCGGGAAATATGGGGTTTTGAGTCCCTTTCACTGAGGAAGGTGTAGGTCTTGTCTATTCCATAGTTGGTTTTTGGAACGGTACCTGTGCTTATATCAAACTCTGGTTTTATGCATCACCCCACCTCTCCTTCCCCCTTAAGCAGGCATAAGAGTGTTTTCTAAATGTGAGACACTGTTCTCTTTCCTAACTCAGTTCAAGTTTAGCCATGTTTACAGGATCTTCATAAGTGATATCTTATGATAAGTTTCTTTTTCTCTGTGACTTATTTCACTTAGAATCATCGTACCTGAATCCACCCATTTTGCTGCTACTGGTCTTATGACATTGATTTCATGGCTGAGGGATATTCCATCGTACGTAAGTACCACAATTTTTTGAACCATTTTTATATTTCCTGGGATATTTAAGGTGTACCCAAGTTGAGGTCCTTGTAAGCAGTGCAGCCCTAAATTTTGGGGTGGCTGTGTCTTTTTGATTTTCAGTTTTCCCAAGGTATATTCCCTAGACTGGAAGTGCCCTTGGCTCTGTAGCTCTGTTGTTTACTTGTTTTAGGGAACACAATGCACGCCTCCAGAGAGGCAGTTTGCAATTTACATCCCGCCCATCAGCATAACAAGGCTCCCTGTTCTCCAGGGCCTGTCTTGCCTTTCTGGTTTTTACACATTTTGTGGATGTCCCTTTTGACCGGTGGGAAGTGATACTTCTTTGTAGTGCAGATTTGCATTGCCCGCTTGCTTGCTTGGCCAAAAAGGGCGTATGCGTTTTCTCCTGAATATATTCAGGAGAAAACGCATACGCCCTTTTTGGCCAAGTGCATCATTGTCGAAGTTGTGCCCCTCTTCCTGTGCTTTAAAGGCGATTCCAACCTACCTCTTGAAATCTGTTTCCTGCTATTCTGCCTCGCTTTCAAGTCCGCCTCGTTGCCTTCCCTCAACAGATTTTTGGACGATAGTTGTCCTTTATTACTCGGCCAGTTTGTGAATTGCTGTGCCCCTGAGCTCCATTTTTCAACTCGTTTTTGGTGAGCTGACCTCAAGTCCAAAATTTTGGTTCAGGATCTATACTGATTCCCGGTGGGTGGCTGAGACTTTGGTTAATTCTTCTTCCTGCCGGGAAATTACAGTGATATGTGCCCGTCCAAATGCCTAACAGCTACTCTCTCATTGGTTCTCCCTCTTCCCTTTCATCCTCTGCCAAATTGGCAACCTGTGCGAACCAGGAGGTTAAAGGGGCTGTCTCTCCAAGGTGGGAGGTTGATAATAAAGCAGATGGAAAGTCAAACCAGAGCACCAGGAGAGGGACTATTCGTTGAGTTTTAGAAACCTTTCGTATTCACAGTGTGTCCGTTCTCTAGGATTCCCGTACATGTTATATCTGTAGTAATATTCCCTTCAACCTGGAGAGTTGGGACCCATGGAATGTGTGCCATGCATTATTGCTTTAAAGGGTCTGCATTTGCTCACCCAATCTCACCAATCGTCTCAGTCCCAAGTGTCCAGCCTTATGCCACATCCAGCTGTCATTGTAGATAGGGTCATTTCAGGTTTCATCAGAGACCCTGAAGGAATTGTAAAGAATTTCCCAGTTTTTTTGTTTTATTTTTGAAATTCCTTTTTATAGTGGGTTTGAGCTGATTCTCGCTGCCATATTTATCCCAGTCTAGACACACTTGATTCCCTTACGGAGACATATCAATACATAGGTTTTAAGATTCTTACTAGTCAGATATATTCCTCTGCGGGAAATATGGGGTTTTGAGTCCCTTTCACTGAGGAAGGTGTAGGTCTTGTCTATTCCATAGTTGGTTTTTGGAACGGTACCTGTGCTTATATCAAACTCTGGTTTTATGCATCACCCCACCTCTCCTTCCCCCTTAAGCAGGCATAAGAGTGTTTTCTAAATGTGAGACACTGTTCTCTTTCCTAACTCAGTTCAAGTGTAGCCATGTTTACAGGATCTTCATAAGTGATATCTTATGATAAGTTTCTTTTTCTGTGTGACTTATTTCACTTAGAATCATCGTACCTGAATCCACCCATTTTGCTGCTACTGGTCTTATGACATTGATTTCATGGCTGAGGGATATTCCATCGTACGTAAGTACCACAATTTTTTGAACCATTTTTATATTTCCTGGGATATTTAAGGTGAACCCAAGTTGAGGTCCTTGTAAGCAGTGCAGCCCTAAATTTTGGGGTGGTTGTGTCTTTTTGATTTTCAGTTTTCCCAAGGTATATTCCCTAGACTGGAAGTGCCCTTGGCTCTGTAGCTCTGTTCTTTACATGTTTTAGGGAACACAATGCACTCCTCCAGAGAGGCAGTTGGCAATTTACATCCCGCCCATCAGCATAACAAGGCTCCCTGTTCTCCAGGGCCTGTCTTGCCTTTCTGGTTTTTACACATTTTGTGGATGTCCCTTTTGACCGGTGGGAAGTGATACTTCTTTGTAGTGCAGATTTGCATTGCCCGCTTGCTTGCTTGGCCAAAAAGGGCGTATGCGTTTTCTCCTGAATATATTCAGGAGAAAACGCATACGCCCTTTTTGGCCAAGTGCATCATTGTCGAAGTTGTGCCCCTCTTCCTGTGCTTTAAAGGCGATTCCAACGTACCTCTGGAAATCTGTTTCCTGCTATTCTGCCTCGCTTTCAAGTCCGCCTCGTTGCCTTCCCTCAACAGATTTTTGGACGATAGTTGTCCTTTATTACTCGGCCAGTTTGTGAATTGCTGTGCCCCTGAGCTCCATTTTTCAACTCGTTTTTGGTGAGCTGACCGCAAGTCCAAAATTTTGGTTCAGGATCTATACTGATTCCCGGTGGGTGGCTGAGACTTTGGTTAATTCTTCTTCCTGCCGGGAAATTACAGTGATATGTGCCCGTCCAAATGCCTAACAGCTACTCTCTCATTGGTTCTCCCTCTTCCCTTTCATCCTCTGCCAAATTGGCAACCTGTGCGAACCAGGAGGTTAAAGGGGCTGTCTCTCCAAGTTGGGAGGTTGATAATAAAGCAGATGGAAAGTCAAACCAGAGCACCAGGAGAGGGACTATTCGTTGAGTTTTAGAAACCTTTCGTATTCACAGTGTGTCCGTTCTCTAGGATTCCTGTACATGTTATATCTGTAGTAATATTCCCTTCAACCTGGAGAGTTGGGACCAATGGAATGTGTGCCATGCATTATTGCTTTAAAGGGTCTGCATTTGCTCACCCAATCTCACCAATCCTCTCAGTCCCAAGTGTCCAGCCTTATGCCACATCCAGCTGTCATTGTAGATAGGGTCATTTCAGGTTTCATCAGAGACCCTGAAGGAATTGTAAAGAATTTCCCAGTTTTTTTGTTTTATTTTTGAAATTCCTTTTTATAGTGGGCTTGAGCTGATTCTCGCTGCCATATTTATCCCAGTCTAGACACACTTGATTCCCTTACGGAGACATATCAGTACATAGGTTTTAAGATTCTTACTAGTCAGATATATTCCTCTGTGGGAAATATGGGGTTTTGAGTCCCTTTCACTGAGGAAGGTGTAGGTCTTGTCTATTCCATAGTTGGTTTTTGGAACGGTACCTGTGCTTATATCAAACTCTGGTTTTATGCATCACCCCACCTCTCCTTCCCCCTTAAGCAGGCATAAGAGTGTTTTCTAAATGTGAGACACTGTTCTCTTTCCTAACTCAGTTCAAGTGTAGCCATGTTTACAGGATCTTCATAAGTGATATCTTATGATAAGTTTCTTTTTCTGTGTGACTTATTTCACTTAGAATCATCGTACCTGAATCCACCCATTTTGCTGCTACTGGTCTTATGACATTGATTTCATGGCTGAGGGATATTCCATCGTACGTAAGTACCACAATTTTTTGAACCATTTTTATATTTCCTGGGATATTTAAGGTGTACCCAAGTTGAGGTCCTTGTAAGCAGTGCAGCCCTAAATTTTGGGGTGGCTGTGTCTTTTTGATTTTCAGTTTTCCCAAGGTATATTCCCTAGACTGGAAGTGCCCTTGGCTCTGTAGCTCTGTTGTTTACTTGTTTTAGGGAACACAATGCACTCCTCCAGAGAGGCAGTTGGCAATTTACATCCCGCCCATCAGCATAACAAGGCTCCCTGTTCTCCAGGGCCTGTCTTGCCTTTCTGGTTTTTACACATTTTGTGGATGTCCCTTTTGACCGGTGGGAAGTGATACTTCTTTGTAGTGCAGATTTGCATTGCCCGCTTGCTTGCTTGGCCAAAAAGGGCGTATGCGTTTTCTCCTGAATATATTCAGTAGAAAACGCATACGCCGTTATTGGCCAAGTGCATCATTGTCGAAGTTGTGCCCCTCTTCCTGTGCTTTAAAGGCGATTCCAACGTACCTCTGGAAATCTGTTTCCTGCTATTCTGCCTCGCTTTCAAGTCCGCCTCATTGCCTTCCCTCAACAGATTGTTGGACGATAGTTGTCCTTTATTACTCGGCCAGTTTGTGAATTGCTGTGCCCCTGAGCTCCATTTTTCAACTCGTTTTAGGTGAGCTGACCGCAAGTCCAAAATTTTGGTTCAGGATCTATACTGATTCCCGGTGGGTGGCTGAGACTTTGGTTAATTCTTCTTCCTGCCGGGAAATTACAGTGATATGTGCCCATCCAAATGCCTAACAGCTACTCTCTCATTGGTTCTCCCTCTTCCCTTTCATCCTCTGCCAAATTGGCAACCTGTGCGAAGCAGGAGGTTAAAGGGGCTGTCTCTCCAAGTTGGGAGGTTGATAATAAAGCAGATGGAAAGTCAAACCGGAGCACCAGGAGAGGGACTATTCGTTGAGTTTTAGAAACCTTTCGTATTCACAGTGTGTCCGTTCTCTAGGATTCCCGTACATGTTATATCTGTAGTAATATTCCCTTCAACCTGGAGAGTTGGGACCCATGGAATGTGTGCCATGCATTATTGCTTTAAAGGGTCTGCATTTGCTCACCCAATCTCACCAATCCTCTCAGTCCCAAGTGTCCAGCCTTATGCCACATCCAGCTGTCATTGTAGATAGGGTCATTTCAGGTTTCATCAGAGACCCTGAAGGAATTGTAAAGAATTTCCCAGTTTTTTTGTTTTATTTTTGAAATTCCTTTTTATAGTGGGTTTGAGCTGATTCTCGCTGCCATATTTATCCCAGTCTAGACACACTTGATTCCCTTACGGAGACATATCAATACATAGGTTTTAAGATTCTTACTAGTCAGATATATTCCTCTGCGGGAAATATGGGGTTTTGAGTCCCTTTCACTGAGGAAGGTGTAGGTCTTGTCTATTCCATAGTTGGTTTTTGGAACGGTACCTGTGCTTATATCAAACTCTGGTTTTATGCATCACCCCACCTCTCCTTCCCCCTTAAGCAGGCATAAGAGTGTTTTCTAAATGTGAGACACTGTTCTCTTTCCTAACTCAGTTCAAGTTTAGCCATGTTTACAGGATCTTCATAAGTGATATCTTATGATAAGTTTCTTTTTCTCTGTGACTTATTTCACTTAGAATCATCGTACCTGAATCCACCCATTTTGCTGCTACTGGTCTTATGACATTGATTTCATGGCTGAGGGATATTCCATCGTACGTAAGTACCACAATTTTTTGAACCATTTTTATATTTCCTGGGATATTTAAGGTGTACCCAAGTTGAGGTCCTTGTAAGCAGTGCAGCCCTAAATTTTGGGGTGGCTGTGTCTTTTTGATTTTCAGTTTTCCCAAGGTATATTCCCTAGACTGGAAGTGCCCTTGGCTCTGTAGCTCTGTTGTTTACTTGTTTTAGGGAACACAATGCACGCCTCCAGAGAGGCAGTTTGCAATTTACATCCCGCCCATCAGCATAACAAGGCTCCCTGTTCTCCAGGGCCTGTCTTGCCTTTCTGGTTTTTACACATTTTGTGGATGTCCCTTTTGACCGGTGGGAAGTGATACTTCTTTGTAGTGCAGATTTGCATTGCCCGCTTGCTTGCTTGGCCAAAAAGGGCGTATGCGTTTTCTCCTGAATATATTCAGGAGAAAACGCATACGCCCTTTTTGGCCAAGTGCATCATTGTCGAAGTTGTGCCCCTCTTCCTGTGCTTTAAAGGCGATTCCAACGTACCTCTTGAAATCTGTTTCCTGCTATTCTGCCTCGCTTTCAAGTCCGCCTCGTTGCCTTCCCTCAACAGATTTTTGGACGATAGTTGTCCTTTATTACTCGGCCAGTTTGTGAATTGCTGTGCCCCTGAGCTCCATTTTTCAACTCGTTTTTGGTGAGCTGACCTCAAGTCCAAAATTTTGGTTCAGGATCTATACTGATTCCCGGTGGGTGGCTGAGACTTTGGTTAATTCTTCTTCCTGCCGGGAAATTACAGTGATATGTGCCCGTCCAAATGCCTAACAGCTACTCTCTCATTGGTTCTCCCTCTTCCCTTTCATCCTCTGCCAAATTGGCAACCTGTGCGAACCAGGAGGTTAAAGGGGCTGTCTCTCCAAGGTGGGAGGTTGATAATAAAGCAGATGGAAAGTCAAACCAGAGCACCAGGAGAGGGACTATTCGTTGAGTTTTAGAAACCTTTCGTATTCACAGTGTGTCCGTTCTCTAGGATTCCCGTACATGTTATATCTGTAGTAATATTCCCTTCAACCTGGAGAGTTGGGACCCATGGAATGTGTGCCATGCATTATTGCTTTAAAGGGTCTGCATTTGCTCACCCAATCTCACCAATCCTCTCAGTCCCAAGTGTCCAGCCTTATGCCACATCCAGCTGTCATTGTAGATAGGGTCATTTCAGGTTTCATCAGAGACCCTGAAGGAATTGTAAAGAATTTCCCAGTTTTTTTGTTTTATTTTTGAAATTCCTTTTTATAGTGGGTTTGAGCTGATTCTCGCTGCCATATTTATCCCAGTCTAGACACACTTGATTCCCTTACGGAGACATATCAATACATAGGTTTTAAGATTCTTACTAGTCAGATATATTCCTCTGCGGGAAATATGGGGTTTTGAGTCCCTTTCACTGAGGAAGGTGTAGGTCTTGTCTATTCCATAGTTGGTTTTTGGAACGGTACCTGTGCTTATATCAAACTCTGGTTTTATGCATCACCCCACCTCTCCTTCCCCCTTAAGCAGGCATAAGAGTGTTTTCTAAATGTGAGACACTGTTCTCTTTCCTAACTCAGTTCAAGTGTAGCCATGTTTACAGGATCTTCATAAGTGATATCTTATGATAAGTTTCTTTTTCTGTGTGACTTATTTCACTTAGAATCATCGTACCTGAATCCACCCATTTTGCTGCTACTGGTCTTATGACATTGATTTCATGGCTGAGGGATATTCCATCGTACGTAAGTACCACAATTTTTTGAACCATTTTTATATTTCCTGGGATATTTAAGGTGAACCCAAGTTGAGGTCCTTGTAAGCAGTGCAGCCCTAAATTTTGGGGTGGTTGTGTCTTTTTGATTTTCAGTTTTCCCAAGGTATATTCCCTAGACTGGAAGTGCCCTTGGCTCTGTAGCTCTGTTGTTTACTTGTTTTAGGGAACACAATGCACTCCTCCAGAGAGGCAGTTGGCAATTTACATCCCGCCCATCAGCATAACAAGGCTCCCTGTTCTCCAGGGCCTGTCTTGCCTTTCTGGTTTTTACACATTTTGTGGATGTCCCTTTTGACCGGTGGGAAGTGATACTTCTTTGTAGTGCAGATTTGCATTGCCCGCTTGCTTGCTTGCTTGGCCAAAAAGGGCGTATGCGTTTTCTCCTGAATATATTCAGGAGAAAACGCATACGCCCTTTTTGGCCAAGTGCATCATTGTCGAAGTTGTGCCCCTCTTCCTGTGCTTTAAAGGCGATTCCAACGTACCTCTGGAAATCTGTTTCCTGCTATTCTGCCTCGCTTTCAAGTCCGCCTCGTTGCCTTCCCTCAACAGATTTTTGGACGATAGTTGTCCTTTATTACTCGGCCAGTTTGTGAATTGCTGTGCCCCTGAGCTCCATTTTTCAACTCGTTTTTGGTGAGCTGACCGCAAGTCCAAAATTTTGGTTCAGGATCTATACTGATTCCCGGTGGGTGGCTGAGACTTTGGTTAATTCTTCTTCCTGCCGGGAAATTACAGTGATATGTGCCCGTCCAAATGCCTAACAGCTACTCTCTCATTGGTTCTCCCTCTTCCCTTTCATCCTCTGCCAAATTGGCAACCTGTGCGAACCAGGAGGTTAAAGGGGCTGTCTCTCCAAGTTGGGAGGTTGATAATAAAGCAGATGGAAAGTCAAACCAGAGCACCAGGAGAGGGACTATTCGTTGAGTTTTAGAAACCTTTCGTATTCACAGTGTGTCCGTTCTCTAGGATTCCTGTACATGTTATATCTGTAGTAATATTCCCTTCAACCTGGAGAGTTGGGACCAATGGAATGTGTGCCATGCATTATTGCTTTAAAGGGTCTGCATTTGCTCACCCAATCTCACCAATCCTCTCAGTCCCAAGTGTCCAGCCTTATGCCACATCCAGCTGTCATTGTAGATAGGGTCATTTCAGGTTTCATCAGAGACCCTGAAGGAATTGTAAAGAATTTCCCAGTTTTTTTGTTTTATTTTTGAAATTCCTTTTTATAGTGGGCTTGAGCTGATTCTCGCTGCCATATTTATCCCAGTCTAGACACACTTGATTCCCTTACGGAGACATATCAGTACATAGGTTTTAAGATTCTTACTAGTCAGATATATTCCTCTGTGGGAAATATGGGGTTTTGAGTCCCTTTCACTGAGGAAGGTGTAGGTCTTGTCTATTCCATAGTTGGTTTTTGGAACGGTACCTGTGCTTATATCAAACTCTGGTTTTATGCATCACCCCACCTCTCCTTCCCCCTTAAGCAGGCATAAGAGTGTTTTCTAAATGTGAGACACTGTTCTCTTTCCTAACTCAGTTCAAGTGTAGCCATGTTTACAGGATCTTCATAAGTGATATCTTATGATAAGTTTCTTTTTCTGTGTGACTTATTTCACTTAGAATCATCGTACCTGAATCCACCCATTTTGCTGCTACTGGTCTTATGACATTGATTTCATGGCTGAGGGATATTCCATCGTACGTAAGTACCACAATTTTTTGAACCATTTTTATATTTCCTGGGATATTTAAGGTGTACCCAAGTTGAGGTCCTTGTAAGCAGTGCAGCCCTAAATTTTGGGGTGGCTGTGTCTTTTTGATTTTCAGTTTTCCCAAGGTATATTCCCTAGACTGGAAGTGCCCTTGGCTCTGTAGCTCTGTTGTTTACTTGTTTTAGGGAACACAATGCACTCCTCCAGAGAGGCAGTTGGCAATTTACATCCCGCCCATCAGCATAACAAGGCTCCCTGTTCTCTAGGGCCTGTCTTGCCTTTCTGGTTTTTACACATTTTGTGGATGTCCCTTTTGACCGGTGGGAAGTGATACTTCTTTGTAGTGCAGAATTGCATTGCCCGCTTGCTTGCTTGGCCAAAAAGGGCGTATGCGTTTTCTCCTGAATATATTCAGGAGAAAACGCATACGCCCTTTTTGGCCAAGTGCATCATTGTCGAAGTTGTGCCCCTCTTCCTGTGCTTTAAAGGCGATACCAACTTACCTCTTGAAATCTGTTTCCTGCTATTCTGCCTCACTTTCAAGTCCACCTCGTTGCCTTCCCTCAACAGATTTTTGGACGATAGTTGTCCTTTATTACTCGGCCAGTTTGTGAATTGCTGTGCCCCTGAGCTCCATTTTTCAACTCGTTTTTGGTGAGCTGACCGCAAGTCCAAAATTTTGGTTCAGGATCTATATTGATTCCCGGTGGGTGGCTGAGACTTTGGTTAATTCTTCTTCCTGCCGGGAAATTACAGTGATATGTGCCCATCCAAATGCCTAACAGCTACTCTCTCATTGGTTCTCCCTCTTCCCTTTCATCCTCTGCCAAATTGGCAACCTGTGCGAACCAGGAGGTTAAAGGGGTTGTCTCTCCAAGTTGGGAGGTTGATAATAAAGCAGATGGAAAGTCAAACCGCAGCACCAGGAGAGGGACTATTCGTTGAGTTTTAGAAACCTTTCGTATTCACAGTGTGTCCGTTCTCTAGGATTCCCGTACATGTTATATCTGTAGTAATATTCCCTTCAACCTGGAGAGTTGGGACCCATGGAATGTGTGCCATGCATTATTGCTTTAAAGGGTCTGCATTTGCTCACCCAATCTCACCAATCCTCTCAGTCCCAAGTGTCCAGCCTTATGCCACATCCAGCTGTCATTGTAGATAGGGTCATTTCAGGTTTCATCAGAGACCCTGAAGGAATTGTAAAGAATTTCCCAGTTTTTTTGTTTTATTTTTGAAATTCCTTTTTATAGTGGGTTTGAGCTGATTCTCGCTGCCATATTTATCCCAGTCTAGACACACTTGATTCCCTTACGGAGACATATCAATACATAGGTTTTAAGATTCTTACTTTACTAGTCAGATATATTCCTCTGCGGGAAATATGGGGTTTTGAGTCCCTTTCACTGAGGAAGGTGTAGGTCTTGTCTATTCCATAGTTGGTTTTTGGAACGGTACCTGTGCTTATATCAAACTCTGGTTTTATGCATCACCCCACCTCTCCTTCCCCCTTAAGCAGGCATAAGAGTGTTTTCTAAATGTGAGACACTGTTCTCTTTCCTAACTCAGTTCAAGTGTAGCCATGTTTACAGGATCTTCATAAGTGATATCTTATGATAAGTTTCTTTTTCTGTGTGACTTATTTCACTTAGAATCATCGTACCTGAATCCACCCATTTTGCTGCTACTGGTCTTATGACATTGATTTCATGGCTGAGGGATATTCCATCGTACGTAAGTACCACAATTTTTTGAACCATTTTTATATTTCCTGGGATATTTAAGGTGTACCCAAGTTGAGGTCCTTGTAAGCAGTGCAGCCCTAAATTTTGGGGTGGCTGTGTCTTTTTGATTTTCAGTTTTCCCAAGGTATATTCCCTAGACTGGAAGTGCCCTTGGCTCTGTAGCTCTGTTGTTTACTTGTTTTAGGGAATACAATGCACTCCTCCAGAGAGGCATTGGCAATTTACACCCCGCCCATCAGCATAACAAGGCACCCTGTTCTCCAGGGCCTGTCTTGCCTTTCTGGTTTTTACACATTTTGTGGATGTCCCTTTTGACTGGTGGGAAGTGATACTTCTTTGTAGTGCAGATTTGCATTGCCCGCTTGCTTGCTTGGCCAAAAAGGGCGTATGCGTTTTCTCCTGAATATATTCAGGAGAAAACACATACGCCCTTTTTGGCCAAGTGCATCATTGTCGAAGTTGTGCCCCTCTTCCTGTGCTTTAAAGGCGATTCCAACGTACCTCTGGAAATCTGTTTCCTGCTATTCTGCCACGCTTTCAAGTCCGCCTCATTGCCTTCCCTCAACAGATTTTTGGATGATAGTTGTCCTTTATTACTCGGCCAGTTTGTGAATTCCTGTGCCCCTGAGCTCCATTTTTCAACTCGTTTTTGGTGAGCTAACCGCAAGTCCAAAATTTTGGTTCAGGATCTATACTGATTCCCGGTGGGTGGCTGAGACTTTGGTTAATTCTTCTTCCTGCCGGGAAATTACAGTGATATGTGCCCGTCCAAATGCCTAACAGCTACTCTCTCATTGGTTCTCCCTCTTCCCTTTCATCCTCCGCCAAATTGGCAACCTGTGCGAACCAGGAGGTTAAAGGGGCTGTCTCTCCAAGTTGGGAGGTTGATAATAAAGCAGATGGAAAGTCAAACCGGAGCACCAGGAGAGGGACTATTCGTTGAGTTTTAGAAACCTTTCGTATTCACAGTGTGTCCGTTCTCTAGGATTCCCGTACATGTTATATCTGTAGTAATATTCCCTTCAACCTGGAGAGTTGGGAACCATGGAATGTGTGCCATGCATTATTGCTTTAAAGGGTCTGCATTTGCTCACCCAATCTCACCAATCCTCTCAGTCCCAAGTGTCCAGCCTTATGCCACATCCAGCTGTCATTGTAGATAGGGTCATTTCAGGTTTCATCAGAGGCCCTGAAGGAATTGTAAAGAATTTCCCAGTTTTTTTTGTTTTGTTTTTGAAATTCCTTTTTATAGTGGGTTTGAACTGATTCTCGCTGCCATGTTTATGCCAGTCTAGACACACTTGATTCCCTTACGGAGACATATCAATAAATAGGTTTTAAGATTCTTACTAGTCAGATATATTCCTCTGCGGGAAATATGGGGTTTTGAGTCCCTTTCACTGAGGAAGGTGTAGGTCTTGTCTCTTCCATAGTTGGTTTTTGGAATGGTACCTGTGCTTATATCAAACTCTGGTTTTATGCATCACCCCACCTCTCCTTCCCCCTTAAGCAGGCATAAGAGTGTTTTCTAAATGTGAGACACTGTTCTCTTTCCTAACTCAGTTCAAGTGTAGCCATGTTTACAGGATCTTCATAAGTGATAACTTATGATAAGTTTCTTTTTCTCTGTGACTTATTTCACTTAGAATCATCGTACCTGAATCCACCCATTTTGCTGCTACTGGTCTTATGACATTGATTTCATGGCTGAGGGATATTCCATCGTACGTAAGTACCACAATTTTTTGAACCAATTTTATATTTCCTGGGATATTTAAGGTGTACCCAAGTTGAGGTCCTTGTAAGCAGTGCAGCCCTAAATTTTGGGGTGGCTGTGTCTTTTTGATTTTCAGTTTTCCCAAGGTATATTCCCCAGACTGGAAGTGCCCTTGGCTCTGTAGCTCTGTTGTTTACTTGTTTTAGGGAACACAATGCACTCCTCCAGAGAGGCAGTTGGCAATTTACATCCCGCCCATCAGCATAACAAGGCTCCCTGTTCTCCAGGGCCTGTCTTGCCTTTCTGGTTTTTACATATTTTCTGGATGTCCCTTTTGACCGGTGGGAAGTGATACTTCTTTGTAGTGCAGATTTGCATTGCCCGCTTGCTTGCTTGGCCAAAAAGGGCGTATGCGTTTTCTCCTGAATATATTCAGGAGAAAACGCATACGCCCTTTTTGGCCAAGTTCATCATTGTCGAAGTTGTGCCCCTCTTCCTGTGCTTTAAAGGCGATTCCAACGTACCTCTTGAAATCTGTTTCCTGCTATTCTGCCTCGCTTTCAAGTCCGCCTCGTTGCCTTCCCTCAACAGATTTTTGGACGATAGTTGTCCTTTATTACTCGGCCAGTTTGTGAATTGCTGTGCCCCTGAGCTCCATTTTTCAACTCGTTTTTGGTGAGCGGACCGCAAGTCCAAAATTTTGGTTCAGGATCTATACTGATTCCCGGTGGGTGGTTGAGACTTTGGTTAATTCTTCTTCCTGCCGGGAAATTACAGTGATATGTGCCTGTCCAAATGCCTAACAGCTACTCTCTCATTGGTTCTCCCTCTTCCCTTTCATCCTCTGCCAAATTGGCAACCTGTGCGAACCAGGAGGTTAAAGGGGCTGTCTCTCCAAGTTGGGAGGTTGATAATAAAGCAGATGGAAAGTCAAACCGGAGCACCAGGAGAGGGACTATTCGTTGAGTTTTAGAAACCTTTCGTATTCACAGTGTGTCCGTTCTCTAGGATTCCCGTACATGTTATATCTGTAGTAATATTCCCTTCAACCTGGAGAGTTGGGACCCATGGAATGTGTGCCATGCATTATTGCTTTAAGGGGTCTGCATTTGCTCACCCAATCTCACCAATCCTCTCAGTCCCAAGTGTCCAGCCTTATGCCACATCCAGCTGTCATTGTAGATAGGGTAATTTCAGGTTTCATCAGAGACCCTGAAGGAATTGTAAAGAATTTCCCAGTTTTTTTGTTTTATTTTTGAAATTCCTTTTTATTGTGGGTTTGAGCTGATTCTCGCTGCCATATTTATCCCAGTCTAGACACACTTGTTTCCCTTATGGAGACATATCAATACGTAGCTTTTAAGATTCTTACTAGTCAGATATATTCCTCTGCGGGAAATATGGGGTTTTGAGTCCCTTTCACTGAGGAAGGTGTAGGTCTTGTCTATTCCATAGTTGGTTTTTGGAACGGTACCTGTGCTTATATCAAACTCTGGTTTTATGCATCACCCCACCTCTCCTTCCCCCTTAAGCAGGCATAAGAGTGTTTTCTAAATGTGAGACACTGTTCTCTTTCCTAACTCAGTTCAAGTGTAGCCATGTTTACAGGATCTTCATAAGTGATATCTTATGATAAGTTTCTTTTTCTGTGTGACTTATTTCACTTAGAATCATCGTACCTGAATCCACCCATTTTGCTGCTACTGGTCTTATGACATTGATTTCATGGCTGAGGGATATTCCATCGTACGTAAGTACCACAATTTTTTGAACCATTTTTATATTTCCTGGGATATTTAAGGTGTACCCAAGTTGAGGTCCTTGTAAGCAGTGCAGCCCTAAATTTTGGGGTGGCTGTGTCTTTTTGATTTTCAGTTTTCCCAAGGTATATTCCCTAGACTGGAAGTGCCCTTGGCTCTGTAGCTCTGTTGTTTACTTGTTTTAGGGAACACAATGCACTCCTCCAGAGAGGCAGTTGGCAATTTACATCCCGCCCATCAGCATAACAAGGCTCCCTGTTCTCCAGGGCCTGTCTTGCCTTTCTGGTTTTTACACATTTTGTGGATGTCCCTTTTGACCGGTGGGAAGTGATACTTCTTTGTAGTGCAGATTTGCATTGCCCGCTTGCTTGCTTGGCCAAAAAGGGCGTATGCGTTTTCTCCTGAATATATTCAGGAGAAAACGCATACGCCCTTTTTGTCCAAGTGCATCATTGTCGAAGTTGTGCCCCTCTTCCTGTGCTTTAAAGGCGATTCCAACGTACCTCTTGAAATCTGTTTCCTGCTATTCTGCCTCGCTTTCAAGTCCGCCTCGTTGCCTTCCCTCAACAGATTTTTGGACGATAGTTGTCCTTTATTACTCGGCCAGTTTGTGAATTGCTGTGCCCCTGAGCTCCATTTTTCAACTCGTTTTTGGTGAGCTGACCGCAAGTCCAAAATTTTGGTTCAGGATCTATACTGATTCCCGGTGGGTGGTTGAGACTTTGGTTAATTCTTCTTCCTGCCGGGAAATTACAGTGATATGTGCCTGTCCAAATGCCTAACAGCTACTCTCTCATTGGTTCTCCCTCTTCCCTTTCATCCTCTGCCAAATTGGCAACCTGTGCGAACCAGGAGGTTAAAGGGGCTGTCTCTCCAAGTTGGGAGGTTGATAATAAAGCAGATGGAAAGTCAAACCGGAGCACCAGGAGAGGGACTATTCGTTGAGTTTTAGAAACCTTTCGTATTCACAGTGTGTCCATTCTCTAGGATTCCCGTACATGTTATATCTGTAGTAATATTCCCTTCAACCTGGAGAGTTGGGACCCATGGAATGTGTGCCATGCATTATTGCTTTAAAGGGTCTGCATTTGCTCACCCAATCTCACCAATCCTCTCAGTCCCAAGTGTCCAGCCTTATGCCACATCCAGCTGTCATTGTAGATAGGGTCATTTCAGGTTTCATCAGAGACCCTGAAGGAATTGTAAAGAATTTCCCAGTTTTTTTGTTTTATTTTTGAAATTCCTTTTTATAGTGGGTTTGAGCTGATTCTCGCTGCCATATTTATCCCAGTCTAGACACACTTGATTCCCTTACGGAGACATATCAATACGTAGCTTTTAAGATTCTTACTAGTCAGATATATTCCTCTGCGGGAAATATGGGGTTTTGAGTCCCTTTCACTGAGGAAGGTGTAGGTCTTGTCTATTCCATAGTTGGTTTTTGGAACGGTACCTGTGCTTATATCAAACTCTGGTTTTATGCATCACCCCACCTCTCCTTCCCCCTTAAGCAGGCATAAGAGTGTTTTCTAAATGTGAGACACTGTTCTCTTTCCTAACTCAGTTCAAGTGTAGCCATGTTTACAGGATCTTCATAAGTGATATCTTATGATAAGTTTCTTTTTCTGTGTGACTTATTTCACATAGAATCATCATACCTGAATCCACCCATTTTGCTGCTACTGGTCTTATGACATTGATTTCATGGCTGAGGGATATTCCATCGTACGTAAGTACCACAATTTTTTGAACCATTTATATATTTCCTGGGATATTTAAGGTGTACCCAAGTTGAGGTCCTTGTAAGCAGTGCAGCCCTAAATTTTGGGGTGGCTGTGTCTTTTTGATTTTCAGTTTTCCCAAGGTATATTCCCTAGACTGGAAGTGCCCTTGGCTCTGTAGCTCTGTTGTTTACTTGTTTTAGGGAACACAATGCACTCCTCCAGAGAGGCAGTTGGCAATTTACATCCCGCCCATCAGCATAACAAGGCACCCTGTTCTCCAGGGCCTGTCTTGACTTTCTGGTTTTTACACATTTTGTGGATGTCCCTTTTGACTGGTGGGAAATGATACTTCTTTGTAGTGCAGATTTGCATTGCCCGCTTGCTTGCTTGGCCAAAAAGGGCGTATGCGTTTTCTCCTGAATATATTCAGGAGAAAACACATACACCCTTTTTGGCCAAGTGCATCATTGTCGAAGTTGTGCCCCTCTTCCTGTGCTTTAAAGGCGATTCCAACGTACCTCTTGAAATCTGTTTCCTGCTATTCTGCCTCACTTTCAAGTCCGCCTCGTTGCCTTCCCTCAACAGATTTTTGGACGATAGTTGTCCTTTATTACTTGGCCAGTATGTGAATTGCTGTGCCCCTGAGCTCCATTTTTTAACTCTTTTTTGTTGAGCTGACCGCAAGTTCAAAATTTTGGTTCAGGATCTATACTGATTCCCGGTGGGTGGCTGAGACTTTGGTTAATTCTTCTTCCTGCTGGGAAATTACAGTGATATGTGCCCGTCCAAATGCCTAACAGCTACTCTCTCATTGGTTCTCCCTCTTCCCTTTCATCCTCTGCCAAATTGGAAACCTGTGCGAACCAGGAGGTTAAAGGGGCTGTCTCTCCAAGTTGGGAGGTTGATAATAAAGCAGATGGAAAGTCAAACCGGAGCACCAGGAGAGGGACTATTCGTTGAGTTTTAGAAACCTTTCGTATTCACAGTGTGTCTGTTCTCTAGGATTCCCGTACATGTTATATCTGTAGTAATATTCCCTTCAACCTGGAGAGTTGGGACCCATGGAATGTGTGCCATGCATTATTGCTTTAAAGGGTCTGCATTTGCTCACCCAGTCTCACCAATCCTCTCAGTCCCAAGTGTCCAGCCTTATGCCACATCCAGCTGTCATTGTAGATAGGGTCATTTCAGGTTTCATCAGAGACCCTGAAGGAATTGTAAAGAATTTCCCAGTTTTTTTGTTTTATTTTTGAAATTCCTTTTTATAGTGGGTTTGAGCTGATTCTCGCTGCCATATTTATCCCAGTCTAGACACACTTGATTCCCTTACGGAGACTAATCAATACGTAGCTTTTAAGATTCTTACTAGTCAGATATATTCCTCTGCGGGAAATATGGGGTTTTGAGTCCCTTTCACTGAGGAAGGTGTAGGTCTTGTCTATTCCATAGTTGGTTTTTGGAACGGTACCTGTGCTTATATCAAACTCTGGTTTTATGCATCACCCCACCTCTCCTTCCCCCTTAAGCAGGCATAAGAGTGTTTTCTAAATGTGAGACACTGTTCTCTTTCCTAACTCAGTTCAAGTGTAGCCATGTTTACAGGATCTTCATAAGTGATATCTTATGATAAGTTTCTTTTTCTGTGTGACTTATTTCACTTAGAATCATCGTACCTGAATCCACCCATTTTGCTGCTACTGGTCTTATGACATTGATTTCATGGCTGAGGGATATTCCATCGTACGTAAGTACCACAATTTTTTGAACCATTTTTATAATTCCTGGGATATTTAAGGTGTACCCAATTTGAGGTCATTGTATGCAGTGCAGCCCTAAATTTTGGGGTGGCTGTGTCTTTTTGATTTTCAGTTTTCCCAAGGTGTATTCCCTAGACTGGAAGTGCCCTTGGCTCTGTAGCTCTGTTGTTTACTTGTTTTAGGGAACACAATGCTCTCCTCCAGAGAGGCAGTTGGCAATTTACATCCCGCCCATCAGCATAACAAGGCTCCCTGTTCTCCAGGGCCTGTCTTGCCTTTCTGGTTTTTACACATTTTGTGGATGTCCCCTTTGACCGGTGGGAAGTGATACTCCTTTGTAGTGCAGATTTGCATTGCCCGCTTGCTTGCTTGGCCAAAAAGGTCGTATGCGTTTTCTCCTGAATATATTCAGGAGAAAATGCATACGCCCTTTTTGGCCAAGTGCATCATTGTCGAAGTTGTGCCCCTCTTCCTGTGCTTTAAAGGCGATTCCAACGTACCTCTTGAAATCTGTTTCCTGCTATTCTGCCTCGCTTTCAAGTCCGCCTCATTGCCTTCCCTCAACAGATTTTTGGACGATAGTTGTCCTTTATTACTCGGCCAGTTTGTGAATTGCTGTGCCCCTGAGCTCCATTTTTCAACTCGTTTTTGGTGAGCTGACCGCAAGTCCAAAATTTTGGTTCCGGATCTATACTGATTCCCGGTGGGTGGCTGAGACTTTGGTTAATTCTTCTTCCTGCCGGGAAATTACAGTGATATGTGCCCGTCCAAATGCCTAACAGCTACTCTCTCATTGGTTCTCCCTCTTCCCTTTCATCCTCTGCCAAATTGGCAACCTGTGCGAACCAGGAGGTTAAAGGGGCTGTCTCTCCAAGTTGGGAGGTTGATAATAAAGCAGATGGAAAGTCAAACCGGAGCGCCAGGAGAGGGACTATTCGTTGAGTTTTAGAAACCTTTCGTATTCACAGTGTGTCCGTTCTCTAGGATTCCCGTACATGTTATATCTGTAGTAATATTCCCTTCAACCTGGAGAGTTGGGACCCATGGAATGTGTGCCATGCATTATTGCTTTAAATGGTCTGCATTTGTTCACCCAATCTCACCAATCCTCTCAGTCCAAAGTGTCCAGCCTTATGCCACATCCAGCTGTCGTTGTAGATAGGGTCATTCCAGGTTTCATCAGAGACCCTGAAGGAATTGTAAAGAATTTCCCAGTTTTTTTGTTTTGTTTTTGAAATTCCTTTTTATAGTGGGTTTGAGCTGATTCTCGCTGCCATGTTTATGCCAGTCTAGACACACTTGATTCCCTTACGGAGACATATCAATACATAGGTTTTAAGATTCTTACTAGTCAGATATATTCCTCTGCGGGAAATATGGGGTTTTGAGTCCCTTTCACTGAGGAAGGTGTAGGTCTTGTCTATTCCATAGTTGGTTTTTGGAACGGTACCTGTGCTTATATCAAACTCTGGTTTTATGCATCACCCCACCTCTCCTTCCCCCTTAAGCAGGCATAAGAGTGTTTTCTAAATGTGAGACGCTGTTCTCTTTCCTAACTCAGTTCAAGTGTAGCCATGTTTACAGGATCTTCATAAGTGATATCTTATGATAAGTTTCTTTTTCTGTGTGACTTATTTCACTTAGAATCATCGTATCTGAATCCACCCATTTTGCTGCTACTGGTCTTATGACATTGATTTCATGGCTGAGGGATATTCCATCGTACGTAAGTACCACAATTTTTTGAACCATTTTTATATTTCCTGGGATATTTAAGGTGTACCCAAGTTGAGGTCCTTGTAAGCAGTGCAGCCCTAAATTTTGGGGTGGCTGTGTCTTTTTGATATTCAGTTTTCCAAAGGTATATTCCTTAGACTGGAAGTGCCCTTGGCTCTGTAGCTCTGTTCTTTACTTGTTTTAGGGAACACAATGTACTCCTCCAGAGAGGCAGTTGGCAATTTACATCCGCCCATCAGCATAACAAGGCTCCCTGTTCTCCAGTGCCTGTCTTGCCTTTCTGGTTTTTACACATTTTGTGGATGTCCCTTTTGACCGGTGGGAAGTGATACTTCTTTGTAGTGCAGATTTGCATTGCCCGCTTGCTTGCTTGGCCAAAAAGGGCGTATGCGTTTTCTCCTGAATATATTCAGGAGAAAATGCATACGCCCTTTTTGGCCAAGTGCATCATTGCCGAAGTTGTGCCCCTCATCCGGTGCTTTAAAGGTGATTCCAACGTACCTCTTGAAATCTGTTTCCTGCTATTCTGCTTCGCTTTCAAGTCCACCTCGTTGCCTTCCCTCAACAGATTTTTGGACGATAGGTGTCCTTTATTACTGGGCCAGTTTGTGAATTGCTGTGCCCCTGAGCTCCATTTTTCAACTCGTTTTTAGTGAGCTGACCGCAGGTCCAAAATTTTGGTTCAGGATCTATGCTGGTTCCCGGTGGGGGGCTGAGACTTTGGTTAATTCTTCTTCCTGCCGGGAAATTAGAGTGATATGTGCCCGTCCAAATGCCTAACAGCTACTCTCTCATTGGTTCTCCCTCTTCCCTTTCATCCTCTGCCAAATTGGCAACCTGTGCGAACCAGGAGGTTAAAGGGGCTGTCTCTCCAAGTTGGGAGGTTGATAGTAAAGCAGGTGGAAAGTCAAACCGGAGCACCAGGAGAGGGACTATTCGTTGAGTTTTAGAAACCTTTCGTATTCACAGTGTGTCCGTTCTCTAGGTTTCCCGTACATGTTATAACTGTAGTAATATTCCCTTCAACCTGGAGAGTTGGGACCCATGGAATGTGTGCCATGCATTATTGCTTTAAATGGTCTGCATTTGTTCACGCAATCTCACCAATCCTCTCAGTCCAAAGTGTCCAGCCTTATGCCACATCCAGCTGTCGGTGTAGATAGGGTCATTTCAGGTTTCATCAGAGACCCTGAAGGAATTGTAAAGAATTTCCCAGTTTTTTTGTTTTATTTTTGAAATTCCTTTTTATAGTGGTTTTGAGCTGATTCTCGCTGCCATATTTATCCCAGTCTAGACACACTTGATTCCCTTACGGAGACATATCAATACATAGGTTTTAAGATTCTTACTTTACTAGTCAGATATATTCCTCTGCGGGAAATATGGGGTTTTGAGTCCCTTTCACTGAGGAAGGTGTAGGTCTTGTCTATTCCATAGTTGGTTTTTGGAACGGTACCTGTGCTTATATCAAACTCTGGTTTTATGCATCACCCCACCTCTCCTTCCCCCTTAAGCAGGCATAAGAGTGTTTTCTAAATGTGAGACACTGTTCTCTTTCCTAACTCAGTTCAAGTGTAGCCATGTTTACAGGATCTTCATAAGTGATATCTTATGATAAGTTTCTTTTTCTGTGTGACTTATTTCACTTAGAATCATCGTACCTGAATCCACCCATTTTGCTGCTACTGGTGTTATGACATTGATTTCATGGCTGAGGGATATTCCATCGTACGTAAGTACCACAATTTTTTGAACCATTTTTATATTTCCTGGGATATTTAAGGTGTACCCAAGTTGAGGTCCTTCTAAGCAGTGCAGCCCAAAATTTTGGGGTGGCTCTGTCTTATTGATTTTCAGTTTTTCCCACGTATATTCCCTAGACTGGAAGTGCCCTTGGCTCTGTAGCTCTGTTGTTTACTTGTTTTAGGGAACAAAATGCACTCCTCCAGAGAGGCAGTTGGCAATTTACATCCCGTCCATTAGCATAACAATGCTCCCTGTTCTCCAGGACCAGTCTTGCCTTTCTGGTTTTTACACATTTTGTGGATGTCCCTTTTGAACGGTGGGAAGTGATACTTCTTTGTAGTGGAGATTTGCATTGCCCGCTTGCTTGCTTGGCCAAAAAGGGCGTATGCGTTTTCTCCTGAATATATTCAGAAGAAAACGCATACGCCCTTTTTGGCCAAGTGCATCATTGTCGAAGTTGTGCCCCTCTTCCTGTGCTTTAAAGGCGATTCCAACGTACCTCTGGAAATCTGTTTCCTGCTATTCTGCCTCGCTTTCAAGTCCGCCTCGTTGCCTTCCCTCAACAGATTTTTGGACGATAGTTGTCCTTTATTACTCGGCCAGTTTGTGAATTGCTGTGCCCCTGAGCTCCATTTTTCAACTCGTTTTTGGTGAGCTGACCGCAAGTCCAAAATTTTGGTTCAGGATCTATACTGATTCCCGGTGGGTGGCTGAGACTTTGGTTAATTCTTCTTCCTGCCGGGAAATTACAGTGATATGTGCCCGTCCAAATGCCTAACAGCTACTCTCTCATTGGTTCTCCCTCTTCCCTTTCATCCTCTGCCAAATTGGCAACCTGTGCGAACCAGGAGGTTAAAGGGGCTGTCTCTCCAAGTTGGGAGGTTGATAATAAAGCAGATGGAAAGTCAAACCGGAGCACCAGGAGAGGGACTATTCGTTGAGTTTTAGAAACCTTTCGTATTCACAGTGTGTCCGTTCTCTAGGATTCCCGTACATGTTATATCTGTAGTAATATTCCCTTCAACCTGGAGAGTTGGGACCCATGGAATGTGTGCCATGCATTATTGCTTTAAAGGGTCTGCATTTGCTCACCCAATCTCACCAATCCTCTCAGTCCCAAGTGTCCAGCCTTATGCCACATCCAGCTGTCATTGTAGATAGGGTCATTTCAGGTTTCATCAGAGACCCTGAAGGAATTGTAAAGAATTTCCCAGTTTTTTTGTTTTATTTTTGAAATTCCTTTTCATAGTGGGTTTGAGCTGATTCTCGCTGCCATATTTATCCCAGTCTAGACACACTTGATTCCCTTACGGAGACATATCAATACAGAGGTTTTAAGATTCTTACTAGTCAGATATATTCCTCTGTGGGAAATATGGGGTTTTCAGTCCCTTTCACTGAGGAAGGTGTAGGTCTTGTCTATTCCATAGTTGGTTTTTGGAACGGTACCTGTGCTTATATCAAACTCTGGTTTTATGCATCACCCCACCTCTCCTTCCCCCTTAAGCAGGCATAAGGGTTTTTTCTAAATGTGAGACACTGTTCTCTTTCCTAACTCAGTTCAAGTGTAGCCATGTTTACAGGATCTTCATAAGTGATATCTTATGATAAGTTTCTTTTTCTGTGTGACTTATTTCACTTAGAATCATCGTACCTGAATCCACCCATTTTGCTGCTACTGGTCTTATGACATTGATTTCATGGCTGAGGGATATTCCATCGTACGTAAGTACCACAATTTTTTGAACCATTTTTATATTTCCTGGGATATTTAAGGTGTACCCAAGTTGAGGTCCTTGTAAGCAGTGCAGCCCTAAATTTTGGGGTGGCTGTGTCTTTTTGATTTTCAGTTTTCCCAAGGTATATTCCCTAGACTGGAAGTGCCCTTGGCTCTGTAGCTCTGTTGTTTACTTGTTTTAGGGAACACAATGCACTCCTCCAGAGAGGCAGTTGGCAATTTACATCCCGTCCATCAGCATAACAAGGCTCCCTGTTCTCCAGGACCAGTCTTGCCTTTCTGGTTTTTACACATTTTGTGGATGTCCCTTTTGACCGGTGGGAAGTGATACTTCTTTGTAGTGCAGATTTGCATTGCCCGCTTGCTTGCTTGGCCAAAAAGGGCGTATGCGTTTTCTCCTGAATATATTCAGGAGAAAACGCATACGCCCTTTTTGGCCAAGTGCATCATTGTCGAAGTTGTGCCCCTCTTCCTGTGCTTTAAAGGCGATTCCAACGTACCTCTTGAAATCTGTTTCCTGCTATTCTGCCTCGCTTTCAAGTCCACCTCGTTGCCTTCCCTCAACAGATTTTTGGACGATAGTTGTCCTTTATTACTCGGCCAGTTTGTGAATTGCTGTGCCCCTGAGCTCCATTTTTCAACTCGTTTTTGGTGAGCTGACCGCAAGTCCAAAATTTTGGTTCAGGATCTATACTAATTCCCGGTGGGTGGCTGAGACTTTGGTAATTCTTCTTCCTGCCGGGAAATTACACTGATATGTGCCTGTCCAAATGCCTAACAGCTACTCTCTCATTGGTTCTCCCTCTTCCCTTTCATCCTCTGCCAAATTGGCAACCTGTGCGAACCAGGAGGTTAAAGGGGCTGTCTCTCCAAGTTGGGAGGTTGATAATAAAGCAGATGGAAAGTCAAACCAGAGCACCAGGAGAGGGACTATTCGTTGAGTTTTAGAAACCTTTCATATTCACAGTGTGTCCGTTCTCTAGGATTCCCGTACATGTTATATCTGTAGTAATGTTCCCTTCAACCTGTAGTGTAGGGACCCATGGAATGTGTGCCATGCATTATTGCTTTAAAGGGTCTGCATTTGCTCACCCAATCTCACCAATCCTCTCAGTCCCAAGTGTCCAGCCTTATGCCACATCCAGCTGTCATTGTAGATAGGGTCATTTCAGGTTTCATCAGAGACCCTGAAGGAATTGTAAAGAATTTCCCAGTTTTTTTGTTTTATTTTTGAAATTCCTTTTTATAGTGGGTTTGAGCTGATTCTCGCTGTCATATTTATCCCAGTCTAGACACACTTGATTCCCTTACGGACACATATCAATACATAGGTTTTAAGATTCTTACTAGTCAGATATATTCCTCTGCGGGAAATATGGGGTTTTGAGTCCCTTTCACTGAGGAAGGTGTAGGTCTTGTCTATTCCATAGTTGGTTTTTGGAACGGTACCTGTGCTTATATCAAACTCTGGTTTTATGCATCACCCCACCTCTCCTTCCCCCTTAAGCAGGCATAAGAGTGTTTTCTAAATGTGAGACACTGTTCTCTTTCCTAACTCAGTTCAAGTGTAGCCATGTTTACAGGATCTTCATAAGTGATAACTTATGATAAGTTTCTTTTTCTCTGTGACTTATTTCACTTAGAATCATCGTACCTGAATCAACCAATTTTGCTGCTACTGGTCTTATGACATTGATTTCATGGCTGAGGGATATTCCATCGTACGTAAGTACCACAATTTTTTGAACCAATTTTATATTTCCTGGGATATTTAAGGTGTACCGAAGTTGAGGTCATTGTAAGCAGTGCAGCCCTAAATTTTGGGGTGGCTCTGTCTTATTGATTTTCAGTTTTTTCCAGGTATATTCCCTAGACTGGAAGTGCCCTTGGCTCTGTAGCTCTGTTGTTTACTTGTTTTAGGGAACACAATGCACTCCTCCAGAGAGGCAGTTGGCAATTTACATCCCGCCCATCAGCATTACAAGGCTCCGTGTTCTCCAGGGCCTGTCTTGCCTTTCTGGTTTTTACACATTTTGTGGATGTCCCTTTTGACCGGTGGGAAGTGATACTTCTTTGTAGTGCAGATTTGCATTGCCCGCCTGCTTGCTTGGCCAAAATGGGCGTATGCGTTTTCTCCTGAATATATTCAGGAGAAAACGCATACGCCCTTTTTGGCCAAGTGCATCATTGTCGAAGTTGTGCCCCTCTTCCTGTGCTTTAAAGGCGATTCCAACGTACCTCTTGAAATCTGTTTCCTGCTATTCTGCCTCGCTTTCAAGTCCGCCTCGTTGCCTTCCCTCAATAGATTTTTGGACGATGGTTGTCCTTTATTACTTGGCCAGTTTGTGAATTGCTGTGCCCCTGAGCTCCATTTTTCAACTCGTTTTTGGTGAGCTAACCGCAAGTTCAAAATTTTGGTTCAGGATCTATACTGATTCCCGGTGGGTGGCTGAGACTTTGGTTAATACTTCTTCCTGCTGGGAAATTACAGTGATATGTGCCCGTCCAAATGCCTAACAGCTACTCTCTCATTGGTTCTCCCTCTTCCTTTTCATCCTCTGCCATATTGGCAACCTGTGCGAACCAGGAGGTTAAAGGGACTGTCTCTCCAAGTTGGGAGGTTGATAATAAAGCAGATGGAAAGTCAAACCGGAGCACCAGGAGAGGGACTATTCGTTGAGTTTTAGAAACCTTTCATATTCACAGTGTGTCCGTTCTCTAGGATTCCCATACATGTTATATCTGTAGTAATATGCCCTTCAACCTGGAGAGTTGGGACCCATGGAATGTGTGCCATGCATTATTACTTTAAAGGGTCTGCATTTGCTCACCCAATCTCACCAATCCTCTCAGTCCCAAGTGTCCAGCCTTATGCCACATCCAGCTGTCATTGTAGATAGGGTCATTTCAGGTTTCATCAGAGACCCTGAAGGAATTGTAAAGAATTTCCCAGTTTTTTTGTTTTATTTTTGAAATTCTTTTTATAGTGGGTTTGAGCTGATTCTCGCTGCCATATTTATCCCAGTCTAGACACACTTGATTCCCTTACGGAGACATATCAATACATAGGTTTTAAGATTCTTACTAGTCAGATATATTCCTCTGTGGGAAATATGGGGTTTTGAGTCCCTTTCACTGAGGAAGGTGTAGGTCTTGTCTATTCCATAGTTGGTTTTTGGAACGGTACCTGTGCTTATATCAAACTCTGGTTTTATGCATCACCCCACCTCTCCTTAACCCTTAAGCAGGCATAAGAGTGTTTTCTAAATGTGAGACACTCTTCTCTTTCCTAACTCAGTTCAAGTGTAGCCATGTTTACAGGATCTTCATAAGTGATAACCTATGATAAGTTTCTTTTTCTCTGTGACTTATTTCACTTAGAATCATCGTACCTGAATCCACCCATTTTGCTGCTACTGGTCTTATGACATTGATTTCATGGCTGAGGGATATTCCATCGTACGTAAGTACCACAATTTTTTGAACCATTTTTATATTTCCTGGGATATTTAAGGTGTACCCAAGTTGAGGTCCTTGTAAGCAGTGCAGCCCAAAATTTTGGGGTAGCTGTGTCTTATTGATTTTCAGTTTTTCCCAGGTATATTCCCTAGACTGGAAGTGCCCTTGGCTCTGTAGCTCTGTTGTTTACTTGTTTTAGGGAACACAATGCACTCCTCCAGAGAGGCAGTTGGCAATTTACATCCCGCCCATCAGCATAACAAGGCTCCCTGTTCTCCAGGGCCTGTCTTGCCTTTCTGGTTTTTACACATTTTGTGGATGTCCCTTTTGACCGGTGGGAAATGATACTTCTTTGTAGTGCAGATTTGCATTGCCCACTTGCTTGCTTGGCCAAAAAGGGCGTATGCGTTTTCTCCTGAATATATTCAGGAGAAAATGCATACGCCCTTTTTGGCCAAGTGCATCATTGTCGAAGTTGTGCCCCTCTTCCTGTGCTTTAAAGGCGATTCCAACGTACCTCTTGAAATCTGTTTCCTGCTATTCTGCCTCGCTTTCAAGTCCGCCTCATTGCCTTCCCTCAACAGATTTTTGGACGATAGTTGTCCTTTATTACTCGGCCAGTTTGTGAATTGCTGTGCCCCTGAGCTCCATTTTTCAACTCGTTTTTGGTGAGCTGACCGCAAGTCCAAAATTTTGGTTCAGGATCTATACTGATTCCCGGTGGGTGGCTGAGACTTTGGTTAATTCTTCTTCCTGCCGGCAAATTACAGTGAAATGTGCCCGTCCAAATGCCTAACAGCTACTCTCTCATTGGTTCTCCCTCTTCCCTTTCATCCTCTGCCAAATTGGCAACCTGTGCGAACCAGGAGGTTAAAGGGGCTGTCTCTCCAAGTTGGGAGGTTGATAATAAAGCAGATGGAAAGTCAAACCGGAGCACCAGGAGAGGGACTATTCGTTGAGTTTTAGAAACCTTTCGAATTCACAGTGTGTCCGTTCTCTAGGATTCCCGTACATGTTATATCTGTAGTAATATTCCCTTCAACCTGGAGAGTTGGTACCCATGGAATGTGTGCCATGCATTATTGCTTTAAATGGTCTGCATTTGTTCACCCAATCTCACCAATCCTCTCAGGCCAAAGTGTCCAGCCTTATGCCACATCCAGCTGTCGTTGTACATAGGGTCATTCCAGGTTTCATCAGAGACCCTGAAGGAATTTTAAAGAATTTCCCAGTTTTTTTGTTTTGTTTTTGAAATTCCTTTTTATAGTGGGTTTGAGCTGATTCTCGCTGCCATGTTTATGCCAGTCTAGACACACTTGATTCCCTTACGGAGACATATCAATACATAGGTTTTAAGATTCTTACTAGTCAGATATATTCCTCTGCGGGAAATAAGGGGTTTTGAGTCCCTTTCACTGAGGAAGGTGTAGGTCTTGTCTATTCCATAGTTGGTTTTTGGAACGATACCTGTGCTTATATCAAACTCTGGTTTTATGCATCACCCCACCTCTCCTTCCCCCTTAAGCAGGCATAAGAGTGTTTTCTAAATGTGAGACACTGTTCTCTCTCCTAACTCAGTTCAAGTGTAGCCATGTTTACAGGATCTTCATAAGTGATATCTTATGATAAGTTTCTTTTTCTGTGTGACTTATTTCTCTTAGAATCATCGTACCTGAATCCACCCATTTTGCTGCTACTGGTCTTATGACATTGATTTCATGGCTCAGGGATATTCCATCGTACGTAAGTACCACAATTTTTTGAACCATTTTTATATTTCCTGGGATATTTAAGGTGTACCCAAGTTGAGGTCCTTGTAAGCAGTGCAGCCCTAAATTTTGGGGTGGCTGTGTCTTTTTTATATTCAGTTTGCCAAAGGTATATTCCTTAGACTGGAAGTGCCCTTGGCTCTGTAGCTCTGTTCTTTACTTCTTTTAGGGAACACAATGTACTCCTCCAGAGAGGCAGTTGGCAATTTACATCCGCCCATCAGCATAACAAGGCTCCCTGTTCTCCAGTGCCTGTCTTGCCTTTCTGGTTTTTACACATTTTGTGGATGTCCCTTTTTACCGGTGGTAAGTGATGCTTCTTTGTAATGCAGATTTGCATTGCCCGATTGCTTGCTTGGCCAAAAAGGGCGTATGCGTTTTCTCCTGAATATATTCAGGAGAAAACGCATACGCCCTTTTTGGCCACGTGCATCATTGCCGAAGTTGTGCCCCTCATCCGGTGCTTTAAAAGTGATTCCAACGTACCTCTTGAAATCTGTTTCCTGCTATTCTGCTTCGCTTTCAAGTCCGCCTCGTTGCCTTCCCTCAACAGATTTTTGGACGATAGTTGTCCTTTATTACTCGGCCAGTTTGTGAATTGCTGTGCCCCTGAGCTCCATTTTTCAACTCGTTTTTCGTGAGCTGACCGCAGGTCCAAAATTTTGCTTCAGGACCTATACTGGTTCCCGGTGGGTGGCTGAGAATTTGGTTAATTCTTCTTCCTGGCGTGAAATTAGAGTGATATGTGCCCGTCCAAATGCCTAACAGCTACTCTCTCATTGGTTCTCCCTCTTCCCTTTCATCCTCTGCCAAATTGGCAACCTGTGCGAACCAGGAGGTTAAAGGGGCTGTCTCTCCAAGTTGGGAGGTTGATAGTAAAGCAGGTGGAAAGTCAAACCAGAGCACCAGGAGAGGGACTATTCGTTGAGTTTTAGAAACCTTTCGTATTCACAGTGTGTCCGTTCTCTAGGTTTCCCGTACATGTTATAAATGTAGTAATATTCCCTTCAACCTGGAGAGTTGGGACCCATGGAATGAGTGCCATGCATTAATGCTTTAAAGGTTCTGCATTTGTTCACCCAATCTCACCAATCCTCTCAGTCCAAGTGTCCCGCCTTATGCCACATCCAGCTGTCGTTGTAGATAGGGTCAGTCCAGGTTTCATCAGAGACTCTGAATGAATTGTAAAGAATTTCCCAGTTTTTTGTTTTGTTTTTGAAATTCCTTTTTATAGTGGGTTTGAGCTGATTCTCGCTGCCATGTTTATGCCAGTCTAGACACACTTGGTTCCCTTACGGAGACATATCAATACATAGGTTTTAAGATACTTACTAGTCAGATATATTCCTCTGCGGGAAATATGGGGTTTTGAGTCCCTTTCAGTGAGGAAGGTGTAGGTCTTGCCTATTCCATAGTTGGTTTTTGGAACGGTACCTCTGCTTATATCAAACTCTGGTTTTATGCATCACCCCACCTCTCCTTCCCCCTTAAGCAGGCATAAGAGTGTTTTCTAAATGTGAGACACTGTTCTCTTTCCTAACCGAGTTCAAGTGTAGCCATGTTTACAGGATCTTCATAAGTGATATCTTATGATAAGATTCTTTTTCTCTGTGACTTATTTCACTTAGAATCATCGTACCTGAATCCACCCATTTTGCTGCTACTGGTCTTATGACATTGATTTCATGGCTGTGGGATATTCCATCGTATGTAAGTACCACAATATTTTGAACCATTTTTATATTTCCTGGGATATTTAAGGTGTACCCAAGTTGAGGTCCTTGTAAGCAGTGCAGCCCTAAATTTTGGGGTGGCTGTGTCTTTTTGATTTTCAGTTTTCCCAAGGTATATTCCCTAGACTGGAACTGCCCTTGGCTCTGTAGCTCTGTTGTTTACTTGTTTTAGGGAACACAATGCACTCCTCCAGAGAGGCAGTTGGCAATTTACATCCCGCCCATCAGCATAACAAGGCTCCCTGTTCTCCAGGGCCTGTCTTGCGTTTCTGGATTTTACACATTTTGTGGATGTCCCTTTTGACCGGTGGGAAGTGATACTTCTTTGTAGTGCAGATTTGCATTGCCTACTTGCTTGCTTGGCCAAAAAGGGCGTATGCGTTTCCTCCTGAATATATTCAGGAGAAAACACATACGCCCTTTTTGGCCAAGTGCATCATTGTCGAAGTTGTGCCCCTCTTCCTGTGCTTTAAAGGCGATTCCAACATACCTCTTGAAATCTGTTTCCTGCTATTCTGCCTCGCTTTCAAGTCCGCCTCGTGGCATTCCTCAACAGATATTTGGATGACAGTTGTCCTTTATTACTCGGCCAGTTTGTGAATTGCTGTGCCCCTGAGCTCCATTTTTCAACTCGTTTTAGATGAGCTGACCGCATGTCCAAAATTTTGGTTCAGGACCTATACTGGTTCCCGGTGGGGGGCTGAGACTTTGGTTAATTCTTCTTCCTGCCGGGAAATTACAGTGATATGTGCCCGTCCAAATGCCTAACAGCTACTCTCTCATTGGTTCTCCCTCTTCCCTTTCATCCTCTGCCAAATTGGCAACCTGGGCAAACCAGGAGGTTAAAGGGGCTGTCTCTCCAAGTTGGGAGGTTGATAATAAAGCAGATGGAAAGTCAAACCGGAGCACCAGGAGAGGGACTATTCGTTGAGTTTTAGAAACCTTTCATATTCACAGTGTGTCCGTTCTCTAGGATTCCCGTACATGTTATATCTGTAGTAATATTCCCTTCAACCTGGAGAGTTGGGACCCATGGAATGTGTGCCATGCATTATTGCTTTAAAGGGTCTGCATTTGCTCACCCAATCTCACCAATCCTCTCAGTCCCAAGTGTCCAGCCTTATGCCACATCCAGCTGTCATTGTAGATAGGGTCATTTCAGGTTTCATCAGAGACCCTGAAGGAATTGTAAAGAATTTCCCAGTTTTTTTGTTTTATTTTTGAAATTCCTTTTTATAGTGGGTTTGAGCTGATTCTCGCTGCCATATTTATCCCAGTCTAGACACACTTGATTCCCTTACGGACACATATCAATACATAGGTTTTAAGATTCTTACTAGTCAGATATATTCCTCTGCGGGAAATATGGGGTTTTGAGTCCCTTTCACTGAGGAAGGTGTAGGTCTTGTCTATTCCATAGTTGGTTTTTGGAACGGTACCTGTGCTTATATCAAACTCTGGTTTTATGCATCACCCCACCTCTCCTTCCCCCTTAAGCAGGCATAAGAGTGTTTTCTAAATGTGAGACACTGTTCTCTTTCCTAACTCAGTTCAAGTGTAGCCATGTTTACAGGATCTTCATAAGTGATATCTTATGATAAGATTCTTTTTCTCTGTGACTTATTTCACTTAGAATCATCGGACCTGAATCCACCCATTTTGCTGCTACTGGTCTTATGACATTGATTTCATGGCTGAGGGATATTCCATCGTACGTAAGTACCACAATTTTTTGAACCATTTTTATATTTCCTGGGATATTTAAGGTGTACCCAAGTTGAGGTCCTTGTAAGCAGTGCAGCCCTAAATTTTGGGGTGGCTGTGTCTTTTTGATTTTCAGTTTTCCCAAGGTATATTCCCTAGACTGGAAGTGCCCTTGGCTCTGTAGCTCTGTTGTTTACTTGTTTTAGGGAACACAATGCACTCCTCCAGAGAGGCAGTTGGCAATTTACATCCCGCCCATCAGCATAACAAGGCTCCCTGTTCTCCAGGGCCTGTCTTGCCTTTCTGGTTTTTACACATTTTGTGGATGTCCCTTTTGACCGGTGGGAAGTGATACTTCTTTGTAGTGCAGATTTGCATTGCCCGCTTGCTTGCTTGGCCAAAAAGGGCGTATGCGTTTTCTCCTGAATATATTCAGGAGAAAACGCATACGCCCTTTTTGGCCAAGTGCATCATTGTCGAAGTTGTGCCCCTCTTCCTGTGCTTTAAAGGCGATTCCAACGTACCTCTTGAAATCTGTTTCCTGCTATTCTGCCTCGCTTTCAAGTCCGCCTCGTTGCCTTCCCTCAACAGATTTTTGGACGATAGTTGTCCTTTATTACTCGGCCAGTTTGTGAATTGCTGTGCCCCTGAGCTCCATTTTTCAACTCGTTTTTGGTGAGCTGACCGCAAGTCCAAAATTTTGGTTCAGGATCTATACTAATTCCCGGTGGGTGGCTGAGACTTTGGTAATTCTTCTTCCTGCCGGGAAATTACAGTGATATGTGCCTGTCCAAATGCCTAACAGCTACTCTCTCATTGGTTCTCCCTCTTCCCTTTCATCCTCTGCCAAATTGGCAACCTGTGCGAACCAGGAGGTTAAAGGGGCTGTCTCTCCAAGTTGGGAGGTTGATAATAAAGCAGATGGAAAGTCAAACCAGAGCACCAGGAGAGGGACTATTCGTTGAGTTTTAGAAACCTTTCATATTCACAGTGTGTCCGTTCTCTAGGATTCCCGTACATGTTATATCTGTAGTAATGTTCCCTTCAACCTGGAGTGTAGGGACCCATGGAATGTGTGCCATGCATTATTGCTTTAAAGGGTCTGCATTTGCTCACCCAATCTCACCAATCCTCTCAGTCCCAAGTGTCCAGCCTTATGCCACATCCAGCTGTCATTGTAGATAGGGTCATTTCAGGTTTCATCAGAGACCCTGAAGGAATTGTAAAGAATTTCCCAGTTTTTTTGTTTTATTTTTGAAATTCCTTTTTATAGTGGGTTTGAGCTGATTCTCGCTGTCATATTTATCCCAGTCTAGACACACTTGATTCCCTTACGGACACATATCAATACATAGGTTTTAAGATTCTTACTAGTCAGATATATTCCTCTGCGGGAAATATGGGGTTTTGAGTCCCTTTCACTGAGGAAGGTGTAGGTCTTGTCTATTCCATAGTTGGTTTTTGGAACGGTACCTGTGCTTATATCAAACTCTGGTTTTATGCATCACCCCACCTCTCCTTCCCCCTTAAGCAGGCATAAGAGTGTTTTCTAAATGTGAGACACTGTTCTCTTTCCTAACTCAGTTCAAGTGTAGCCATGTTTACAGGATCTTCATAAGTGATAACTTATGATAAGTTTCTTTTTCTCTGTGACTTATTTCACTTAGAATCATCGTACCTGAATCCACCCATTTTGCTGCTACTGGCCTTATGACATTGATTTCATGGCTGAGGGATATTCCATCGTACGTAAGTACCACAATTTTTTGAACCAATTTTATATTTCCTGGGATATTTAAGGTGTACCCAAGTTGAGGTCATTGTAAGCAGTGCAGCCCTAAATTTTGGGGTGGCTCTGTCTTATTGATTTTCAGTTTTTTCCAGGTATATTCCCTAGACTGGAAGTGCCCTTGGCTCTGTAGCTCTGTTGTTTACTTGTTTTAGGGAACACAATGCACTCCTCCAGAGAGGCAGTTGGCAATTTACATCCCGCCCATCAGCATAACAAGGCTCCGTGTTCTCCAGGGCCTGTCTTGCCTTTCTGGTTTTTACACATTTTGTGGATGTCCCTTTTGACCGGTGGGAAGTGATACTTCTTTGTAGTGCAGATTTGCATTGCCCGCCTGCTTGCTTGGCCAAAATGGGCGTATGCGTTTTCTCCTGAATATATTCAGGAGAAAACGCATACGCCCTTTTTGGCCAAGTGCATCATTGTCGAAGTTGTGCCCCTCTTCCTGTGCTTTAAAGGCGATTCCAACGTACCTCTTGGAATCTGTTTCCTGCTATTCTGCCTCGCTTTCAAGTCCGCCTCGTTGCCTTCCCTCAATAGATTTTTGGACGATGGTTGTCCTTTATTACTTGGCCAGTTTGTGAATTGCTGTGCCCATGAGCTCCATTTTTCAACTCGTTTTTGGTGAGCTAACCGCAAGTTCAAAATTTTGGTTCAGGATCTATACTGATTCCCGGTGGGTGGCTGAGACTTTGGTTAATACTTCTTCCTGCTGGGAAATTACAGTGATATGTGCCCGTCCAAATGCCTAACAGCTACTCTCTCATTGGTTCTCCCTCTTCCTTTTCATCCTCTGCCATATTGGCAACCTGTGCGAACCAGGAGGTTAAAGGGACTGTCTCTCCAAGTTGGGAGGTTGATAATAAAGCAGATGGAAAGTCAAACCGGAGCACCAGGAGAGGGACTATTCGTTGAGTTTTAGAAACCTTTCGTATTCACAGTGTGTCCGTTCTCTAGGATTCCCGTGCATGTTATATCTGTAGTAATATGCCCTTCAACCTGGAGAGTTGGGACCCATGGAATGTGTGCCATGCATTATTGCTTTAAAGGGTCTGCATTTGCTCACCCAATCTCACCAATCCTCTCAGTCCGAAGTGTCCAGCCTTATGCCACATACAGCTGTCATTGTAGATAGGGTCATTTCAGGTTTCATCAGAGACCCTGAAGGAATTGTAAAGAATTTCCCAGTTTTTTTGTTTTATTTTTGAAATTCTTTTTATAGTGGGTTTGAGCTGATTCTCGCTGCCATATTTATCCCAGTCTAGACACACTTGATTCCCTTACGGAGACATATCAATACATAGGTTTTAAGATTCTTACTAGTCAGATATATTCCTCTGCGGGAAATATGGGGTTTTGAGTCCCTTTCACTGAGGAAGGTGTAGGTCTTGTCTATTCCATAGTTGGTTTTTGGAACGGTACCTGTGCTTATATCAAACTCTGGTTTTATGCATCACCCCACCTCTCCTTCCCCCTTAAGCAGGCATAAGAGTGTTTTCTAAATGTGAGACACTGTTCTCTTTCCTAACTCAGTTCAAGTGTAGCCATGTTTACAGGACCTTCATAAGTGATATCTTATGATAAGTTACTTTTTCTGTGTGACTTATTTCACTTAGAATCATCGTACCTGAATCCACCCATTTTGCTGCTACTGGTCTTATGACATTGATTTCATGGCTGAGGGATATTCCATCGTATGTAAGTACCACAATTTTTTGAACCATTTTTATATTTCCTGGGATATTTAAGGTGTACCCAAGTTGAGGTCCTTGTAAGCAGTGCAGCCCTAAATTTTGGGGTGGCTGTGTCTTTTTGATTTTCAGTTTTCCCAAGGTATATTCCCTAGACTGGAAGTGCACTTGGCTCTGTAGCTCTGTTGTTTACTTGTTTTAGGGAACACAATGCACTCCTCCAGAGAGGCAGTTGGCAATTTACATCCCGTCCATCAGCATAACAAGGCTTCCTGTTCTCCAGGGCCTGTCTTGCCTTTCTGGTTTTTACACATTTTGTGGATGTCCCTTTTGACCGGTGGGAAGTGATACTTCTTTGTAGTGCAGATTTGCATTGCCCGCTTGCTTGCTTGGCCAAAAAGGGCGTATGCGTTTTCTCCTGAATATATTCAGGAGAAAACGCTTACGCCCTTTTTGGCCAAGTGTATCATTGTCGAAGTTGTGCCCCTCTTCCTGTGCTTTAAAGGCGATTCCAACGTACCTCTTGAAATCTGTTTCCTGCTATTCTGCCTCGCTTTCAAGTCCGCCTCATTGCCTTCCCTCAACAGATTTTTGGACGATAGTTGTCCTTTATTACTCGGCCAGTTTGTGAATTGCTGTGCCCCTGAGCTCCATTTTTCAACTCGATTTTGGTGAGCTGACCGCAAGTCCAAAATTTTGGTTCAGGATCTATACTGATTCCCGGTGGGTGGCTGAGACTTTGGTTATTTCTTCTTCCTGCCGGCAAATTACAGTGATATGTGCCCGTCCAAATGCCTAACAGCTACTCTCTCATTGGTTCTCCCTCTTCCCTTTCATCCTCTGCCAAATTGGCAACCTGTGCGAACCAGGAGGTTAAAGGGGCTGTCTCTCCAAGTTGGGAGGTTGATAATAAAGCAGATGGAAAGTCAAACCGGAGCACCAGGAGAGGGACTATTCGTTGAGTTTTAGAAACCTTTCGTATTCACAGTGTGTCCGTTCTCTAGGATTCCCATACATGTTATATCTGTAGTAATATTCCCTTCAACCTGGAGAGTTGGGACCCATGGAATGTGTGCCATGCATTACTGCTTTAAAGGGTCTGCATTTGCACACCCAGGCTCACCAATCCTCTCAGTCCCAAGTGTCCAGCCTTATGCCACATCCAGCTGTCATTGTAGATAGGGTCATTTCAGGTTTCATCAGAGACCCTGAAGGAATTGTAAAGAATTTCCCAGTTTTTTTGTTTTATTTTTGAAATTCCTTTTTATAGTGGGTTTGAGCTGATTCTCGCTGCCATATTTATGCCATTCTAGACACACTTGATTCCCTTACGGAGATATATCAATACATAGGTTTTAAGATTCTTATTAGTCAGATATATTCCTCTGCGGGAAATATGGGGTTTTGAGTCCCTTTCACTGAGGAAGGTGTAGGTCTTGTCTATTCCATAGTTGGTTTTTGGAACGGTACCTGTGCTTATATCAAACTCTGGTTTTATGCATCACCCCACCTCTCCTTCCCCCTTAAGCAGGCATAAGAGTGTTTTCTAAATGTGAGACACTGTTCTCTTTCCTAACTCAGTTCAAGTGTAGCCATGTTTACAGGATCTTCATAAGTGATAACCTATGATAAGTTTCTTTTTCTCTGTGACTTATTTCACTTAGAATCATCGTACCTGAATCCACCCATTTTGCTGCTACTGGTCTTATGACATTGATTTCATGGCTGAGGGATATTCCATCGTACGTAAGTACCACAATTTTTTGAACCATTTTTATATTTCCTGGGATATTTAAGGTGTACCCAAGTTGAGGTCCTTGTAAGCAGTGCAGCCCTAATTTTTGGGGTGGCTCTGTCTTATTGATTTTCAGTTTTTCCCAGGTATATTCCCTAGACTGGAAGTGCCCTTGGCTCTGTAGCTCTGTTGTTTACTTGTTTTAGGGAACACAATGCACTCCTCCAGAGAGGCAGTTGGCAATTTACATCCCGCCCATCAGCATAACAAGGCTCCCTGTTCTCCAGGGCCTGTCTTGCCTTTCTGGTTTTTACACATTTTGTGGATGTCCCTTTTGACCGGTGGGAAGTGATACTTCTTTGTAGTGCAGATTTGCATTGCCCACTTGCTTGCTTGGCCAAAAAGGGCGTATGCGTTTTCTCCTGAATATATTCAGGAGAAAATGCATACGCCCTTTTTGGCCAAGTGCATCATTGTCGAAGTTGTGCCCCTCTTCCTGTGCTTTAAAGGCGATTCCAACGTACCTCTTGAAATCTGTTTCCTGCTATTCTGCCTCGCTTTCAAGTCCGCCTCATTGCCTTCCCTCAACAGATTTTTGGACGATAGTTGTCCTTTATTACTCGGCCAGTTTGTGAATTGCTGTGCCCCTGAGCTCCATTTTTCAACTCGTTTTTGGTGAGCTGACCGCAAGTCCAAAATTTTGGTTCAGGATCTATACTGATTCCCGGTGGGTGGCTGAGACTTTGGTTAATTCTTCTTCCTGCCGGCAAATTACAGTGAAATGTACCCGTCCAAATGCCTAACAGCTACTCTCTCATTGGTTCTCCCTCTTCCCTTTCATCCTCTGCCAAATTGGCAACCTGTGCGAACCAGGAGGTTAAAGGGGCTGTCTCTCCAAGTTGGGAGGTTGATAATAAAGCAGATGGAAAGTCAAACCGGAGCACCAGGAGAGGGACTATTCGTTGAGTTTTAGAAACCTTTCGTATTCACAGTGTGTCCGTTCTCTAGGATTCCCGTACATGTTATATCTGTAGTAATATTCCCTTCAACCTGGAGAGTTGGTACCCATGGAATGTGTGCCATGCATTATTGCTTTAAATGGTCTACATTTGTTCACCCAATCTCACCAATCCTCTCAGGCCAAAGTGTCCAGCCTTATGCCACATCCAGCTGTCATTGTACATAGGGTCATTCCAGGTTTCATCAGAGACCCTGAAGGAATTTTAAAGAATTTCCCAGTTTTTTTGTTTTGTTTTTGAAATTCCTTTTTATAGTGGGTTTGAGCTGATTCTCGCTGCCATGTTTATGCCAGTCTAGACACACTTGATTCCCTTACGGAGACATATCAATACATAGGTTTTAAGATTCTTACTAGTCAGATATATTCCTCTGCGGGAAATAAGGGGTTTTGAGTCCCTTTCACTGAGGAAGGTGTAGGTCTTGTCTATTCCATAGTTGGTTTTTGGAACGGTACCTGTGCTTATATCAAACTCTGGTTTTATGCATCACCCCACCTCTCCTTCCCCCTTAAGCAGGCATAAGAGTGTTTTCTAAATGTGAGACACTGTTCTCTCTCCTAACTCAGTTCAAGTGTAGCCATGTTTACAGGATCTTCATAAGTGATATCTTATGATAAGTTTCTTTTTCTGTGTGACTTATTTCTCTTAGAATCATCGTACCTGAATCCACCCATTTTGCTGCTACTGGTCTTATGACATTGATTTCATGGCTGAGGGATATTCCATCGTACGTAAGTACCACAATTTTTTGAACCATTTTTATATTTCCTGGGATATTTAAGGTGTACCCAAGTTGAGGTCCTTGTAAGCAGTGCAGCCCTAAATTTTGGGGTGGCTGTGTCTTTTTTATATTCAGTTTTCCAAAGGTATATTCCTTAGACTGGAAGTGCCCTAGGCTCTGTAGCTCTGTTCTTTACTTCTTTTAGGGAACACAATGTACTCCTCCAGAGAGGCAGTTGGCAATTTACATCCGCCCATCAGCATAACAAGGCTCCCTGTTCTCCAGTGCCTGTCTTGCCTTTCTGGTTTTTACACATTTTGTGGATGTCCCTTTTGACCGGTGGTAAGTGATGCTTCTTTGTAATGCAGATTTGCATTGCCCGATTGCTTGCTTGGCCAAAAAGGGCGTATGCGTTTTCTCCTGAATATATTCAGGAGAAAACGCATACGCCCTTTTTGGCCACGTGCATCATTGCCGAAGTTGTGCCCCTCATCCGGTGCTTTAAAAGTGATTCCAACGTACCTCTTGAAATCTGTTTCCTGCTATTCTGCTTCGCTTTCAAGTCCGCGTCGTTGCCTTCCCTCAACAGATTTTTGGACGATAGTTGTCCTTTATTACTCGGCCAGTTTGTGAATTGCTGTGCCCCTGAGCTCCATTTTTCAACTCGTTTTAGATGAGCTGACCGCATGTCCAAAATTTTGGTTCAGGACCTATACTGGTTCCCGGTGGGGGGCTGAGACTTTGGTTAATTCTTCTTCCTGCCGGGAAGTTAGAGTGATATGTGCCCGTCCAAATGTCTAACAGCTACTCTCTCATTGGTTCTCCCTCTTCCCTTTCATCCTCTGCCAAATTGGCAACCTGTGCGAACCAGGAGGTTAAAGGGGCTGTCTCTCCAAGTTGGGAGGTTGATAGTAAAGCAGATGGAAAGTCAAACCGGAGCACCAGGAGAGGGACTATTCGTTGAGTTTTAGAAACCTTTCGTATTCACAGTGTGTCCGTTCTCTAGGTTTCCCGTACATGTTATAACTGTAGTAATATTCCCTTCAACCTGGAGAGTTGGGACCCATGGAATGTGTGCCATGCATTATTGCTTTAAATGGTCTGCATTTGTTCACCCAATCTCACCAATCCTCTCAGTCCAAAGTGTCCAGCCTTATGCCACATCCAGCTGTCATTGTAGATAGGGTCATTCCAGGTTTCATCAGAGACCCTGAAGGAATTGTAAAGAATTTCCCAGTTTTTTTGTTTTGTTTTTGAAATTCCTTTTTATAGTGGGTTTGAGCTGATTCTCGCTGCCATGTTTATGCCATTCTAGACACACTTGATTCCCTTACGGAGACATATCAATACATAGGTTTTAAGATTCTTACTAGTCAGATATATTCCTCTTCGGGAAATATGGAGTTTTGAGTCCCTTTCCCTGAGGAAGGTGTAGGTCTTGTCTATTCCATAGTTGGTTTTTGGAACGGTACCTGTGCTTATATCAAACTCTGGTTTTATGCATCACCCCACCTCTCCTTCCCCCTTAAGCAGGCATAAGAGTGTTTTCTAAGTGTGAGGCACTGTTCTCTTTCCTAACTCAGTTCAAGTGTAGCCATGTTTACAGGATCTTCATAAGTGATAACTTATGATAAGTTTCTTTTTCTGTGTGACTTATTTCACTTAGAATCATCGTACCTGAATCCACCCATTTTGCTGCTACTGGTGTTATGACATTGATTTCATGGCTGTGGGATATTCCATCGTACGTAAGTACCACAATTTTTTGAACCATTTTTATATTTCCTGGGATATTTAAGGTGTACCCAAGTTGAGGTCCTTGTAAGCAGTGCAGCCCAAAATTTTGGGGTGGCTCTGTCTTATTGATTTTCAGTTTTTCCCACGTATATTCCCTAGACTGGAAGTGCCCTTGGCTCTGTAGCTCTGTTGTTTACTTGTTTTAGGGAACAAAATGCACTCCTCCAGAGAGGCAGTTGGCAATTTACATCCCGTCCATCAGCATAACAAGGCTCCCTGTTCTCCAGGACCAGTCTTGCCTTTCTGGTTTTTACACATTTTGTGGATGTCCCTTTTGACCGGTGGGAAGTGATACTTCTTTGTAGTGGAGATATGCATTGCCCGCTTGCTTGCTTGGCCAAAAAGGGCGTATGCGTTTTCTCCTGAATATATTCAGGAGAAAACGCATACGCCCTTTTTGGCCAAGTGCATCATTGTCGAAGTTGTGCCCCTCTTCCTGTGCTTTAAAGGCGATTCCAACGTACCTCTTGAAATCTGTTTCCTGCTATTCTGCCTCGCTTTCAAGTCTGCCTCGTTGCCTTCCCTCAACAGATTTTTGGACGATAGTTGTCCTTTATTACTCGGCCAGTTTGTGAATTGCTGTGCCCCTGAGCTCCATTTTTCAACTCGTTTTTGGTGAGCTGACCGCAAGTCCAAAATTTTGGTTCAGGACTTCTGCTGGTTCCCGGTGGGGGGCTGAGACTTTGGTTAATTCTTCTTCCTGCCGGGAAATTACAGTGATATGTGCCCGTCCAAATGCCTAACAGCTACTCTCTCATTGGTTCTCCCTCTTCCCTTTCATCCTCTGCCAAATTGGCAACCTGTGCGAACCAGGAGGTTAAAGGGGCTGTCTCTCCAAGTTGGGAGGTTGATAGTAAAGCAGGTGGAAAGTCAAACCGGAGCACCAGGAGAGGGACTATTCGTTGAGTTTTAGAAACCTTTCGTATTCACAGTGTGTCCGTTCTCTAGGTTTCCCGTACATGTTATAACTGTAGTAATATTCCCTTCAACCTGTAGAGTTGGGACCCATGGAATGGGTGCCATGCATTAATGCTTTAAAGGTTCTGCATTTGTTCACCCAATCTCACCAATCCTCTCAGTCCAAGTGTCCCGCCTTATGCCACATCCAGCTGTCGTTGTAGATAGGGTCATTCCAGGTTTCATCAGAGACTCTGAAGGAATTGTAAAGAATTTCCCAGTTTTTTTGTTTTGTTTTTGAAATTCCTTTTTATAGTGGGTTTGAGCTGATTCTCGCTGCCATGTTTATGCCAGTCTAGACACACTTGGTTCCCTTACGGAGACATATCTATACATAGGTTTTAAGATTCTTACTAGTCAGATATATTCCTCTGTGGGAAATATGGAGTTTTGAGTCCCTTTCACTGAGGAAGGTATAGGTCTTGCCTATTCCATAGTTGGTTTTTGGAACTGTACCTCTGCTTATATCAAACTCTGGTTTTATGCATCACCCCACCTCTCCTTCCCCCTTAAGCAGGCATAAGAGTGTTTTCTAAATGTGAGACACTGTTCTCTTTCCTAACTCAGTTCAAGTGTAGCCATGTTTACAGGATCTTCATAAGTGATATCTTATGATAAGTTTCTTTTTCTGTGTGACTTATTTCACTTAGAATCATCGTACCTGAATCCACCCATTTTGCTGCTACTGGTCTTATGACATTGATTTCATGGCTGAGGGATATTCCATCGTACGTAAGTACCACAATTTTTTGAACCATTTTGATATTTCCTCGGATATTTAAGGTGTACCCAAGTTGAGGTCCTTGTAAGCAGTGCAGCCCTAAATTTTGGGGTGGCTGTGTCTTTTTGATTTTCAGTTTTCCTAAGGTATATTCCCTAGACTGGAAGTGCCCTTGGCTCTGTAGCTCTGTTGTTTACTTGTTTTAGGGAACACAATGCACTCCTCCAGAGAGGCAGTTGGCAATTTACATCCCGCCCATCAGCATAACAAGGCTCCCTGTTCTCCAGGGCCTGTCTTGCCTTTCTGGTTTTTACACATTTTGTGGATGTCCCTTTTGACCGGTGGGAAGTGATACTTCTTTGTAGTGGAGATTTGCATTGCCCGCTTGCTTGCTTGGCCAAAAAGGGCGTATGCGTTTTCTCCTGAATATATTCAGGAGAAAACGCATACGCCCTTTTTGGCCAAGTGCATCACTGTCGAAGTTGTGCCGCTCTTCCTGTGCTTTAAAGGCGATTCCAACGTACCTCTTGAAATCTGTTTCCTGCTATTCTGCCTCGCTTTCAAGTCCGCCTCGTTGCCTTCCCTCAACAGATATTTGGACGATAGTTGTCCTTTATTACTCGGCCAGTTTGTGAATTGCTGTGCCCCTGAGCTCCATTTTTCAACTCGTTTTAGGTGAGCTGACCGCAAGTCCAAAATTTTGGTTCAGCACCTATACTGGTTCCCGGTGGGGGGCTGAGACTTCGGTTAATTCTTCTTCCTGCCGGGAAATTACAGTGATATGTGCCCGTCTAAATGCCTAACAGCTACTCTCTCATTGGTTCTCCCTCTTCCCTTTCATCCTCTGCCAAATTGGCAACCTGTGCGAACCAGGAGGTTAAAGGGGCTGTCTCTCCAAGTTGAGAGGTTGATAGTAAAGCAGATGGAAAGTCAAACCGGAGCACCAGGAGAGGGACTATTCGTTTAGTTTTAGAAACCTTTCGTATTCACAGTGTGTCCGTTCTCTAGGTTTCCCGTACATGTTATAACTGTAGTAATATTCCCTTCAACCTGGAGAGTTGGGACACATGGAATGTGTGCCATGCATTATTGCTTTAAATGGTCTGCATTTGTTCACCCAATCTCACCAATCCTCTCAGTCCAAAGTATCCAGTCTTATGCCACATCCAGCTGTCGTTGTAGATAGGGTCATTCCAGGTTTCATCAGAGACCCTGAAGGAATTGTAAAGAATTTCTCAGTTTTTTTGTTTTGTGTTTGAAATTCCTTTTTATAGTGGGTTTGAGCTGATTCTCGCTGCCATGTTTATGCCAGTCTAGACACACTTGATTCCCTTACGGAGACATATCAATACATAGGTTTTAAGATTCTTACTAGTCAGATATATTCCTCTGCAGGAAATATGGGATTTTGAGTCCCTTTCACTGAGGAAGGTGTAGGTCTTGTGTATTCCATAGTTGGTTTTTGGAACGGTACCTGTGCTTATATCAAACTCTGGTTTTATGCATCACCCCACCTCTCCTTCCCCCTTAAGCAGGCATAAGAGTGTTTTCTAAATGTGAGACACTGTTCTCTTTCCTAACTCAGTTCAAGTGTAGCCATGTTTACAGGATCTTCATAAGTGATATCTTATGATAAGTTTCTTTTTCTCTGTGACTTATTTCACTTAGAATCATCGTACCTGAATCCACCCATTTTACTGCTACTGGTCTTATGACATTGATTTCATGGCTGAGGGATATTCTATCGTACGTAAGTACCACAATTTTTTGAACCAATTTTATATTTCCTGGGATATTTAAGGTGTACCCAAGTTGAGGTCCTTATAAGCAGTGCAGCCCTAAATTTTGGAGTGGCTCTGTCTTATTGATTTTCAGTTTTCCCAAGGTATATTCCCTAGAGTGGAAGTGCCCTTGGCTCTGTAGCTCTGTTCTTTACTTGTTTTAGGGAACACAGTGTACTCCTCCAGAGAGGCAGTTGGCAATTTACATCCCGCCCATCAGCATAACAAGGCTCCCTGTTCTCCAGGGCCTGTCTTGCCTTTCTGGTTTTTACACATTTTGTGGATGTCCCTTTTGACCGGTTGTAAGTGATACTTCTTTGTAGTGCAGATTTGCATTGCCCGATTGCTTGCTTGGCCAAAAAGGGCGTATGTGTTTTCTCCTGAATATATTCAGGAGAAAATGCATACGCCCTTTTTGGCCACGTGCATCATTGTCGAAGTTGTGACCCTCATCCGGTGCTTTAAAGGTGATTCCAACGTACCTCTTGAAATCTGTTTCCTGCTATTCTGCCTCGCTTTCAAGTCCGCCTCGTTGCCTTCCCTGAACAGATTTTTGGACGATAGTTGTCCTTTATTACTCGGCCAGTTTGTGAATTGCTGTGCCCCTGAGCTCCATTTTTCAACTCGTTTTTGGTGAGCTGACCGCAGGTCCAAAATTTTGGTTCAGGACCTATGCTGGTTCCCGGTGGGGGGCTGAGACTTTGGTTAATTCTTCTTCCTGCCGGGAAATTACAGTGATATGTGCCCGTCCAAATGCGTAACAGCTACTCTCTCATTTGTTCTCCCTCTTCCCTTTCATCCTCTGCCAAATTGGCAACCTGTGCCAACCAGGAGGTTAAAGGGGCTGTCTCTCCAAGTTGGGAGGTTGATAGTAAAGCAGATGGAAAGTCAAACCGGAGCACCAGGAGAGGGACTATTCGTTTAGTTTTAGAAACCTTTCGTATTCACAGTGTGTCCGTTCTCTAGGTTTCCCGTACATGTTATAACTGTAGTAATATTCCCTTCAACCTGGAGAGTTGGGACACATGGAATGTGTGCCATGCATTATTGCTTTAAATGGTCTGCATTTGTTCACCCAATCTCACCAATCCTCTCAGTCCAAAGTATCCAGTCTTATGCCACATCCAGCTGTCGTTGTAGATAGGGTCATTCCAGGTTTCATCAGAGACCCTGAAGGAATTGTAAAGAATTTCTCAGTTTTTTTGTTTTGTGTTTGAAATTCCTTTTTATAGTGGGTTTGAGCTGATTCTCGCTGCCATGTTTATGCCAGTCTAGACACACTTGATTCCCTTACGGAGACATATCAATACATAGGTTTTAAGATTCTTACTAGTCAGATATATTCCTCTGCAGGAAATATGGGATTTTGAGTCCCTTTCACTGAGGAAGGTGTAGGTCTTGTGTATTCCATAGTTGGTTTTTGGAACGGTACCTGTGCTTATATCAAACTCTGGTTTTATGCATCACCCCACCTCTCCTTCCCCCTTAAGCAGGCATAAGAGTGTTTTCTAAATGTGAGACACTGTTCTCTTTCCTAACTCAGTTCAAGTGTAGCCATGTTTACAGGATCTTCATAAGTGATATCTTATGATAAGTTTCTTTTTCTCTGTGACTTATTTCACTTAGAATCATCGTACCTGAATCCACCCATTTTACTGCTACTGGTCTTATGACATTGATTTCATGGCTGAGGGATATTCTATCGTACGTAAGTACCACAATTTTTTGAACCAATTTTATATTTCCTGGGATATTTAAGGTGTACCCAAGTTGAGGTCCTTATAAGCAGTGCAGCCCTAAATTTTGGAGTGGCTCTGTCTTATTGATTTTCAGTTTTCCCAAGGTATATTCCCTAGAGTGGAAGTGCCCTTGGCTCTGTAGCTCTGTTCTTTACTTGTTTTAGGGAACACAGTGTACTCCTCCAGAGAGGCAGTTGGCAATTTACATCCCGCCCATCAGCATAACAAGGCTCCCTGTTCTCCAGGGCCTGTCTTGCCTTTCTGGTTTTTACACATTTTGTGGATGTCCCTTTTGACCGGTTGTAAGTGATACTTCTTTGTAGTGCAGATTTGCATTGCCCGATTGCTTGCTTGGCCAAAAAGGGCGTATGTGTTTTCTCCTGAATATATTCAGGAGAAAACGCATACGCCCTTTTTGGCCACGTGCATCATTGTCGAAGTTGTGACCCTCATCCGGTGCTTTAAAGGTGATTCCAACGTACCTCTTGAAATCTGTTTCCTGCTATTCTGCCTCGCTTTCAAGTCCGCCTCGTTGCCTTCCCTGAACAGATTTTTGGACGATAGTTGTCCTTTATTACTCGGCCAGTTTGTGAATTGCTGTGCCCCTGAGCTCCATTTTTCAACTCGTTTTTGGTGAGCTGACCGCAGGTCCAAAATTTTGGTTCAGGACCTATGCTGGTTCCCGCTGGGGGGCTGAGACTTTGGTTAATTCTTCTTCCTGCCGGGAAATTACAGTGATATGTGCCCGTCCAAATGCGTAACAGCTACTCTCTCATTTGTTCTCCCTCTTCCCTTTCATCCTCTGCCAAATTGGCAACCTGTGCCAACCAGGAGGTTAAAGGGGCTGTCTCTCCAAGTTGGGAGGTTGATAGTAAAGCAGGTGGAAAGTCAAACCGGAGCACCAGGAGAGGGACTATTCGTTGAGTTTTAGAAACCTTTCGTATTCACAGTGTGTCCGTTCTCTAGGTTTCCCGTACATGTTATAACTGTAGTAATATTCCCTTCAACCTGGAGAGTTGGGACCCATGGAATGTGTGCCAAGCACTATTGCTTTAAATGGTCTGCATTTGTTCACGCAATCTCACCAATCCTCTCAGTCCAAAGTGTCCAGCCTTATGCCACATCCAGCTGTCGTTGTAAATAGGGTCATTCCAGGTTTCATCAGAGACCCTGAAGGAATTGTAAAGAATTTCCCAGTTTTTTTGTTTTGTTTTTGAAATTCCTTTTTATAGTGGGTTTGAGCTGATTCTCACTGCCATGTTTATGCCAGTCTAGACACACTTGATTCCCTAACGGAGACATATCAATACATAGGTTTTAAGATTCTTACTAGTCAGATATATTCTTCTTCGGGAAATATGGGGTTTTGAGTCCCTTTCACTGAGGAAGGTGTAGGTCTTGTCTATTCCATAGTTGGTTTTTGGAACGGTACCTGTGCTTATATCAAACTCTGGTTTTATGCATCACCCCACCTCTCCTTCCCCCTTAAGCAGGCATAAGAGTGTTTTCTAAATGTGAGACACTGTTCTCTTTCCTAACTCAGTTCAAGTGTAGCCATGTTTACAGGATCTTCATAAGTGATATCTTATGATAAGTTTCTTTTTCTCTGTGACTTATTTCACTTAGAATCATCGTACCTGAATCCACCCATTTTGCTGCTACTGGTCTTATGACATTGATTTCATGGCTGAGGGATATTCCATCGTACGTAAGTACCACAATTTTTTGAACCATTTTGATATTTCCTCGGATATTTAAGGTGTACCCAAGTTGAGGTCCTTGTAAGCAGTGCAGCCCTAAATTTTGGGGTGGCTGTGTCTTTTTGATTTTCAGTTTTCCCAAGGTATATTCCCCAGACTGGAAGTGCCCTTGGCTCTGTAGCTCTGTTGTTTACTTGTTTTAGGGAACACAATGCACTCCTCCAGAGAGGCAGTTGGCAATTTACATCCCGCCCATCAGCATAACAAGGCTCCCTGTTCTCCAGGGCCTGTCTTGCCTTTCTGGTTTTTACACATTTTGTGGATGTCCCTTTTGACCGGTGGGAAGTGATACTTCTTTGTAGTGCAGATTTGCATTGCCCGCTTGCTTGCTTGGCCAAAAAGGGCGTATGCGTTTTCTCCTGAATATATTCAGGAGAAAACGCATACGCCCTTTTTGGCCAAGTGCATCATTGTCGAAGTTGTGCCGCTCTTCCTGTGCTTTAAAGGCGATTCCAACGTACCTCTTGAAATCTGTTTCCTGCTATTCTGCCTCGCTTTCAAGTCCGCCTCGTTGCCTTCCCTCAACAGATATTTGGACGATAGTTGTCCTTTATTACTCGGCCAGTTTGTGAATTGCTGTGCCCCTGAGCTCCATTTTTCAACTCGTTTTAGGTGAGCTGACCGCAAGTCCAAAATTTTGGTTCAGCACCTATACTGGTTCCCGGTGGGGGGCTGAGACTTTGGTTAATTCTTCTTCCTGCCGGGAAATTACAGTGATATGTGCCCGTCCAAATGCCTAACAGCTACTCTCTCATTGGTTCTCCCTCTTCCCTTTCATCCTCTGCCAAATTGGCAACCTGTGCGAACCAGGAGGTTAAAGGGGCTGTCTCTCCAAGTTGGGAGGTTGATAGTAAAGCAGATGGAAAGTCAAACCGGAGCACCAGGAGAGGGACTATTCGTTTAGTTTTAGAAACCTTTCGTATTCACAGTGTGTCCGTTCTCTAGATTTCCCGTACATGTTATAACTGTAGTAATATTCCCTTCAACCTGGAGAGTTGGGACACATGGAATGTGTGCCATGCATTATTGCTTTAAATGGTCTGCATTTGTTCACCCAATCTCACCAATCCTCTCAGTCCAAAGTATCCAGTCTTATGCCACATCCAGCTGTCGTTGTAGATAGGGTCATTCCAGGTTTCATCAGAGACCCTGAAGGAATTGTAAAGAATTTCTCAGTTTTTTTGTTTTGTTTTTGAAATTCCTTTTTATAGTGGGTTTGAGCTGATTCTCGCTGCCATGTTTATGCCAGTCTAGACACACTTGATTCCCTTACGGAGACATATCAATACATAGGGTTTAAGATTCTTACTAGTCAGATATATTCCTCTGCAGGAAATATGGGATTTTGAGTCCCTTTCACTGAGGAAGGTGTAGGTCTTGTGTATTCCATAGTTGGTTTTTGGAACGGTACCTGTGCTTATATCAAACTCTGGTTTTATGCATCACCCCACCTCTCCTTCCCCCTTAAGCAGGCATAAGAGTGTTTTCTAAATGTGAGACACTGTTCTCTTTCCTAACTCAGTTCAAGTGTAGCCATGTTTACAGGATCTTCATAAGTGATATCTTATGATAAGTTTCTTTTTCTCTGTGACTTATTTCACTTAGAATCATCGTACCTGAATCCACCCATTTTGCTGCTACTGGTCTTATGACATTGATTTCATGGCTGAGGGATATTCCATCGTACGTAAGTACCACAATTTTTTGAACCATTTTGATATTTCCTCGGATATTTAAGGTGTACCCAAGTTGAGGTCCTTGTAAGCAGTGCAGCCCTAAATTTTGGGGTGGCTGTGTCTTTTTGATTTTCAGTTTTCCCAAGGTATATTCCCTAGACTGGAAGTGCCCTTGGCTCTGTAGCTCTGTTGTTTACTTGTTTTAGGGAACACAATGCACTCCTCCAGAGAGGCAGTTGGCAATTTACATCCCGCCCATCAGCATAACAAGGCTCCCTGTTCTCCAGGGCCTGTCTTGCCTTTCTGGTTTTTACACATTTTGTGGATGTCCCTTTTGACCGGTGGGAAGTGATACTTCTTTGTAGTGCAGATTTGCATTGCCCGCTTGCTTGCTTGGCCAAAAAGGGCGTATGCGTTTTCTCCTGAATATATTCAGGAGAAAACGCATACACCCTTTTTGGCCAAGTGCATCATTTTCGAAGTTGTGCCGCTCTTCCTGTGCTTTAAAGGCGATTCCAACGTACCTATTGAAATCTGTTTCCTGCTATTCTGCCTCGCTTTCAAGTCCGCCTCGTTGCCTTCCCTCAACAGATATTTGGACGATAGTTGTCCTTTATTACTCGGCCAGTTTGTGAATTGCTGTGCCCCTGAGCTCCATTTTTCAACTCGTTTTAGGTGAGCTGACCGCAAGTCCAAAATTTTGGTTCAGCACCTATACTGGTTCCCGGTGGGTGGCTGAGACTTTGGTTAATTCTTCTTCCTGCCGGGAAATTACAGTGATATGTGCCCGTCCAAATGCCTAACAGCTACTCTCTCATTAGTTCTCCCTCTTCCCTTTCATCCTCTGCCAAATTGGCAACCTGTGCGAACCAGGAGGTTAAAGGGGCTGTCTCTCCAAGTTGGGAGGTTGATAGTAAAGCAGATGGAAAGTCAAACCGGAGCACCAGGAGAGGGACTATTCGTTTAGTTTTAGAAACCTTTCGTATTCACAGTGTGTCCGTTCTCTAGGTTTCCCGTACATGTTATAACTGTAGTAATATTCCCTTCAACCTTGAGAGTTGGGAAACATGGAATGTGTGCCATGCATTATTGCTTTAAATGGTCTGCATTTGCTCACCGAATCTCACCAATCCTCTCCGTCCAAAGTGTCCAGTCTTATGCCACATCCAGCTGTCGTTGTAGATAGGGTCATTCCAGGTTTCATCAGAGACCCTGAAGGAATTGTAAAGAATTTCCCAGTTTTTTTGTTTTGTTTTTGAAATTCCTTTTTTATACTGGGTTTGAGCTGATTCTCGCTGCCATGTTTATGCCAGTCTAGACACACTTGATTCCCTTACGGAGACATATCAATACATAGGTTTTAAGATTCTTACTAGTCAGATATATTCCTCTGCGGGAAATATGGGGTTTTGAGTCCCTTTCACTGAGGAAGGTGTAGGTCTTGTCTATTCCATAGTTGGTTTTTGGAACGGTACCTGTGCTTATATCAAACTCTGGTTTTATGCATCACCCCACCTCTCCTTCCCCCTTAAGCAGGCATAAGAGTGTTTTCTAAATGTGAGACACTGTTCTCTTTCCTAACTCAGTTCAAGTGTAGCCATGTTTACAGGATCTTCATAAGTGATATCTTATGATAAGTTTCTTTTTCTCTGTGACTTATTTCACTTAGAATCATCGTACCTGAATCCACCCATTTTACTGCTACTGGTCTTATGACATTGATTTCATGGCTGAGGGATATTCCATCGTACGTAAGTACCACAATTTTTTGAACCATTTTTATATTTCCTGGGATATTTAAGGTGTACCCAAGTTGAGGTCCTTATAAGCAGTGCAGCCCTAAATTTTGGAGTAGCTCTGTCTTATTGATTTTCAGTTTTCCCAAGGTTTATTCCCTAGACTGGAAGTGCCCTTGGCTCTGTAGCTCTGTTCTTTACTTGTTTTAGGGAACACAGTGTACTCCTCCAGAGAGGCAGTTGGCAATTTACATCCCGCCCATCAGCATAACAAGGCTCCCTGTTCTCCAGGGCCTGTTTTGCCTTTCTGGTTTTTACACATTTTGTGGATGTCCCTTTTGAACGGTGGGAAGTGATACTTCTTTGTAGTGCAGATTTGCATTGCCCGATTGCTTGCTTGGCCAAAAAGGGCGTATGCGTTTTCTCCTGAATATATTCAGGAGAAAACGCATACGCCCTTTTTGGCCACGTGCATCTTATCGAAGTTGTGCCCCTCATCCGGTGCTTTAAAGGCGATTCCAACGTACCTCTTGAAATCTGTTTCCTGCTATTCTGCCTCGCTTTCAAGTCTGCCTCGTTGCCTTCCCTCAACAGATTTTTGGACGATAGTTGTCCTTTATTACTCGGCCAGTTTGTGAATTGCTGTGCCCCTGAGCTCCATTTTTCAACTCGTTTTTGGTGAGCTAACCGCAGGTCCAATATTTTGGTTCAGGACCTATGCTGGTTCCCGGTGGGGGGCTGAGACTTTGGTTAATTCTTCTTCCTGCCGGGAAATTACAGTGATATGTGCCCGTCCAAATGCCTAACAGCTACTCTCTCATTGGTTCTCCCTCTTCCCTTTCATCCTCTGCCAAATTGGCAACCTGTGCGAACCAGGAGGTTAAAGGGGCTGTCTCTCCAAGTTGGGAGGTTGATAGTAAAGCAGGTGGAAAGTCAAACCGGAACACCAGGAGAGGGACTATTCGTTGAGTTTTAGAAACCTTTCGTATTCACAGTGTGTCCGTTCTCTAGGTTTCCCGTACATGTTATAACTGTAGTAATATTCCCTTCAACCTGGAGAGTTGGGACCCATGGAATGGGTGCCATGCATTATTGCTTTAAAGGGTCTGCATTTGTGCACCCAATCTCACCAATTCTCTCAGTCCCAAGTGTCCAGCCTTATGCCACATCCAGCTGTCGTTGTAGATAGGGTCATTCCAGGTTTCATCAGAGACCCTGAAGGAATTGTAAAGAATTTCCCAGTTTTTTTGTTTTGTTTTTGAAATTCCTTTTTATAGTGGGTTTGAGCTGATTCTCGCTGCCATGTTTCTGCCAGTCTAGACACACTTGATTCCCTTACGGAGACATATCAATACATAGGTTTTAAGATTCTTAGTAGTCAGATATATTCCTCTGCGGGAAATATGGGGTTTTGAGTCCCTTTCACTGAGGAAGGTGTAGGTCTTGTCTATTCCATAGTTGGTTTTTGGAATGGTACCTCTGCTTATATCAAACTCTGTTTTTATGCATCACCCCACCTCTCCTTCCCCCTTAAGCAGGCATAAGAGTACTTTCTAAATGTGAGACACTGATCTCTTTCCTAACTCAGTTCAAGTATAGCCATGTTTACAGGATCTTCATAAGTGATATCTTATGATAAGTTTCTTTTTCTGTGTGACTTATTTCACTTAGAATCATCGTACCTGAATCCACCCATTTTGCTGCTACTGGTCTTATGACATTGATTTCATGGGTGAGGGATATTCCATCGTACGTAAGTACCACAATTTTTTGAACCATTTTTATATTTCCTGGGATATTTAAGGTGTACCCAAGTTGAGGTCCTTGTAAGCAGTGCAGCCCTAAATTTTGGGGTGGCTGTGTCTTTTTGATTTTCAGTTTTCCCAAGGTATATTCCCTAGACTGGAAGTGCCCTTGGCTCTGTAGCTCTGTTGTTTACTTGTTTTAGGGAACACAATGCACTCCTCCAGAGAGGCAGTTGGCAATTTACATCCCGCCCATCAGCATAACAAGGCTCCCTGTTCTCCAGGGCCTGTCTTGCCTTTCTGGTTTTTACACATTTTGTGGATGTCCCTTTTGACCGGTGGGAAGTGATACTTCTTTGTAGTGCAGATTTGCATTGCCTGCTTGCTTGCTTGGACAAAAAGGGCGTATGCGTTTTCTCCTGAATGTATTCAGGAGAAAACGCATACGCCCTTTTTGGCCAAGTGCATCATTGTCGAAGTTGTGCCCCTCTTCCTGTGCTTTAAAGGCGATTCCAACGTACCTCTTGAAATCTGTTTCCTGCTGTTCTGCCTCGCTTTCAAGTCCGCCTCGTTGCCTTCCCTCAACAGATTTTTGGACGATAGTTGTCCTTTATTACTCGGCCAGTTTGTGAAATGCTGTGCCCCTGAGCTCCATTTTTCAACTCGTTTTTGGTGAGCTGACCGCAAGTCCAAAATTTTGGTTCAGGACCTATACTGGTTCCCGGTGGGGGCCTGCGACTTTGGTTAATTCTTCTTCCTGCCGGGAAATTACAGTGATATGTGTCTGTCCAAATGCCTAACAGCTACTCTCTCATTGGTTCTCCCTCTTCCCTTTCATCCTCTGCCAAATTGGCAACCTGTGCGAACCAGGAGGTTAAAGGGGCTGTCTCTCCAAGTTGGGAGGTTAATAGTAAAGCAGATGGAAAGTCAAACCGGAGCACCAGGAGAGGGACTATTCGTTGAGTTTTAGAAACCTTTCGTATTCACAGTGTGTCCGTTCACTAGGTTTCCCGTACATGTTATAACTGTAGTAATATTCCCTTCAACCTGGAGAGTTGGGACCCATGGAATGGGTGCCATGCATTATTGCTTTAAAGGGTCTGCATTTGTGCACCCAATCTCACCAATTCTCTCAGTCCCAAGTGTCCAGCCTTATGCCACATCCAGCTGTCGTTGTAGATAGGGTCATTCCAGGTTTCATCAGAGACCCTGAAGGAATTGTAAAGAATTTCCCAGTTTTTTTGTTTTGTTTTTGAAATTCCTTTTTATAGTGGGTTTGAGCTGATTCTCGCTGCCATGTTTCTGCCAGTCTAGACACACTTGATTCCCTTACGGAGACATATCAATACATAGGTTTTAAGATTCTTACTAGTCAGATATATTCCTCTGCGGGAAATATGGGGTTTTGAGTCCCTTTCACTGAGGAAGGTGTAGGTCTTGTCTATTCCATAGTTGGTTTTTGGAATGGTACCTCTGCTTATATCAAACTCTGTTTTTATGCATCACCCCACCTCTCCTTCCCCCTTAAGCAGGCATAAGAGTACTTTCTAAATGTGAGACACTGATCTCTTTCCTAACTCAGTTCAAGTATAGCCATGTTTACAGGATCTTCATAAGTGATATCTTATGATAAGTTTCTTTTTCTGTGTGACTTATTTCACTTAGAATCATCGTACCTGAATCCACCCATTTTGCTGCTACTGGTCTTATGACATTGATTTCATGGGTGAGGGATATTCCATCGTACGTAAGTACCACAATTTTTTGAACCATTTTTATATTTCCTGGGATATTTAAGGTGTACCCAAGTTGAGGTCCTTGTAAGCAGTGCAGCCCTAAATTTTGGGGTGGCTGTGTCTTTTTGATTTTCAGTTTTCCCAAGGTATATTCCCTAGACTGGAAGTGCCCTTGGCTCTGTAGCTCTGTTGTTTACTTGTTTTAGGGAACACAATGCACTCCTCCAGAGAGGCAGTTGGCAATTTACATCCCGCCCATCAGCATAACAAGGCTCCCTGTTCTCCAGGGCCTGTCTTGCCTTTCTGGTTTTTACACATTTTGTGGATGTCCCTTTTGACCGGTGGGAAGTGATACTTCTTTGTAGTGCAGATTTGCATTGCCTGCTTGCTTGCTTGGACAAAAAGGGCGTATGCGTTTTCTCCTGAATGTATTCAGGAGAAAACGCATACGCCCTTTTTGGCCAAGTGCATCATTGTCGAAGTTGTGCCCCTCTTCCTGTGCTTTAAAGGCGATTCCAACGTACCTCTTGAAATCTGTTTCCTGCTATTCTGCCTCGCTTTCAAGTCCGCCTCGTTGCCTTCCCTCAACAGATTTTTGGACGATAGTTGTCCTTTATTACTCGGCCAGTTTGTGAAATGCTGTGCCCCTGAGCTCCATTTTTCAACTCGTTTTTGGTGAGCTGACCGCAAGTCCAAAATTTTGGTTCAGGACCTATACTGGTTCCCGGTGGGGGCCTGAGACTTTGGTTAATTCTTCTTCCTGCCGGGAAATTACAGTGATATGTGTCTGTCCAAATGCCTAACAGCTACTCTCTCATTGGTTCTCCCTCTTCCCTTTCATCCTCTGCCAAATTGGCAACCTGTGCGAACCAGGAGGTTAAAGGGGCTGTCTCTCCAAGTTGGGAGGTTGATAGTAAAGCAGATGGAAAGTCAAACCGGAGCACCAGGAGAGGGACTATTCGTTGAGTTTTAGAAACCTTTCGTATTCACAGTGTGTCCGTTCACTAGGTTTCCCGTACATGTTATAACTGTAGTAATATTCCATTCAACCTGGAGAGTTGGGACCCATGGAATGTGTGCCATGCATTATTGCTTTAAATGGTCTGCATTTGTTCACCCAATCTCACCAATCCTCTCAGTCCCAAGTGTCCAGCCTTATGCCATATCCAGCTGTCGTTGTAGATAGGGTCATTCCAGGTTTCATCAGAGATTCTGAAGGAATTGTAAAGAATTTCCCAGTTTTTTTGTTTTGTTTTTGAAATTCTTTTTATAGTGGGTTTGAGCTGATTCTCGCTGCGATGTTTATGCCAGTCTAGACACTCTTGATTCCCTTACGGAGACATATCAATACATAGGTTTTAAGATTCTTACTAGTCAGATATGTTCCTCTGCGGGAAATATGGGGATTTGAGTCCCTTTCACTGAGGAAGGTGTAGGTCTTGTCTATTCCATAGTTGGTTTTTGGAACGGTACCTGTGCTTATATCAAACTCTGGTTTTATGCATCACACCACCTCTCTTCCCCCTTAAGCAGGTATAAGAGTGTTTTCTAAATGTGAGACACTGTTCTCTTTCCTAACTCAGTTCAAGTGTAGCCATGTTTACAGGATCTTCATAAGTGATATCTTATGATAAGTTTCTTTTTCTCTGTGACTTATTTCACTTAGAATCATCGTACCTGAATCCACCCATTTTGCTGCTACTGGTCTTATGACATTGATTTCATGGCTGAGGGATATTCCATCGTATGTAAGTACCACAATTTTTTGAACCATTTTTATATTTCCTGGGATATTTAAGGTGTACCCAAGTTGAGGTCCTTGTAAGCAGTGCAGCCCTAAATTTTGGGGTGGCTCTGTCTTATTGATTTTCAGTTTTTCCCAGGTATATTCCCTAGACTGGAAGTGCCCTTGGCTCTGTAGCTCTGTTGTTTACTTGTTTTAGGGAACACAATGCACTCCTCCAGAGAGGCAGTTGGCAATTTACATCCCGCCCATCAGCATAACAAGGCTCCCTGTTCTCCAGGGCCTGTCTTGCCTTTCTGGTTTTTACACATTTTGTGGATGTCCCTTTTGACCGGTGGGAAGTGATACTTCTTTGTAGTGCAGATTTGCATTGCCCGCTTGCTTGCTTGGCCAAAAAGGGCGTATGCGTTTTCTCCTGAATATATTCAGGAGAAAACGCATACGCCCTTTTTGGCCAAGTGCATCATTGTCGAAGTTGTGCCCCTCTTCCTGTGCTTTAAAGGCGATTCCAACGTACCTCTTGAAATCTGTTTCCTGCTATTCTGCCTCGCTTTCAAGTCCGCCTCGTTGCCTTCCCTCAACAGATTTTTGGACGATAGTTGTCCTTTATTACTCGGCCAGTTTGTGAAATGCTGTGCCCCTGAGCTCCATTTTTCAACTCGTTTTTGGTGAGCTGACCGCAAGTCCAAAATTTTGGTTCAGGACCTATACTGGTTCCCGGTGGGGGCCTGCGACTTTGGTTAATTCTTCTTCCTGCCGGGAAATTACAGTGATATGTGTCTGTCCAAATGCCTAACAGCTACTCTCTCATTGGTTCTCCCTCTTCCCTTTCATCCTCTGCCATATTGGCAACCTGTGCGAACCAGGAGGTTAAAGGGGCTGTCTCTCCAAGTTGGGAGGTTGATAGTAAAGCAGATGGAAAGTCAAACCGGAGCACCAGGAGAGGGACTATTCGTTGAGTTTTAGAAACCTTTCGTATTCACAGTGTGTCCGTTCACTAGGTTTCCCGTACATGTTATAACTGTAGTTATATTCCCTTCAACCTGGAGAGTTGGGACCCATGGAATGGGTGCCATGCATTATTGCTTTAAAGGGTCTGCATTTGTTCACCCAATCTCACCAATTCTCTCAGTCCCAAGTGTCCAGCCTTATGCCACATCCAGCTGTCGTTGTAGATAGGGTCATTCCAGGTTTCATCAGAGACCCTGAAGGAATTGTAAAGAATTTCCCAGTTTTTTTGTTTTGTTTTTGAAATTCCTTTTTATAGTGGGTTTGAGCTGATTCTCGCTGCCATGTTTCTGCCAGTCTAGACACACTTGATTCCCTTACGGAGACATATCAATACATAGGTTTTAAGATTCTTACTAGTCAGATATATTCCTCTGCGGGAAATATGGGGTTTTGAGTCCCTTTCACTGAGGAAGGTGTAGGTCTTGTCTATTCCATAGTTGGTTTTTGGAATGGTACCTCTGCTTATATCAAACTCTGTTTTTATGCATCACCCCACCTCTCCTTCCCCCTTATGCAGGCATAAGAGTACTTTCTAAATGTGAGACACTGATCTCTTTCCTAACTCAGTTCAAGTGTAGCCATGTTTACAGGATCTTCATAAGTGATATCTTATGATAAGTTTCTTTTTCTGTGTGACTTATTTCACTTAGAATCATCGTACCTGAATCCACCCATTTTGCTGCTACTGGTCTTATGACATTGATTTCATGGGTGAGGGATATTCCATCGTACGTAAGTACCACAATTTTTTGAACCATTTTTATATTTCCTGGGATATTTAAGGTGTACCCAAGTTGAGGTCCTTGTAAGCAGTGCAGCCCTAAATTTTGGGGTGGCTGTGTCTTTTTGATTTTCAGTTTTCCCAAGGTATATTCCCTAGACTGGAAGTGCCCTTGGCTCTGTAGCTCTGTTGTTTACTTGTTTTAGGGAACACAATGCACTCCTCCAGAGAGGCAGTTGGCAATTTACATCCCGCCCATCAGCATAACAAGGCTCCCTGTTCTCCAGGGCCTGTCTTGCCTTTCTGGTTTTTACACATTTTGTGGATGTCCCTTTTGACCGGTGGGAAGTGATACTTCTTTGTAGTGCAGATTTGCATTGCCTGCTTGCTTGCTTGGACAAAAAGGGCGTATGCGTTTTCTCCTGAATGTATTCAGGAGAAAACGCATACGACCTTTTTGGCCAAGTGCATCATTGTCGAAGTTGTGCCCCTCTTCCTGTGCTTTAAAGGCGATTCCAACGTACCTCTTGAAATCTGTTTCCTGCTATTCTGCCTCGCTTTCAAGTCCGCCTCGTTGCCTTCCCTCAACAGATTTTTGGACGATAGTTGTCCTTTATTACTCGGCCAGTTTGTGAAATGCTGTGCCCCTGAGCTCCATTTTTCAACTCGTTTTTGGTGAGCTGACCGCAAGTCCAAAATTTTGGTTCAGGACGTATACTGGTTCCCGGTGGGGGCCTGAGACTTTGGTTAATTCTTCTTCCTGCCGGGAAATTACAGTGATATGTGTCTGTCCAAATGCCTAACAGCTACTCTCTCATTGGTTCTCCCTCTTCCCTTTCATCCTCTGCCAAATTGGCAACCTGTGCGAACCAGGAGGTTAAAGGGGCTGTCTCTCCAAGTTGGGAGGTTGATAGTAAAGCAGATGGAAAGTCAAACCGGAGCACCAGGAGAGGGACTATTCGTTGAGTTTTAGAAACCTTTCGTATTCACAGTGTGTCCGTTCTCTAGGTTTCCCGTACATGTTATAACTGTAGTAATATTCCATTCAACCTGGAGAGTTGGGACCCATGGAATGTGTGCCATGCATTATTGCTTTAAATGGTCTGCATTTGTTCACCCAATCTCACCAATCCTCTCAGTCCCAAGTGTCCAGCCTTATGCCATATCCAGCTGTCGTTGTAGATAGGGTCATTCCAGGTTTCATCAGAGATTCTGAAGGAATTGTAAAGAATTTCCCAGTTTTTTTGTTTTGTTTTTGAAATTCTTTTTATAGTGGGTTTGAGCTGATTCTCGCTGCGCTGTTTATGCCAGTCTAGACACTCTTGACTCCCTTACGGAGACATATCAATACATAGGTTTTAAGATTCTTACTAGTCAGATATGTTCCTCTGCGGGAAATATGGGGATTTGAGTCCCTTTCACTGAGGAAGGTGTAGGTCTTGTCTATTCCATAGTTGGTTTTTGGAACGGTACCTGTGCTTATATCAAACTCTGGTTTTATGCATCACCCCACCTCTCTTCCCCCTTAAGCAGGTATAAGAGTGTTTTCTAAATGTGAGACACTGTTCTCTTTCCTAACTCAGTTCAAGTGTAGCCATGTTTACAGGATCTTCATAAGTGATATCTTATGATAAGTTTCTTTTTCTGTGTGACTTATTTCACTTAGAATCATCGTACCTGAATCCACCCATTTTACTGCTACTGCTCTTATGTCATTGATTTCATGGCTGAGGTATATTCCATCGTACGTAAGTACCACAATTTTTTGAACCATTTTTATATTTCCTGGGATATTTAAGGTGTACCCAAGTTGAGGTCCTTGTAAGCAGTGCAGCCCTAAATATTGGGGTGGCTCTGTCTTATTGATTTTCAGTTTTCCCAAGGTATATTCCCTAGACTGGAAGTGCCCTTGGCTCTGTAGCTCTGTTGTTTACTTGTTTTAGGGAACACAATGCACTCCTCCAGAGAGGGAGTTGGCAATTTACATCCCGCCCATCAGCATAACAAGGCTCCCTGTTCTCCAGGGCCTGTCTTGCCTTTCTGGTTTTTACACATTTTGTGGATGTCCCTTTTGACTGGTGGGAAGTGATACTTCTTTGTAGTGCAGATTTGCATTGCCCGCTTGCTTGCTTGGCCAAAAAGGGCGTATGCGTTTTCTCCTGAATATATTCAGGAGAAAACGCATACGCCCTTTTTGGCCAAGTGCATCATTGTCGAAGTTGTGCCCCTCTTCCTGTGCTTTAAAGGCGATTCCAACGTACCTCTTGAAATCTGTTTCCTGCTATTCTGCCTCGCTTTCAAGTCTATCTCGTTGCCTTCCCTCAACAGATTTTTGGATGATAGTTGTCCTTTATTACTGGGCCAGTTTTTGAATTGCTGTGCCCCTGAGCTCAATTTTTCAACTCGTTTTTGGTGAGCTGACCGCAAGTCCAAAATTTTGGTTCAGGACCTATACTGGTTCCCGGTAGGTGGCTGAGACTTTGGTTAATTCTTCTTCCTGCCGGGAAATTACAGTGATATGTGCCTGTCCAAATGCCCATCAGGTACTCTCTCAATGGTTCTCCCTCTTCCCTTTCATCCTCTGCCAAATTGGCAACCTGTGCGAACCAGGAGGTTAAAGGGGCTGTCTCTCCAAGTTGGGAGGTTGATAGTAAAGCAGATGGAAAGTCAAACCGGAGCACCAGGAGAGGGACTATTCGTTGAGTTTTAGAAACCTTTCGTATTCACAGTGTGTCCGTTCTCTAGGTTTCCCGTACATGTTATAACTGTAGTAATATTCCCTTCAACCTGGAGAGTTGGGACCCATGGAATGGGTGCCATGCATTATTGCTTTAAAGGGTCTGCATTTGTTCACCCAATCTCACCAATCCTCTCAGTCCAAAGTGTCCAGCCTTATGCCACATCTAGCTGTCGTTGTAGATAGGGTCATTCCAGGTTTCATCAGAGACCCTGAAGGAATTGTAAAGAATTTCCCAGTTTTTTTGTTTTGTTTTTGAAATTCCTTTTTATAGTGGGTTTGAGCTGATTCTCGCTGCCATGTTTATGCCAGTCTAGACACACTTGATTCCCTTACGGAGACATATCAATCCATAGGTTTTAAGATTATTACTAGTCAGATATATTCCTCTGCGGGAAATATGGGGTTTTGAGTCCCTTTCACTGAGGAAGTTGTAGGTCTTGTCTATTCCATAGTTGGTTTTTGGAACGGTACCTGTGCTTATATCAAACTCTGGTTTTATGCATCACCCCACCTCTCCTTCCCCCTTAAGCAGGCATAAGAGTGTTTTCTAAATGTGAGACACTGTTCTCTTTCCTAACTCAGTTCAAGTGTAGCCATGTTTACAGGATCTTCATAAGTGATATCTTATGATAAGTTTCTTTTTCTGTGTGACTTATTTCACTTAGAATCATCGTACCTGAATCCACCCATTTTACTGCTACTGGTATTATGTCATTGATTTCATGGCTGAGGTATATTCCATCGTACGTAAGTACCACAATTTTTTGAACCATTTTTATATTTCCTGGGATATTTAAGGTGTACCCAAGTTGAGGTCCTTGTAAGCAGTGCAGCCCTAAATTTTGGGGTGGCTCTGTCTTATTGATTTTCAGTTTTCCCAAGGTATATTCCCTAGACTGGAAGTGCCCTTGGCTCTGTAGCTCCGTTGTTTACTTGTTTTAGGGAACACAATGCACTCCTCCAGAGAGGCAGTTGGCAATTTACATCCCACCCATCAGCATAACAAGGCTCCCTGTTCTCCAGGGCCTGTCTTGCCTTTCTGGTTTTTACACATTTTGTGGATGTCCCTTTTGACCGGTGGGAAGTGATACTTCTTTGTAGTGCAGATTTGCATTGCCCGCTTGCTTGCTTGGCCAAAAAGGGCGTATGCGTTTTCTCCTGAATATATTCAGGAGAAAACGCATACACACTTTTTGGCCAAGTGCATCATTGTCGAAGTTGTGCCCCTCTTCCTGTGCTTTAAAGGTGATTCCAACGTACCTCTTGAAATCTGTTTCCTGCTATTCTGCCTCGCTTTCAAGTCCGCCTCGTTGCCTTCCCTCAACAGATTTTTGGACGATAGTTGTCCTTTATTACTCGGCCAGTTTGTGAATTGCTGTGCCCCTGAGCTCCATTTTTCAACTCGTTTTAGGTGAGCTGACCGCAAGTCCAAAATTTTGGTTCAGGACCTATACTGGTTCCCGGTGGGTGGCTGAGACTTTGGTTAATTCTTCTTCCTGCCGGGAAATTACAGTGATATGTGCCCGTCCAAATGCCTAACAGCTACTCTCTCATTGGTTCTCCCTCTTCCCTTTCATCCTATGCCAAATTGGCAACCTGTGAGAACCAGGAGGTTAAAGGGGCTGTCTCTCCAAGTTCGGAGGTTGATAGTAAAGCAGGTGAAAAGTCAAACCGGAGCACCAGGAGAGGGACTATTCGTTGAGTTTTAGAAACCTTTCGTATTCACAGTGTGTCCGTTCTCTCGGTTTCCCGTACATGTTATAACTGTAGTAATATTCCCTTCAACCTGGAGAGTTGGGACCCATGGAATGGGTGCCATGCATTATTGCTTTAAAGGGTCTGCATTTGCTCACCCAATCTCACCAATCCTCTCAGTCCCAAGTGTCCAGCCTTATGCCATATCCAGCTGTCGTTGTAGATAGGGTCATTCCAGGTTTCATCATTGACCCTGAAGGAATTGTAAAGAATTTCCCAGTTTTTTTGTTTTGTTTTTGAAATTCCTTTTTATAGTGGGTTTGAGCTGATTCTCGCTGCCATGTTTAAGCCAGTCTAGACACACTTGATTCCCTTACGGAGACATATCAATACATAGGTTTTAAGATTCTTACTAGTCAGATATATTCCTCTGCGGGAAATATGGTGTTTTGAGTCCCTTTCACTGAGGAAGGTGTAGGTCTTGTCTATTCCATAGTTGGTTTTTGGAACGGTACCTGTGCTTATATCAAACTCTGGTTTTATGCATCACCCCACCTCTGCTTCCCCCTTAAGCAGGCATAAGTGTGTTTTCTAAATGTGAGACACTGTTCTCTTTCCTAACTCAGTTCAAGTGTAGCCATGTTTACAGGATCTTCATAAGTGATATCTTATGATAAGTTTCTTTTTCTCTGTGACTTATTTCACTTAGAATCATCGTACCTGAATCCACCCATTTTGCTGCTACTGCTCTTATGACATTGATTTCATGGCTGAGGGATATTCCATCGTACATAAGTACCACAATTTTTTGAACCATTTTTATATTTCCTGGGATATTTAAGGTGTATCCAAGTTGAGGTCCTTGTAAGCAGTGCAGCCCTAAAATTTGGGGTGGCTCTGTCTTATTGATTTTCAGTTTTCCCAAAGTATATTCCCTAGACTGGAAGTGTCCGTGGCTCTGTAGCTCTGTTCTTTACTTGTTTTAGGGAACACAATGTACTCCTCCAGAGAGGCAGTTGGCAATTTACATCCCGCCCATCAGCATAACAAGGCTCCCTGTTCTCCAGGGCCTGTCTTGCCTTTCTGGTTTTTACACATTTTGTGGATGTCCCTTTTGACCGGTGGGAAGTGATACTTCTTTGTAGTGCAGATTTGCATTGCCCGCTTGCTTGCTTGGCCAAAAAGGGCATATGCGTTTTCTCCTGAATATATTCAGCAGAAAACGCATACGCCCTTTTTGGCCAAGTGCATCATTGTCGAAGTTGTGCCCCTCTTCCTGTGCTTTAAAGGCGATTCCAACGTACCTCTTGAAATCTGTTTCCTGCTACTCTGCCTCGCTTTCAAGTCCGCCTCGTTGCCTTCCCTCAACAGATTTTTGGACGATAGTTGTCCTTTATTACTCGGCCAGTTTGTGAATTGCTGTGCCCCTGAGCTCCATTTTTCAACTCGTTTTTGGTGAACTGACCGCAAGTCCAAAATTTTGGTTCAGGATCTATACTGATTCCCGGTGGGGGGCTGAGACTTTGGTTAATTCTTCTTCCTGCCTGGAAATTACAGTGATATGTGCCCGTCCAAATGCCTAACAGCTACTCTCTCATTGGTTCTCCCTCTTCCCTTTCATCCTCTGCCAAATTGGCAACCTGTGCGAACCAGGAGGTTAAAGGGGCTGTCTCTCCAAGTTGGGAGGTTGATAATAAAGCAGATGGAAAGTCAAACCGGAGCACCAGGAGAGGGACTATTCGTTGAGTTTTAGAAACCTTTCGTATAGACAGTGTGTCCGTTCTCTAGGATTCCCGTACATGTTATATCTGTAGTAATATTCCCTTCAACCTGGAGAGTTGGGATCCATGGAATGTGTGCCATGCATTATTGCTTTAAAGGGTCTGCATTTGCTCACCCAATCTCACCAATCCTCTCAGTCCCAAGTGTCCAGCCTTATGCCACATCCAGCTGTCATTGTAGATAGGGTCATTTCAGGTTTCATCAGAGACCCTGAAGGAATTGTAAAGAATTTCCCAGTTTTTTTGTTTTATTTTTGAAATTCCTTTTTATAGTGGGTTTGAGCTGATTCTCGCTGCCATATTTATCCCAGTCTACACACACTTGATTCCCTTACGGAGACATATCAATACATAGGTTTTAAGATTCTTACTAGTCAGATATATTCCTCTGCGGGAAATATGGGGTTTTGAGTCCCTTTCACTGAGGATGGTGTAGGTCCTGTCTATTCCATAGTTGGTTTTTGGAACGGTACCTGTGCTTATATCAATCTCTGGTTTTATGCATCACCCCACCTCTCCTTCCCCCTTAAGCAGGCATAAGAGTGTTTTCTAAATGTGAGACACTGTTCTCTTTCCTAACTCAGTTCAAGTGTAGCCATGTTTACAGGATCTTCATAAGTGATATCTTATGATAAGTTTCTTTTTCTGTGTGACTTATTTCACTTAGAATCATCGTACCTGAATCCACCCATTTTGCTGCTACTGGTCTTATGACATTGATTTCATGGCTGAGGGGTATTCCATCGTACGTAAGTACCACAATTTTTTGAACCATTTTTATATTTCCTGGGATATTTAAGGTGTACCCAAGTGGAGGTCCTTGTAAGCAGTGCAGCCCTAAATTTTGGGGTGGCTGTGTCTTTTTGATTTTCAGTTTTCCCAAGGTATATTCCCTAGACTGGAAGTGCACTTGGCTCTGTAGCTCTGTTGTTTACTTGTTTTAGGGAACACAATGCACTCCTCCAGAGAGGCAGTTGGCAATTTACATCCCGCCCATCAGCATAACAAGGCTCCCTGTTCTCCAGGGCCTGTCTTGCCTTTCTGGTTTTTACACATTTTGTGGATGTCCCTTTTGACTGGTGGGAAGTGATACTTCTTTGTAGTGCAGATTTGCATTGCCCGATTGCTTGCTTGGCCAAAAGGGGCGTATGCGTTTTCTCTTGAATATATTCAGGAGAAAACGCCTACGCCCTTTATGGCCACGTGCATCATTGTCGAAGTTGTGCCCCTCTTCCTGTGCTTTAAAAGCGATTCCAACGTACCTCTTGAAATCTGATTCCTGCTATTCTGCCTCGCTTCCAAGTCCGCCTCGTTGCCTTCCCTCAACAGATTTTTGGACGATAGTTGTCCTTTATTACTCGGCCAGTTTGTGAATTGCTGTGCCCCTGAGCTCCATTTTTCCACTCATTTTTGGTGAGCTGACCTCAAGTCCAAAATTTTGGTTCAGGACCTATACTGGTTCCCGGTGGGTGGCTGAGACTTTGGTTAATTCTTCTTCCTTCCGGGAAATTACAGTGATATGTGCCCGTCCAAATGCCTAACAGCTACTCTCTCATTGGTTCTCCCTCTTCCCTTTCATCCTCTGCCAAATTGGCAACCTGTGCGAACCAGGAGGTTAAAGGGGCTGTCTCTCCAAGTTGGGAGGTTGATAGTAAAGCAGATGGAAAGTCAAACCTGAGCACCAGGAGAGGGACTATACGTTGAGTTTTAGAAACCTTTCGTATTCACAGTGTGTCCGTTCTCTAGGTTTCCCGTACATGTTATAGCTGTAGTAATATTCCCTTCAACCTGGAGAGTTGGGACCCATGGAATGGGTGCCATGCATTATTGCTTTAAAGGGTCTGCATTTGCTCACCCAATCTCACCAATCCTCTCAGTCCCAAGTGTCCAGCCTTATGCCACATCCAGCTGTCGTTGTAGATAGGGTCATTCCAGGTTTCATCAGAGACCCTGAAGGAATTGTAAAGAATTTCCCAGTTGTTTTGATTTATTTTTGAAATTCCTTTTTATAGTGGGTTTGAGCTGATTCTCGCTGCCATGTTTATGCCAGTCTAGACACACTTGATTCCCTTACGGAGACATATCAATACATAGGTTTTAAGATTCTTACTAGTCAGATATATTCCTCTGCGGGAAATATGGGGTTTTGAGTCCCTTTCACTGAGGAAGGTGTAGCTCTTGTCTATTCCATAGTTGGTTTTTGGAATGGTACCTGTGCTTATATCAAACTCTGGTTTTATGCATCACCCCACCTCTCCTTCCCCCTTAAGCAGGCATAAGAGTGTTTTCTAAATGTGAGACACTGTTCTCTTTCCTAACTCAGTTCAAGTGTAGCCATGTTTACAGGATCTTCATAAGTGATATCTTATGATAAGTTTCTTTTTCTCTGTGACTTATTTCACTTAAAATCATCGTACCTGAATCCACCCATTTTGCTGCTACTGGTCTTATGTCATTGATTTCATGGCTGAGGGATATTCCATCGTACGTAAGTACCACAATTTTTTGAACCATTTTTATATTTCCTGGGATATTTAATGTGTACCCAAGTTGAGGTCCTTGTAAGCAGTGCAGCCCTAAATTTTGGGGTGGCTCTGTCTTATTGATTTTCAGTTTTCCCAAGGTATATTCCCTAGACTGGAAGTGCCCTTGGCTCTGTAGCTCTGTTGTTTACTTGTTTTAGGGAACACAATGCACTCCTCCAGAGAGGCAGTTGGCAATTTACATCCCGCCCATCAGCATAACAAGGCTCCCTGTTCTCCAGGGCCTGTCTTGCCTTTCTGGTTTTTACACATTTTGTGGATGTCCCTTTTGACCGGTGGGAAGTGATACTTCTTTGTAGTGCAGATTTGCATTGCCCGCTTGCTTGCTTGGCCAAAAAGGGCGTATGCGTTTTCTCCTGAATATATTCAGGAGAAAACGCATACGCCCTTTTTGGCCAAGTGCATCATTGTCGAAGTTGTGCCCCTCTTCCTGTGCTTTAAAGGCGAATCCAACGTACCTCTTGAAATCTGTTTCCTGCTATTCTGTCTCGCTTTCAAGTCCGCCTCGTTGCCTTCCCTCAACAGATTTTTGGACGATAGTTGTCCTTTATTACTCGGCCAGTTTGTGAATTGCTGTGCCCCTGAGCTCCATTTTTCAACTCGTTTTTGGTGAGCTGACCGCAAGTCCAAAATTTTGGTTCAGGACCTATACTGGTTCCCGGTGGGTGGCTGAGAGTTTGGTTAATTTTTCTTCCTGCCGGGAAATTACAGTGATATGTGCCCGTCCAAATGCCTAACAGCTACTCTCTCATTGGTTCTCCCTCTTCCTTTTAATCCTCTGCCAAATTGGCAACCTGTGTGAACCAGGAGGTTAAAGGGTCTGTCTCTCCAAGTTGGGAGGTTGATAGTAAAGCAGATGGAAAGTCAAACCGGAGCACCAGGAGAGGGACTATTCGTTGAGTTTTAGAAACCTTTCGTATTCACAGTGTGTCCGTACTCTAGGTTTCCCGTACATGTTATATCTGTAGTAATATTCCCTTCAACCTGGAGAGTTGGGACCCATGGAATGTGTGCCATGCATTATTGCTTTAAAGGGTCTGCATTTGCTCACCCAATCTCACCAATCCTCTCAGTCCCAAGTGTCCAGCCTTATGCCACATCCAGCTGTCATTGTAGATAGGGTCATTCCAGGTTTCATGAGAGACCCTGAAGGAAATGTAAAGAATTTCCCAGTTGTTTTGTTTTGGTTTTGAAATTCCTTTTTATAGTGGGTTTGAGCTGATTCTCGCTGCCATGTTTATGCCAGTCTAGACACACATGATTCCCTTACGGAGACATATCAATACATAGGTTTTAAGATTCTTACTAGTCAGATATATTCCTCTGCGGGAAATATGGGGTTTTGAGTCCCTTTCACTGAGGAAGGTGTAGGTCTTGTCTATTCTATAGTTGGTTTTTGGAACGGTACCTGTGCTTATATCAAACTCTGTTTTTATGCATCACCTCACCTCTCCTTCCCCCTTAAGCAGGCATAAGAGTGTTTTCTAAATGTGAGACACTGTTCTCTTTCCTAACTCAGTTCAAGTGTAGCCATGTTTACAGGATCTTCATAAGTGATATCTTATGATAAGTTTCCTTTTCTCTGTGACTTATTTTACTTAGAATCATCGTACCTGAATCCACCCATTTTGCTGCTACTGGTCTTATGACATTGATTTCAAGGCTGAGGGATATTCCATCGTACATAAGTACCACCATTTTTTGAAGCATTTTTATATTTCCTGAGATATTTATGGTGTACCCAAGTTGAGGTCCTTGTAAGCAGTGCAGCCCTAAATTTTGGGTGGCTGTGTCTTTTTGATTTTCAGTTTTCCCAAGGTATATTCCCTAGACTGGATGTGCCCTTGGCTCTGTAGCTCTGTTGTTTACTTGTTTTAGGGAACACAATGCATTCCTCCAGAGAGGCAGTTGGCAATTTACATCCCGCCCATCAGCATAACAAGGCTCCCTGTTCTCCAGGGCCTGTCTTGCCTTTCTGGTTTTTACACATTTTGTGGATGTCCCTTTTGACCGGTGGGAAGTGATACTTCTTTGTAGTGCAGATTTGCATTGCCCGCTTGCTTGCTTGGCCAAAAAGGGCGTATGCGTTTTCTCCTGAATATATTCAGGAGAAAACGCATACGCCCTTTTTGGCCAAGTGCATCATTGTCGAAGTTGTGCCCCTCTTCCTGTGCTTTAAAGGCGATTCCAACGTACCTCTTGAAATCTGTTTCCTGCTATTCTGCCTCGCTTTCAAGTCTGTCTCGTTGCCTTCCCTCAACAGATTTTTGGATGATAGTTGTCCTTTATTACTGGGCCAGTTTTTGAATTGCTGTGCCCCTGAGCTCCATTTTTCAACTCGTTTTTGGTGAGCTGACCTCAAGTCCAAAGTTTTGGTTCAGGACCTATACTGGTTCCCGGTAGGTTGCTGAGACTTTGGTTAATTCTTCTTCCTGCCGGGAAATTACAGTGATATGTGCCCGTCCAAATGCCTATCAGGTACTCTCTCATTGGTTCTCCCTCTTCCCTTTCATCCTCTGCCAAATTGGCAACCTGTGCGAACCAGGAGGTTAAAGGGGCTGTCTCTCCAAGTTGGGAGGTTGATAGTAAAGCAGATGGAAAGTCAAACCGGAGCACCAGGAGAGGGACTATTCGTTGAGTTTTAGAAACCTTTCGTATTCACAGTGTGTCCGTTCTCTAGGTTTCCCGTACATGTTATAACTGTAGTAATATTCCCTTCAACCTGGAGAGTTGGGACCCATGGAATGGGTGCCATGCATTATTGCTTTAAAGGGTCTGCATTTGTTCACCCAATCTCACCAATCCTCTCAGTCCCAAGTGTCCAGCCTTATGCCACATCCAGCTGTCGTTGTAGATAGTGTCATTCCAGGTTTCATCAGAGACCCTGAAGGAATTGTAAAGAATTTCCCAGTTTTTTTGTTTTGTTTTTGAAATTCCTTTTTATAGTGGGTTTGAGCTGATTCTCGCTGCCATGTTTATGCCAGTCTAGACACACTTGATTCCCTTACGGAGACATATCAATCCATAGGTTTTAAGATTATTACTAGTCAGATATATTCCTCTGCGGGAAATATGGGGTTTTGAGTCCCTTTCACTGAGGAAGGTGTAGGTCTTGTCTATTCCATAGTTGGTTTTTGGAACGGTACCTGTGCTTATATCAAACTCTGGTTTTATGCATCACCCCACCTCTCCTTCCCCCTTAAGCAGGCATAAGAGTGTTTTCTAAATGTGAGACACTGTTCTCTTTCCTAACTCAGTTCAAGTGTAGCCATGTTTACAGGATCTTCATAACTGATATCTTATGATAAGTTTCCTTTTCTCTGTGACTTATTTCACTTAGAATCATCGTACCTGAATCCACCCATTTTACTGCTACTGGTATTATGTCATTGATTTCATGGCTGAGGTATATTCCATCGTACGTAAGTACCACAATTTTTTGAACCATTTTTATATTTCCTGGGATATTTAAGGTGTACCCAAGTTGAGGTCCTTGTAAGCAGTGCAGCCCTAAATTTTGGAGTGGCTCTGTCTTATTGATTTTCAGTTTTCCAAAGGTATATTCCCTAGACTGGAAGTGCCCTTGGCTCTGTAGCTCTGTTGTTTACTTGTTTTAGGGAACACAGTGCACTCCTCCAGAGAGGCAGTTGGCAATTTACATCCCGCCCATCAGCATAACAAGGCTCCCTGTTCTCCAGGGCCTGTCTTGTCTTTCTGGTTTTTACACATTTTGTGGATATCCCTTTTGACCGGTGGGAAGTGATACTTCTTTGTAGTGCAGATTTCCATTGCCCGCTTGCTTGCTGGGCCAAAAAGGGCGTATGCGTTTTCTCCTGAATATATTCAGGAGAAAATGCATACGCCCTTTTTGGCCAAGTGCATCATTGCCGAAATTGTGCCCCTCTTCCTGTTCTTTAAAGGCGATTCCAACGTACCTCTTGAAATCGGTTTCCTGCTATTCTGCCTCGCTTTCAAGTCCGCCTCGTTGCCTTCCCTCAACAGATTTTTGGACGATAGTTGTCCTTTATTACTCGGGCAGTTTGTGAATTGCTGTGCCCCTGAGCTCCATTTTTCAACTCGTTTTTGGTGAGCTGACCGCAAGTCCAAAATTTTGGTTCAGGACCTATACTGGTTCCCGGTGGGTGGCTGAGACTTTGGTTAATTCTTCTTCCTTCCGGGAAATTACAGTGATATGTGCCCGTCCAAATGCCTAACAGCTACTCTCTCATTGGTTCTCCCTCTTCCCTTTCATCCTCTGCCAAATTGGCAACCTGTGTGAACCAGGGGGTTAAAGGGGCTGTCTCTCCAAGTTGGGAGGTTGATAATAAAGCAGATGGAAAGTCAAACCGGAGCACCAGGAGAGGGACTATTCGTTGAGTTTTAGAAACCATTCGTATTCACAGTTTTTCCGTTCTCTAGGTTTCCCGTACATGTTATAGCTGTAGTAATATTCCCTTCAACCTGGAGAGTTGGGACCCATGGAATGTGTGCCATGCATTATTGCTTTAAAGGGTCTGCATTTGCTCACCCAATCTCACCAATCCTCTCAGTCCCAAGTGTCCAGCCTTATGCCACATCCAGCTGTCGTTGTAGATAGAGTCATTCCATGTTTCATCAGAGACCCTGAAGGAATTGTAAAGAATTTCCCCGTTGTTTTGTTTTGGTTTTGAAATTCCTTTTTATAGTGGGTTTGAGCTGATTCTCGCTGCCATGTTTATGCCAGTCTAGACACACTTGATTCCCTTACAGAGACATATGAATACATAGGTTTTAAGATTCTTACTAGTCAGATATATTCCTCTGCGGGAAATATGGTGTTTTGAGTCCCTTTCACTGAGGAAGGTGTAGGTCTTGTCTATTCTATAATTGGTTTTTGGAACGGTACCTGTGCTTATATCAAACTCTGGTTTTATGCATCACCTCACCTCTCCTTCCCCCTTAAGCAGGCATAAGAGTGTTTTCTAAATGTGAGACACTGTTCTCTTTCCTAACTCAGTTCAAGTGTAGCCATGTTTACAGGATCTTCATAAGTGATATCTTATGATAAGTTTCCTTTTCTCTGTGACTTATTTCACTTAGAATCATCGTACCTTAATCCACCCATTTTACTGCTACTGGTATTATGTCATTGATTTCATGGCTGAGGTATATTCCATCGTACGTAAGTACCACAATTTCTTGAACCATTTTTATATTTCCTGGGATATTTAAGGTGTACCCAAGTTGAGGTCCTTGTAAGCAGTGCAGCCCTAAATTTTGGGGTGGCTCTGTCTTATTGATTTTCAGTTTTCCAAAGGTATATTCCGTAGACTGGAAGTGCCCTTGGCTCTGTAGCTCTGTTGTTTACTTGTTTTAGGGAACACAGTGCACTCCTCCAGAGAGGCAGTTGGCAATTTACATCCCGCCCATCAGCATAACAAGGCTCCCTGTTCTCCAGGGCCTGTCTTGCCTTTCTGGTTTTTACACATTTTGTGGATATCCCTTTTGACCGGTGGGAAGTGATACTTCTTTGTAGTGCAGATTTCCATTGCCCGCTTGCTTGCTTGGCCAAAAAGGGCGTATGCGTTTTCTCCTGAATATATTCAGGAGAAAATGCATACGCCCTTTTTGGCCAAGTGCATCATTGTCGAAGTTGTGCCCCTCTTCCTGTGCTTTAAAGGCGATTCCAACGTACCTCTTGAAATCTGTTTCCTGCTATTCTGCCTCGCTTTCAAGTCTGTCTCGTTGCCTTCCCTCAACAGATTTTTGGATGATAGTTGTCCTTTATTACTGGGCCAGTTTTTGAATTGCTGTGCCCCTGAGCTCCATTTTTCAACTCGTTTTTGGTGAGCTGACCTCAAGTCCAAAGTTTTGGTTCAGGACCTATACTGGTTCCTGGTAGGTGGCTGAGACTTTGGTTAATTCTTCTTCCTGCCGGGAAATTACAGTGATATGTGCCCGTCCAAATGCCTATCAGGTACTCTCTCATTGGTTCTCCCTCTTCCCTTTCATCCTCTGCCAAATTGGCAACCTGTGCGAACCAGGAGGTTAAAGGGGCTGTCTCTCCAAGTTGGGAGGTTGATAGTAAAGCAGATGGAAAGTCAAACCGGAGCACCAGGAGAGGGACTATTCGTTGAGTTTTAGAAATCTTTCGTATTCACAGTGTGTCCGTTCTCTAGGTTTCCCGTACATGTTATAACTGTAGTAATATTCCCTTCAACCTGGAGAGTCGGGACCCATGGAATGGGTGCCATGCATTATTGCTTTAAAGGGTCTGCATTTGTTCACCCAATCTCACCAATCCTCTCAGTCCCAAGTGTCCAGCCTTATGCCACATCCAGCTGTCATTGTAGATAGGGTCATTCCAGGTTTCATCAGAGACCCTGAAGGAATTGTAAAGAATTTCCCAGTTTTTTTGTTTTGTTTTTGAAATTCCTTTTTATAGTGGGTTTGAGCTGATTCTCGCTGCCATGTTTCTGCCAGTCTAGACACACTTGATTCCCTTACGGAGACATATCAATCCATAGGTTTTAAGATTATTACTAGTCAGATATATTCCTCTGCGGGAAATATGGGGTTTTGAGTCCCTTTCACTGAGGAAGGTGTAGGTCTTGTCTATTGCATAGTTGGTTTTTGGAACGGTACCTGTGCTTATATCAAACTCTGGTTTTATGCATCACCCCACCTCTCCTTCCCCCTTAAGCAGGCATAAGAGTGTTTTCTAAATGTGAGACACTGTTCTCTTTCCTAACTCAGTTCAAGTGTAGCCATGTTTACAGGATCTTCATAAGTGATATCTTATGATAAGTTTCCTTTTCTCTGTGACTTATTTCACTTAGAATCATCGTACCTGAATCCACCCATTTTACTGCTACTGGTATTATGTCATTGATTTCATGGCTGAGGTATATTCCATCGTACGTAAGTACCACAATTTTTTGAACCATTTTTATATTTCCTGGGATATTTAAGGTGTACCCAAGTTGAGGTCCTTGTAAGCAGTGCAGCCCTAAATTTTGGGGTGGCTCTGTCTTATTGATTTTCAGTTTTCCAAAGGTATATTCCCTAGACTGGAAGTGCCCTTGGCTCTGTAGCTCTGTTGTTTACTTGTTTTAGGGAACACAGTGCACTCCTCCAGAGAGGCAGTTGGCAATTTACATCCCGCCCATCAGCATAACAAGGCTCCCTGTTCTCCAGGGCCTGTCTTGCCTTTCTGGTTTTTACACATTTTGTGGATATCCCTTTTGACCGGTGGGAAGTGATACTTCTTTGTAGTGCAGATTTCCATTGCCCGCTTGCTTGCTTGGCCAAAAAGGGCGTATGCGTTTTCTCCTGAATATATTCAGGAGAAAATGCATACGCCCTTTTTGGCCAAGTGCATCATTGCCGAAATTGTGCCCCTCTTCCTGTTCTTTAAAGGCGATTCCAACGTACCTCTTGAAATCGGTTTCCTGCTATTCTGCCTCGCTTTCAAGTCCGCCTCGTTGCCTTCCCTCAACAGATTTTTGGACGATAGTTGTCCTTTATTACTCGGGCAGTTTGTGAATTGCTGTGCCCCTGAGCTCCATTTTTCAACTCGTTTTTGGTGAGCTGACCGCAAGTCCAAAATTTTGGTTCAGGACGTATACTGGTTCCCGGTGGGTGGCTGAGACTTTGGTTAATTCTTCTTCCTGCCGGGAAATTACAGTGATATGTGCCCGTCCAAATGCCTAACAGCTACTCTCTCATTGGTTCTCCCTCTTCCCTTTCATCCTCTGCCAAATTGGCAACCTGTGTGAACCAGGGGGTTAAAGGGGCTGTCTCTCCAAGTTGGGAGGTTGATAATAAAGCAGATGGAAAGTCAAACCGGAGCACCAGGAGAGGGACTATTCGTTGAGTTTTAGAAACCATTCGTATTCACAGTTTTTCCGTTCTCTAGGTTTCCCGTACATGTTATAGCTGTAGTAATATTCCCTTCAACCTGGAGAGTTGGGACCCATGGAATGTGTGCCATGCATTATTGCTTTAAAGGGTCTGCATTTGCTCACCCAATCTCACCAATCCTCTCAGTCCCAAGTGTCCAGCCTTATGCCACATCCAGCTGTCGTTGTAGATAGAGTCATTCCAGGTTTCATCAGAGACCCTGAAGGAATTGTAAAGAATTTCCCCGTTGTTTTGTTTTGGTTTTGAAATTCCTTTTTATAGTGGGTTTGAGCTGATTCTCGCTGCCATGTTTATGCCAGTCTAGACACACTTGATTCCCTTACAGAGACATATGAATACATAGGTTTTAAGATTCTTACTAGTCAGATATATTCCTCTGTGGGAAATATGGTGTTTTGAGTCCCTTTCACTGAGGAAGGTGTAGGTCTTGTCTATTCTATAGTTGGTTTTTGGAACGGTACCTGTGCTTATATCAAACTCTGGTTTTATGCATCACCTCACCTCTCCTTCCCCCTTAAGCAGGCATGAGAGTGTTTTCTAAATGTCAGACACTGTTCTCTTTCCTAACTCAGTTCAAGTGTAGCCATGTTTACAGGATCTTCATAAGTGATATCTTATGATAAGTTTCTTTTTCTCTGTGACTTATTTCACTTAGAATCATCGTACCTGAATCCACCCATTTTGCTGCTACTGGTCTTATGACATTGATTTCATGGCTGAGGGATATTCCATCGTACATAATTACCACAATTTTTTGAAGCATTTTTATATTTCCTGGGATATTTAAGGTGTACCCAAGTTGAGGTCCTTGTAAGCAGTGCAGACCTAAATTTTGGGGTGGCTGTGTCTTTTTGATTTTCAGTTTTCCCAAGGTATATTCCCTAGACTGGAAGTGCCCTTGGCTCTGTAGCTCTGTTGTTTACTTGTTTTAGGGAATACAATGCACTCCTCCAGAGAGGCAGTTGGCAATTTACATCCCGCCCATCAGCATAACAAGGCGCCCTGTTCTCCAGGGCCTGTCTTGCCTTTCTGGTTTTTACACATTTTGTGGATGTCCCTTTTGACCGGTGGGAAGTGATACTTCTTTGTAGTGCAGATTTCCATTGCCCGCTTGCTTGCTTGGCCAAAAAGGGCGTATGCGTTTTCTCCTGAATATATTCAGGAGAAAATGCATACGCCCTTTTTGGCCAAGTGCATCATTGCCGAAATTGTGCCCCTCTTCCTGTTCTTTAAAGGCGATTCCAACGTACCTCTTGAAATCGGTTTCCTGCTATTCTGCCTCGCTTTCAAGTCCGCCTCGTTGCCTTCCCTCAACAGATTTTTGGACGATAGTTGTCCTTTATTACTCGGGCAGTTTGTGAATTGCTGTGCCCCTGAGCTCCATTTTTCAACTCGTTTTTGGTGAGCTGACCGCAAGTCCAAAATTTTGGTTCAGGACCTATACTGGTTCCCGGTGGGTGGCTGAGACTTTGGTTAATTCTTCTTCCTGCCGGGAAATTACAGTGATATGTGCCCGTCCAAATGCCTAACAGCTACTCTCTCATTGGTTCTCCCTCTTCCCTTTCATCCTCCGCCAAATTGGCAACCTGTGTGAACCAGGGGGTTAAAGGGGCTGTCTCTCCAAGTTGGGAGGTTGATAATAAAGCAGATGGAAAGTCAAACCGGAGCACCAGGAGAGGGACTATTCGTTGAGTTTTAGAAACCATTCGTATTCACAGTTTTTCCGTTCTCTAGGTTTCCCGTACATGTTATAGCTGTAGTAATATTCCCTTCAACCTGGAGAGTTGGGACCCATGGAATGTGTGCCATGCATTATTGCTTTAAAGGGTCTGCATTTGCTCACCCAATCTCACCAATCCTCTCAGTCCCAAGTGTCCAGCCTTATGCCACATCCAGCTGTCGTTGTAGATAGAGTCATTCCAGGTTTCATCAGAGACCCTGAAGGAATTGTAAAGAATTTCCCCGTTGTTTTGTTTTGGTTTTGAAATTCCTTTTTATAGTGGGTTTGAGCTGATTCTCGCTGCCATGTTTATGCCAGTCTAGACACACTTGATTCCCTTACAGAGACATATGAATACATAGGTTTTAAGATTCTTACTAGTCAGATATATTCCTCTGCGGGAAATATGGTGTTTTGAGTCCCTTTCACTGAGGAAGGTGTAGGTCTTGTCTATTCTATAGTTGGTTTTTGGAACGGTACCTGTGCTTATATCAAACTCTGGTTTTATGCATCACCTCACCTCTCCTTCCCCCTTAAGCAGGCATAAGAGTGTTTTCTAAATGTCAGACACTGTTCTCTTTCCTAACTCAGTTCAAGTGTAGCCATGTTTACAGGATCTTCATAAGTGATATCTTATGATAAGTTTGTTTTTCTCTGTGACTTATTTCACTTAGAATCATCGTACCTGAATCCACCCATTTTGCTGCTACTGGTCTTATGACATTGATTTCATGGCTGAGGGATATTCCATCGTACATAATTACCACAATTTTTTGAAGCATTTTTATATTTCCTGGGATATTTAAGGTGTACCCAAGTTGAGGTCCTTGTAAGCAGTGCAGACCTAAATTTTGGGGTGGCTGTGTCTTTTTGATTTTCAGTTTTCCCAAGGTATATTCCCTAGACTGGAAGTGCCCTTGGCTCTGTAGCTCTGTTGTTTACTTGTTTTAGGGAATACAATGCACTCCTCCAGAGAGGCAGTTGGCAATTTACATCCCGCCCATCAGCATAACAAGGCGCCCTGTTCTCCAGGGCCTGTCTTGCCTTTCTGGTTTTTACACATTTTGTGGATGTCCCTTTTGACCGGTGGGAAGTGATACTTCTTTGTAGTGCAGATTTGCATTGCCCGCTTTCTTGCTTGGCCAAAAAGGGTGTATGCGTTTTCTCCTGAATATATTCAGGAGAAAACGCATACGCCCTTTTTGGCCAAGTGCATCATTGTCGAAGTTGTGCCCCTCTTCCTGTGCTTTAAAGGTGATTCCAATGTACCTCTTGAAATCTGTTTCCTGCTATTCTGCCTCGCTTTCAAGTCCGCCTCGTTGCCTTCCCTCAACAGATTTTTGGACGATAGTTGTCCTTTATTACTCGGCCAGTTTGTGAATTGCTGTGCCCCTGAGCTCCATTTTTCAACTCGTTTTAGGTGAGCTGACCGCAAGTCCAAAATTTTGGTTCAGGACCTATACTGGTTCCCGGTGGGTGGCTGAGACTTTGGTTAATTCTTCTTCCTGCCGGGAAATTACAGTGATATGTGCCCGTCCAAATGCCTAACAGCTACTCTCTCATTGGTTCTCCCTCTTCCCTTTCATCCTCTGCCAAATTGGCAACCTGTGAGAACCAGGAGGTTAAAGGGGCTGTCTCTCCAAGTTCGGAGGTTGATAGTAAAGCAGGTGGAAAGTCAACCCGGAGCACCAGGTGAGGGACTATTCGTTGAGTTTTAGAAACCTTTCGTATTCACAGTGTGTCCGTTCTCTCGGTTTCCCGTACATGTTATAACTGTAGTAATATTCCCTTCAACCTGGAGAGTTGGGACCCATGGAATGGGTGCCATGCATTATTGCTTTAAAGGGTCTGCATTTGCTCACCCAATCTCACCAATACTCTCAGTCCCAAGTGTCCAGCCTTATGCCATATCCAGCTGTCTTTGTAGATAGGGTCATTCCAGGTTTCATCATTGACCCTGAAGGAATTGTAAAGAATTTCCCAGTTTTTTTGTTTTGTTTTTGAAATTCCTTTTTATAGTGGGTTTGAGCTGATTCTCGCTGCCATGTTTAAGCCAGTCTAGACACACTTGATTCCCTTACGGAGACATATCAATACATAGGTTTTAAGATTCTTACTAGTCAAATATATTCCTCTGTGGGAAATATGGTGTTTTGAGTCTCTTTCACTGAGGAAGGTGTAGGTCTTGTCTATTCCATAGTTGGTTTTTGGAACGGTACCTGGGCTTATATCAAACTCTGGTTTTATGCATCACCCCACCTCTCCTTCCCCCTTAAGCAGGCATAAGAGTGTTTTCTAAATATGAGACACTGTTCTCTTTCCTAACTCAGTTCAAGTGTAGCCAAGTTTATAGGGTCTTCATAAGGGATATCTTATGATAAGTTTCTTTTTCTGTGTGACTTATTTCACTTAGAATCATCGTACCTTAATCCACCCATTTTGCTGCTACTGGTCTTATGACATTGATTTCATGGCTGAGGGATATTCCATCGTACGTAAGTACCACAATTTTTTGAACCATTTTTATATTTCCTGGGATATTTAAGGTGTACCCAAGTTGAGGTCCTTGTAAGCAGTGCAGCCCTAAATTTTGGGGTGTCTCTGTCTTATTGATTTTCAGATTTCCCAAGGTATATTCCCTAGATTGGAAGTGCCCTTGGCTCTGTAGCTCTGTTCTTTACTTGTTTTAGGGAACACAATGCACTCCTCCAGAGAGGCAGTTGGCAATTTGCATCCCGCCCATCAGCATAACAAGGCTCCCTGTTCTCCAGGGCCTGTCTTGCCTTTCTGGTTTTTACACATTTTGTGGATGTCCCTTTTGACCGGTGGGAAGTGATACTTCTTTGTAGTGCAGATTTGCATTGCCCGCTTGCTTGCTTGGCCAAAAAGGGCGTATGCGTTTTCTCCTGAATATATTCAGGAGAAAACGCATACACACTTTTTGGCCAAGTGCATCATTGTCGAAGTTGTGTCCTTCTTCCTGTGCTTTAAAGGCGATTCCAACGTACCTCTTGAAATCTGTTTCCTGCTATTCTGCCTCGCTTTCAAGTCCGCCTCGTTGCCTTCCCTCAACAGATTTTTGGACGATAGTTGTCCTTTATTACTCGGCCAGTTTGTGAATTGCTGTGCCCCTGAGCTCCATTTTTCAAATCGTTTTTGGTGAGCTGACCGCAAGTCCAAAATTTTGGTTCAGGACCTATACTGGTTCCCGCTGGGTGGCTGAGACTTTGGTTAATTCTTCTTCCTGCCGGGAAATTAGAGTGATATGTGCCCGTCCAAATGCCTAACAGCTACTCTCTCATTGGCTCTCCCTCTTCCCTTTCATCCTCTGCCAAATTGGCAACCTGTGCGAACCAGGAGGTTAAAGGGGCTGTCTCTCCAAGTTGGGAGGTTGATAGTAAAGCAGATGGAAAGTCAAAGCGGAACACCAGGAAGGGACTATTCGTTGAGTTGTAGAAACCTTTCGTATTCACAGTGTGTCCGTTCTCTAGGTTTCCCGTACATGTTATAGCTGGAGTAATATTCACTTCAACCTGGAGAGTTGGGGCCCATTGAATGGGTGCCAGGCATTTGTGATTTAAAGGGTCTGCATTTGCTCACCCAATCTCACCAATCCTCTCAGTCCCAAGTGTCCCTCCTTATGCCACATCCAGCTGTCGTTGTAGATAGGGTCATTCCAGGTTTCATCAGGGACCCTGAAGGAATTGTAAAGAATTTCCCAGGTGTTTTGTTTTGTTTTTGAAATTCCTTTTTATAGTGGGCTTGAGCTGATTCTCGCTGCCATGTTTATGCCAGTCTAGACACACTTGTTTCCCTTACTGAGACACATCAATACATAGGTTTTAAGATTCTTACTAGTCAGATATATTCCTCTGTGGACAATATGGTGTTTTGAGTCTCTTTCACTGAGGAAGGTGTAGGTCTTGGCTATTCCATAGTTGGTTTTTGGAACGGTACCTTTGCTTATATCAAACTCTGGTTTTATGCATCACCCCACCTCTCCTTCCCCCTTAAGCAGGCATAAGAGTGTTTTCTAAATATGAGACACTGTTCTCTTTCCTAACTCAGTTCAAGTGTAGCCATATTTATAGGATCTTCATAAGTGATATCTTATGATAAGTTTCATTTTCAGTGTGACTTATTTCACTTAGAATCATCGTACCTGAATCCACCCATTTTGCTGCTACTGGTCTTATGACATTGATTTCATGGCTGAGGGATATTCCATCGTACGTAAGTACCACAATTTTTTGAACCGTTTTTATATTTCCTGGGATACTTAAGGTGTATCCAAGTTGAGGTCCTTGTAAGCAGTGCAGCCCTAAATTTTGGGGTGGCTCTGTCTTATTGATTTTCATTTTTCCCAAGGTATATTCCGTAGACTGGAAGTGCCCTTGGCTCTGTAGCTCTGTTCTTTACTTGTTTTAGGGAACACAATGCACTCCTCCAGAGAGGCAGTTGGCAATTTACATCCCGCCCATCAGCATAACAAGGCTCCCTGTTCTCCAGGGCCTGTCTTGCCTTTCTGGTTTTTACACATTTTGTGGATGTCCCTTTTGACCGGTGGGAAGTGATACTTCTTTGTAGTGCAGATTTGCATTGCCCGCTTGCTTGCTTGGCCAAAAAGGGCGTAGGCGTTTTCTCCTGAATATATTCAGGAGAAAACGCATACGCCCTTTTTGGCCAAGTGCATCATTGTCGAAGTTGTGCCCCTCTTCCTGTGCTTTAAAGGTAATTCCAACGTACCTCTTGAAATCTGTTTCCTGCTATTCTGCCTCGCTTTCAAGTCCACCTCGTTGCCTTCCCTCAACAGATTTTTGGACGATAGTTTTCCTTTATTACTCGGCCAGTTTGTGAATTGCTCTGCCCCTGAGCTCCATTTTTCAACTCGTTTTTGGTGAGCTGACCGCAAGTCCAAAATTTTGGTTCAGGAACTATACTGGTTCCCGGTGGGTGGCTGAGACTTTGGTTAATTCTTCTTCCTGCCGGGAAATTACAGTGATATGTGCTCGTCCAAATGTCTAAAAGCTACTCTCTCATTGGTTCTCCCTCTTCCCTTTCATCCTCTGCCAAATTGGCATCCTGTGCGAACCAGGAGGTTAAAGGGGCTGTCTCTCCAAGTTGGGAGGTTGATAGTAAAGCAGATGTAAAGTCAAACCGGAGCACCAGGAGAGGGACAATTCGTTGAGTTTTAGAAAACTTTCGTATTCACAGTGTGTCCGTTCTCTAGTTTTCCCGTACATGTTATAGCTGTAATAATATTCCCTTCAACCTGGAGAGTTGGGACCCATGGAATGGGTGCCATGCATTATTGCTTTGAAGGGTCTGCATTTGCTCACCCAATCTCACCAATTCTCTCAGTCACAAGTGTCCAGCCTTATGCCACATCCAGCTGTCGCTGTAGATAGGGTCATTCCAGATTTCATCAGAGACCCTGAAGGAATTGTAAAGAATTTCCCAGTTTTTTTGTTTTGTTTTTGAAATTCCTTTTTATAGTGGGCTTGAGCTGATTCTCGCTGCCATGTTTATGCCAGTCTAGACACACTTGATTCCCTTACGGAGACATATCAATACATAGGTTTTAAGATTCTTACTAGTCAGATATATTCCTCTGCGGGAAATATGGGGTTTTGAGTCCCTTTCACTGAGGAAGGTGTAGGTCTTGTCTATTCCATAGTTGGTTTTTGGAACGGTACCTGTGCTTATATCAAACTCTGGTTTTATGCATCACCCCACCTCTCCTTCCCCCTTAAGCAGGCATAAGAGTGTTTTCTAAATGTGAGACACTGTTCTCTTTCCTAACTCAGTTCAAGTGTAGCCATGTTTACAGGATCTTCATAAGTGATATCTTATGATAAGTTTCTTTTTCTGTGTGACTTATTTCACTTAGAATCACCGTACCTGAATCCACCCATTTTGCTGCTACTGGTCTTATGACATTGATTTCATGGCTGAGGGAAATTCCATCATACGTAAGTACCACAATTTTTTGAACCATTTTTATATTTCCTGGGATATTTAAGGTGTACCCAAGTTGAGGTCCTTGTAAGCAGTGCAGCCCTAAATTTTGGGGTGGCTCTGTCTTATTGATTTTCAGTTTTTCCAAGGTATATTCCCTAGACTGGAAGTGCCCTTGGCTCTGTAGCTCTGTTCTTTACTTGTTTTAGGAAACACAATGTACTCCTCCAGAGAGGCAGTTGGCAATTTACATCCCGCCCATCAGCATAACAAGGCTCCCTGTTCTCCAGGGCCTGTCTCGCCTTTCTGGTTTTTACACATTTTGTGGATGTCCCTTTTGACCGGTGGGAAGTGATACTTCTTTGTAGTGCAGATTTGCATTGCCCGCTTGCTTGCTTGGCCAAAAAGGGCGTAGGCGTTTTCTCCTGAATATATTCAGGAGAAAACGCATACACACTTTTTGGCCAAGTGCATCATTGTCGAAGTTGTGCCCCTCTTCCTGTGCTTTAAAGGCGATTCCAACGTACCTCTTGAAATCTGTTTCCTGCTATTCTGCCTCGCTTTCAAGTCCGCCTCGTTGCCTTCCCTCAACAGATTTTTGGACGATAGTTGTCCTTTATTACTCGGCCAGTTTGTGAATTGCTGTGCCCCTGAGCTCCATTTTTCAACTCGTTTTTGGTGAGCTGACCGCAAGTCCAAAATTTTGGTTCAGGACCTATACTGGTTCCCGGTGGGTGGCTGAGAATTTGGTTAATTCTTCTTCCTGCCGGGAAATTACAGTGATATGTGCCCGTCCAAATGCCTAACAGCTACTCTCTCATTGGTTCTCCCTTTTCACTTTCATCCTCTGCCAAATTGGCAACCTGTGCGAACCAGGAGGTTAAAAGGGTAGTCTCTCCAAGTTGGGAGGTTGATAGTAAAGCAGATGGAAAGTCAAACCGGATCACCAGGAGAGGGACTATTCCTTGAGTTTTAGAAACCTTTCGTATTCACAGTGTGTCCGTTCTCTAGGTTTCCTGTACGTGTATAGTTGTAGTAATATTCCCTTCAACCTGGTGTGTTGGGACCCATGGAATGGGTGCCAGGCATTTTTGCTTTAAAGGGTCTGCATTTGCTCACCCAATCTCACCAATCGTCTCAGTCCCAAGTGTCCCTACTTATGCCACATCCAGCTTTCGTTGTATATAGGGTCATTCCAGGTTTCATCAGAGACCCTGAAGGAATTGTAAAGAATTTCCCATTTTTTTTGTTTTGTTTCTGAAATTCCTTTTTATAGTGGGTTTGAGCTGATTCTCGCTGCCATGTTTATGCCAGTCTAGACACACTTGATTCCCTTACGGAGACATATCAACACATAGGTTTTAAGATTCTTACTAGTCAGATATATTCCTCTGCGGGAAATATGTGGTTTTGAGTCCCTTTCCCTGAGGAAGGTGTAGGTCTTGTCTATTCCATAGTTGGTTTTTGGAACGGTACCTGTGCTTATATCAAACTCTGGTTTTATGCATCACCCCACCTCTCCTTCCCCCTTAAGCAGGCATAAGAGTGTTTTCTAAATGTGAGACACTGTTCTCTTTCCTAACTCAGTTCAAGTGTAGCCATGTTTACAGGATCTTCATAAGTGATATCTTATGATAAGTTTCTTTTTCTGTGTGACTTATTTCACTTAGAATCATCGTACCTGAATCCACCCATTTTGCTGCTACTGGTCTTATGACATTGACTTCATGGCTGAGGGAAATTCCATCATACGTAAGTACCACAATTTTTTGAACCATTTTTATATTTCCTGGGATATTTAAGGTGTACCTAAGTTGAGGTCCTTGTAAGCATTGCAGCCCTAAATTTTGGGTTGGCTCTGCCTTATTGATTTTCAGTTTTCCCAAGGTATATTCCCTAGACTGGAAGTGCCCTTGGCTCTGTAGCTCTGTTCTTTACTTGTTTTAGGGAACACAATGCACTCCTCCAGACAGGCAGTTGGCAATTTACATCCCGCCCAACAGCATTACAAGTCTCCCTGTTCTCCGGGGCCTGTCTTCCCTTTCTGGTTTTTACACATTTTGTGGATGTCCCTTTGGACCGGTGGGAAGTGATACTTCTTTGTAGTGCAGATTTGCATTGCCCGCTTGCTTGCTTGGGCAAAAAGGGCGTAGGCGTTTTCTGCTGATTATATTCAGGAGAAAACACATACGCCCTTTTTGGCCAAGTGCATCATTGTCGAAGTTGTGCCCCTCTTCCTGTGCTTTAAAGGTGATTCCAACGTACCTCTTGATATCTGTTTCCTGCTATTCTGCCTCGTTTTCAAGTCCACCTCGTTGCCTTCCCTCAACAGATTTTTGGACGATAGTTGTCCTTTATTACTCGGCCAGTTTGTGAATTGCTGTGCCCCTGAGCTCCAATTTCCAACTCGTTTTTGGTGAGGTGACCGCAAGTCCGAAATTTTGGTTCAGGACCTATGTTGGTTTCCGGTGGGGGGCTTAGACTTTGGTTAATTCTTCTTCCTGCCGGGAAATTACAGTGATATGTGCCCGTTCAAATGCCTAACAGCTACACTTTCATTGGTTCTCCCTCTTCCCTTTCATTCTCTGCCAAATTGGCAACCTGTGCGAACCAGGAGGTTAAAGGGGCTGTCTCTCCAAGTTGGGAGGATGATAGTAAAGCAGGTGTAAAGTCAAACCGGAGCACCAGGAGATGGACTATTCGTTGAGTTTTAGAAACCTTTCGTATTCACAGTGTGTCCGTTGTCTAGGTTTCCCGTACATGTTATAGCTGTAGTAATATTCCCTTCAACCTGGAGAGTTGGGACCCATTGAATGGGTGCCAGGCATTTGTGCTTTAAAGGGTCTGCATTTGCTCACCCAATCTCACAAATCGTCTCAGTTCCAAGTGTCCCTCCTTATGCCACATCCCGCTGTCGTTGTAGATAGGGTCATTCCAGGTTTCATCAGAGACCCTGAAGGAATTGTAAAGAATTTCCCAGTTTTTTTGTTTTGTTTTTGAAATTCCTTTTTAGAGTGGGTTTGAGCTGATTCTCGCTGCCATGTTTATGCCAGTCTAGACACACTTGATTCCCTTACGGAGACATATCAATACATAGGTTTTAAGATTCTTACTAGTCAGATATATTCCTCTGCGGGAAATATGGGGTTTTGAGTCCCTTTCACTGAGGAAGGTGTAGGTCTTGTCTATTCCATAGTTGGTTTTTGGAACGGTACCTGTGCTTATATCAAACTCTGGTTTTATGCATCACCCCACCTCTCCTTCCCCCTTAAGCAGGCATAAGAGTGTTTTCTAAATGTGAGACACTGTTCTCTTTCCTAACTCAGATCAAGTTTAGCCATGTTTACAGGATCTTCATAAGTGATATCTTATGATAAGTTTCTTTTTCTGTGTGACTTATTTCACTTAGAATCATCGTACCTGAATCCACCCATTTTGCTGCTACTGGTGTTATGACATTGATTTCATGGCTGAGGGATATTCCATCGTACGTAAGTACCACAATTTTTTGAACCATTTTTATATTTCCTGGGATACTTAAGGTGTACCCAATTTGAGGTCCTTGTAAGCAGTGCAGCCCTAAATTTTGGGGTGGCTCTGTCTTATTGATTTTCAGTTTTCCCAAGGTATATTCCCTAGACTGGAAGTGCCCTTGGCTCTGTAGCTCTGTTCTTTACTTGTTTTAGGGAACACAATGTACTCTTCCAGAGAGGCAGTTGTCAATTTACATGCCGCCCATCAGCATAACAAGGCACCCTGTTCTCCAGGGCCTGTCTTGCCTTTCTGGTTTTTACACATTTTTTGGATGTCCCTTTTGACCGGTGGGATGTGATACTTCTTTGTAGTGCAGATTTGCATTGCCCGCTTGCTTGCATGGCCAAAAAGGGCGTATGCGTTTTCTCCTGAATATATTCAGGAGAAAACGCATACGCCCTTTTTGGCCAAATGCATCATTGTCGAAGTTGTGCCCCTCTTCCTGTGCTTTAAAGGTGATTCCAACGTACCTCTTGAAATCTGTTTCCTGCTATTCTGCCTCGCTTTCAGGTCCGCCTCGTTGCCTTCCCTCAACAGATTTTTGGACGATAGTTGTCTTTTATTACTCGGCCAGTTTGTGAAATGCTGTGCCCTTGAGCTCCATTTTTCAACTCTTTTTTGGTGAGCTGACCGCAAGTCCAAAATTTTGGTTCAGGACATATACTGGTTCCTGGTGGGTGGCTGAGACGTTGGTTAATTCTTCTTCGTGCCGGGAAGTTAGAGTGATATGTGCCCGTCCAAACGCCTAACAGCTACTCTGTCATTGGTTCTCCCTCTTCCCTTTCATCCTCTGCCAAATTGGCAACCTGTGCAAACCAGGAGGTTAAAGGGGCTATCTCTCCAAGTTGGGAGGTTGATAGTAAAGCAGATGGAAAGTCAAAACGGAGCACCAGGAGGCAGACTATTCATTGAGTTTTAGAAACCTTTCGTATTCACAGTGTGTCCGTTCTCTAGGTTTCCCGTACGTGTTATAACTGTAGTAATATTCCCTTCAACCTGGAGAGTTGGGACCCATGGAATGGGTGCCATGCATTATTGCTTTAAAGGGTCTGCATTTGCTCACCCACTCTCACCAATCCTCTCAGTCCCAAGTGTCCAGCCTTATGCCACATCCAGCTGTCGTTGTAGATAGGGTCATTCCAGGTTTCATCAGAGACCCTGAAGGAATTGTAAAGAATTTCCCAGTTTTTTTGTTTTGTTTTTGAAATTCCTTTTTATAGTGGGTTTGAGCTGATTCTCGCTGCCATGTTTATGCCAGTCTAGACACACTTCATTCCCTTACAGAGACATATCAATACATAGGTATTAAGATTCTTACTAGTCAGATATATTCCTCTGCGGGAAATATGGGATTTTGAGTCCCTTTCACTGAGGAAGGTGAAGGTCTTGTCTATTCCATAGTTGGTGTTTGGAACGGTGCCTGTGCTTATATCAAACTCTGGTTTTATGCATCACCCCATCTCTCCTTCCCCCTTAAGCAGGCATAAGTGTTTTTTCTAAATGTGAGACACTGTTCTCTTTCCTAACTCAGTTCAAGTGTAGCCATGTTTATAGGGCCTTCATAAGTGATATCTTATGATAAGTTTCTTTTTCTGTGTGACTTATTTCACTTAGAATCATCGTACCTGAATCCACCCATTTTGCTGCTACTGGTCTTATGACATTGATTTCATGGCTGAGGGATATTCCATCGTACGTAAGTACCACAATTTTTTGAACCATGTTTATATTTTCTGGGATACTTAAGGTGTATCCAAGTTGAGGTCCTTGTATGCAGTGCAGCCCTAAATTTTGGGGTGGCTGTGTCTTTTTGATTTTCAGTTTTCCCAAGGTATATTCCCTAGACTGGTAGTGCCCTTGGCTCTGTAGCTCTGTTCTTTACTTGTTTTAGGGAACACAATGCACTCCTCCAGAGAGGCAGTTGGCAATTTACATCCCGCCCATCAGCATAACAAGGCTCCCTGTTCTCCAGGGCCTGTCTTGCCTTTCTTGTTCTTACACATTTTGTGGATGTCCCTTTTGACCAGTGGGAAGTGATACTTCTTTGTAGTGCAGACTTGCATTGCCCGCTTGCTTGCTTGGCCAAAAAGGGCGTATGCATTTTCTCCTGAATATATTCAGGAGAAAACGCATACACACTTTTTGGCCAAGTGCATCATTGTCGAAGTTGTGCCCCTCTTCCTGTGCTTTAAAGGCGATTCCAACGTACCTCTTGAAATCTGTTTCCTGCTATTCTGCCTCGCTTTCAAGTCCGCCTCGTTGCCTTCCCTCAACAGATTTTTGGACGATAGTTGTCTTTTATTACTCGGCCAGTTTGTGAAATGCTGTGCCCTTGAGCTCCATTTTTCAACTCTTTTTTGGTGAGCTGACCGCAAGTCCAAAATTTTGGTTCAGGACCTATACTGGTTCCTGGTGGGTGGCTGAGACGTTGGTTAATTCTTCTTCGTGCCGGGAAGTTAGAGTGATATGTGCCCGTCCAAACGCCTAACAGCTACTCTGTCATTGGTTCTCCCTCTTCCCTTTCATCCTCTGCCAAATTGGCAACCTGTGCAAACCAGGAGGTTAAAGGGGCTATCTCTCCAAGTTGGGAGGTTGATAGTAAAGCAGATGGAAAGTCAAACCGGAGCACCAGGAGAGGGACTATTCGTTGAGTTTTAGAAACCTTTCGTATTCACAATGTGTCCATTCACTAGGTTTCCCGTACATGTTATAGCTGTAGTAATATTCCGTTCAACCTGGAGAGTTGGGACCCATGGAATGGGTGCCAGGCATTTGTGCTTTAAAGTGTCTGCATTTGCTCACCCAATCTCACCAATCGTCTCAGTCCCAAGTGTCCAGCCTTATGCAACATCCATCTGTCATTGTAGATAGGGTCATTCCAGGTTTCATCAGAGAAGCTGAAGGAATTGTAAAGAATTTCCCAGTTTTTTTGTTTTGTTTTTGAAATTCCTTTTTATAGTGGGTTTGAGCTGAGTCTCGCTGCCATGTTTATGCCAGTCTAGACACACTTGATTCCCTTATGGAGACATATCAATACATAGGTTTTAAGATTCTTACTAGTCAGATATATTCCTCTGCGGGAAATATGGGGTTTTGAGTCCCTTTCACTGAGGAAGGTGTAGGTCTTGTCTATTCCATAGTTGGTTTTTGGAACGGTACCTGTGCTTATATCAAACTCTGGTTTTATGCATCACCCCACCTCTCCTTCCCTCTTAAGCAGGCATAAGAGTGTTTTCTAAATGTGAGACACTGTTCTCTTTCCTAACTCAGTTCAAGTGTAGCCATGTTTACAGGATCTTCATAAGTGATATCTTATGATAAGTTTCTTTTTCTGTGTGACATATTTCACTTAGAATCATCGTACCTGAATCCACCCATTTTGCTGCTACTGGTCTTATGACATTGATTTCATGGCTGAGAGATATTCCATCGTACGTAAGTACCACAATTTTTTGAACCATTTTTATATTTCCTGTGATATTTAAGGTGTACCCAAGTTGAGGTCCTTGTAAGCAGTGCAGCCCTAAATTTTGGAGTGGCTCTGTCTTATTGATTTTCAGTTTTCCCAAGGTATATTCCCTAGACTGGAAGTGCCCTTGGCTCTGTAGCTCTGTTCTTTACTTGTTTTAGGGAACACAATGCACTCCTCCAGAGAGGCAGTTGGCAATTTACATCCCGCCCATCAGCATAACAAGGCTCCCTGTTCTCCAGGGCCTGTCTTGCCTTTCTTGTTCTTACACATTTTGTGGATGTCCCTTTTGACCGGTGGGAAGTGATACTTCTTTGTAGTGCAGATTTGCATTGCCCGCTTGCTTGCTTGGCCAAAAAGGGCGTATGCGTTTTCTCCTGAATATATTCAGGAGAAAACGCATACGCCCTTTTTGGCCAAGTGCATCATTGTCGAAGTTGTGCCCTTCTTCCTGTGTTTTAAAGGCGATTCCAACGTACCTCTTGAAATCTGTTTCCTGGTATTCTGCCTCGCTTTCAAGTGCACCTCGTTGCCTTCCCTCAACAGATTTTTGGACGATACTTGTCCTTTATTATTCTGCCAGTTTGTGAATTGCTGTGCCCCTAAGCTCCATTTTTCAACTCGTTTTTGGAGAGCTGACCGCAAGTCCAAAATTTTGGTGCAGGACCTATACTGGTTCCCAGTGGGTGGCTGAGACTTTATTTAATTCTTCTTCCTTCCGGGAAATTACAGTGTTATGTGCCCGTCCAAATGCCTAACAGCTACTCTCTCATTGGTTCTCCCTCTTCCCTTTCATCCTCTGCCAAATTGGCCACCTGTGCGAACCAGGAGGTTAAAGGGGCTGTCTCTCCAAGTTGGGAGGTTGATAGTTAAGCAGATGGAAAGTCAAACCGGAGCACCAGGAGAGGGACTATTCGTTGAGTTTTAGAAACCTTTCGTATTCACAGCATGTCCGTTCTCTAGGTTTCCCGTACATGTTATAACTGTAGTAATATTCCCTTCAACCTGGAGAGTTGGGACCCATGGAATGGGTGCCTTGCATTTGTGCTTTAAAGTGTCTTCATTTGTTCACCCAAACTCACCAATCGTCTCAGTCCCAAGTGTCCCTCTTTATGCCACATCCAGCTGTCGTTGTAGATAGGGTCATTCCAGGTTTCATCAGAGACACTGAAGGAATTGTAAAGAATTTCCCAGTTTTTTTGTTTTGTTTTTGAAATTCCTTTTTAGAGTGGGTTTGAGCTGATTCTCGCTGCCATGTTTATGTCAGTCTAGACACACTTGATTCCCTTACGGAGACATATCAATACATAGGTTTTAAGATTCTTACTAGTCAGATATATTCCTCTGCGGGAAATATGGGGTTTTGAATCCCTTTCACTGAGGAAGGTGTAGGTCTTGTCTATTCCATAGTTGGTTTTTGGAACGGTACCTGTGCTTATATCAAACTCTGGTTTTATGCATCACCCCACCTCTCCTTCCCTCTTAAGCAGGCATAAGAGTGTTTTCTAAATATGAGACACTGTTCTCTTTCCTAACTCAGTTCAAGTGTAGCCATGTTTATAGGATCTTCTTAAGTGATACCTTATGATAAGTTTCTTTTTCTGTGTGACTTATTTCGCTTAGAATCATCGTACCTGAATACACCCATTTTGCTGCTACTGGTCTTATGACATTGATTTCATGGCTGAGGGATATTCCATCGTACGTAAGTACCACAATTTTTTGACCCATTTTTATATTTCCTGGGATACTTAAGGTGTATCCAAGTTGAGGTCCTTGTAAGCAGTGCAGCCCTAAATTTTGGGGTGGCTCTGTCTTATTGATTTTCAGTTTTCTCAAGGTATATTCCCTAGACTGGAAGTGCCCTTGGCTCTGTAGCTCTGTTGTTTACTTGTTTTAGGGAACACAATGCACTCCTCCAGAGAGGCAGTTGGCAATTTACATCCCGCCCATCAGCATAACAAGGCTCCCTGTTCTCCAGGGCCTGTCTTGCCTTTCTGGTTTTTACACATTTTGTGGATGTCTCTTTTGACCGGTGGGAAGTGATACTTCTTTGTAGTGCAGATTTGCATTGCCCGCTTGCTTGCTTGGTCAAAAAGGGCGTATGCGTTTTCTCCTGAATATATTCAGGAGAAAACGCATATGCCCTTTTTGGCCAAGTGCATCATTGTCGAAGTTGTGCCCCTCTTCCTGTGCTTTAAAGGCGATTTCAACGTACCTCTTGAAATCTGTTTCCTGCTATTCTGCCTCGCTTTCAAGTCCGCCTCGTTGCCTTCCCTCAACAGATTTTTGGACGATAGTTGTCCTTTATTACTCGGCCAGTTTGTGAATTGTTGTGCCCCTGAGCTCCATTTTTCAACTCGTTTTTGGTGAGCTGACCGCAAGTCCAAAATTTTGGTTCAGGACATATACTGGTTCCCGGTGGGTGGCTGAGACTTTGGTTAATTCTTATTCCTGCAGGGAAATTACAGTGATATGTGCCAGTCCAAATGCCTAAGAGCTACTCTCTCATTGTTTCTCCCTCTTCCCTTTCATCCTCTGCCAAATTGGAAACCTGTGCGAACCAGGAGGTTAAAGGGGCTGTCTCTCCAAGTTGGGAGGTTGATAGTAAAGCAGATGGAAAGTCAAACCAGAGCACCAGGATAGGGACTATTCGTTGAGTTTTAGAAACCTTTCGTATTCACAGTGTGTCCGTTCTCTAGGTTTCCCGTACATGTTATAGCTGTAGTAATATTCCCTTCAACCTGGACAGTTGGGACTTATGGAATGGGTTCCAAGCATTTGTGCTTTAAAGGGTCTGCATTTGCTCACCCAGTCTCACCAATCGTCTCAGTCCCAAGTGTCCCTCCTTATGCCACATCCAGCTGTCGTATATAGGGTCAGTCCAGGTTTCCTCAGAGACCCTGAAGGAATTGTAAAAAATTTCCCATTTTTTTGTTTTGTTTTTGAAATTCCTTTTTATAGTGGGTTTGAGCTGATTCTCGCTGCCATGTTTATGCCAGTCTAGACACACTTGATTCCCTTACGGAGACATATCAATACATAGGTTTTAAAATTCTTACTAGTCAGATATATTCCTCTGCGGGAAATATGGTGTTTTGAGTCCCTTTCACTGAGAAAGGTGTAGGTCTTGTCTATTCCATAGTTGGTTTTTGGAACGGTACGTGTGCTTATATCAAACTCAGGTTTTATGCATCACCCCACCTCTCCATCCCCCTTAAGCAGGCATAAGAGTGTTTTCTAAATGTGAGACACTGTTCTCTTTCCTAACTCAGTTCAAGTGTAACCATGTTTACAGGATCTTCATAAGTGATATCTTATGATAAGTTTCCTTTTCTGTGTGACTTATTTCACTTAGAATCATCGTACCTGAATCCACTCATTTTGCTGCTGCTGGTCTTATGACATTGATTTCATGGCTGAGGGATAATCCATCGTACGTAAGTACCACAAATTTTTGAACCATTTTTATATTTCCTGGGATATTTAAGGTGTACCCAAGTTGAGGTCCTTGTAAGCACTGCAGCCCTAAATATTGGGGTGGCTCTGTATTATTGATTTTCAGTTTTCCCAAGGTATATTCCCTAGACTGGAAGTGCCCTTGGCTCTGTAGCTCTGTTCTTTACTTGTTTTAGTAAACACAGTGCACTCCTCCAGAGAGGCAGTTGGCAATTTACATCCCGCCCATCAGCATAACAAGGCTCCCTGTTCTCCAGGGCCTGTCTTGCCTTACTGCTTTTTACACATTTTGTGGATGTCCCTTTTGACCGGTGGGAAGGGATACTTCTTTGTTGTGCCGATTTGCATTGCCCGCTTGCTTGCTTGGCCAAAAAGGGCGTATGCGTTTTCTCCTGAATATATTCAGGAGAAAACGCATACGCCCTTTTTGGCCAAGGGCATCAATGTCGAAGTTGTGCCCCTCTTCCTGTGCTTTAAAGGCGATTCCAACGTACCTCATGAAATCTGTTTCCTGCTATTCTGCCTCGCTTTCAAGTCCGCCTCGTTGCCTTCCCTCAACAGATTTTTGGACGATAGTTTTCCTTTATTACTCGGCCAGTTTGTGAATTGCTGTGCCCCTGAGATCCATTATTCAACTCGTTTTTGGTGAGCTGACCGCAAGTCCAAAATTTTGGTTCAGGACCTATACTGGATCCCAGTGGGTGGCTGAGACTTTGGTTAATTCTTCTTCCTGCTGGGAAGTTAGAGTGATATGTGCCCGTCCAAATGCCTAACAGCTACTCTCTCATTGGTTCTCCCTCTTCCCTTTCATCCTCTGCCAAATTGGAAACCTGTGCGAACCAGGAGGTTAAAGGGGCTGTCTCTACAAGTTGGGAGGTTGATAGTAAAGCAGATGGAAAGTCAAACCGGAGCACGAGGAGAGGGACTATTCGTTGAGTTTTAGAAACCTTTCGTATTCACAGTGTGTCCGTTCTCTAGGTTTCCCGTACATGTTATAGCTGTAGTAATATTTCCTTCAACCTGGAGAGTTGGGACTCATGGAATGGGTGCCAAGCATTTGTGCTTTAAAGGGTCTGCATTTGCTCACCCAATCTCACCAATCCTCTCAGTCCCAAGTGTCCCTCCTTATGCCACATCCAGCTGTCGTTGTATATATGGTCACTCCAGGTTTCCTCAGAGACCCTGAAGTAATTTTAAAGAATTTCCCATTTTTTTTGTTTTGTTTTTGAAATTCCTTTTTATAGTGGGTTTGAGCTGATTCTCGCTGCCATGTTTATGCCAGTCTAGACACACTTGATTCCCTTACGGAGACATATCAATACATAGGTTTTAAGATTCTTACTAGTCAGATATATTCCTCTGCGGGAAATATGGTGTTTTGAGTCCCTTTCACTGAGAAAGGTGTAGGTCTTGTCTATTCCATAGTTGGTTTTTGGAACGGTATGTGTGCTTATATCAAACTCAGGTTTTATGCATCACCCCACCTCTCCTTCCCCCTTAAGCAGGCATAAGAGTGTTTTCTAAATGTGAGACACTGTTCTCTTTCCTAACTCAGTTCAAGTGTAGCCATGTTTACAGGATCTTCATAACTGATATCTTATGATAAGTTACTTTTTCTGTGTGACTTATTTCACTTAGAATCATCGTACCTGAATCCACCCATTTTGCTTCTACTTGTCTTATGACATTGATTTCATGGTTGAGGGATATTCCATCGTACGTAAGTACCAGAATTTTTTGAACCATTTTTATATTTCCTGGGATACTTAAGGTGGATCCAAGTTGAGGTCCCTGTAAGCAGTGCAGCCCTAAATTTTGGGGTGGCTCTGTCTTATTGATGTTCAGTTTTCCCGAGGTATATTCCCTAGACTGGAAGGCCCTTGGCTCTGTAGCTCTGTTCTTTACTTGTTTTAGGGAACACAATGCACTCCTCCAGAGAGGCAGTTGGCAATTTACATCCCGCCCATCAGCATAACAAGGCTCCCTGTTCTCCAGGGCCTGTCTTGCCTTTCTGGTTTTTACACATTTTGTGGATGTCCCTTTTGACCCGTGGGAAGTGATACTTCTTTTTAGTGCAGATTTGCATTGCCCGCTTGCTTGCTTGGCCAAAAAGGGCGTATGCGTTTTCTCCTGAAGATATTCAGGAGAAAACGCATACGCCCTTTTTGGCCAAGTGCATCATTTTCGAAGTTGTGCCCCTCTTCCTGTGCTTTAAAGGTGATTCCAACGTACTTCTTGAAATCTGTTTCCTGCTATTCTGCCTCACTTTCAAGTCCGCCTCGTTGCCTTCCCTCAACAGATTTTTGGACGATAGTTGTCCTTTATTACTCGGCCATTTTGTGAATTGCTGTGCCCCTGAGCTCAATTTTTCAACTCGTTTTTGGTGAGCTGACCGCAAGTCCAAAATTTCGGTTCAGGAACTATACTGGTTCCCGGTGGGTGGCTGAGACTTTGGTTAATTCTTCTTTCTGCCGGGAAATTACAGTGATATGTGCCCGTCCAAATTCCTAACAGCTACTCTCTCATTGGTTCTCCCTCTTCCCTTTCATCCTCTGCCAAATTGGCAACCTGTGCGAACCAGGAGGTTAAAGGGGCTGTCTCTCCAAGTTGGGCGGTTGATAGTAAAGCAGATGTAAAGTCAAACCCGAGCACCAGGAGAGGGACTATTCGTTGAGTTTTAGAATCCTTTTGTATTCACAGTGTGTCCGTTCTCTAGGTTTCCCGTACATTTTATAGCTGTAGTAATATTCCCTTCAAACTGGAGAGTTGGGACCCATGGAATGGGTACCAGGCATTTGTGCTTTAAAGGGTCTTCATTTGCTCACCCAATCTCACCAATCCTCTCAGTCCCAAGTGTCCCTCCTTATGCCACATCCAGCTGTCATTGTAGATAGGGTCATTCCAGGATTCATCAGAGACCCTGAAGGAATTTTAAAGAATTTCCCCGTTTTTTTGTTTTGTTTTTGAAATTACTTTTTATAGTGGGTTTGAGCTTATTCTCACTGCCATGTTTATGCCAGTCTAGACACACTTGATTCCCTTACGGAGACATATCAATACATAGGTTTTAAGATTCTTACTAGTCAGATATATTCCTCTGCGGGAAATATGGTGTTTTGAGTCCCTTTCACTGAGGAAGGTGTAGGTGTTGTCTATTCCATAGTTGGTTTTTGGAACGGTACCTGTGCTTATATCAAACTCTGGTTTTATGCATCACCCCACCTCTCCTTCCCCCTTAAGCAGGCATAAGAGTGTTTTCTAAATGTGAGACACTGTTCTCTTTCCTAACTCAGTTCAAGTGTAGCCATGTTTACAGGATCTTCATAAGTGATATCTTATGATAAGTTTCTTTTTCTGTGTGACTTATTTCACTTAGAATCATCGTACCTGAATCCACCCATTTTGCTTCTACTGGTCTTATGATATTGATTTCATGGCTGAGGGATATTCCATCGTGCGTAAGTACCACAATTTTTTGAACCATTTTCATATTTCCTGGGATGCTTAATGTGTATCCAAGTTGAGTTCCTTGTAAGCAGTGCAGCCCTAAATTTTGGGTTGGCTCTGTCTTATTGATTTTCAGTTTTCCCAAGGTATATTCCCTAGACTGGAAGTGCCCTTGGCTCTGTAGCTCTGTTCTTTACTTGTTTTAGGGAACACAATGCACTCCTCCAGAGAGGCAGTTGGCAATTTACATCCCGCCCATCAGCATAACAAGGCTCCCTGTTCTCCAGGGCCTGTCTTGCCTTTCTGGTTTTTACACGTTTTGTGGATGTCCCTTTTGACCGGTGGGAAGTGTTACATCTTTGTAGTGCAGATTTGCATTGCCCGCTTGCTTGCTTGGCCAAAAAGGGCGTATACGTTTTCTCCTGAATATATTCAGGAGAAAACGCATACGCCCTTTTTGGCCAAGTGCATCATTGACGAAGTTGTGCCCCTCTTCCTGTGCCTTAAAGGCGATTCCAACGTACCTATTGAAATCTGTTTCCTGCTATTCTGCCTCGCTTTCAAGTCCGCCTCGTTGCCTTTCCTCAACAGATTTTTGGACGATAGTTGTCCTTTATTACTCGGCCAGTTTGTGAATTGCTCTGCCCCTGAGCTCCATTTATCAACTCGTTTTTGGTGAGCTGACCGCAAGTCCAAAATTTTGGTTCAGGACCTATACTGGTTCCCGGTAGGTGGCTGAGACTTTGGTTAATTCTTCTTCCTGCCGGGAAATTACAGTGATATGTGCCCGTCCAAATGCCTAACAGCTACTCTCTCATTGGTTCTCCCTCTCTCCTTTCATCCTCTGCCAAATTGGAAACCTGTGCGAACCAGGAGGTTAAAGGGGCTGTCTCTCCAAGTTGGGAAGTTGATAGTAAAGCAGATGGAAAGTCAAACCGGAACACCAGGATAGGGACTATTCGTTGAGTTTTAGAAACCTTTCGTATTCACAGTGTGTCCGTTCTCTAGGTTTCCCGTACATGTTATAGCTGTAGTAATATTCCCCTCAACCTGGAGAGTTGGGACTCATGGAATGGGTGCCAAGCATTTGTGCTTTAAAGGGGCTGCATTTGCTCACCCAATCTCACCAATCGTCTCAGTCCCAAGTGTCCCTCCTTATGCCACATCCAGCTGTCGTTGTATATAGGGTCATTCCAGGTTTCATCAGAGACCCTGAAGGAATTGTAAAGAATTTCCCAGTTTTTTTGTTTTGTTTTGAAATTCCTTTTTATAGTGGGTTTGAGCTGATTCTCGCTGCCATGTTTATGCCAGTCTAGACACACTTGATTCCCTTATGGAGACATATCAATACATAGGTTTTAAGATTCTTACTGGTCAGATATATTCCTCTCCAGGAAATATGGAGTTTTGAGTCCCTTTCAGTGAGGAAGGTGTAGGTCTTGTCTATTCCATAGTTGGTTTTTGGAACGGTACGTGTGCCTATATCAAACTCTGGTTTTATGCATCACCCCACCTCTCCTTCCCCTTAAGCAGGCATAAGAGTGTTTTCTAAATGTGAGACACTGTTCTCTTTCCTAACTCAGTTCAAGTGTAGCCATGTTTACAGGATCTTCATAAGTGATATCTTATGATAAGTTTCTTTTTCTGTGTGACTTATTTCACTTAGAATCACCGAACCTGAATCCACCCATTTTGCTGCTACTGGTGTTATGACATTGATTTCATGGCTGAGGGATATTCCATCGTACGTAAGTACCACAATTTTTTGAACCATTTTTATATTTCCTGGGATATTTAAGGTGTACCCAAGTTGAGGTCCTTGTAAGCAGTGCAGCCCTAAATTTTGGGGTGGCTCTGTCTTATTGATTTTCAGTTTTCCCAAGGTATATTCCCTAGACTGGAAGTGCCCTTGGCTCTTTAGCTCTGTCCTTTCCTTGTTTTAGGGAACACAATGCACTCCTCCAGAGAGGCAGTTGGCAATTTACATCCCGCCCATCAGCATAACAAGGCTCCCTGTTCTCCAGGGCCTGTCTTTCCTTTCTGGTTTTTACACATTTTGTGGATGTCCCTTTTGACCGGTGGGAAGTGATACTTCTTTGTAGTGCAGATTTGCATTGCCCGCTTGCTTGCTTGGCCAAAAAGGGCGTATGCGTTTTCTCCTGAATATATTCAGGAGAAAACGCATACGCCCTTTTTGGCCAAGAGCATCATTGTCGAAGTTGTGCCCCTCTTCCTGTGCTTTAAAGGCGATTCCAATGTACCTCTTGAAATCTGTTTCCTGCTATTCTGCCTCGCTTTCAAGTCCGCCTCGCTACCTTCCCTCAACAGATTTTTGGACGATAGTTGTCCTTTATTACTCGGCCAGTTTGTGAATTGCTGTGCCTCTGAGCTCCAATTTTCAACTCGTTTTTGGTGAGCTGACCGCAAGTCCAAAATTTTGGTTCAGGACCTATACTGGTTCCCGGTGGGTGGCTGAGACTTTGGTTAATTCTTCTTCCTGCCGGGAAGTTACAGTGATATATGCCCGTCAAAATGCCTAACAGCTACTCTCTCATTGGTTCTCCCTCTTCCCTTTCATCCTCTGCCAAATTGGCAACCTGTGCGAACCAGGAGGTTAAAGGGGCTGTCTCTCCAAGTTGGGAAGTTGATAGTAAAGCAGATGTAAAGTCAAACCGGAGCACCAGGAGAGGGACTATTCGTTGAGTTTTAGAAACCTTTCGTATTCACAGTGTGTCCGTTTTCTAGGTTTCCCGTACATGTTATTGCTGTAGTAATATTCCCTTCAACCTGGAGAGCTGGGACCCATGGAATGGGTGCCAGGCATTTGTGCTTTAAAGGGTCTGCATTTGCTCACCCAATCTCACCAATCGTCTCAGTCCCAAGTGTCCCTCCTTATGCCACATCCAGCTGTCGTTGTAGATAGGGTCATTCCAGGTTTCATCAGAGACCCTGAAGGAATTGTAAAGAATTTCCCAGTTTTTTTTGTTTTGTTTTTGAAATTCCTTTTTATAGTGGGTTTGAGCTGATTCTCGCTGCCATGTTTATGCCGGTCTAGACACACTTGATTCCCTTACGGAGACATATCAATACATAGGTTTTAAGATTCTTACTAGTCAGATATATTCCTCTGCGGGAAATATGGTGTTTTCAGTCCCTTTCACTGAGGAATGTGTAGGTCTTGTCTATTCCATAGTTGGTTTTTGGAACGGTACCTGGGCTTATATCAAACTCTGGTTTTATGCATCACCCCACCTCTCCTTCCCTCTTAAGCAGGCATAAGAGTGTTTTCTAAATATGAGACACTGTTCTCTTTCCTAACTCAGTTCAAGTGTAGCCAAGTTTATAGGTTCTTCATAAGGGATATCTTATGATAAGTTTCTTTTTCTGTGTGACTTATTTCACTTAGAATCATCGTACCTTAATCCACCCATTTTGCTGCTACTGGTCTTATGACATTGATTTCATGGCTGAGGGATATTCCATCGTACGTAAGTACCACAATTTTTTGAACCATTTTTATATTTCCTGGGATATTTAAGGTGTACCCAAGTTGAGGTCCTTGTAAGCAGTGCAGCCCTAAATTTTGGGGTGTCTCTGTCTTATTGATTTTCAGATTTCCCTAGGTATATTCCCTAGATTGGAAGTGCCCTTGGCTCTGTAGCTCTGTTCTTTACTTGTTTTAGGGAACACAATTCACTCCTCCAGAGAGGCAGTTGGCAATTTGCATCCCGCCCATCAGCATAACAAGGCTCCCTGTTCTCCAGGGCCTGTCTTTCCTTTCTGGTTTTTACACATTTTGTGGATGTCCCTTTTGACCGGTGGGAAGTGATACTTCTTTGTAGTGCAGATTTGCATTGCCCGCTTGCTTGCTTGGGCAAAAAGGGCGTATGCGTTTTCTCCTGAATATATTCAGGAGAAAACGCATACACACTTTTTGGCCAAGTGCATCATTGTCGAAGTTGTGTCCTTCTTCCTGTGCTTTAAAGGCGATTCCAACGTACCTCTTGAAATCTGTTTCCTGCTATTCTGCCTCGCTTTCAAGTCCGCATCGTTGCCTTCCCTCAACAGATTTTTGGACGATAGTTGTCCTTTATTACTCGGCCAGTTTGTGAATTGCTGTGCCCCTGAGCTCCATTTTTCAAATCGTTTTTGGTGAGCTGACCGCATGTCCAAAATTTTGGTTCAGGACCTATACTGGTTCCCGGTGGGTGGCTGAGACTTTGGTTAATTCTTCTTCCTGCCGGGAAATTACAGTGATATGTGCCCGTCCAAATGCCTAACAGCTACTCTCTCATTGGTTCTCCCTCTTCCCTTTCATCCTCTGCCAAATTGGCAACCTGTGCGAACCAGGAGGTTAAAGGGGCTGTCTCTCCAAGTTGGGAGGTTGATAGTAAAGCAGATGGAAAGTCAAAGCGGAACACCATGTGAGGGACTATTCGTTGAGTTGTAGAAACCTTTCGTATTCACAGTGTGTCCGTTCTCTAGGTTTCCCGTACATGTTATAGCTGGAGTAATATTCACTTCAACCTGGAGAGTTGGGGCCCATGGAATGGGTGCCAGGCATTTGTGATTTAAAGGGTCTGCATTTGCTCACCCAATCTCACCAATCCTCTCAGTCCCAAGTGTCCCTCCTTATGCCACATCCAGCTGTCGTTGTAGATAGGGTCATTCCAGGTTTCATCAGGGACCCTGAAGGAATTGTAAAGAATTTCCCAGTTTTTTTGTTTTGTTTTTGAAATTCCTTTTTATAGTGGGCTTGAGCTGATTCTCACTGCCATGTTTATGCCAGTCTAGACACACTTGTTTCCCTTACTGAGACACATCAATACATAGGTTTTAAGATTCTTACTAGTCAGATATATTCCTCTGTGGGAAATATGGTGTTTTGAGTCTCTTTCACTGAGGAAGGGGTAGGTCTTCGCTATTCCATAGTTGGTTTTTGGAACGGTACGTGTGCTTATATCAAACTCTGGTTTTATGCATCACCCCACCTCTCATTCCCCCTTAAGCAGGCATAAGAGTGTTTTCTAAATATGAGACACTGTTCTCTTTCCTAACTCAGTTCAAGTGTAGCCATATTTATAGGATCTTCATAAGTGATATCTTATGATAAGTTTCTTTTTCTGTGTGACTTATTTCACTTAGAATCATCGTACCTGAATCCACCCATTTTGCTGCTACTGGTCTTATGACATTGATTTCATGGCTGAGGGATATTCCATCGTACGTAAGTACCACAATTTTTTGAACCATTTTTATATTTCCTGGGATATTTAAGGTGTATCCAAGTTGAGGTCCTTGTAAGCAGTGCAGCCCTAAATTTTGGGGTGGCTCTGTCTTATTGATTTTCATTTTTCCCAAGGTATATTCCGTAGACTGGAAGTGCCCTTGGCTCTGTAGCTCTGTTCTTTACTTGTTTTAGGGAACACAATGCAGTCCTCCAGAGAGGCAGTTGGCAATTTACTTCACGCCCATCAGCATAACAAGGCTCCCTGTTCTCCAGGGCCTGTCTTGCCTTTCTGGTTTTTACACATTTTGTGGATGTCCCTTTTGACCGGTGGGAAGTGATACTTCTTTGTAGTGCAGATTTGCATTGCCCGCTTGCTTGCTTGGCCAAAAAGGGCGTAGGCGTTTTCTCCTGAATATATTCAGGAGAAAACGCATACGCCCTTTTTGGCCAAGTGCATCATTGTCGAAGTTGTGCCCCTCTTCCTGTGCTTTAAAGGTAATTCCAACGTACCTCTTGAAATCTGTTTCCTGCTATTCTGCCTCGCTTTCAAGTCCACCTCGTTGCCTTCCCTCAACAGATTTTTGGACGATAGTTTTCCTTTATTACTCGGCCAGTTTGTGAATTGCTCTGCCCCTGAGCTCCATTTTTCAACTCGTTTTTGGTGAGCTGACCGCAAGTCCAAAATTTTGGTTCAGGAACTATACTGGTTCCCGGTGGGTGGCTGAGACTTTGGTTAATTCTTCTTCCTGCCGGGAAATTACAGTGATATGTGCTCGTCCAAATGTCTAACAGCTAGTCTCTCATTGGTTCTCCCTCTTGCCTTTCATCCTCTGCCAAATTGGCATCCTGTGCGAACCAGGAGGTTAAAGGGGCTGTCTCTCCAAGTTGGGAGGTTGATAGTAAAGCAGATGTAAAGTCAAACCGGAGCACCAGGAGAGGGACTATTCGTTGAGTTTTAGAAACCTTTCGTATTCACAGTGTGTCCGTTCTCTAGTTTTCCCTTACATGTTATAGCTGTAGTAATATTCCCTTCAACCTGGAGAGTTGGGACCCATGGAATGGGTGCCATGCATTATTGCTTTGAAGGGTCTGCATTTGCTCACCCAATCTCACCAATTCTCTCAGTCACACGTGTCCAGCCTTATGCCACATCCAGCTGTCGCTGTAGATAGGGTCATTCCAGATTTCATCAGAGACCCTGAAGGAATTGTAAAGAATTTCCCAGTTTTTTTGTTTTGTTTTTGAAATTCCTTTTTATAGTGGGCTTGAGCTGATTCTCGCTGCCATGTTTATGCCAGTCTAGACACATTTGATTCCCTTACGGAGACATATCAATACATAGGTTTTAAGATTCTTACTAGTCAGATATATTCCTCTGCGGGAAATATGGTGTTTTGAGTCCCTTTCACTGAGGAAGGTGTAGGTGTTGTCTATTCCATAGTTGGTTTTTGGAACGGTACCTGTGCTTATATCAAACTCTGGTTTTATGCATCACCCCACCTCTCCTTCCCCCTTAAGCAGGCATAAGAGTGTTTTCTAAATATGAGACACTGTTCTCTTTCCTAACTCAGTTCAAGTGTAGCCATGTTTATAGGATCTTCATAAGTGATATGTTATGATAAGTTTCTTTTTCTGTGTGACTTATTTCACTTAGAATCATCGTACCTGAATCCACCCATTTTGCTGCTACTGGTCTTATGACATTGATTTCATGGCTGAGGGATACTCCATCGTACGTAAGTACCACAATTTTTTGAACCATTTTTATATTTCCTGGGATACCTAAGGTGTATCCAAGTTGAGGTCCTTGTAAGCAGTGCAGCCCTAAATTTTGGGGTAGCTCTGTCTTATTGATTTTCAGTTTTCGAAGGTATATTCCGTAGACTGGAAGTGCCCTTGGCTCTGTAGCTCTGTTCTTTACTTGTTTTAGGGAACACAATGCACTCCTCCAGAGAGGCAGTTGGCAATTTACATCCCGCCCATCAGCATAACAAGGCTCCCTGTTCTCCAGGGCCTGTCTTGCCTTTCTGGTTTTTACACATTTTGTGGATGTCCCTTTTGACCGGTGGGAAGTGATACTTCTTTGTAGTGCAGATTTGCATTTCCCGCTTGCTTGCTTGGCCAAAAAGGGCGTATGCGTTTTCTCCTTAATATATTCAGGAGAAAACGCATACGCCCTTTTTGGCCAAGTGCATCATTGTCGAAGTTGTGCCCCTCTTCCTGTGCTTTAAAGGCGATTCCAACGTACCTCTTGAAATCTGTTTCCTGCTATTCTGCCTCGCTTTCACGTCCGCCTCGTTGCCTTTCCTCAACAGATTTTTGGACGATTGTTGTCCTTTATTACTCGGCCAGTTTGTGAATTGCTGTGCCCTTGAGCTCCATTTTTCAACTCGTTTTTGGTGAACTGACCGCAAGTCCAAAATTTTGGTTCAGGACCTATACTGGTTCCCAGTGGGTGGCTGAGACTTTGTTTAATTCTTCTTCCTGCCGGGAAATTACAGTGATATGTGCCCGTCCAAATGCCTAACAGCTACTCTCTCATTGGTTCTCCCTCTTCCCTTTCATCCTCTGACAAATTGGCAACCTGTGTGAACCAGGAGGTTAAAGGGGCTGTCTCTGCAAGTTGGGAGGTTGATAGTAAAGCAGATGTAAAGTCAAAGCGGAGCACCAGGAGAGGGACTATTCGTTGAGTTTTAGAAACCTTTTGTATTCACAGTGTGTCCATTCTCTAGGTTTCCCGTACATGTTATAGCTGTAGTAATATTCCCTTCAACCTGGAGAGTTGGGACACATGAAATGGGTGCCATGCATTATTGCTTTAAAGGGTCTGCATTTGCTCACCCAATCTCACCAATCCTCTCAGTCCCAAGTGTCCAGCCTTATGCCACATCCATCTGTCGTTGTAGATAGGGTCATTCCAGGTTTCATCAGAGACCCTGAAGGAATTGTAAAGAATTTCCAAGTTTTTTTGTTTTGTTTTTGAAATTCCTTTTTATAGTGGGTTTGAGCTGATTCTCGCTGCCATGTTTATGCCAGTCTAGACACACTTGATTCCCTTACGGAGACATATCAATACATAGGTTTTAAGATTCTTACTAGTCAGATATATTCCTCTGCGGGAAATATGGGGTTTTGAGTCCCTTTCACTGAGGAAGGTGTAGGTCTTGTCTATTCCATAGTTGGTTTTTGGAACGGTACCTGTGCTTATATCAAACTCCGGTTTTATGCATCACCCCACCTCTCCTTCCCCGTTAAGCAGGCATAAGAGTGTTTTCTAAATATGAGACACTGTTCTCTTTCCTAACTCAGTTCAAGTGTAGCCATGTTTATAGGGTCTTCATAAGTGATATCTTATGATAAGTTTCTTTTTCTGTGTGACTTATTTCACTTAGAATCATCGTACCTGAATCCACCCATTTTGCTGCTACTGGTCTTATGACATTGATTTCATGGCTGAGGGATATTCCATCGTATGTAAGTACAACAATTTTTTGAACCATTTTTATATTTCCTGGGATACTTAAGGTGTATCCAAGTTTAGGTCCTTGTAAGCAGTGCAGCCCTAAATTTTGGGGTGGCTCTGTCTTATTGATTTTCAGTTTTCCCGAGGTATATTCCCTAGACTGGAAGTGCCCTTGGCTCTGTAGCTCTGTTCATTACTTGTTTTAGGGAACACAGCGCACTCCTCCAGAGAGGCAGTTGGCAATTTACATCCCGCCCATCAGCATAACAAGGCTCCCTGTTCTCCAGGGCCTGTCTTGCCTTTCTGGTTTGTACACATTTTGTGGATGTCCCTTTTGACCAGTGGGAAGTGATACTTCTTTGTAGTGCAGATTTGCATTGCCCGCTTGCTTGCTTGGCTAAAAAGGGCGTATGCATTTTCTCCTGAATATATTCAGGAGAAAACGCATACGCCCTTTTTGGCCAAGTGCATCATTGTCGAAGTTGTGCCCCTCTTCCTGTGCTTTAAAGGTGATTCCAACATACCTCTTGAAATAGGTTTCCTGCTAGTCTGCCTCGCTTTCATGTCCGCCTCGTTGCCTTTCCTCAACAGATTTTTGGACGATAGTTGTCCTTTATTACTCGGCCAGTTTGTGAATTGCTGTGCCCCTGAGCTCCATTTTTCAACTCGTTTTTGGTGAGCTGACCGCAAGTCCAAAATTTTGGTTCAGGACCTATACTGGTTCCCGGTGGGTGACTGAGACTTTGGTTAATTCTTCTTCCTGCCGGGAAATTACAGTGATATGTGCCCGTCCAAATGCCTAACAGCTACTCTCTCATTGGTTCTCCCTCTTCCCTTTCATCCTCTGCCAAATTGGCAACCTGTGCGAACCAGGAGGTTAAAGGCGCTGTCTCTCCAAGTTGGGAGGTTGATAGTAAAGCAGATGGAAAGTCAAACCGGAGCACCAGGAGAGGGACTATTCATTGAGTTTTAGAAACCTTTGGTATTCACAGTGTGTCCGTTCTCTAGGTTTCCCGTACATGTTATAGCTGTAGTAATATTCCCTTCAACCTGGAGAGTTGGGACCCATGGAATGGGTGCCAGGCATTTGTGCTTTAAAGGGTCTGCATTTGCTCACCCAATCTCACCAATCCTCTCAGTCCCAAGTGTCCCTCCTTATGCCACATCCAGCTGTCGTTGTAGATAGGGTCATTCCAGGTTTCATCAGAGACCCTGAAGGAATTGTAAAGAATTTCCCAGTTTTTTTGTTTTGTTTCTGAAATTCCTTTTTAGAGTAGGTTTGAGCTGATTCTCGCTGCCATGTTTATGCCAGTCTAGACACACTTGATTCCCTTACAGAGACATATCAATACATAGGTTTTAAGATTCTTACTAGTCAGATATATTCCTCTGCGGGAAATATGGGGTTTTGAGTCCCTTTCCCTGAGGAAGGTGTAGGTCTTGTCTATTCCTTGGTTGGTTTTTGGAACGGTACCTGTGCTTATATCAAACTCTGGTTTTATGCATCACCCCACCTCTCCTTCCCCCTTAAGCAGGCATAAGAGTGTTTTCTAAATGTGAGACACTGTTCTCTTTCCTAACTCAGTTCAAGTGTAGCCATGTTTACAGGATCTTCATAAGTGATATCTTATGATAAGTTTCTTTTTCTGTGTGACTTATTTCACTTAGAATCATCGTACCTGAATCCACCCATTTTGCTGCTACTGGTCTTATGACATTGATTTCATGGCTGAAGGATATTCCATCGTACGTAAGTACCACAATTTTTTGAACCATTTTTATATTTCCTGGGATATTTAAGGTGTACCCAAGTTGAGGTCCTTGTAAGCAGTGCAGCCCTAAATTTTGGGGTGGCTCTGTCTTATTGATTTTCAGTTTTTCCAAGGTATATTCCCTAGACTGGAAGTGCCCTTGGCTCTGTTGCTCTGTTCTTTACTTGTTTTAGGAAACACAATGTACTCCTCCAGAGAGGCAGTTGGCAATTTACATCCCGCCCATCAGCATAACAAGGCTCCCTGTTCTCCAGGGCCTGTCTTGCCTTTCTGGTTTTTACACATTTTGTGGATGTCCCTTTTGACCGGTGGGACGTGATACTTCTTTGTAGTGCAGATTTGCATTGCCCGCTTGCTTGCTTGGCCAAAAAGGGCGTATGCGTTTTCTCCTGAATATATTCAGGAGAAAACGCATACGCCCTTTTTGGCCAAGTGCATCATTGTCGAAGTTGTGCCCCTCTTCCTGTGCTTTAAAGGCGATTCCAACGTACCTCTTGAAATCTGTTTCCTGCTATTCTGCCTCGCTTTCAAGTCCGCCTCGTTGCCTTCCCTCAACAGATTTTTGGACGATAGTTTTCCTTTATTACTCGGCCAGTTTGTGAATTGCTGTGCCCCTGAGCTCCATTTTTCAACTCGTTTTTGGTGAGCTGACCGCAAGTCCAAAATTTTGGTTAAGGACCTATACTGGTTCCCGGTGGGTGGCTGAGACTTTGGTTAATTCTTCTTCCTGCCGGGAAATTACAGTGATATGTGCCCGTCAAAATGCCTAACAGCTACTCTCTCATTGGTTCTCCCTGTTCACTTTCATCCTCTGCCAAATTGGCAACCTGTGCGAACCAGGAGGTTAAAAGGGTTCTCTCTCCAAGTTGGGAGGTTGATAGTAAAGCAGAAGGAAAGTCAAACCGGATCACCAGGAGAGGGACTATTCGTTGAATTTTAGAAACCTTTCGTATTCACAGTGTGTCCGTTCTCTAGGTTTCCTGTACTTGTATAGCTGTAGTAATATTCCCTTCAACCTGGAGAGTTGGGACCCATGGAATGGGTGCCAGGCATTTTTGCTTTAAAGGGTCTGCATTTGCTCACCCAATCTCACCAATCCTCTCAGTCCCAAGTGTCCCTACTTATGCCACATCCAGCTTTCGTTGTATATAGGGTCATTCCAGGTTTCATCAGAGACCCTGAAGGAATTGTAAAGAATTTCCCATTTTTTTTGTTTTGTTTTTGAAATTCCTTTTTATAGTGGGTTTGAGCTGATTCTCGCTGCCATGTTTATGCCAGTCTAGACACACTTGATTCCCTTACGGAGACATATCAACACATAGGTTTTAAGATTCTTACTAGTCAGATATATTCCTCTGCGGGAAATATGGGGTTTTGAGTCCCTTTCACTGAGGAAGGTGTAGGTCTTGTCTATTCCATAGTTGGTTTTTGGAACGGTACCTGTGCTTATATCAAACTCTGGTTTTATGCATCACCCCACCTCTCCTTCCCCCTTAAGCAGGCATAAGAGTGTTTTCTAAATGTGAGACACTGTTCTCTTTCTTAACTCAGTTCAAGTGTAGCCATGTTTACAGGATCTTCATAAGTGATATCTTATGCTAAGTTTCTTTTTCTGTGTGACTTATTTCACTTAGAATCATCGTACCTGAATCCACCCATTTTGCTTCTACTGGTCTTATGACATTGACTTCATGGCTGAGGGATATTCCATCATACGAAAGTACCACAATTTTTTGAACCATTTTTATATTTCCTGGGATATTTAAGGTGTACCCAAGTTGAGGTCCTTGTAAGCATTGCAGCCCTAAATTTTGGGTTGGCTCTGCCTTATTGATTTTCAGTTTTCCCAAGGTATATTCCCTAGACTGGAAGTGCCCTTGGCTCTGTAGCTCTGTTCTTTACTTGTTTTAGGGAACACAATGCACTCCTCCAGAGAGGCAGTTGGCAATTTACATCCCGCCCAACAGCATTACAAGTCTCCCTGTTCTCCGGGGCCTGTCTTCCCTTTCTGGTTTTTACACATTTTGTGGATGTCCCTTTGGACCGGTGGGAAGTGATACTTCTTTGTAGTGCCGATTTGCATTGCCTGCTTGCTTGCTTGGGCAAAAAGGGTGTATGCGTTTTCTGCTGATTATATTCAGGAGAAAACACATACGCCCTTTTTGGCCAAGTGCATCATTGTCGAAGTTGTGCCCCTCTTCCTGTGCTTTAAAGGTTATTCCAACGTACCCCTTGATATCTGTTTCCTGCTATTCTGCCTCGCTTTCAAGTACGCCTCGTTGCCTTCCCTCAACAGATTTTTGGACGATAGTTGTCCTTTATTACTCGGCCAGTTTGTGAATTGCTGTGCCCCTGAGCTCCAATTTCCAACTCGTTTTTGGTGAGCTGACCGCAAGTCCGAAATTTTGGTTCAGGACCTATGCTGGTTTCCGGTGGGGGGCTTAGACTTTGGTTAATTCTTCTTCCTGCCGGGAAATTACAGTGATATGTGCCCGTTCAAATGCCTAACAGGTACTCTCTCATTGGTTCTCCCTCTTCCCTTTCATCCTCTGCCAAATTGGCAACCTGTGCGAACCAGGGGGTTAAAGGGGCTGTCTCTCCAAGTTGGGAGGATGATAGTAAAGCAGGTGTAAAGTCAAACCGGAGCACCAGGAGACGGACTATTCGTTGAGTTTTAGAAACCTTTCGTATTCACAGTGTGTCCGTTGTCTAGGTTTCCCGTACATGTTATAGCTGTAGTAATATTCCCTTCAACCTGGAGAGTTGGGACCCATGGAATGGGTGCCATGCATTATTGCTTTAAAGGGTCTGCATTTGCTCACCCAATCTCACCAATCCTCTCAGTCCCAAGTGTCCAACCTTATGCCACATCCAGCTGTCGTTGTAGATATGGTCATTCCAGGTTTCATCAGAGACCCTGAAGGAATTGTAAAGAATTTCCCAGTTTTTTTGTTTTGTTTTTGAAATTCTTTTTATAGTGGGTTTGAGCTGATTCTCGCTGCCATGTTTATGCCAGTCTAGACACACTTCATTCCCTTACAGAGACATATCAATACATAGGTTTTAAGATTATTACTAGTCAGATATATTCCTCTGCGGGAAATATGGGATTTTGAGTCCCTTTCACTGAGGAAGGTGTAGGTCTTGTCTATTCCATAGTTGGTGTTTGGAACGGTACCTGTGCTTATATCAAACTCTGGTTTTATGCATCACCCCATCTCTCCTTCCCCCTTAAGCAGGCATAAGTGTGTTTTCTAAATGTGAGACACTGTTCTCTTTCCTAACTCAGTTCAAGTGTAGCCATGTTTATAGGGCCTTCATAAGTGATATCTTATGATAAGTTTCTTTTTCTGTGTGACTTATTTCACTTAGAATCATCGTACCTGAATCCTCCCATTTTGCTGCTACTGGTCTTATGACATTGATTTCATGGCTGAGGGATATTCCATCGTACGTAAGTAACACAATTTTTTGAACCATTTTTATATTTCCTGGGATACTTAAGGTGTATCCAAGTTGAGGTCCTTGTAAGCAGTGCAGCCCTAAATTTTGGGGTGGCTCTGTCTTATTGATTTTCAGTTCTCCCGAGGTATATTCCCTAGACTGGAAGTGCCCTTGGCTCTCTAGCTCTGTTCTTTACTTGTTTTAGGGAACACAGTGCACTCCTCCAGAGAGGCAGTTGGCAATTTACATCCCGCCCATCAGCATAACAAGGCTCCCTGTTCTCCAGGGCCTGTCTTGCCTTTCTGGTTTTTACACATTTTGTGGATGTCCCTTTTGACCAGTGGGAAGTGATACTTCTTTGTAGTGCAGACTTGCATTGTCCGCTTGCTTGCTTGGCCAAAAAGGGCGTATGCATTTACCCCTGAATATATTCAGGAGAAAACGCATACACACTTTTTGGCCAAGTGCATCATTGTCGAAGTTGTGCCCCTCTTCCTGTGCTTTAAAGGTGATTCCAACGTACCTCTTGAAATCTGTTTCCTGCTATTCTGCCTCGCTTTCAAGTCTGCCTCGTTGCATTTCCTCAACAGATTTTTGGACGATAGTTGTCCTTTATTACTCGGCCAGTTTGTGAATTGCTGTGCTCCTGAGCTCCATTTTTCAACTCGTTTTTGGTGAGCTGACCGCAAGTCCAAAATTTTGGTTCAGGACCTATACTGGTTCCCGGTGGGTGGCTGAGACTTTGGTTAATTTTTCTTCCTGCCGGGAAATTACACTGATATGTGCCCGTCCAAATGCCTAACAGCTACTCTCTCATTGGTTCTCCCTCTTCCCTTTCATCCTCTGCCAAATTGGCAACCTGTGCGAACCAGGAGGTTAAAGGGGCTGTCTCTCCAAGTTGGGAGGTTGATAGTAAAGCAGATGGAAAGTCAAACCGGAGCACCAGGAGAGGGACTATTCATTGAGTTTTAGAAACCTTTCGTATACACAGTGTGTCCGTTCTCTAGGTTTCCCATACATGTTATAACTGTAGTAATATTCCCTTCAACCTGGAGAGTTGGGACCCATGGAATGGGTGCCATGCATTATTGCTTTAAAGTGTCTGCATTTGCTCACCCAATCTCACCAATTCTCTCAGTCCCAAGTGTCCAGCCTTATGCCACATCCAGCTGTCGTTGTAGATAGGGTCATTCCAGGATTCATCAGAGACCCTGAAGGAATTGTAAAGAATTTCCCAGTTTTTTTGTTCTGTTTTTGAAATTCCTTTTTATAGTGGGTTTGAGCTGATTCTCGCTGCCATGTTTATGTCAGTCTAGACACACTTGATTCCCTTACAGAGACATATCAATACATAGGTTTTAAGATTCTTACTAGTCAGATATATTCCTCTGCGGGAAATATGTGGTTTTGAGTCCCTTTCACTGAGGAAGGTGTAGGTCTTGTCTATTCCATAGTTGGTTTTTGGAACGGTACCTGTGCTTATATCAAACTCTGGTTTTATGCATCACCCCACCTCTCCTTCCCCCTAAGCAGGCATAAGAGTGTTTTCTAAATGTGAGACACTGTACTCTTTCCTAACTCAGTTCAAGTGTAGCCATGTTTACAGGATCTTCATAAGTGATATCTTATGATAAGTTTCTGTTTCTGTGTGACTTATTTCACTTAGAATCATCGTACCTGAATCCACCCATTTTGCTGCTACTGGTCTTATGACATTGATGTCATGGCTGAGGGATATTCCATCGTACTTAAGTAACACAATATTTTGAACCATTTTTATATTTCCTGGTGTACTTAAGGTGTACCCAAATTGAGGTCCTTGTAAGCAGTGCAGCCCTAAATTTTGGGGTGGCTCTGTCTTATTGATTTTCCGTTTTCCGAAGGTGTATTCCCTAGACTGGAAGTGCCCTTGGCTCTGTAGCTCTGTTGTTTACTTGTTTTAGGGAACACAATGCACTCCTCCAGAGAGGCAGTTGGCAATTTACATCCCGCCCATCAGCATAACAAGGCTCCCTGTTCTCCAGGGCCTGTCTTGCCTTTCTGGTTTTTACACATTTTGTGGATGTCCCTTTTGACCGGTGGGAAGTGATACATCTTTGTAGTGCAGATTTGCATTGCCCGCTTGCTTGCTTGGCCAAAAAGGGCGTATGCGTTTTCTCCTGAATATATTCAGGAGAAAACGCATACGCCCTTTTTGGCCAAGTGCGTCATTGTCGAAGTTGTGCCCCTCTTCCTGTGCTTTAAAGGCGATTCCAACGTACCTCTTGAAATCTGTTTCTTGCTATTCTGCCTCGCTTCCAAGTCCGCCTCGTTGCCTTCCCTCAACAGATTTTTGGACGATAGTTGTCCTTTATTACTCGGCCAGTTTGTGAATTGCTGGGCCCCTGAGCTCCATTTTTCAACTCGTTTTTGGTGAGCTGACCGCAAGTCCAAAATTTTGGTTCAGGACCTATACTGGTTCCCGGTGGGAGGCTGAGACGTTGGTTAATTCTTCTTCCTGCCGGGAAGTTAGAGTGATATGTGCCCGTCCAAATGCCTAACAGCTACTCTCTCATTGGTTCTCCCTATTCCCTTTCATCCTCTGCCAAATTGGCAACCTGTGCAAACCAGGAGGTTAAAGGGGCTTTCTCTCCAAGTTGGGAGGTTGATAGTAAAGGAGATGGAAAGTCAAACCAGAGCACCAGGAGAGGGACTATTCGTTGAATTTTAGAAACCTTTTGTATTCACACTGTGTCCGTTCTCTAGGTTTCCCATACATGTTATAGCTGTAGTAATATTCCCTTCAACCTGGAGAGTTGGGACCCATTGAATGGGTGCCAGGCATTAGTGCTTTAAAGGGTCTGCATTTGCTCACCCAATCTCACAAATCGTCTCAGTCCCAAGTGTCCCTCCTTATGCCACATCCCGCTGTCGTTGTAGATAGGGTCATTCCAGGTTTCATCAGAGACCCTGAAGGAATTGTAAAGAATTTCCCAGTTTTTTTGTTTTGTTTTTGAAATTCCTTTTTAGAGTGGGTTTGAGCTGATTCTCGCTGCCATGTTTATGCCAGTCTAGACACACTTGATTCCCTTACGGAGACATATCAATACATAGGTTTTAAGATTCTTACTAGTCAGATATATTCCTCTGCGGGAAATATGGGGTTTTGAGTCCCTTTCACTGAGGAAGGTGTAGGTCTTGTCTATTCCATAGTTGGTTTTTGGAACGGTACCTGTGCTTATATCAAACTCTGGTTTTATGCATCACCCCACCTCTCCTTCCCCCTTAAGCAGGCATAAGAGTGTTTTCTAAATGTGAGACACTGTTCTCTTTCCTAACTCAGATCAAGTTTAGCCATGTTTACAGGATCTTCATAAGTGATATCTTATGATAAGTTTCTTTTTCTGTGTGACTTATTTCACTTAGAATCATCGTACCTGAATCCACCCATTTTGCTGCTACTGGTGTTATGACATTGATTTCATGGCTGAGGGATATTCCATCGTACGTAAGTACCACAATTTTTTGAACCATTTTTATATTTCCTGGGATACTTAAGGTGTACCCAGTTTGAGGTCCTTGTAAGCAGTGCAGCCCTAAATTTTGGGGTGGCTCTGTCTTATTGATTTTCAGTTTTCCCAAGGTATATTCCCTAGACTGGAAGTGCCCTTGGCTCTGTAGCTCTGTTCTTTACTTGTTTTAGGGAACACAATGCACTCCTCCAGAGAGGCAGTTGGCAATTTACTTCCCGCCCATCAGCATAACAAGGCTCCCTGTTCTCCAGGGCCTGTCTTGCCTTTCTGGATTTACACATTTTGTGGATGTCCCTTTTGACCGGTGGGAAGTGATACTTCTTTGTAGTGCAGATTTGCATTGCCCGCTTGCTTGGTTGGCCAAAAAGGGCGTAGGCGTTTTCTCCTGAATATATTCAGGAGAAAACGCATACGCCCTTTTTGGCCAAGTGCATCATTGTCGAAGTTGTGCCCCTCTTCCTGTGCTTTAAAGGTAATTCCAACGTACCTCTTGAAATCTGTTTCCTGCTATTCTGCCTCGCTTTCAAGTCCACCTCGTTGCCTTCCCTCAACAGATTTTTGGACGATAGTTTTCCTTTATTACTCGGCCAGTTTGTGAATTGCTCTGCCCCTGAGCTCCATTTTTCAATTCGTTTTTGGTGAGCTGACCGCAAGTCCAAAATTTTGGTTCAGGAACTATACTGGTTCCCGGTGGGTGGCTGTGACTTTGGTTAATTCTTGTTCCTGCCGGGAAATTACAGTGATATGTGCTCGTCCAAATGTCTAACAGCTACTCTCTCATTGGTTCTCCCTCTTCCCTTTCATCCTGTGCCAAATTGGCATCCTGTGCGAACCAGGAGGTTAAAGGGGCTTTCTCTCCTAGTTGGGAGGTTGATAGTAAAGCAGATGTAAAGTCAAACCGGAGCACCAGGAGAGGGACTATTCGTTGAGTTTTAGAAACCTTTCGTATTCACAGTGTGTCCGTTCTCTAGTTTTCCCGTACATGTTATAGCTGTAGTAATATTCCCTTCAACCTGGAGAGTTGGGACCCATGGAATGGGTGCCATGCATTATTGCTTTGAAGGGTCTGCATTTGCTCACCCAATCTCACAAATTCTCTCAGTCACACGTGTCCAGCCTTATGCCACATCCAGCTGTCGAGGTAGATAGGGTCATTCCAGATTTCATCAGAGACCCTGAAGGAATTGTAAAGAATTTCCCAGTTTTTTTGTTTTGTTTTTGAAATTCCTTTTTATAGTGGGCTTGAGCTGATTCTCGCTGCCATGTTTATGCCAGTCTAGACACATTTGATTCCCTTACGGAGACATATCAATACATAGGTTTTAAGATTCTTACTAGTCAGATATATTCCTCTGCGGGAAATATGGGGTTTTGAGTCCCTTTCACTGAGGAAGGTGTAGGTCTTGTCTATTCCATAGTTGGTTTTTGGAACGGTACCTGTGCTTATATCAAACTCTGGTTTTATGCATCACCCCACCTCTCCTTCCCCTTAAGCAGGCATAAGAGTGTTTTCTAAATGTGAGACACTGTTCTCTTTCCTAACTCAGTTCAAGTGTAGCCATGTTTACAGGATCTTCATAAGTGATATCTTATGATAAGTTTCTTTTTCTGTGTGACTTATTTCACTTAGAATCATCGTACCTGAATCCACCCATTTTGCTGCTACTGGTCTTATGACATTGATTTCATGGCTGAGGGATATTCCATCGTACGTAAGTACCACAATTTTTTGAACCATGTTTATATTTTCTGGGATACTTAAGGTGTATCCAAGTTGAGGCCCTTGTATGCAGTGCAGCCCTAAATTTTGGGGTGGCTCTGTCTTATTGATTTTCAGTTTTCCCAAGGTATATTCCCTAGACTGGTAGTGCCCTTGGCTCTGTAGCTCTGTTCTTTACTTGTTTTAGGGAACAGAATGCACTCCTCCAGAGAGGCAGTTGGCAATTTACATCCCGCCCATCAGCATAACAAGGCTCCCTGTTCTCCAGGGCCTGTCTTGCCTTTCTTGTTCTTACACATTTTGTGGATGTCCCTTTTGACCGGTGGGAAGTGATACTTCTTTGTAGTGCAGATTTGCATTGCCCGCTTGCTTGCTTGGCCAAAAAGGGCGTATGCGTTTTCTCCTTAATATATTCAGGAGAAAACGTATACGCCCTTTTTGGCCAAGTGCATCATTGTCGAAGTTGTGCCCCTCTTCCTGTGCTTTAAAGGCGATTCCAACGTACCTCTTGAAATCTGTTTCCTGCTATTCTGCCTCGCTTTCAAGTCCGCCTCGTTGCCTTTCCTCAACAGATTTTTGGACGATTGTTGTCCTTTATTACTCGGCCAGTTTGTGAATTGCTGTGCCCCTGAGCTCCATTTTTCACCTCGTTTTTGGTGAGCTGACCGCAAGTCCAAAATTTTGGTTCAGGACCTATATTGGTTCCCAGTGGGTGGCTGAGACTTTGTTTAATTCTTCTTCCTGCCGGGAAATTACAGTGATATGTGCCCGTCCAAATGCCTAACAGCTACTCTCTCATTGGTTCTCCCTCTTCCCTTTCATCCTCTGCCAAATTGGCAACCTGTGTGAACCAGGAGGTTAAAGGGGCTGTCTCTGCAAGTTGGGAGGTTGATAGTAAAGCAGATGTAAAGTCAAAGCGGAGCACCAGGAGAGGGACTATTCGTTGAGTTTTAGAAACCTTTTGTATTCACAGTGTGTCCATTCTCTAGGTTTCCTGTACATGTTATAGCTGTAGTAATATTCCCTTCAACCTGGAGAGTTGGGACCGATGGAATGGGTGCCAGGCATTTGTGCTTTAAAGTGTCTGCATTTGCTCACCCAATCTCACCAATCGTCTCAGTCCCAAGTGTCCAGCCTTATGCAACATCCATCTGTCATTTTAGATAGGGTCATTCCAGGTTTCATCAGAGAAGCTGAAGGAATTGTAAAGAATTTCCCAGTTTTTTTGTTTTGTTTTTGAAATTCCTTTTTATAGTGGGTTTGAGCTGAGTCTCGCTGCCATGTTTATGCCAGTCTAGACACACTTGATTCCCTTATGGAGACATATCAATACATAGGTTTTAAGATTCTTACTAGTCAGATATATTCCTCTGCGGGAAATATGGGGTTTTGAGTCCCTTTCACTGAGGAAGGTGTAGGTCTTGTCTATTCCATAGTTGGTTTTTGGAACGGTACCTGTGCTTATATCAAACTCTGGTTTTATGCATCACCCCACCTCTCCTTCCCTCTTAAGCAGGCATAAGAGTGTTTTCTAAATGTGAGACACTGTTCTCTTTCCTAACTCAGTTCAAGTGTAGCCATGTTTACAGGATCTTCATAAGTGATATCTTATGATAAGTTTCTTTTTCTGTGTGACTTATTTCACTTAGAATCATCGTACCTGAATCCACCCATTTTGCTGCTACTGGTCTTATGACATTGATTTCATGGCTGAGAGATATTCCATCGTACGTAAGTACCACAATTTTTTGAACCATTTTTATATTTCCTGGGATATTTAATGTGTACCCAAGTTGAGGTCCTTGTAAGCAGTGCAGCCCTAAATTTTGGAGTGGCTCTGTCTTATTGATTTTCAGTTTTCCCAAGGTATATTCCCTAGACTGGAAGTGCCCTTGGCTCTGTAGCTCTGTTCTTTACTTGTTTTAGGGAACACAATGTACTCTTCCAGAGAGGCAGTTGTCAATTTACATGCCGCCCATCAGCATAACAAGGCTCCCTGTTCTCCAGGGCCTGTCTTGCCTTTCTGGTTTTTACACATTTTGTGGATGTCCCTTTTGACCGGTGGGAAGTGATACTTCTTTGTAGTGCAGATTTGCATTGCCCACTTGCTTGCTTGGCCAAAAAGGGCGTATGCGTTTTCTCCTGAATATATTCAGGAGAAAACGCATACGCCCTTTTTGGCCAAATGCATCATTGTGGAAGTTGTGCCCCTCTTCCTGTGCTTTAAAGGTGATTCCAACGTACCTCTTGAAATCTGTTTCCTGCTATTCTGCCTCGCTTTCAAGTCCGCCTCGTTGCCTTCCCTCAACAGATTTTTGGACGATAGTTGTCCTTTATTACTTGGCCAGTTTGTGAATTGCTGTGCCCCTGAGCTCCATTTTTCAACTCGTTTTTTGTGAGCTGACCGCAAGTACAAAATTTTGGTTCAGGACCTATGCTGGTTCCCGGTGGGTGGCTGAGACTTTGGTTAATTCTTCTTCCTGCCGGGAAATTACAGAGTTATGTGCCCGTCCAAATGCCTAACAGCTACTCTCTCAATGGTTCTCTCTCTTCCCTTTCATCCTCTGCCAAATGGGCAACCTGTGTGAACTGGGAGGTTAAAGGGGCTGTCTCTCCAAGTTGGGAGGTTGATAGTAAAGCAGATGGAAAGTCAAAACGGAGCACCAGGAGACGGACTATGCGTTGAGTTTTAGGAACCTTTCGTATTCACAGTTTGTCCGTTCTCTAGGTTTCCCGTACGTGTTATAACTGTAGTAATATTCCCTTCAACCTGGAGAGTTGGGACACATGGAATGGGTGCCATGCATTATTGCTTTAAAGGGTCTGCATTTGCTCACCCACTCTCACCAATCCTCTCAGTCCCAAGTGTCCAGCCTTATGCCACATCCAGCTGTTGTTGTAGATAGGGTCATTCCAGGTTTCATCAGAGACCCTGAAGGAATTGTAAAGAATTTCCCAGTTTTTTTGTTTTGTTTTTGAAATTCCTTTTTATAGTGGGTTTGAGCTGATTCTCGCTGCCATGTTTATGCCTGTCTAGACACACTTCATTCCCTTACAGAGACATATCAATACATAGGTTTTAAGATTATTACTAGTCAGATATATTCCTCTGCGGGAAATATGGGATTTTGAGTCCCTTTCACTGAGGAAGTTGTAGGTCTTGTCTATTCCATAGTTGGTGTTTGGAACGGTACCTGTGCTTATATCAAACTCTGGTTTTATGCATCACCCAATCTCTCCTTCCCCCTTAAGCAGGCATAAGTGTGTTTTCTAAATGTGAGACACTGTTCTCTTTCCTAACTCAGTTCAAGTGTAGCCATGTTTATAGGGCCTTCATAAGTGATATCTTATGATAAGTTTCTTTTTCTGTGTGACTTATTTCACTTAGAATCATCGTACCTGAATCCTCCCATTTTGCTGCTACTGGTCTTATGACATTGATTTCATGGCTGATGGATATTCCATCGTACGTAAGTAACACAATTTTTTGAACCATTTTTATATTTCCTGGAATACTTAAGGTGTATCCAAGTTGAGGTCCTTGTAAGCAGTGCAGCCCTAAATTTTGGGGTGGCTCTGTCTTATAGATTTTCAGTTCTCCCGAGGTATATTCCCTAGACTGGAAGTGCCCTTGGCTCTGTAGCTCTGTTCTTTACTTGTTTTAGGGAACTCAGTGCACTCCTCCAGAGAGGCAGTTGGCAATTTACATCCCGCCCATCAGCATAACAAGGCTCCCTGTTCTCCAGGGCCTGTCTTGCCTTTCTGGTTTTTACACATTTTGTGGATGTCCCTTTTGACCAGTGGGAAGTGATACTTCTTTGTAGTGCAGACTTGCATTGCCCGCTTGCTTGCTTGGCCAAAAAGGGCGTATGCATTTTCTCCTGAATATATTCAGGAGAAAACGCATACACACTTTTTGGCCAAGTGCATCATTGTCGAAGTTGTGCCCCTCTTCCTGTGCTTTAAAGGCGATTCCAACGTACCTCTTTAAATCTGTTTCCTGCTATTCTGCCTCGCTTTCAAGTCTGCCTCGTTGCATTTCCTCAATAGATTTTTGGACGATAGTTGTCCTTTATTACTCGGCCAGTTTGTGAATTGCTGTGCTCCTGAGCTCCATTTTTCAACTCGTTTTTGGTGAGCTGACCGCAAGTCCAAAATTTTGGTTCAGGACCTATACTGGTTCCCGGTGGGTGGCTGAGACTTTGGTTAATTTTTCTTCCTGCCGGGAAATTACAGTGATATGTGCCCGTCCAAATGCCTAACAGCTACTCTCTCATTGGTTCTCCCTCTTCCCTTTCATCCTCTGCCAAATTGGCAACCTGTGCGAACCAGGAGGTTAAAGGGGCTGTCTCTCCAAGTTGGGAGGTTGATAGTAAAGCAGATGGAAAGTCAAACCGGAGCACAAGGAGAGGGACTATTCATTGAGTTTTAGAAACCTTTCGTATACACAGTGTTTCCGTTCTCTAGGTTTCCCATACATGTTATAACTGTAGTAATATTCCCTACAACCTGGAGAGTTGGGACCCATGGAATGGGTGCCATGCATTATTGCTTTAAAGTGTCTGCATTTGCTCACCCAATCTCACCAATTCTCTCAGTCCCAAGTGTCCAGCCTTATGCCACATCCAGCTGTCGTTGTAGATAGGGTCATTCCAGGTTTCATCAGAGACCCTGAAGGAATTGTAAAGAATTTCCCAGTTTTATTGTTCTGTTTTTGAAATTCCTTTTTATAGTGGGTTTGAGCTGATTCTCGCTGCCATGTTTATGTCAGTCTAGACACACTTGATTCCCTTACAGAGACATATCAATACATAGGTTTTAAGATTCTTACTAGTCAGATATATTCCTCTGCGGGAAATATGTGGTTTTGAGTCCCTTTCACTGAGGAAGGTGTAGGTCTTGTCTATTCCATAGTTGGTTTTTGGAACGGTACCTGTGCTTATATCAAACTCTGGTTTTATGCATCACCCCACCTCTCCTTCCCCCTAAGCAGGCATAAGAGTGTTTTCTAAATGTGAGACACTGTTCTCTTTCCTAACTCAGTTCAAGTGTAGCCATGTTTACAGCATCTTCATAAGTGATATCTTATGATAAGTTTCTGTTTCTGTGTGACTTATTTCACTTAGAATCATCGTACCTGAATCCACCCATTTTGCTGCTACTGGTCTTATGACATTGATGTCATGGCTGAGGGATATTCCATCGTACTTAAGTAACACAATTTTTTGAACCATTTTTATATTTCCTGGGATAATTAAGGTGTACCCAAATTGAGGTCCTTGTAAGCAGTGCAGCCCTAAATTTTGGGGTGGCTCTGTCTTATTGATTTTCCGTTTTCCCAAGGTGTATTCCCTAGACTGGAAGTGCCCTTGGCTCTGTAGCTCTGTTGTTTACTTGTTTTAGGGAACACAATGCACTCCTCCAGAGAGGCAGTTGGCAATTTACATCCCGCCCATCAGCATAACAAGGCTCCCTGTTCTCCAGGGCCTGTCTTGCCTTTCTGGTTTTTACACATTTTGTGGATGTCCCCTTTGACCGGTGGGAAGTGATACTTCTTTGTAGTGCAGATTTGCATTGCCCGCTTGCTTGCTTGGCCAAAAAGGGCGTAGGCGTTTTCTCCTGAATATATTCAGGAGAAAACGCATACGCCCTTTTTGGCCAAGTGCATCATTGTCGAAGTTGTGCCCCTCTTCCTGTGCTTTAAAGGTAATTCCAACGTACCTCTTGAAATCTGTTTCCTGCTATTCTGCCTCGCTTTCAAGTCCACCTCGTTGCCTTCCCTCAACAGATTTTTGGACGATAGTTTTCCTTTATTACTCGGCCAGTTTGTGAATTGCTCTGCCCCTGAGCTCCATTTTTCAACTCGTTTTTGGTGAGCTGACCGCAAGTCCAAAATTTTGGTTCAGGAACTATTCTGGTTCCCGGTGGGTGGCTGAGACTTTGGTTAATTCTTCTTCCTGCCGGGAAATTACAGTGATATGTGCTCGTCCAAATGTCTAACAGCTACTCTCTCATTGGTTCTCCCTCTTCCCTTTCATCCTCTGCCAAATTGGCATCCTGTGCGAACCAGGAGGTTAAAGGGGCTGTCTCTCCAAGTTGGGAGATTGATAGTAAAGCAGATGTAAAGTCAAACCGGAGCACCAGGAGAGGGACTATTCGTTGAGTTTTAGAAACCTTTCGTATTCACAGTGTGTCCGTTCTCTAGTTTTCCCGTACATGTTATAGCTGTAGTAATATTCCCTTCAACCTGGAGAGTTGGGACCCATGGAATGGGTGCCATGCATTATTGCTTTGAAGGGTCTGCATTTGCTCACCCAATCTCACCAATTCTCTCAGTCACACGTGTCCAGCCTTATGCCACATCCAGCTGTCGCTGTAGATAGGGTCATTCCAGATTTCATCAGAGACCCTGAAGGAATTGTAAAGAATTTCCCAGTTTTTTTGTTTTGTTTTTGAAATTCCTTTTTATAGTGGGCTTGAGCTGATTCTCGCTGCCATGTTTATGCCAGTCTAGACACATTTGATTCCCTTACGGAGACATATCAATACATAGGTTTTAAGATTCTTACTAGTCAGATATATTCCTCTGCGGGAAATATGGTGTTTTGAGTCCCTTTCACTGAGGAAGGTGTAGGTGTTGTCTATTCCATAGTTGGTTTTTGTAACGGTACCTGTGCTTATATCAAACTCTGGTTTTATGCATCACCCCACCTCTCCTTCCCCCTTAAGCAGGCATAAGAATGTTTTCTAAATATGAGACACTGTTCTCTTTCCTAACTCAGTTCAAGTGTAGCCATGTTTATAGGATCTTCATAAGTGATATCTTATAATAAGTTTCTTTTTCTGTGTGACTTATTTCACTTAGAATCATCGTACCTGAATCCACCCATTTTGCTGCTACTGGTCTTATGACATTGATTTCATGGCTGTGGGATACTCCATCGTACGTAAGTACCACAATTTTTTGAACCATTTTTATATTTCCTGGGATACCTAAGGTGTATCCAAGTTGAGCTCCTTGTAAGCAGTGCAGCCCTAAATTTTGGGGTAGCTCTGTCTTATTGATTTTCAGTTTTCGAAGGTATATTCCGTAGACTGGAAGTGCCCTTGGCTCTGTAGCTCTGTTCTTTACTTGTTTTAGGGAACACAATGCACTCCTCCAGAGAGGCAGTTGGCAATTTACATCCCGCCCATCAGCATAACAAGGCTCCCTGTTCTCCAGGGCCTGTCTTGCCTTTCTTGTTCTTACACATTTTGTGGATGTCCCTTTTGACCTGTGGGAAGTGATACTTCTTTGTAGTGCAGATTTGCATTGCCCGCTTGCTTGCTTGGCCAAAAAGGGCGTATGCGTTTTCTCCTGAATATATTCAGGAGAAAACGCATACGCCCTTTTTGGCCAAGTGCATCATTGTCGAAGTTGTGCCCTTCTTCCTGTGCTTTAAAGGCGATTCCAATGTACCTCTTGAAATCTGTTTCCTGGTATTCTGCCTCGCTCTCAAGTCCGCCTCGTTGCCTTCCCTCAACAGATTTTTGGACGATACTTGTCCTTTATTACTCTGCCAGTTTGTGAATTGCTGTGCCCCTGAGCTCCATTTTTCAACTCGTTTTTGGAGAGCTGACCGCAAGTCCAAAATTTTGGTGCAGGACCTATACTGGTTCCCAGTGGGTGGCTGAGACTTTATTTAATTCTTCTTCCTTCCGGGAAATTACAGTGTTATGTGCCCGTCCAAATGCCTAACAGCTACTCTCTCATTGGTTCTCCCTCTTCCCTTTCATTCTCTGCCAAATTGGCAACCTGTGCGAACCAGGAGGTTAAAGGGGCTGTCTCTCCAAGTTGGGAGGTTGATAGTTAAGCAGATGGAAAGTCAAACCGGAGCACCAGGAGAGGGACTATTCGTTGAGTTTTAGAAACCTTTCGTATTCACAGCATGTCCGTTCTCTAGGTTTCCCGTACATGTTATAACTGTAGTAATATTCCCTTCAACCTGGAGAGTTGGGACCCATGGAATGGGTGCCTTGCATTTGTGCTTTAAAGTGTCTTCATTTGCTCACCCAAACTCACCAATCGTCTCAGTCCCAAGTGTCCCTCCTTATTCCACATCCAGCTGTCGTTGTAGATAGGGTCATTCCAGGTTTCATCAGAGACACTGAAGGAATTGTAAAGAATTTCCCAGTTTTTTTGTTTTGTTTTTGAAATTCCTTTTTAGAGTGGGTTTGAGCTGATTCTCGCTGCCATGTTTATGTCAGTCTAGACACACTTGATTCCCTTACGGAGACATATCAATACATAGGTTTTAAGATTCTTACTAGTCAGATATATTCCTCTGCGGGGAATATGGGGTTTTGAATCCCTTTCACTGAGGAAGGTGTAGGTCTTGTCTATTCCATAGTTGGTTTTTGGAACGGTACCTGTGCTTATATCAAACTCTGGTTTTATGCATCACCCCACCTCTCCTTCCCTCTTAAGCAGGCATAAGAGTGTTTTCTAAATATGAGACACTGTTCTCTTTCCTAACTCAGTTCAAGTGTAGCCATGTTTATAGGATCATCTTAAGTGATACCTTATGATAAGTTTCTTTTTCTGTGTGACTTATTTCGCTTAGAATCATCGTACCTGAATCCACCCATTTTGCTGCTACTGGTCTTATGACATTGATTTCATGGCTGAGGGATATTCCATCGTACGTAAGTACCACAATTTTTTGACCCATTTTTATATTTCCTGGGATACTTAAGGTGTATCCAAGTTGAGGTCCTTGTAAGCAGTGCAGCCCTAAATTTTGGGGTGGCTCTGTCTTATTGATTTTCAGTTTTCTCAAGGTATATTCCCTAGACTGGAAGTGCCCTTGGCTCTGTAGCTCTGTTGTTTACTTGTTTTAGGGAACACAATGCACTCCTCCAGAGAGGCAGTTGGCAATTTACATCCCGCCCATCAGCATAACAAGGCTCCCTGTTCTCCAGGGCCTGTCTTGCCTTTCTGGTTTTTACACATTTTGTGGATGTCTCTTTTGACCGGTGGGAAGTGATACTTCTTTGTAGTGCAGATTTGCATTGCCCGCTTGCTTGCTTGGCCAAAAAGGGCGTATGCGTTTTCTCCTGAATATATTCAGGATAAAACGCATACGCCCTTTTTGGCCAAGTGCATCATTGTCGAAGTTGTGCCCCTCTTCCTGTGCTTTAAAGGCGATTCCAACGTACCTCTTGAAATCTGTTTCCTGCTATTCTGCCTCGCTTTCAAGTCCGCCTCGTTGCCTTCCCTCAACAGATTTTTGGACGATAGTTATCCTTTATTACTCGGCCAGTTTGTGAATTGCTGTGCCCCTGAGCTCCATTTTTCAACTCGTTTTTGGTGAGCTGACCGCAAGTCCAAAATTTTGGTTCAGGACATATACTGGTTCCCGGTGGGTGGCTGAGACTTTGGTTAATTCTTATTCCTGCAGGGAAATTACAGTGATATGTGCCGGTCCAAATGCCTAACAGCTACTCTCTCATTGTTTCTCCCTCTTCCCTTTCATCCTCTGCCAAATTGGAAACCTGTGCGAACCAGGAGGTTAAAGGGGCTGTCTCTCCAAGTTGGGAGGTTGATAGTAAAGCAGATGGAAAGTCAAACCAGAGCACCAGGATAGGGACTATTCGTTGAGTTTTAGAAACCTTTCGTATTCACAGTGTGTCCGTTCTCTAGGTTTCCCGTACATGTTATAGCTGTAGTAATATTCCCTTCAACCTGGACAGTTGGGACTTATGGAATGGGTGCCAAGCATTTGTGCTTTAAAGGGTCTGCATTTGCTCACCCAATCTCACCAATCGTCTCAGTCCCAAGTGTCCCTCCTTATGCCACATCCAGCTGTCATATATAGGGTCAGTCCAGGTTTCCTCAGAGACCCTGAAGGAATTGTAAAAAATTTCCCATTTTTTTTGTTTTGTTTTTGAAATTCCTTTTTATAGTGGGTTTGAGCTGATTCTCACTGCCATGTTTATGACAGTCTAGACACACTTGATTCCCTTACGGAGACATATCAATACATAGGTTTTAAAATTCTTACTAGTCAGATATATTCCTCTTCGGGAAATATGGGGTTTTGAGTCCCTTTCACTGAGAAAGGTGTAGGTCTTGTCTATTCCATAGTTGGTTTTTGGAACGGTACGTGTGCTTATATCAAACTCAGGTTTTATGCATCACCCCACCTCTCCATCCCCCTTAAGCAGGCATAAGAGTGTTTTCTAAATGTGAGACACTGTTCTCTTTCCTAACTCAGTTCAAGTGTAGCCATGTTTACAGGATCTTCATAAGTGATATCTTATGATAAGTTTCTTTTTCTGTGTGACTTATTTCACTTAGAATCATCGTACCTGAATCCACCCATTTTGCTGCTACTGGTCTTATGACATTGATTTCATGGCTGAGGGATATTCCATCATACGTAAGTACCACAATTTTTTGAACCATGTTTATATTTTCTGGGATACTTAAGGTGTATCCAAGTTGAGGTCCTTGTAAGCACTGCAGCCCTAAATATTGGGGTGGCTCTGTATTATTGATTTTCAGTTTTCCCAAGGTATATTCCCTAGACTGGAATTGCCCTTGGCTCTGTAGCTCTGTTCTTTACTTGTTTTAGTAAACACAGTGCACTCCTCCAGAGAGGCAGTTGGCAATTTACATCCCGCCCATCAGCATAACAAGGCTCCCTGTTCTCCAGGGCCCGTCTTGCCTTACTGCTTTTTACACATTTTGTGGATGTCCCTTTTGACCGGTGGGAAGGGATACTTCTTTGTTGTGCCGATTTGCATTGCCCGCTTGCTTGCTTGGCCAAAAAGGGCGTATGCGTTTTCTCCTGAATATATTCAGGAGAAAACGCATACGCGTTTTTGGCCAAGGGCATCAATGTCGAAGTTGTGCCCCTCTTCCTGTGCTTTAACGGTGATTCCAACGTACCTCATGAAATCTGTTTCCTGCTATTCTGCCTCGCTTTCAAGTCCGCCTCGTTGCCTTCCCTCAACAGATTTTTGGACGATAGTTTTCCTTTATTACTCGGCCAGTTTGTGAATTGCTGTGCCCCTGAGCTCCATTTTTCAACTCGTTTTTGGTGAGCTGACCGCAAGTCCAAAATTTTGGTTCAGGACCTATACTGGTTCCCAGTGGGTGGCTGAGACTTTGTTTAATTCTTCTTCCTGCCGGGAAGTTAGAGTGATATGTGCCCGTCCAAATGCCTAACAGCTACTCTCTCATTGGTTCTCCCTCTTCCCTTTCATCATCTGCCAAATTGGAAACCTGTGCGAACCAGGAGGTTAAAGGGGCTGTCTCTACAAGTTGGGAGGTTGATAGTAAAGCAGATGGAAAGTCAAACCAGAGCACCAGGATAGGGACTATTCGTTGAGTTTTAGAAACCTTTCGTATTCACAGTGTGTCCGTTCTCTAGGTTTCCCGTACATGTTATAGCTATAGTAATATTTCCTTCAACCTGGAGAGTTGGACTCATGGAATGGGTGCCAAGCATTTGTGCTTTAAAGGGTCTGCATTTGCTCACCCAATCTCACCAATCCTCTCAGTCCCAAGTGTCCCTCCTTATGCCACATCCAGCTGTCGTTGTATATATGGTCATTCCAGGTTTCTTCAGAGACCCTGAAGGAATTGTAAAGAATTTCCCATTTTTTTTGTTTTGTTTTTGAAATTCCTTTTTATAGTGGGTTTGAGCTGATTCTCGCTGCCATGTTTATGCCAGTCTAGACACGCTTGATTCCCTTACGGAGACATATCAATACATAGGTTTTAAGATTCTTACTAGTCAGATATATTCCTCTGCGGGAAATATGGTGTTTTGAGTCCCTTTCACTGAGAAAGGAGTAGGTCTTGTGTATTCCATTGTTGGTTTTTGAAACGGTACCTGTGCTTATATCAAACTCTGGTTTTATGCATCACCCCACCTCTCCTTCCACCTTAAGCAGGCATAAGAATGTTTTCTAAATATGAGATACTGTTCTCTTTCCTAACTCAGTTCAAGTGTAGCCATGTTTACAGGATCTTCATAAGTGATATCTTATGATAAGTTTCTTTTTCTGTGTGACTTATTTCACTTAGAATCATCGTACCTGAATCCACCCATTTTGCTGCTACTGGTCTTATGACATTGATTTCATGGCTGAGGGATATTCCATCGTACGTAAGTACCACAATTTTTTGAACCATTTTTATATTTCCTGGGATACTTAAGGTGTATCCAAGTTGAGGTCCTTGTAAGCAGTGGAGCCCTAAATTTTGGGGTGGCTCTCTCTTATTGATTTTCAGTTTTCCCAAGGTATATTCCCTAGACTGGAAGGGCCCTTGGCTCTGTAGCTCTGTTCTTTACTTGTTTTAGGGAACACAATGCACTCCTCCAGAGAGGCAGTTGGCAATTTACATCTCGCCCATCAGCATAACAAGGCTCCCTGTTCTCCAGGGCCTGTCTTGCCTTTCTTGTTCTTACACATTTTGTGGATGTCCCTTTTGACCGGTGGGAAGTGATACTTCTTTGTAGTGCAGATTTGCATTGCCCGCTTGCTTGCTTGGCCAAAAAGGGCGTATGCGTTTTCTCCTGAATATATTCAGGAGAAAACGCATACGCCCTTTTTGGCCAAGTGCATCATTTTCGAAGTTGTGCCCCTCTTCCTGTGCTTTAAAGGCGATTCCAACGTACTTCTTGAAACCTGTTTCCTGCTATTCTGCCTCACTTTCAAGTCCACCTCGTTGCCTTCCCTCAACAGATTTTTGGACGATAGTTGTCCTTTATTACTCGGCCAGTTTGTGAATTGCTGTGCCCCTGAGCTCCATTTTTCAACTCGTTTTTGGTGAGCTGACCGCAAGTCCAAAATTTCGGTTCAGGAACTATACTGGTTCCCGGTGGGTGGCTGAGACTTTGGTTAATTCTTCTTCCTGCCGGGAAATTACAGTGATATGTGCCCGTCCAAATTCCTAACAGCTACTCTCTCATTGGTTCTCCCTCTTCCCTTTCATCCTCTGCCAAATTGGCAACCTGTGCGAACCAGGAGGTTAAAGGGGCTGTCTCTCCAAGTTGGGCGGTTTATAGTAAAGCAGATGTAAAGTCAAACCCGAGCACCAGGGGAGGGACTATTCGTTGAGTTTTAGAATCCTTTCGTATTCACAGTGTGTCCGTTCTCTAGGTTTCCCGTACATGTTATAGCTGTAGTAATATTCCCTTCAAACTGGAGAGTTGGGACCCATGGAATGGGTGCCAGGTATTTGTGCTTTAAAGGGTCTTCATTTGCTCACCCAATCTCACCAATCGTCTCAGTCCCAAGTGTCCCTCCTTATGCCACATCCAGCTGTCGTTGTAGATAGGGTCATTCCAGGATTCATCAGAGACCCTGAAGGAATTGTAAAGAATTTCCCCGTTTTTTTGTTTTGTTTTTGAAATTACTTTTTATAGTGGGTTTGAGCTTATTCTCACTGCCATGTTTATGCCAGTCTAGACACACTTGATTCCCTTACGGAGACATATCAATACATAGGTTTTAAGATTCTTACTAGTCAGATATATTCCTCTGCGGGAAATATGGTGTTTTGAGTCCCTTTCACTGAGGAAGGTGTAGGTCTTGTCTATTCCATAGTTGGTTTTTGGAACGGTACCTGTGCTTATATCAAACTCTGGTTTTATGCATCACCCCACCTCTCCTTCCCCCTTAAGCAGGCATAAGTGTGTTTTCTAAATGTGAGACACTGTTCTCTTTCCTAACTCAGTTCAAGTGTAGCCATGTTTACAGGATCTTCATAAGTGATATCTTATGATAAGTTTCTTTTTCTGTGTGACTTATTTCACTTAGAATCATCGTACCTGAATCCACCCATTTTGCTGCTACTGGTCTTATGACATTGATTTCATGGCTGAGGGATATTCCATCGTACGTAAGTACCACAATTTTTTGAACCATTTTTATATTTCCTGGCATATTTAAGGTGTACCCAAGTTGAGGTCCTTGTAAGCAGTGCAGCCCTAAATTTTGGGGTCGCTCTGTCTTATTGATTTTCAGTTTTCCCAAGGTATATTCCCTAGACTGGAAGTGCCCTTGGCTCTGTAGCTCTCTTGTTTACTTGTTTTAGGGAACACAATGCACTCCTCCAGAGAGGCAGTTGGCAATTTACATCCCGCCCATCAGCATAACAAGGCTCCCTGTTCTCCAGGGCCTGTCTTGCCTTTCTGGTTTTTACACATTTTGTGGATGTCCCTTTTGACCGGTGGGAAGTGATACTTCTTTGTAGTGCAGATTTGCATTGCCCGCTTGCTTGCTTGGCCAAAAAGGGCGTATGCGTTTTCTCCTGAATATATTCAGAAGAAAACGCATACGCCCTTTTTGGCCAAGTGCATCATTGTCGAAGTTGTGCCCCTCTTCCTGTGCTTTAAAGGTGATTCCAACGTACATCTTGAAATCTCTTTCCTGCTATTCTGCCTCGCTTTCAAGTCCGCCTCGTTGCCTTCCCTCAACAGATTTTTGGACGATAGTTGTCCTTTATTACTCGGCCATTTTGTGAATTGCTGTGCCCCTGAGCTCCATTTTTCAACTCGTTTTTGGTGAGCTGACCGCAAGTCCAACATTTTGGTTCAGGACGTATACTGGTTCCCGGTGGGTGGCTGAGAGTTTGGTTAATTCTTCTTCCTGCCGGGAAATTAGAGTTATATATGCCCGTCCAAATGCCTAACAGCTACTCTCTCATTGGTTCTCCCTCTTCCCTTTCATCCTCTGCCAAATTGGAAACCTGTGCGAACCAGGAGGTTAAAGGGGCTGTCTCTCCAAGTTGGGAGGTTGATAGTAAAGCAGATGGAAAGTCAAACCGGAGCACCAGGAGAGAGACTATTCGTTGTGTTTTAGAAACCTTTCGTATTCACAGTGTGTCCGTACTCTAGGTTTCCCATACATGTTATAACTGTAGTAATATTCCCTTCAACCTGGAGAGTTGGGACCCGTTCAATGGGTGCCATGCATTATTGCTTTAAAGGGTCTGCATTTGCTAACCCAATCTCACCAATCATCTCAGTCCCAAGTGTCCAGCCTTATGCCACATCCACCTGTCGTTGTAGATAGGGTCATTCCAGGTTTCATCAGAGACCCTGAAGGAATTGTAAAGAATTTCCCAGTTTTTTTGTTTTGTTTTTGAAATTCCTTTTTATAGTGGGTTTGAGCTGATTCTCGCTGCCATGTTTATGCCAGTCTAGACACACTTGATTCCCTTACGGAGACATATCAATACATAGGTTTTAAGATTCTTACTAGACAGATATATTCCTCTGCGGGAAATATGGGGTTTTGAGTCCCTTTCACTGAGGAAGGTGTAGGTCTTGTCTATTCCATAGTTGGTTTTTGGAACGGTACCTGTGCTTATATCAAACTCTGTTTTTATGCATCACCCCACCTCTCCTTCTCCCTTAAGCAGGCATAAGAGTGTTTTCTAAATGTGAGACACTGTTCTCTTTCCTAACTCAGTTCAAGTGTAGCCATGTTTACAGGATCTTCATAAGTGATATCTTATGATAAGTTTCTTTTTCTGTGTGACTCATTTCACTTAGAATCATCGTACCTGAATCCACCCATTTTGCTGCTACTGGTCTTACGACATTGATTTCATGGCTGAGGGATATTCCATCGTACGTAAGTACCACAATTTTTTGAACCATTTTAATATTTCCTGGGATATTTAAGGTGTACCCAAGTTGAGGTCCTTGTAAGCAGTGCAGCCCTAAATTTTGGGGTGGCTCTGTCTTATTGATTTTCAGTTTTCCCAAGGTATATTCCGTAGACTGGAAGTGCCCTTCGCTCTGTAGCTCTGTTGTTTACTTGTTTTAGGGAACACAATGCACTCCTCCAGAGAGGCAGTTGGCAATTTACATCCCGCCCATCAGCATAACAAGGCTCCCTGTTCTCCAGGGCCTGTCTTGCCTTTCTGGTTTTTACACATTTTGTGGATGTCCCTTTCAACCCGTGGGAAGTGATAATTATTTGTAGTGCAGATTTGCATTGCCCGCTTGCTTGCTTGGCCAAGAAGGGCGTATGCGTTTTCTCCTGAATATATTCAGAAGAAAACGCATACGCCCTTTTTGGCCAAGTGCATCATTGTCGAAGTTGTGTCCCTCTTCCTGTGCTTTAAAGGCGATTCCAACGTACCTCTTGACATCTGTTTCCTGCTATTCTGCTTCGCTTTCAAGTATGCCTCGTTGCCTTCCCTCAACAGATTTTTGGACGATAGTTGTCCTTTATTACTCGGCCATTTTGTGAATTGCTGTGCCCCTGAGCTCGATTTTTCAACTCGTTTTTTGTGACCTGACCGCAAGTCCAACATTTTGGTTCAGGACCTATGCTGGTTCCCGGTGTGTGGCTGAGACTTTGGTTAATTCTTCTTCCTCCCGGGAAATTAGAGTGATATGTGCCCGTCCAAATGCCTAACAGCTACTCTCTCATTGGTTCTGCCTCTTCCCTTTCATCCTCTGCCAAATTGGAAACCTGTGCGAACCAGGAGGTTAAAGGGGATGTCTCTCCAAGTTGGGAGTTTGATAGTAAAGCAGATGGAAAGTCAAACCGGAGCACCAGGAGAGGGACTATTCGTTGAGTTTTAGAAACCTTTCGTATTCACAGTGTGTCCGTACTCTAGGTTTCCCGTACATGTTATAACTGTAGTAATATTCCCTTCAACCTGGAGAGTTGGGACCCATGGTTTGGGTGCCATGCATTATTGCTTTAAAGGGTCTGCATTTGCTCACCCAATCTCACCAATCGTCTCAGTCCCAAGTGTCCAGCCTGATGCCACATCCAGCTGTCATTGTAGATAGGGTCATTCCAGGTTTCATCAGATACCCTGAAAGAATTGTAAAGCATTTCCCAGTTTTTTTGTTTTGTTTGTGAAATTCCTTTTTATAGTGTGTTTGAGCTGATTCTCGCTGCCATGATTATGCCAGTCTAGACACACTTGATTCCCTTATGGAGACATAACAATACATAGGTTTTAAGATTCTTACTGGTCAGATATATTCCTCTGCGGGAAATATGGTGTTTTGAGTGCCTTTCACTGAGGAAGGTGTAGGTCTTGTCTATTCCATACTTGGTTTTTGGAACGGTACCTGTGCTTATATCAAACTCTGTTTCTATGCATCACCCCACCTCTCTTTCCCCCTTAAGCAGGCATAAGAGTGTTTTCTAAATGTGAGACACTGTTCTCTTTCCTAACTCAGTTCAAGTGTAGCCATGTTTACAGGATCTTCATAAGTGATATCTTATGATAAGTTTCTTTTTCTGTGTGACTTATTTCACTTAGAATCATCGTAGCTGAATCCACCCATTTTGCTGCTACTGGTCTTATCACATTGATTTCATGGCTGAGGGATATTCCATCGTACGTAAGTACCACAATTTTTTGAACCATTTTTATATTTACTGGGATATTTAAGGTGTACCCAAGTTGAGGTCCTTGAAAGCAGTGCAGCCCTAAATTTTGGGGTGGCTCTGTCTTATTGATTTTCAGTTTTCCCAAGGTATATTCCCAAGACTGGAAGTGCCCTTGGCTCTGTAGCTCTGTTCTTTACTTGTTTTAGGGAACACAATGTACTTCTCCAGAGAGGCAGTTGGCAATTTACATCCCTCCCATCAGCATAACAAGGCTTCCTCTTCTCCAGGGCCTGTCTTGCCTTTCTGGTTTTTACATATTTTGTGGAAGTCCCTTTTGACCAGTGGGAAGTGATACTTCTTTGGAGTGCAGATTTGCATTGCCCGCTTGCTTGCTTGGCGAAAAAGGGCGTATGCGTTCTCTCCTGAATATATTCAGGAGAAAACGCATACGCACTTTTTGGCCAAGTGCATCATTGTCGAAGTTGTGCCCCTCTTCCTGTGCTTTAAAGGCGATTCCAACGTACCTCTTGAAATCTGTTTCCTGCTATTCTGCCTCGCTTTCAGGTCCGCCTCGTTGCCTTCCCTCAACAGATTTTTGGACGATAGTTGTCCTTTATTACTCGGCCAGTTTGTGAATTGCTGTGTCCCTGAGCTCCATTTTTCAACTCGTTTTTAGTGAGCTGATCGCAAGTCCAACATTTTGGTTCAGGACCTATGCTGGTTCCCGGTGGGGGGCTGAGACTTTGGTTACTACTTCTAACTGCCGGGAAGTTAGAGTGTTATGTGCCCGTCCAAATGCCTAACAGCTACTCTCTCATTGGTTCTCCCTCTTTCCTTTCATCCTCTGCCAAATTGGAAACCTGTGCGAACCAGGAGGTTAAAGGGGCTGTCTCTCTAAGGTAGGAGGTTGATAGTAAAGCAGATGGAAAGTCAAACCGGAGCACCAGGAGAGGGACTATTCGTTGAGTTTTAGAAACCTTTCGTATTCACTGTGTGTCTGTTCTCTAGGTTTCCCGTACATGTTATAACTGTAGTAATATTCCCTTCAACCTGGAGAGTTGGGACCCATGGAAAGGTTGCCATGCATTATTGCTTTAAAGGGTCTGCATTTGCTCACCCAATCTCACCAATCCTCTCAGTCCCAAGTGTCCCTCCTTATGCCACATCCAGCTGTCATTGTAGATAGCGTCATTCCAGGTTTCATCAGAGACCCTGAAGGAATTGTAAAGAATTTCCCAGTTTTTTTGTTTTGTTTTTGAAATTCCTTTTTATAGTGGGTTTGAGCTGATTCTCGCTGCCATGTTTATGCCAGTCTAGACACACTTGATTCCCTTATGGAGACATATCAATACATAGGTTTTAAGATTCTTACTAGTCAGATATATTCCTCTGCGGGAAATATGGGGTTTTGAGTCCCTTTCACTGAGGAAGGTGTAGGTCTTGTCTATTCCATAGTTGGTTTTTGGAACGGTACCTGTGCTTATATCAAACTCTGGTTTTATGCATCTCCCCACCTCTCCTTCCTCCTTAATCAGGCATAAGAGTGTTTTCTAAATGTGAGACACTGTTCTCTTTCCTAACTCAATTCAAGTGTAGCCATGTTTACAGGATCTTCATAAGTGATATCTTATGATAAGTTTCTTTTTCTGTGTGACTCATTTCACTTAGAATCATCGTACCTGAATCCACCTATTTTGCTGCTACTGGTCTTATGACATTGATTTCATGGCTGACGGATATTCCATCATACGTAAGTACCACAATTTTTTGAACCATTTTTATACTTCCTGGGATATTTAAGGTGTACCCAAGTTGAGTTCCTTGTAAGCAGTGCAGCCCTAAATTTTGGGGTGGCTCTCTCTTATTGATTTTCAGTTTTCCCAAGGTATGTTCCCTAGACTGGAAGTGCTCTTGGCTCTGTAGCTCTGTTGTTTACTTGATTTAGGAAACACAATGCACTCCTCCAGAGAGGCAGTTGGCAAATTACATCCCGCCCATCAGCATAACAATGCTCCCTGTTCTCCAGGGCCTGTCTTGCCTTTCTGGTTTTTACACATTTTGTGGATGTCCCTTTCGACCCGTGGGAAGTGATACTTCTTGGTAGTGCAGATTTGCATTGCCCGCTTGCTTGCTTGGCCAAAAAGGGCGTATGCGTTTTCTCCTGAATATATTCAGGAGAAAACGCATACGCCCTTTTTGGCCAAGTGCATCATTGTGGAAGTTGTGCCCCTCTTCCTGTGCTTTAAAAGCGATTCCAACGTACCTCTTGAAATCTGTTTCCTGCTATTCTGCCTCGCTTTCAAGTCCGCCTTGTTGCCTTCCCTCAACAGATTTTTGGACGATAGTTGTCCTTTATTACTCGGCCAGTTTGTGAATTGCTGTGCCCCTGAGCTCCATTTTTCAACTCGTTTTTGGTGAGCTGACCGCAAGTCCAACATTTTGGTTCAGGACCTCTGCTGGTTCCCGGTGGGGGGCTGAGACTTTGGTTAATTCTTCTTCCTGCCGGGAAGTTAGAGTGATATGTGCCCGTCCAAATGCCTAACAGCTACTCTCTCATTGGTTCTCCCTCTTCCCTTTCATCCTCTGCCAAACTGGCAACCTGTGCGAACCAGGAGGTTAAAGGGGCTGTCTCTCCAAGTTGGGAGGTTGATAGTAAAGCAGATGGAAAGTCAAACCAGAGCACCAGGAGAGGGACTATTCGTTGAGTTTTAGAAACCTTTCGTATTCACAGTGTGTCCGTTCTCTTGGTTTCCCGTACATGTTATAGCTGTAGTAATATTCTCTTCAACCTGGAGAGTTGGGACCCATGGAATGTGTGCCAGGCATTTGTGCTTTAAAGGGTCTGCATTTGCTCACCCAATCTCACCAATCGTCTCAGTCCCAAGTGTCCCACCTTATGCTACATCCAGCTGTCATTGTAGATAGGGTCATTCCAGGTTTCATCAGAGACCCTGAAGGAATTGTAAAGAATTTCCCAGTTTTTTTGTTTTGTTTTTGAAATTCCTTTTTATAGTGGTTTTGAGCTGATTCTCACTGCCATGTTTATGCCAGTCTAGACACACTTGATTACCTTAAGGAGACATATCAATACATAGGTTTTAAGATTCTTTCTAGTCAGATATATTCCTCTGCGGGAAATATGGGGTTTTGAGTCCCTTTCACTGAGGAAGATGTAGGTCTTGTCTATTCCATTATTGGTTTTTGGAACGGTACCTGTGCTTATATCAAACTCTGGTTTTATGCATCACCCCACATCTCCATCCCCCTTAAGCAGGCATCAGAGTGTTTTCTAAATGTGAGACACTGTTCTCTTTCCTAACTCAGTTCAAGTGTAGCCATGTTTAAAGGATCTTCATAAGTGATATCTTATGATAAGTTTCTTTTTCTGTGTGACTCATTTCACTTAGAATCATCGTACCTGAATCCACCCATTTTGCTGCTCCTGGTCTTATGACATTGATTTCAAGGCTGAGGGATATTCCATCATACGTAAGTACCACAATTTTTTGAACCATTTTTATATTTCCTGGTATATTTAAGGTGTACCCAAGTTGAGGTCCTTGTAAGCAGTGCAGCCCTAAATTTTGGGGTGGCTCTGTCTTATTGATTTTCAGTTTTCCCAAGGTATATTCCCTAGACTGGAAGTGCCCTTGGCTCTGTTGCTCTGTTGTTTACTTGATTTAGGGAACACAATGCACTCCTCCAGAGAGGCAGTTGGCAATTTACATCCCGCCCATCAGCATAACAAGACTCCCTGTTCTCCAGGGCCTGTCTTGCCTTTCTGGTTTTTACATATTTTGTGGAAGTCCCTTTTGACTGGTGGGAAGTGATACTTCTTTGTAGTGCAGATTTGCATTGCCCGCTTGCTTGCTTGACCAAAAAGGGCGTATGCGTTTTCTCCTGAATATATTCAGGGGAAAACGCATACGCCCTTTTTGGCCAAGTGCATCATTGTCGAAGTTGTGCCACTCTTCCTGTGCTTTAAAGGCGATTCCTACGTACCTCTTGAAATCTGTTTCCTGCTATTCTGCCTTGCTTTCAAGTCCGCCTCGTTGCCTTCCCTCAACAGATTTTTGGACGATAGTTGTCCTTTATTACTCGGCCAGTTTGTGAATTGCTGTGCCCCTGAGCTCCATTTTTCAACTCGTTTTAGGTGAGCTGACCGCAAGTCCAACATTTTGATTCAGGACCCTTGCTGGTTCCCGGTGCGGGGCTGAGACTTTTGTTACTTCTTCTTCCTGCCGGGAAGTTAGAGTGATAGGTGCCCGTCCAAATGCCTAACAGCTACCCTCTCATTGGTTCTTCCTCTTCCCTTTCATCCTCTGCCAAATTGGCAACCTGTGCGAATCAGGAGGTTAAATGGGCTGTCTCTCCAAGTTGGGAGGTTGATAGTAAAGCAGATGGAAAGTCAAACCAGAGCACCAGGAGAGGGACTATTCGTTGAGTTTTAGAAACCTTTCGTATTCACAGTGTGTCCGTTCTCTAGGTTTCCCGTATATGTTATAGCTGTAGTAATATTCCCTTCAAGCTAGAGAGTTGGGACCCATGGAATGGGTGCCAGGCATTTGTGCTTTAAAGGGTCTGCATTTGCTCACCCAATCTCACCAATCCTCTCAGTACCAAGTGTCCCTCATTATGCCACATCCAGCTGTCATTGTAGATAGGGTCATTCCAGGTTTCATCAGAGACCCTGAAGGAATTGTAAAGAATTTCCCAGTTTTTTTGTTTTGTTTTTGAAATTCCTTTTTAGAGTGGGTTTGAGCTGATTCTCGCTGCCATGTTTATGCCAGTCTAGACACACTTGATTCGCTTACGGAGACATATCAATACAGAGTTTTTAAGATTCTTACTAGTCAGATATATTGCTCTGCGGGAAACATGGGGTTTTGAGTCCCTTTCACTGAGGAAGGTGTAGGTCTTGTCTATTCCATACTTGGTTTTTGGAACGGTACCTGTGCTTATATCAAACTCTGGGTTTATGCATCACCCCACCTCTCCTTCCCCCTTAAGCAGGCATAAGAGTGTTTTCTAAATGTGAGACACTGTTCTCTTTCCTAACTCAGTTCAAGTGTAGCCATGTTTATAGGGCCTTCATAAGTGATATCTTATGATAAGTTTCTTTTTCTGTGTGACTTATTTCACTTAGAATCATCGTACCTGAATCCACTCATTTTGCTGCTACTGGTCTTATGACTTTTATTTCATGGTTGAGGGATATTCCATCGTACGTAAGTACCACAATATTTTGAACCATTTTTATATTTCCTGGGATATTTAATGTGTACCCAAGTTGAGGGTCTTGTAAGCAGTGCAGCCCTAAATTTTGAGGTGGCTCTTTCTTATTGATTTTCAGTTTTCCCAAGGTATATTCCCTAGACTGGAAGTGCCCTTGGCTCTGTAGCTCTGTTGTTTACTTGTTTTAGGCCACACAATGCATTCCTCCAGAGAAGCACTTGACAGTTTTTATCTCGCCCAACACCATAACAAGGCTCCCTGTTCTCCAGGGCCTGTCTTGCGTTTCTGGATTTTACACATTTTGTTGCTGTCCCTTTTGACCAGTGGGAAGTGATACTTCTTTGTAGTGCAGATTTGCATTGCCCGCTTACTTGCTTGGCTAAGAAGGGCGTATGCGTTTTCTCCTGAATATATTCAGGAGAAAACGCATACGCCCTTTTTGGCCAAGTGCATTATTGTCAAAGTTTTGCCCCTGTTCCTGTGCTTTAAAGGCGATTCCAACGTACCTCTTGAAATCTGTTTCCTGCTATTCTGCCTGCCTTTCAAATCCGCCTCGTTTCCTTCCCTCAACAGATTTTTGGACGATAGTTGTCCTTTATTACTCTGCCAGTTTTTAAATTGCTGTGCCCCTGAGCTGCATTTTTCAACTCGTTTTTTGTGAGCTGAACGCAAGTCCAAAATTTTGGTTCAGTACCTATACTGGTTCCCGGTGTGTGGCTGAGACTTTTGTTAATTCTTCTTCCTGCCGGGAAATTAGAGTGACATGTGCCCGTCCAAATCCCTAACAGCTACTCTCTCATTGGTTCTTCCTCTTCCCTTTCATCCTCTGCCAAATTGGCAACCTGTTTGAACCAGCATGTTAAAGTGGCTGTCTCTTCAAGTTGGAAGACTGACAATAAAGCAGTTGTAAAGTGAAACCGGAGCACCAGGAGAGGGACTATTCTTTGAGGTTTAGAAACCTTTCGTATTCACAGTGTGTCCGTTCTCTAGGTTTTCCGTACATGTTTTAGCTGTAGTAATAGTTCCTTCAACCTGGAGAGTTGAGACCCATGGAATGGGTGCCACATTTTATTGTTTTAAAGGGTCTGCATTTGCTCACCCTCTCTCACCAACCCTCTCAGTCCTAAGTGTCCAGCCTTATGCCACATCCCGGTGTCGTTGTAGATAGGGTCATTCCAGGTTTCATCAGAGACCCTGAAGGAATTGTAAAGAATTTCCCTGTTTTTTTTTTTTTGTTTTTGAATTTCCTTTTCTATTGGGTTTGATCTGATTCTCGCTGCCATGTTTATGCCAGTCTAGACACACTTGATTCCCTTACGGAGACATATCAATACATAGGTTTTAAGATTCTTACTAGTAAGATATATTCTTCTGCGGGAAATATGGGGTTTTGAGTCCCGTTCACAGAGGAAGTAGTAGGTCTTGTCTATTCTGTATTTGGATTATGGAACCGTACCTGTGCTAATATCAAACTCTGGGTTTATTCATCACCCCACCTCTGCTTTCCCCTTAAGCATGCATAAGAGTGTTTTCTAAATATGAGACTCTGTTCCTTTTCCTAATTCATTCCATGTGTAGCCATGTTTATATACCCTTCATAAGTGATATCTTATGATAAGTTTATTTTTCTGTGTGACTTATTTCAGTTAGAATCATCGTACATGAATCCCGTCATTATGCTGCTACTGGCCTTATGACATTGACTTCATGGCTGAGGGATATTCCATCATACGTATGTACCACAATTTCTTTACCATTTTTGTCTTTCCTGGTATTTATAAGGTGTCCCGAAGTCGAGGTTCTTGTAAGCAGTGCTGCCATAAATTTTGGGGTGGCTGTGTCTTATTGATTTTCAATTTTCCCAAGGTATATTCCCGTGACTGGACGTGCCTTAGGTTGTGAAGCACTGTTGTTTACTTCTTTTTGGGAACACAATGAACTCCTCCAGAGTGGCTGTTGGAAATTTACATCCCACCCATCCGTATAACAAGGCTCACTGTTCTCCAGATCCTGTCTTGCCTTTCTTGTTTTTACACATTTTACGGATATCCCTTTTGACCAGTTGGAAGTGATACTTCTTTGTAGTGCAGATTTGCATTGTGCGGTTGCTTGGTTGGCCAAAATTGGCGTATGCGTTTTCTCCTGAATATATTCAGGAGAAAACGCATGTGCCCTTTATGGACAATTCCATAATTGTCGAAGTTGTGATGCTTTTCCTGTGTTTAAAGGCGATTCCAATGTACTTCTGGAAATCTGTTTCGTGCCCTTTTGCCTCATTTTCAAATCCGCCTCATGGCTTTCTCTCAACAGATTTTTGGAAGAGAGTAGTCCTTTATAACTCTGCAAGTTAGTGAATTGCTGTGCCCCTGAGCTCCATTTTTCAACTCGCGTTTTTTTGAGCTGACTGCCAATCCACAATTTTGCTTCAGGACCTATACTGGTTCCATTGGGGGGGCTGGCTCAGAGTTTGTTAATTCTTCTTCGTGACGGGAATTTAGAGTGACATGTGACCATCCAAATGTCTACAGCTACTCTCTAATTGTTTCTCCCTCTTCCCTTATATCCTCTACACCATGTGCCAACTGTGCGAACCAGGAGGTTATAGGTGCTGACTCTCCAATTTGGGAGATTGATACTAAAGCAGTTGGAATGTCAAACTGGTGCACAAGGAGATAAAAAAATTAGTAGAGTTTTAGAAACCTTTCACCATCAGATGGTGTCCATTCTCTAGGTTTCCCATACATGTTATAACTGTAGTGATATTCCCTTCTACCTGGAGAGTTGGGACCCATGGAATGGGTGCCAGGTATTATTGCTTTAAACGGTCTGCATTTTCTCACCCAATCTCACCAATCCTCTCAGTCCCAAGTGACCAGCCTTATGCCACATCCAGCTGTCGTTGTAGATAGGGTCATTCTAAGTTTCATCAGAACCCCTGAAGGTATTGTGTAAGAATTTCACTGTTTATTTGTTTTGTTTTGAAATTCCTTTTTATAGTGGGTTTGAGCTGATTCTCTCTGCCGTGTTTATGTCATTCTAGACATACTTAGTTACCTTATGGAGACATATCAATACATAGGTTTTAAGATTCTTACTAGTCAGATATACTACTCTGCGGGGAATAGGGGTGTTGAGCCCCGTTCAGTGAGGAAAGAGTAGGTCTTGGCTATTTTGTATTTGGATTATGCAACCGTACCTGTGCTAATATCAAACTCTGGTTTTATGCATCACCCCACCTCTCCTTTCCTCTTGAGCAGGCATAAGAGTGTTTTCTAAATGTGAGACTCTTCTCTTTCCTAATTCAGTTCATGTGTAGACATGTTTACAAGACCTTCATAAGTGATATCTTATGATAAGTTTCTTTTTCTGTGTGACTTATTTCAGTTAGAATCATCGTACATGAATCCACTCATTATGCTGCTACTTGCCTTATCACATTGATTTCATGGCTGAGGGATATTCCATCGTACGTATGTACCACAATTTCTTTACTATTTTTGTCTTTACTGGGATATTTAAGGTGTCCCGAAGTCGAGGTTCTTGTAAGCAGTGCTGCCCTATATTTTGGGTTGGCTGTGTCTTATTGATTTTCAATTTCCCCAAGGTATATTCCCATGACTGGAAGTGCCTTTGGTTGTGAAGCTCTGTTGTTTAATTCTTTTAGGGAACACAATGCACTCCTCCAGAGTGGCTGTTGGCAATCTGCATCCCACCCATCAGCATAACAAGGCTCCCTGTTCTCTAGAGCCCCTCTTGCCTTTCTGGTTTTTACACATTTTACAGATATCCCTTTTGACTGGTGGGAAGTGATACTTCTTTGTAGTGCAGATTTGCATTGTGCGGTTGCTTGGTTGGCTAAAATGGGTGTATGCGTTTTCTCCTGAATATATTCAGGAGAAAACACATGCGCCCTTTATGGACAATTCCCTAATTGTCGAAGTTGTGATGCTTTTCCTGTGTTTAAAGGCGATTCCAATGTACTTCTGGAAATCTGTTTCGTGCAAATCTCCCTCATTTTCAAGTCCGCCTCATGGCTTTTCCTCAACAGATTTTTCGAAGAGAGTAGTCCTGTATAACTCTGCAAGTTAGTGAATTGCTGTGCCCCTGAGCTCCATTTTTCAACTTGTGTTTTTGTGAGCTGACCGCAAACCCACAATTTTGCTTCAGGACCTATACTAGTTATGGGGGTGGGGCAGGCTGAGAGTTTGGTTAATTCTTCTTCATGACGGGAAATTAGAGTGACATGTGGCCGTCCAAATGCCTACAGCTACTCTCTCATTGGTTCTCCCTCTTCCCTTATATCCTCTGCACAATGTGCCAACTGTGCGAACCAGGATGTTATAGCGGCTGACTCTCCAAGTTGGGAGATTGATATTAAAGCAGTTGGAATGTCAAGCTGCAGCACATGGAGAGAAAAAAATTAGTAGAGTTTTAGAAACCTTTCACCATCAGAGGGTGTCCATTCTCTAGGTTTCCCATACATGTTATAACTGTAGTGATATTCCCTTCTACCTGGAGAGTTGGGAACCATGGAATCAGTGGCAGGCATTATTGCTTTAAAGCATCTGCATTTTCTCACCCAATCTCACCAATCCTCTCAGTCCCAGGTGAACAGCCTTATGCCACATCCAGCTGTTGTTGTAGATAGGGTCATTCCAAGTTTCATCAGAACCCCTGAAGGTGTTGTGTAAGAATTTCACTGTTTCTTTGTTTTGTTTTGAAATTCCTTTTTATAGTGGGTTTGAGCTGATTCTCACTGCCGTGTTTATGTCATTCTAGACACACTTGGTTCCCTTATGGAGACATATCAATACATAGGTTTTAAGATCCTTACTAGTCAGATATATTTCTCTGTGGGGAATAGGGGTGTTGAGTCCCATTCACTGAGGAAGGAGTCGGGCTTGTCTCTTCTGTATTTGGATTATGGAACGGTACCTGTGTTAATATCAAACTCTGGTTTTGTGTGTCTCCCCACCTCTCCTTCCCCCTTAAGCAAGCATAAGAGTGTTTTCTAAATCTGAGACTCTGTTCTCTTTCCTAATTCAGTTCATATGTAGCCAGGTTTACAGTCCCTTCATAAGTGATATCTTATATCAGAATGCACCATGGCCCTTGTCATAATAATGCTCCATGACCCCTGTCATCACAATGCTCCATTCCCTGGTTATCACAATGCTCCATGTCCCTTGTCATAACAATTCTCCACGTACTTGTCATCACAATGCTACATGACACTTCTCTTCACAAAGTTACATGCTCGTTTCATCACAAGTCTCCATGCACTTGTCATTGCAATGTTCCATGACCCCTGTCATAGCAAGCTCCAAGTGTTTGTCATCACAATGCTTCACGACTTTATCATCTAAATTCTCAATGGCACTTTTCATCACAATGTTCCGTACACTTGTCATCACAATGCTCCATGCCCTTGTCATCACAATGCTCCCTGACACCTATCATCACAATGCTTCATGCCCCTTGTCATTACAGTGCTCCATGATGCTCATCATCACAATTACCCATGGTCTTCTCATCACAATGCTCCACGGTTTTGCCATCACAATGCTCCATGCCCTGGTCATCTCAAAGCTCAATGTCCCTTGTCCTCACAATTCTCCACGTCCTTGTCATCACAATGCTCCATGGCACTTCTCATCACAATGTTATATGCTCTTGTCATAACAATACTCCATGCACTTGTCATCGCAATGCTCCATGACCCCTGTCATAGGAAGCTCCATGCGCTTGTCATCACAATGTTTCAGGACATGGACATTAAAATTATCAATGGCCCTTGTCATCTCAATGCTCCATGCGCTTATCATCACAATGCTCCTTTACCTTTGTCACAACAATCCTCCATGACACTTGGCATCACAATGCTCCGTGCTATTGTCATCACAATGGAACATGACATATGTCATCACAATGCTCCCTGACACCTGTCTTCACAATACTCCATGACCTTGTCATCACAATGCTCCATGCCCTTGTCATCACAATGTGCCATGCCCACTGTCATCAAAATAATCCATGAAACTTGTCAGACCAAAGCTCCATGCCACCTTTCATCACAATGCTCCATGAACCCTGTCATCACAATGCACCATGCCCATCATCATAATGCTTCATGCTCTTGTCAGCACAATGAAATCAAAATGCTCCATGACCTCTGTCATCACAATGCTCCAAACCCTTGTGATCACAATGTTCCATAACACTTGTCATCACAATACCCCATGACGCTACTCATCACAATTATCCATGGACTTCTCATCACAATGCCCCATGACATTTGTCATCACAATGCGCAATACACATGTCATCACAATTCTCCCTGACTCTTGCCATCAGTATGCTCCCTGAACCATTTCATGACAAGGCTCCATGCCTTTTTCATCACAATTATCCATGCCATTTTCATCACAATGCGCCAAGACCCCTGTAATCACAATGCTCCATGCCCTTGTCATCACAAAGCTCCATGATGCATGTCATCAGAATGCTCCATGGCCTTCTCATCACAATGCTCCATGCCCTTGTCATCACAATGCTCCAAGACCCCTGTAATCACAATGGTCCATGCCCCTTTTCATCAGAATGCTCCATGAGACTTGTCATCACAAGGCTCCATGGTCTTCTCATCACAATGCTCCAGGACATTGTCATCAAAATGCTCCATTCCCTTATCATCACAATGCTCCATGACCCCTGTCATCACAATACTCCATGAACATTTTCAGCCCAATGCTCCATGACCTTCTCATCACAATGCTCCATGACCAATATCATCACAATGCTCCATGACCACAGTCATCACAACGCTCAATATCACCTGACAACACAATGATCCGGGACTCTTGTCATCACAATGTTCCATTCCCTAGTCATCACAATGCTCCATGACCCCTGTCATCACAATACTCCATGAACATTTTCAGCCCAATGCTCCATGACACTTGTCATCACAATGATGCATGCCCTTGTCATCCCAATGCTCCATGACCCCTGTAATCACAATGCTCCGTGACGCTTGTCATCACAGTGCTCCATGACACCTGTCATCACAATGCTCCATGCCTTTGTCAGCAAAATGCTACATGACTTGTCATTACAATGTTCTATGCACTTGTCATCACAATACTCCATTACCATTGCCATCACAATCCTCCATGAACCTTGGGATCACATTGCTCCATGCCCTTGTCATCACAATGCTCCATGCTCCTTGAAATCAAAATGATCCATGACCTCTGTCATCACAATGCTCCAAACCCTTGTGATCACAATGTTCCATAACACTTGTCATCACAATGCTCCATGATGCCTGTCATCACAATACTCCATGCCCTTTTCATCACAATGCTCCATGACCTTTGTCATCACAATTCTCGATACACTTGTCATCACAATGCTCCCTGACACTTGTCATCAGAATGCTCCTTGAACTCTCTCACAAAAAGGCTCCATGCCTTTTTCATCAAAATGCACCATGCCGTTTTCATCACAATGCTCCATGCCATTGTCATCAAAATACTCCACAAGCTTGTCATCAGAATGCTCCATGTCCCTTGTCATCACAATTTTCCATGCACTTGTCAGCACAATGCTCCCTGACCCTTGTCATCACAATGCTCCAAGCCATTGTCATCACAATGCTCCATTACCTTTGTCATCAGAATCCTCCATGACACTTGGCATCACAATGCTCCATGGCATTGTCATCACAATGGGCCATTACATATGTCATCACAATGCTCCCTGACACCTGTCTTCACAATAATGAATGACCTGGTCATCACAATGCTCCATGCCCTTGTCACCACAATGCGCCATTCCAACTGTCATCGCAATAAGCCATGAAACTTATTAGACCAATGCTCCATGCCCTTGTCATCACAATGCCCCATGCCCTTGTTATCACAATGCTCCATGACCCCTGTCATCACAATGCTCCGTGACTCCAGTCATCACAAGGCTTCATGACCTTTGTCATCACAATGGTCCATGCCCTTGTCATCAACAGTCTCTGTGACCTTTTTAACCACAATGCTTCATGAACTTTTCATCACAATGCTCTTTGACCCTTGTCATCACAATGCTCTATGCCTTTCTCAGCACAATGCTCCATGCCCTTGTCATTACAATCCTCCATGACCCATGTATCACTGTGTTCCATGCCCTTTTCATCACAATGCTCCATGCCCACTCTCATCACAATAATCCATGAAACTTTTCAGACAAATGTTCCATGCCCTTGTCATCACAATGCTCCATTACCCCTGTCATAACAATGCTCTATGACCCCTGCCATCACAACGTTCCACGGCCTTGTCATCACATGGCTCCATGACCCTTGTCATCACAATGCTCCAAGACCCCTGTAATCACAGTGCTACATGCCCTTGTCATCACAAAGCTCCATGATGCATGTCATCACAATGCTCCATGCCCTTGCCATCACAATGCTCCATTACCCCTGTGATAACAATGCTCCATGACCCCTGCCATCAAGATGTTCCATGGCCTTGTCATCACAAGGCTCCATGACCCTTCTCATCACAATGCTCCAAGACCCCTGTAATCACAATGCTCCATGTCCCTTTTTATCTCAATGATCCATGAACCCTGTCATCACAATGCACCATGACCATCATCATAATGCTTCAGGCTATTGTCATCACAATGAAATCAAAATTCTCCATGACCTCTGTCATAACACTGCTCCAAACCCTTGTGATCACAATATTCCATAACACCTGTCATCACAATGCCCCATGATGCTCGTCATCACAATTATCTATGGTCTTCTCATCACAATGCTCCATGACCTTTGTCATCACAGTGCTCAATACACTTGTCATCAAAATGTTCCCAGACACTTGTTCTCTGTATGCTCCTTGAACTCTGTCATGACAAGGCTCCATGCCTTTTTCATCACAATGATCCATGCCTTTTTCATCACAATGCTCCAAGACACCTGTAATTACAATGCTCCATGCCCTTGTCATCACAAAGCTCAATGACGCATGTCATCAGACTGCTCCTTGGCCTTCTCATCACAATGCTCCATGCCCTTGTCATCACAATTTTCCAAGACACTCTAATCACAATGCTCCATGCCCCTTTTCATCAGTATGCTCCATGAGACTTGTCTCACAAGGCTCCATGGTTTTCTCATCACAATGCTCCAGCACCTTGTCATCACAATGCTTCACGACCTTGTCATGAAAATTTTCAATGGCACTTGTCATCATAATGCTCCAAGCCCTAGTCATCACAATGCTCCATTATATTTGTCATCACAATCCTCCATTACATTTGGCATCACAATGCTCCATGCCATTGTCATCGCAATGGACCATGACATATGTCATCACAATGCTCCCTGACACTTGTCTTCACAATACTCCATGACCTTCTCATCACAATGCCCCATGCCCTTGTCATCACAATGCCCCATGCCCACTGTCATCACATTAATCTATTAAACTTGTCAGACCAATGCTCCATGCCCCTGTCATCACAATGCTCCATGCCCTTGTCATCACAATGCTCCATGACCCCTGTCATCACAATGCTCTGTGACTCCAGTCATCACAATGCTTCATAACATTTGTCATCACAGTGTTCCATGCCCACATCATCACAAGGCTCTGTGACCTTTGTAACCAAATACTCCATGAACTTTTCATCACAATACTCCGTGACCCTTGTCATCACAATGCTCCATGCCTTTGTCAGAACAATGCTCCATGACCCTTGTCATCACAATGTGCCACGTGATTTTCATCACAACGGTCCACAACCTTGTCATCGTAATGCTCCATAAACCTTGTAATCACAATGCTCCATGCACTTCTCATCAAAATGCTCTCTCAACAGAGATATCACAATGTTCCATCACTAGTCATCACAATACTCCCTCACCCCTGTAATCACAATGTTGCATGACCCCTGTCATCACAATGCTACATCCCCTTATCATCACAATGTTCCATGACCCCTGACATCACAATGTTCCATAACCCCTGTCATCAAAATGCTCCATGACCCTTTTCATCCCAAAGCTCCATGACCCCTGACATCACAATGTTCTATAACCCCTGTCATCAAAATGTTCCATTACACTTTTCATCAAATTGCTGCATGACACTGTCATCAAAATGCTCCCTGCCCTTCTCATCACAATGCACCACGCCCTTGACATCAAAATGCTCCATGACTTTTGTCATCACAAAGCTCCATAACCCTTGGAATCACAGTGTTCCATGAACCCTCTCATCATATTGTTCCATGCCCTTGTCATCACAAAGCTCCATGACGCTTGTCAAAACAATGTTCGATGCCCTTCTCATCACAATGCTCCATGCCCTTGTCATTACAATCCTCCATGACCCATGGATCACAGTGTTCCGTGACCTTGTCATCACAATGCTCCATGCCCACTCTCATCACAATAATCCATGAAACTTTTCAGACCAATGCTCCATGCCCTTCTCATCACAATGCTCCATTACCCCTGTCATAACAATGCTCCATGACCACTGCCATCACAATGTTCCACACCATTGTCATCACAAGGCTCCATGACCCTTGTCATCACAATGCTCCAAGACCCCTGTAATCACAATGCTCCATGCCCTTGTCATCACAAAGCTCAATGACGCATGTCATCAGAATGCTCCATGGCCTTCTCATCACAATGCTCCTTGCCCTTGTCATCACAATGCTCCAAGACCCCTGTAATCACAATGCTCCATGCCCCTTTTCATCTCAATGCTCCATGAACCCTGTCATCACAATGCACCATGCCCATCACCATAATGCTTCAGGCTATTGTCATCACAATGAAATCAAAATGCTCCATGACCTCTGTCATCACAATGCTCCGAAACCTTGTGATCACAGTGTTCCATAAAACTTATCATCACAACACCCCATGACGCTCATCATCACAATTATCCATGGTCTTCTCATCACAATGCTCCATGAACTTTGTCATCACAATGCTCAATACACTTGTCATCACAATGCTCCGTGACACTTGTCGTCAGTATGCTCCTTGAACCCTGTCATGACAAGGCTCCATGCCTTTTTCATAACAATGATCCATGCCATTTTCATCACAATACTCCATGCCCTTGTCAGCACAAAGCTCCATGACGCATGTCATCAGAATGCTCCATGGCCTTCTCATCACAATGCTCCAAGACCCCTGTAATCACAATGCTCCATGCCCCTTTTCATCAGAATGTTCCATGAGAATTGTCATCACAAGGCTCCATGGACTTCCCATCACAATGCTCCAGGACCTTGTCATCACAGTGCTCAATTCCCTTCTCATTACAATGCTCCATGACCCCTGTCATCACAATACTCCATGAACATTTTCAGCCCAATGCTTCATGACCTTCTCATCACAATGCTCCATGACCCATATCATCACAGTCCTCCATGACCACTGTCATCACAACACTCCATGACCCCTGACAACACAATGATCTGGGACTCTTGTCATCACAATGCTCCATTCCCTTGTCATCACAATGCTCCATGAACATTTTCAGCCCAATGCTCCATGACACTTGTCATCACAATGATCCATGCCCTTGTCATCCCAATGCTCCATGACCCCTGTAATCACAATGCTCCATGACGCTTATCATCACAGTGCTCCATGACCCTTATCATCACAATTCTCCATGCCTGTGTCATCAAAATCCTACATGACCTTGTCATCACAATGCTCCATGAGCTTGTCATCACAATACTCCATTACCATTTTCATCACAATCCTCCATGAACCTTGGGATCACATTGCTCCATGCCCTTGTCATCACAATGCTCCATGCTCCTTGAAATCAAAATGGTCCATGACCTCTGTCATCACAATGCTCCAACCCCTTGTGATCACAATGTTCCATAACACTTGTCATCACAACACTCCATGATGACTGTCATGACAATACTCCATGCACTTGTCGTCACAATGCTCCATGACCTTTGTCATCACAATTCTCAATACACTTGTCATCACAATGCTCCCTGACACTTGTCGTCAGAATACTCCTTGAACACAGTCATGAAAAGGCTCCATGCTTTTTTCATCAGAATGCTCCATGCCCTTTTCATCACAACGATCCAGGTCATTGTCATCACAATACTCCACAAGCTTGTCATCAGAATGCTCCATGATCATTGTCTTCAGAATGCTCCATGACCCCTGTCATCACAATGCTCCATACCCCTTGTCATTACAGTGTTCCATGACGCTCGTCATGACAATTATCCATGGTCTTCTCATCACAATGCTCCACAGTCTTGCCATCACAATGCTCCATGCCTTGGTCATCACGATGCTCCATGTCCCCAGTCATCACAATGCTCCATGACCCCTGTCATCACAATGCTCCATACCCCTTGTCATTACAGTGCTCCATGACGCTCGTCATCACAATTATCCATGGTCTTCTCATCACAATGCTCCACGGTCTTGCCATCACAATGCTCCATGCCCTGGTCATCACAATGCTCCATGTCCCCTGTCATCACAATTCTCCACGTTCTTGGCATCACTATGCTCCATGATACTTCTCATCACAGTGTTACATGTTTTGTCATAACAATTCTCTATGCACTTGTCATCGTAATGCTCCATGACCCCTGTCATAGCAAGCTCCATGTGATTGTCATCACAATGCTTCATGAACATGTCATCAAAATTCTCAATGGCCCTTGTTATTACAATGCGCCATGACCCTTGTCATCACAATGCTCCAAGCCCTTGTCATCAAAATGCTCCATTACCTTTGTCATCACAATCCTCCATGACACTTGGCATCACAATGCTACATTCCATTGTCATTGCAATAGACCATGACATATGTCATCACAATGCTCCCTGACACCCTTCTTCACAATACTCCATGACTTTCTCATCACAATGCTCCATGCCCTTGTCATCACAATGCGCCATGCCCACTGTCATCACAATAATCCATGAAACTTGTCAGAAAAATGCTCCATGACCCTGTCATCACAAGGCTCCATGCCCTTTCATCACAATGCTCTATGACCCCTGTCATCACAATGCTCTGTGACTCCAGTTATCACAATGCTTCATGACCTTTGTCATCACAATGGTCCATGCCCTCGTCATCACAAGACTCTGTGACCTTGGTGACCACAACACTCCATGAACATTTCATCACAATGCTCGGTGACCCTTGTCATCACAATGCTCCATGCCTTTGTCAGCACATTACTCCATGACACATGGCATCAAATGTGCCATGCGCTTGTCATCACAATGCTCCACATCGCTGTCATCACAATGCTCCACAAAACTTGTCATCACAATGCTCCATGCGTTTGTCAGCACAATGATCCATGACCCATGTCATCACAATGTGCCCTGCGTTTCTCATCACAATGCTCCACAGCCTTGTCATCACAATGCTCCATGCACCTCTCATCAAAATGCTCTCTCACCACTGATATCACAGTGTTCCACCACTAGTCAACACAGTACTCCCTCCACCCTGTCATCCCAATGTTCCATGACCCTTGTCACAAAAATGCTACATGCTCTTATCATCACAATGCTCCATGACCCTTTTCATCACAATGCTCCATGACCCCTAACATCACAATGTTCCATAAACACTGTCATCAAAATGTTCCATGACCCTTTTCATCCAATTGCTCCATAACCCTGTCATCACAATGCTCCCTGCCCTTCTCATCACAATGCACCACGCTCTTGTCATCAAAATGCTCCATGGCCTATGTCATCACAAAGCTCCATGACCCTTGGAATCACAATGCTCCATGCCATTGTCATCACAAAGCTCCATGAAACCTCTCATCACATTGCTCCATGCCATTGTCATCACAAAGCTCCATGACGCTTGTCATCACAATGCTCCATGCCCTTGTCATTGCAATCCTCCATGACACATGTATCACTGTGTTCCGTGCCCTTGTCATCACAATGCTCCATGCTCACTCTCATCACAATAATCCATGAAACTTTTCAGACCAATGCTCCATGCCCTTGTCATCACAATGCTCCATTACACCTGTCATAACAATGCTCCATGACCCCTGCCATCACAATGTTCTACGGCCTTGTCATCACAAGACTCCATGGCCCTTGTCATCACAATGCTCCAAGACCCCTGTAATCACAATGCTCCATGCCCATGTCATCACAAAGCTCCCTGACGCATGTCATCAGAATGCTCCATGGCCTTCTCATCACAATACTCCATGCCCTTGTCATCACAATGCTCCAAGACCCTTGTTATTACAATGATCCATGCCTCTTTGCATCTCAATGCTCCATGAACCCTGTCATCACAATGCACCATGCCCATCATCATAATGCTTCATGCTATTGTCATCACAATGAAATCAAAATTCTCCATGACCTCTCTCATCACAATGCTCCAAACCCTTGTGATCACAATGTTCCATAACACTTGTCATCACAACGCCCCATGACGCTGGTCATCACAATTATCCATGGACTTCTCATCACAATGCTCCATGACCTTTGTCATCACAATTCTCAATACACTTGTCATCACAATGCTCCCTGATACTTGTCATCAGTATGCTCATTGAACCCTGTCATGACAAGTCTCCATGCCTTTTTCATCACAATGATCCATGCCCTTTTCATCACAATGCTCCATGCCATTGTCATCACAATACTCCACAAGCTTGTCATCAGAATGCTCCGTGACACTTTTCATCTCAATGATCCATGGGCCCTGTCATCACAATGCTCCATGACACCTGTCATCACAATGCTCCATGCCCCTTGTCATTACAGTGCTCCATGATGTTCGTTATCACAATTATCCATGGTCTTCTCATCACAGTGCTCCACGGTCTTGCCATCACAATGCTCCATGCCCTGGTCATCACAATGCTCCATGTCCCCAGTCAACACAATGCTCCATGACCCCTGTCATCACAATGCTCCATACCGCTTGTCATTACAGTGCTCCATGACACTCGTAATCACAATTGTCCATGGTCTTCTCATCACAATGCTCCACGCCATTGTCATCAAAATGCTCCATGACCCTTGTCATCACAATGCTCCATGCCCACTGTCATAACAATGCTCCATGACCCCTGTCATCACAAGGCTCCATACCACTTGTCATTACAGTGCTCCATGACGCTCCTCATCACAATTATCCATGGTCTTCTCATCACAATGCTCCACGGTCTTGTCATCACAGTGCTCCATGCCTTGGGCATCACAATGCTCCATGTCCCCGGTCATCACAATGCTCCATGACCACTGTCATCACAATGCTCTATACCCCTTGTCATTACAGTGCTCCATGACCCTCGTCATCACAATTATCCATGATCTTCTCATCACAGTGCTCCACGACCTTGCCATCACAAGGCTCCATGCCCTGGTCATCACAATGCTCCATGTCCCCAGTCATCACAATGCTCCATGTCCCCGGTCATCACAATGCTCCATGACCACTGTCATCACAATGCTCTATACCCCTTGTCATTACAGTGCTCTATGACGCTCGTCATCACAATTATCCATGGTCTTCTCATCACAGTGCTCCACGGTCTTGCCATCACAATGCTCCATGCCCTGGTCATCACAATGCTCCATGTCCCCTGTCATCACAATTCTCCACGTTCTTGTCATCACTATGCTCCATGATACTTCTCCTCACAGTGTTACATGTTTTGTCATCACAATTCTCTATGCACTTGTCATCGCAATGCTCCATGACCCCTGTCATAGCAAGCTCCATGTGATTGTCATCACAATGCTTCATGAACATGTCATCAAAATTCTCAATGGCCCTTGTTATCACAATGCTCCATGACCCTTGTCATCACAATGCTCCAAGCCCTTGTCATCAAAATGCTCCATTACCTTTGTCATCACAATCCTCCATGACACTTGGCATCACAATGCTACATTCCATTGTCATTGCAATAGGCCATGACATATGTCATCACAATGCTCCCTGACACCCTTCTTCACAATACTCCATGACCTTCTCATCACAATGCTCCATGCCCTTGTCATCACAATGCGCCATGCCCACTGTCATCACAATAATCCCTGAAACTTGTCAGAAAAATGCTCCATGACCCTGTCATCACAATGCTCCATGCCCTTTCATCACAATGCTCTATGACCCCTGTCATCACAATGCTCCGTGACTCCAGTCATCACAATGCTTCATGACCTTTGTCATCACAATGGTCCATGACCTCGTCATCACAAGGCTCTGTGACCTTTGTGACCACAACACTCCATGAACATTTCATCACAATGCTCGGTGACCCTTGTCATCACAATGCTCCATGCCTTTGTCAGCACATTACTCCATGACACATGGCATCAAATGTGCCATGCGCTTGTCATCACAATGCTCCACATCGTTGTCATCACAATGCTCCATAAACCTTGTCATCACAATGCTCCATGCGTTTGTCATCACAATGTTCCATGACCCATGTCATCACAATGTGCCCTGAGTTTCTCATCACAATGCTCCACAGCTTTGTCATCACAATGCTCCATGCACCTCTCATCAAAATGCTCTCTCACCACTGATATCACAATGTTCCATCACTAGTCAACACAATACTCCCTCCACCCTGTCATCCCAATGTTCCATGACCCTTGTCACAACAATGCTACATGCTCTTATCATCACAATGCTCCATGACCCCTGACATCACAATGTTCCATAACCCCTGTCATCACAATGCTCCATGACCCTTTTCATCACAATGCTCCATGACCCCTAACATCACAATGTTCCATAAACACTGTCATCAAAATGTTCCATGACCCTTTTCATCCAATTGCTCCATGACCCTGTCATCACAATTCTCCCTGCCCTTCTCATCACAATGCACCACGCCCTTGTCATCAAAATGCTCCATGGCCTATGTCATCACAAAGCTCCATGACCCATGGAATCACAATGCTCCATGCCATTGTCATCACAAAGCTCCATGAAACCTCTCATCACATTGCTCCATGCCGTTGTCATCACAAAGCTCCATGACGCTTGTCATCACAATGCTCCATGCCCTTGTCATTGCAATCCTCCATGACACATGTATCACTGTGTTCCGTGCCCTTGTCATCACAATGCTCCATGCTCACTCTCATCACAATAATCCATGAAACTTTTCAGACCAATGCTCCATGCCCTTGTCATCACAATGCTCCATTACACCTGTCATAACAATGCTCCATGACCCCTGCTATCACAATATTCTACGGCATTGTCATCACAAGACTCCATGACCCTTGTCATCACAATGCTCCAAGACCCCTGTAATCACAATGCTCCATGTCCATGTCATCACAAAGCTCCCTGACGCATGTCATCAGAATGCTCCATGGCCTTCTCATTACAATACTCCATGCCCTTGTCATCACAATGCTCCAAGACCCTTGTTATTACAATGATCCATGCCTCTTTGCATCTCAATGCTCCATGAACCCTGTCATCACAATGCACCATGCCCATCATCATAATGCTTCATGCTATTGTCATCACAATGAAATCAAAATTCTCCATGACCTCTCTCATCACAATGCTCCAAACCCTTGTGATCACAATGTTCCATAACACTTGTCATCACAACGCCCATGACGCTGGTCATCACAATTATCCATGGACTTCTCATCACAATGCTCCATGACCTTTGTCATCACAATTCTCAATACACTTGTCATCACAATGCTCCCTGACACTTGTCATCAGTATGCTCATTGAACCCTGTCATGACAAGTCTCCATGCCTTTTTCATCACAATGATCCATGCCCTTTTCATCACAATGCTTCATGCCATTGTCATCACAATACTCCACAAGTTTGTCATCAGAATGCTCCGTGACCCTTGTCATCTCAATGATCCATGGGCCCTGTCATCACAATGCTCCATGACACCTGTCATCACAATGCTCCATGCCCCTTGTCATTACAGTGCTCCATGATGTTCGTTATCACAATTATCCATGGTCTTCTCATCACAGTGCTCCACGGTCTTGCCATCACAATGCTCCATGCCCTGGTCATCACAATGCTCCATGTCCCCAGTCATCACAATGCTCCATGACCCCTGTCATCACAATGCTCCATACTGCTTGTCATTACAGTGCTCCATGACACTCGTAATCACAATTGTCCATGGTCTTCTCATCACAATGCTCCATGCCCTTGTCATCAAAATGCTCCATGACCATTGTCATCACAATGCTCCATGACCACTGTCATAACAATGCTCAATGACCCCTGTCATCACAAGGCTCCATACCACTTGTCTTTACAGTGTTCCATGATGCTCCTCATCACAATTATCCATGGTCTTCTCATCACAATGCTCCACGGTCTTGCCATCACAGTGCTCCATGCCTTGGACATCAAAATGCTCCATGTCCCCGGTCAACACAATACTCCCTCACCCCTGTCATCACAATATTCCATGACCCTTGTCACAACAATGCTACATGCCTTTATCATCACAATGCTCCATTCCCCTGACATCACAATGTTCCATAACCCCTGTCATCACAATGCTCCCTGCCCTTCACAACAGAATGCACCGCCCCCCTGTCATCAAAATGCTCCATGACCTTTGTCATCACAAAGCTCAATGACCCTTGTCATCACAATGCTGCATGCCATTGTCATCACAATGCTCCATGAACCCTCTCATCAAATTGTTCCATGCCCTTGTCATCACAGGCTCCATGATGCTTTTCATCACAACGCTCAATGCCATTCTTATCACAATGCTCCATGCGCTTCTCATTACAATCCTCCATGACCCATGTATCACAGTGTTCCATGCCCTTGTCATCACAATGCTCCTTGCCCCCTCTCATCACAATAATCCATGAAACTTTTCAGACCAATGCTCCATGCCCTTGTCATCACAATGTTCCATTACCCCTGTCATAACAATGCTCCATGACCCCTGCCATCACAATGTTCCACAGCCTTGTCATCACAAGGCTCCATGACCCTTGTCATCACAATGCTCCAAGACCCCTGTAATCACAATGCTCCATGCCCTTGTCATCACAAAGCTCAATGATGCATGTCAACAAAATGCTCCATGGCCTTCTCATTCACGATGTTCCATGCCTTTGTCATCACAATGCTCCAAGACTCCTGTAATCGCAATGCTCCATGCCCCTTTTCATCTCAATGCTCCATGAACCCTGTCATCACAATGCACCATGCCCATCATCATAATGCTTCAGGCTATTGTCATCACAATGAAACCAAAATGCTCCATGACCTCTGTCATCACAATGCTCCAAATCCTTGAGATCAATATGTTCCATAACACTTATCATCACAACGCCCCATGACACTCGTCATCACAATTATCCATCGTCTTCTCATCACAATGCTCCATGACCTTTGTCATCACAATACTCAATACCCTTGTCATCACAATGCTCCCTGACACTTGTTGTCAGTTTGCTCCTTGAACCCTGTCATGACAAGGCTCCATGACTTTTTCATCACAATGATCCATGCCCTTTTCATCACAGTGCTCCAAGACCGCTGTAATCACAGTGCTCCATGCCCTTGTCCTCACAAAGCTCCATGATGCATGTCATCAGAACACTCCATGGCCTTCTCATCCCAATGCTCCATGCCCTTGTCATCACAATGCTCCAAGACCCCTGTAATCACAATGCTCCATGGCACTTTTCATCACAATGCTCCATGAGACCTGTCATCACAAGGCTCCATGGTCTTCTCATCACAGTGCTCCAGTACCTTGTCATCACAATGCTCCATGACCCCTGTCATCCCAGTACTCCATGGACATTTTCAGCCCAATGCTCCACGACCTTCTCATCACAATGCGCCATGACCCCTGTCATCACAATGCTCCATGACCACTGTCATCACAACGCTCCATGAACCCTGACAACACAATGATCCGGGACTCTTGTCATTAAAATGCTCCATGACCATTGTCATCACAATGATCCTTGTGCTTGTCATCCCAATGCTCCATGACCCCTGTAATCACAATGCTCCGTGATGCTTCTCATCACAGTGCTCCATGAACCTTGTCATCATAATGCTCCTTGCCTTTGTCAACAAAATGGTACATAAACTTTTCATCACAATTCTCCATGCGCTTGTCAACACAATCCTCCATGACCATTGGGATCACATTGCTTCATGCCCTTGCCATCTCTCTCTTTCCTTTCTGGATTTTACAGATATTCGGATGTCCCTTTTGACCGGTGGTAAGTGACAATTCTTTGTAGTGTGGATTTGTATTGCGCGCTTGCTTGATTGGCCAAAAAGGGCGTATGCGTTTTCTTCTGAATATATTCAGGAGAAAAGGCATACGCCCTTTTTGGCCAAGTGCATCTCTGTCCAAGTTGGGATGCTTTTCCTGTGCTTTAAAGGCGATTCCAATTTACCTCTTGAAATATGTTTTGTGCAATTCTGCCTCATTTTCAAGTCCGCTTCATTGCCTTCCCTCAACAGATTTTTGGAAGAGAGTAGTCCTTTATAAGTCTGCAGGTTTGTGAAATGCTGTGCCCCTGAGCTCCAATTTTCAAATCCCATCTTTGTGAGCTGGCCGCAAATCCACAATTTTGCTTCAGGACCTATACTGGTTCCAGGGGTCGCTATATTGGTTCCCTGTGGGTGGTTGAGGCTTTGGTTAATTCTTCTTCCTGCCGGGAACTTAGAGTGACATGTGCCCGTCCAAATGCCTACATCTACTCTCTGATTGGTTCTCCCTCTTCACTTTCATCCTCTGCACAATTAGCAAACTGTGCGAACCAGGAGGTTATAGGGGCTGACTCTCCTAAGTTGGGAGATTGATAGTAAAGCAGTTGGAATGCCAAAGTGGAGCACAAGGAGAGGAAAAAATTAGGAGAGTTTTAGAAACCTTTCGCCATCACAGGGTGTCCATTTTCTAGGTTTCCCATACATGTTATAATTGTAGTGATATACCCTTCTACCTGGAGATTTGGGACACATGGAATGGTGGCATGCATTACTACTTTAAAAGGTCTGCATTTTCTCTCCCAATCTCACCAGTCCTCTCAGTCCCAAGTGTCCAGCCTTATGTCTCATCCAGCTGTCTTTGCAGATAAGGTCATTCCAGGTTTCATCAGAAACCCTGAAGGAATTGTGTAAGAATTTCGCTGTTTTTTGGGGTTTTTTTGAAATTCATTTTTATAATGGGGTTGAGCTGATTTTCACTGACATGTTTATGCCAGTCTAGACACAATTGATTCCCTTACGGAGACATATCAATACATAGGTTTTAAGATTCTTAGTAGTCAGATATATTCCTCTGTGGGGCATAGGGGTGTTGAGTCCCGTTCACTGAGGATGGTGTATGACTTGTCTATTCTGTATTTGGTTTATGGAATGGTACCTGTGCTAATATCAAACTCTGGTTTTATGCATCACCCCACCTCTCCTTTCCCCTGAAGCAGGCATAAGAGATTTTTGCTAAATGTGAGACTCTGTTCTCTTTCCTAATTCAGTTCATGTGTTGTGATATTGACATTCCCTCTATAAGTGATATCTTATGATAAGATTCTTTTTCTGTGTGACTAATTTCCCTTAAAATCATCATACCTAAATCCACTCTTTATGCTGCTACTGGCCTTATATACATTGATTTCACGTCTGAGTGATATTCCGTTGTACAAAATTACCACAAGTTCTTTATGCATTTCTCTTTTTCCTGGGATATTTTAGGTGTACCAAAGTTGAGGTTCTTGTATGCAGAGCAGCCCTAAACTTTGGGGTGCCTGTGTCTTATTGACATTTAGTCTTCCCAAGTTATATGTCCATGAGTTGAAGTCCCCTTGCTCCGGGGCTTTGTATTTTAGATGTTTTAAAAACAGCATACACTTCTTCAGAGTGGCTCTTGGATATTTATACCCCACCCATCAGCATGACTAGGCTCCCTGTTTTCCATGGCCTCTCCTGCATTTCTGGTTTGTACACATTTTTTGGATGGCCTTTCTGAGCAGTGGAAATTGAGACTTCTTTGTTGTGCGGATTTGCATTTCCCTCTTGCTTGGTTGGCCAAAAACTCTGCATGTGTTTTTTTCCTGAAGATATTCACGAAAAAAACGCATACACCCTTTTGCCCAACCGCATCATTTTAGAAATTCTGCTGCTTTTCATATGCTTTAAATGTGAGTACAATCTACCTTTTGAAATCTGTTTCCTGCAATTCTGCCTCTCATTCAGATCCTCTTCGTTACCTTACCTGAATATATTTTTGGACGTTGGTTATCATTTATATCTTTGCAGGTCTTTGAATTGTCTGCTCCTGAGCTCCATTTTGCAACTCGCTTTTTTTGTGAGCTGGCCGCCAAACATTTGGATTACTTCTGGCCCTATTCTGGTTCTGGGGAGGCAGGCTGAGCCTTTGGTTAATTCTTCTTCCTAATGGGAAATTAGAGTGACATGTGCCTGTCAAAAGTCCTACAGCTAATCTCTCATTTGTTCCCCCTCTTCCCATTTATCCTCTGCACAAATTGCAAACTGTGTGAAACAGGAGGTTAAAGGTGCTGATTCTCCAAGTGGGGAGATTGTTAGTAATGTGGCTGGAATGGCGAACCCCAGCACCAGGAGATCAAAAATGAGGTGCATTTTAGACACCTTTCCTGAGCACACGGTGTACATTCATCTCGGTTTCCCAGGCATGTTTTCGCTGTCAGAAGATTCCCTTGAACCTGCAGATTTGGGACCCATGGAATGGGTACCAGGCAGTATTACTTTAAAAGGTCTGCATTTCCTCACCCAGCCTCTCTAACATCTCTTAGCGTGCATAGATTCCAGCCTTATATAATCATCCTGCTGTGGGTCTACATGTGTTCAATCCATGTTACATCGTAGCCCTTCAACAAAAGTTGTAAGAATTTTTGCCTGTCTCACTGTTTTTATAAATAGTTTTAAATTTATTTTTATATTGGTTACAGCTGATTTTCAAAGCTCTGTTTTTTGCTGCTGTACATCCACTTGATTCATGTACTGTGAGACAACAATAACTTCTTTTTCAGATGCTTACCAGTCATATGTATTATTTTCCAGTAACTTGAGTGGGCTGAGTGCAGTTCTTTGAGGTACCGTGTAGGCCTTGTCAGTTATTCAATTTGGTACTTGGAATGGTATCTTTGCTAATTTCAACCTCCTGGATAATACCTCACCATTCCCCACCTTTCCCATTTAGCAGCCTTATGTCTATTTTCTACATATTTGACTATGTTTCTGTTTTGTAATTTATTTCATGTGTAGCCATTTTTGATTCCACCTTTAAGTGACATCTTATGATATGTGTCTTTTTCTTTCTGACATATGTCACTTAGAATGATCGTATGTAACTCCTCCAGAGTTGTTACAACTGGCCTTATTTCATTGATTTCTGGATGAGTAATATTCCACTCTACATAAGTACCCCATCTCTTTTATCCATTTTATCCTTCCAGGGACATTTAGGTTATATCCAAGTTGAGGCCCTTTTTAACAGAGAGGTGGTAAACGTTCGGGTGCCTGTTTTCTGTCGATTTTTGTTTTTCCCAAGGTACACGCCCATGAGTGCAAGTGCCCTATGCTCTGTAGCTCATTTTTTAGATGTTTTAGCAAACACAATACACTTCTCCAGAGTGGCCGTTGGCAAATTACATTTCCACTATCAGCCTCACAGGGCTCCCTTTTCTCCTCGCCCTGTCCTGCATTTCTGGTGTTTACACTTTATGTGGATGGCCCTTCTGACTGATGTGAAGTGATACATTTTGTGATATTCATTTCCAGTGCCCACCTGTTTGGTTGGATAAAAAGTGTGTATGGCCTTTACTTGAATATATTCAGAAAAAAATACGTACACCCTTTTTGGCCAACTGCATCATTGGCGATGTTCAGCCCCTTTTCTTGTGCTTTAATGGGGAGTCCTTTCTACCTCTTCAAATCTGTTTCCTGCCACTCTCCCTTGCTTACAATTCCTTTTCTGTGACTTACCTCAAGACATTTTTCGACGATAGATATTTTCAACTCTGCAGTTTCATGAATTTTAGTGCCCCTGAGTTCCATTTTTCAACTTGTGTTTTTGGAAACTGGACACAAAACAGCGGGATTTCCTCTAGCCCTATTCTGTTTCCGTGGGCAATTCTAGCCTTTGATGAATTTGTCTTCTGGATTGGAAATTAGAGTGGCATGTGCCTGTCCGAACACCTAAGACTTGTCTCTAAATTTTTCTCATCCTTCCGCTTCATCCTCTGGACAAATTCCAAACTGTGTGCAACAGGATGTTGACGGTGCTGATATCCCCAAGTGAGGAGATTGTTAGGAAAGATGCTGGAGGGTTGAACCCGAGCACCAGGCGATGAGGAGATGAGGTGCCTTTTCCAAACTCTTTCCGATCAAACGGTGTACCATCCTCTAGGTGTGACAGGCATGTTTTTGCTGTAGGAAGGGTCCCGTGCATGTAAGGAGAACACCAGGGATTTTTCCAATTCAGTGCCTCCCCGAACCACAAACTGGGGAATTTTTAAGCTACGGCTACACGTATGTCCTTTAAGGGCCTTGGGAAATAGGCAGAGCCCAAACTTTAGATGACTGAAATCTTCAGGGTCAGAAGCGCTCACCATCGGCCTTGCTTAGGTTACATTTTATCTGTCATTGATAGATGATGTCAATAAAAATATCTATTCTTTTTCAGATTATTTCCCCTTATAGGTTATTGCAAAATATTCAGTGTAGTTCCCTGTGCTATACAGTAGTTCATAGTTGATGATCTATTTTATACATAGTAGTGTGTATGTGTTAATCCCAAACTGTTAATTTATCCCTTCTCTTACATTTCCCCTTTGGTAATAATAAATTATAAGGTTTTATACTTCGCAGAAATGGGGGAGCTGAAAGAGAGGTATCATTTTCAATGGAAAAGCATTCAAAACAAGATTGAAGCTTCAGCCAAGAGTATTCGATGTACATCCATGGAAATAAATCACTTCATTTCTCTAATGTTGACCTGACAAATAAGACAGACGTCTTCACTGAACTTGCTTATAGGAAAGTGATGGAAATATCAAATGTAAGTCTTAGAAACATCTTATTTTACCCGAGCATTATACACTGCTCTATGTTAACTACAGTTTGGCTCACACATCTGTTCATTGAAGTTACAATGTTCTCAATTTCTGTTACTGATCCTCCAGAGTGGACCCCAACAGGAGTCCCCGTGCCCAGTGTCATTGGAGCCAACAGATCAAGACTGAGTTTGGTTCAGAAGCAAAGGAAACATTATTTTGAAAACAGAATGGAGAGGTGAGAGCGTGCACTCCCCCATGGGCTGTGGGCTGGGCTGCTGTGTAGGGTCCCCGGCAGCGTCAGTGGGAGGGAGGTGATGGAGCTCTCGAGGGCTGCATTGGCTGCAGCTCAGGCTCTATGCCGCGGAGTCTGCATGGGACCCCACTAGCTGAGGTGTCGACCCAGCCATTCTGCACTAGGAAATCGGGTCTGAAGTGCCGGGTGTGGGACCTCTGCATGCGGAACCCTAGGAGCACGTGAAATTAGACAAAGCACAAAGGAAAAACAGGTTAGACTTTATTTTATTGCCCAGATTCTCTTTTTATCTCCCAGGAATTTTTAATGAACGTTGCCGGAGACGAACACCTCCTCTGCTTTTTGTTCCGTTCCTTATTCTTGGGGTGTTGAGGGTGCAGACCCCTCTTTTGTAACTGCTTCATGCTGTGGTGGGAGCCCTGATACATGGGGGGAGGGTCAAAACGTCTCCCCACCAGCCTCCTGGTGAGGTTGATTGTCCCAAGGCCTCCTGCCTCACTTCTCGTCCGCCTGAGCACCAGCATTGGAAGTGTTACAGATTCTAATGACCTTTAAGGGTCCAGGAAAGAAAGGCGCAGAGATGCTGCGGTGGCAGGTTTCACCCCACCCCACATATGTTCGGCGACCTTAGGCTGACAGTTTTTGCCAGACTAGATGCTCTGACCAGTAGTCTGTGCTTTCTTTAATTAGGTCCCTGAATTAATGTACAAACAGCACCATGTGTCAGAGCCCTGCCCGCGCAACTCCCAGACAGTCCAGGGTCAGTGGTGATCCAGGACCATGACGTCCACTGAGTCAACGGCCTTTAGAAGTAGCCAGCAGTCCAGCCGGTCATATTGGCCACCATCACCGTGGTGTCTGTAGGGTTTTCTATGGTGAAAGCGTGATATACGTTTCCCCTGCCAAGCTTATTAGCTCCCCTCTGGGTGCAGTAAGTCCTGCAAGCAGTAGTCTGCTCTTTCGGGGCACAGTCTTGTCGTTTTCTGAGAGAAACTCCAGGTCAAGTGATGGTCACACGAGTCATCTTGGGGGCCCGTTGCCCCCGTTTATCTCTCTGGAGGTTGGAGTTGGAGGGCCTCCTCACTCGAGGTCAGTGTGTCCACAGAGCGACCCCTGCAACTTCAGGGCATGATGGGTGGTTAAGATCACCACGAGGGGTCCTTTTCCCTTAGGAGGGAGCTGGCCTTGTGGGCTGCTGATTTCCAGCTTTTTAGATACCCCAGTGTCCTGGCCTGATGAGTCGGTGGGCAAAGCCCTTGGTGACCATAGTTTATCATACCTGAAGGGCATTCTTGTGTTGCTCCATTTCAAGTGGTCCCAGTTTTTGCACTAAGGCTCCAAGGGCGATTAACCTTTGACCGGGTATGTAAAGGTCAAAGGGTTTAGCTAAATTAGGGAGTTCCTGGGCAAGGGTCTGTATTGACTGCTCTTTCCATTCTTGAAAGGCTGCTTCTGGATTCTATTCAAAAGGATCATCATCTTTTCGTGTCAGTGTTTCATGTAGAGGCCCAGCTATTAGACTGTAGTTAGGGATCCAGATGCAGAAAACCTTGGCCTCCCCAGGAACCCCTAAGCTGTCTTCTAGTTGTAGAAGAGGTAAGGCTGCAAATGGCTTCTTCCCTATCCTGGGATGCGTTTCTCCGAATATCTGTGAGAATGAAGCCCAGGCATGTCACCTTAGCCTGGGATATTTGAGCGTTTTTCTTGGACACCTTCTATCCTTTCTTGGCTAGGTAGTTCAGAGGCGTCTTTAGTAGGCCTGGCGATCAGAATGTCATCTGCATATTGAAGGAGGGTTCCCTTTTACAGAGGTTGAACTTTTAGGTCTTTAGAGGACATTTCCCCAATGATGGTGTGGGGATTTTTGAACCATTGGGGCAGGACGGCCCAGCATTATTGCTTTTGTTGCATGTTGTGTCCTGCCACTCACAAGCCAAAAATTCTTGTGACTCTGAGATGAATGGAATACAGAAGAAGGCATCATTGAAGTCTAATACAGAATGCCATGGCCTGGTGGAAGGTAGAATGACCAGCAGGGAGTAGGAAATAGGAGCTACTGGATGTATATCCTCGGTGGCTTCACTGACTGTCCTGATATCCTTTATCAGGTCAACAGCAGCCCATGGGGCTCTCATGGTCAGGCCAATCCCAGGATATGGAGCTCACCTGGGCTGCACCCCTACCCCACAGCCCACGGGGCTCTCGTGGTCAAGTCCCTCCCAGGGTATGGAGCTCAACTCTGCAGCTACCGAGCCGCCCATGGGGCTCTCCTACTCAGGCCCTTCCCAGGATACGGAGCTCCCCTGGGCAGGTACCCCCGCAGGGCTGGACATACAGGAACTGTGCACATAGCCCACCTTGCAGAGAACCCCCAGCTCACCTGTCGCTCACAGCTGACACAGAATACCTCAGAGCAGGACTTGAACTAACAAACAGCAGCTCTGACAGGTCTGTGACCATGGCTATCACTCTCTGCAGGCTCTTTCTGCCTGGTCTTCCAGACACTTCCACTGCAGCCAGGGCACCAGGCCTCTGTCTCCACCCACCATCACTCCTCTCCCTGACTCCTGGGTTCCTCTCATTAGGATAGTGTCTTCTTGAAGTTGTTTTCCACTCATGGACCAGATAAAATGATAAGAAAACAAGCCGCAGCTGCAGCCCCTTGTCTCTCCTGAGTCTCAAGAGCCCACACCTGTTCCTAGGGCCTGGCCCGTTTAGCAAGTTTCATTTTCTGCAACTGTGAGCCCCTGAGGGGTGAGGATTGGCTGATTTTGGTAGCCTGAAACTGCCTGCCAGCCCTCCACAGGTGTGCCTGGGTTGAGGGCAATATAAACAGCTCTCCAGTGAGCGACAGCCCTTGTAGCTGTGACTGACGCCATATTCTCTGCCCCGTAGGCAGTGCCGGGGCTGTGCTGGTGGGAGGGAGTGAGGGGCCGTGGCTTTGTGGGTGGCCAGGTGTGAGTGGGGCTCTGCTGGACTTTCTGCAGGAGTTGTCAGGCTGCCACCTGCTAAAGAAGAAGATGTGTCACCGATACCTGCCGCTGGAATTTCTCCCCAGGCAGAGGTGAGGAAGTAAAAAAGCAGTGGGGGCCGTGGCAGGAGGGGTATCTCAGGCAGGGAAATGGAAAGCTTCCAGAAGAGCATCTGGGGCCAGGACCATCCTGACTGGCCTGCAGGCACCAAGTTGGCCTGTGTGCTGTCGCTGGTGTGGCTCCACAGCCCTTCCTCTAAGCTTGCAAGTTCTTGTACATATTCAGGTGTTTTACCTGGAAAGGGTGGGAAGAGTTCAGCTGCCGCAGGACCGGGGCTCAGCTCACGTTTACTCACAGATGCCTTGGCTTGGTCCCCCAGCTTTGCAATGAGGACCCTCCTGGCTTGGGGGGTGGGCTGCTGGCTGTATGGGTGATGATTCCCCACCTATGACCAATTTCAGAATTGTTTACCGCTGGAGCAAGTGCCCTGATAGGGTTTTCCTCTGTCTAACTCGTGGGTTCAGGTTTTTTTTTTTCTTTTTTGGTTCAAGTTAGATTTTATTCCTCTTTTATGTATTTATTGATATAAGCATGGAAATAATTCATTCATATAAATACATCTGTGTGAAGGGAAGAACTTTTTTCTGTTTTATTTTTAAATTTTATTTTTAAAAATTTTGAAATTTAATTTTATTTATTTTTTTATACAGCAGGTTATTATTAGTTATGTATTTTATGCATATACATGTATACAGGTCAATCCCAATCTCCCAACTCATCCCAACACCACCTCCCCATGGCTTCCCACACTTGGAGTCCATACGTGTGTTCTCTACCTCTGTGTCTCTATTTCTTCCCTGCAAAGCAGTTCATCTGTACCACTTTTCTAGGTTCCACGTATATGCATTAATATACAATATTTGTTTTTCTCTTTCTGACTTACTTCATTCTGTATGACAGTCTCTAGATCCATCGACGTCTCTACAAATGACCCAGTTTCATTCCTTCTTATGGCTGAGTAATATTCCATTTTATATATGTACCACATCTTTATCCATTCGTCTGTCTGTGGGTATTTAGGTTGCTTCCATTACCTGGCTATCGTAAATAGTGCTGAAATGAGCATTGTGGTGCATGTGCCTTTTTGATTTATGGTTTTCTCTGGGTATATGCCCAGAAGTGGGATTGCTGGATCATATGGTAATTCTATTTCTAGTTTTTTTAAGGAAACTCCATACTGTTCTCCATCGTGACTGTATCAATTTACATTTCCACCACTAGTGGAAGAGGGATCCTTTTGTCCACACCCTCCCCAGAATTCGTTGTTTGTAGATTTTCTGATGATGCCGATTCTAACAGGTGTGAGGTGATACCTCATTGTAGTTTTGATTTGCATTTCTCTAATAATTAGTGATGTTGAGCAGCTTTTCATGTGCGTCTTGGCCATCTGTGTGTCTTCTTTGAAGAAATGTCTCTTTAGATCTTCGGCCCATTTTTGTATTGGGTTTTTTGTTGTTTTAATATTAAGCTGCATGAGCTCTTTATATATATTGGAGATTAAACCTTTGTCCATTGATTCGTTTGCAAATATTTTCGCCCATTCTGAGGGATGCTTTTTGCCATTCCCGTTTTTTTAACAAAAAAAGAAAGAAAGAAAAAGAAGCAGAAGACTAATGTGTGTAAAATATGCCTTTGGAAACTGTCGTTTTGAAATATGGACGTCCTTTGAATTTTTTGGTCGATATATGAACCCAGGATTTGTTTTCAGGGCAGGTGTCATTTACAGGCCTGCAATGATTTTGAATATCAACTGACCATTAGCGCTGGGATTAAAGCTGCTGTTGTGTGAAATGGCCACAAGGTGGCAGCAGTTCTCCCTTACCAAATCTGGTGTCAGGGGCAACAGAGCCTCAATGGAAGTCGTGTTCTAGATTGGAATTTAGAATGGAATGTGCCAGGAGAAAGCCCCTCAAGTTTGTCTCACTACTTCTTGTTCGTGTTTTTAATTTAATTTTTTATTTTTTATTACAGCAAATTTGATTACAATGTTTGGCTCGTTGTAGGTGTGGAAGATGTGGTTCTTTTACACATATAAATATGTCTGTTCTTCCTTGGATCCTTTTCCCATGTACCTTATGACAGAATGTTGAGTAGTCTTCTCTTGGTATTCTGTAGGTCTTTGGTGATTCTATATGTCACCTGTGTTTGTATATGTCTGTTAACCCCAATATCATAATGAAACCAATCCTCACACCTTTCCATTGGTGAACCATAAGTTTGTTGAATGAATCTGTGATAGCCCTTCTCCGTGGAAATATCTGCCCTGGTATCCATTTTTCGGTCACACCTATAAGAGATATGATACGATATGTGTCTTTCACTTTCTGACTTACTACAAGTCACGTGATTGCCTCTAGACACACCTACGGTGCTGCAAATGGCATTGTTTCCTTCTATTCCTTGGCTTCTATTCTGCCTTAGCGAGGTCCATTTTCAACAATGTGATTCCCTGAGTGCTGAGGATTAGCTGACCTGTGTAGCCTGACCCTGCCGGCCGGCCCTCCCCTGGTGTGCCTGGGTTGAGGTCAATATAAACAGCGCTGCAGGCAGCAATAGCCCCTGAAGCTGTGCCTGACTCCATATTCTCTGCCCCGTCAGCAGTCTCGGGGCTGTGCTGGTGGGAGGGAGTGAGGGGCCACGGCTTTGTGGGTTTGCCGGTGTGAGTGGGTCTCTGCTGGACTTTCTGCAGGAGATGCCAGGCTTCCACCTGTAAAGAAGAGGATGTGTCAACCATACCTTCCGCTGGAATTTCTCTCCGGACAGAGGTGAGGAAGGAAAAAAGCAGTGGGGGCCGGGACAGGAGGGGTATCTCAGGCAGGGCAATGGAAAGTTTTCAGAAGAGCGCCCAGGTCCAGGACCATCCTGGCTGGCCTGCAGGCACCAAGTTTTCCTGCGTGCTGTCGCTGGTGTGGCTCCACGGCCCTTCCTCTAGGCTTTCAAGCCCTTGTACATATTCAGGTGTTTTACCTGGGAAGGGTGGGAAAAGTTCAGCAGCAGCTGGCCTCGGGCTCAGCTCACGGTTACTCACAGATGCCTCGGGTCCCCTTCACTGAGGAAAGTGTAGGTCTTGTCTATTCCATAGTTGGTTTTTGGAACGGTACCTGTGCTTATATCAAACTCTGCTTTTATGCATCACCCCACCTCTCCTTCCCCCTTAAGCAGGCATAAGAGTGTTTTCTAAATGTGATACACTGTTCTCTTTCCTAACTCAGTTCAAGTGTAGCCATGTTTACAGGATCTTCATAAGTGATATCTTATGATAAGTTTCTTTTTCTGTGTGACTTATTTCACTTAGAATCATCGTACCTGAATCCACCCATTTTGCTATTACTGGTCTTATGACATTGATTTCATGGCTGAAGGTTATTCTATCGTACCTAAGTACCACAATTTTTTGAATCATTTTTATATTTCCTGGGATATTTAAGGTGTACCCAAGTTGAGGTCCTTGTAAGCACTGCAGCCATAAATTTTGGGGTGGCTCTGTCTTATTGATTTTCAGTTTTCCCAATGTATATTCCCTAGACTGGAAGTGCCCTTGGCTCTGTAGCTCTGTTGTTTACTTGTTTTAGGGATCACAATGCACTCCTCCAGAGAGGCAGTTGGCAATTTACATCCCGCCCAACAGCATAACAAGGCTCCCTGTTCTCCAGGGCCTGTCTTACCTTTCTGGTTTTTACACATTTTGTGGATGTCCCTTTTGACCGGTGGGAAGTGATACTTCTTTGTAGTGCAGATTAGCATTGCCTGCTTGCTTGCTTGGCCCAAAAGGGTGTATGCGTTTTCTCCTGAATATATTCAGGAGAAAACGCATACGCCCTTTTTGGACAAGTGCATCATTGTCGAAGTTGTGCCCCTCTTCCTGTGCTTTAAAGGCGATTCCAACGTACCTCTTGAAATCTATTTCCTGCTATTCTGCCTCGCTTTAAAGTCTGCCTCGTTGCCTTCCCTTAACACATTTTGGACGATAGTTGTCCTTTATTACTCTGCCATTTTGTGAATTGCTGTGCCCTTGAGCTCCATTTTTCAACTCGTTTTTTGTGAGCTGACAGCAAGTCCAAAATTTTGGTTCAGGACCTATGCTGTTTCCCGTTGGGGGGCTGAGACTTTGGTTAATTCTTCTTCCTGCTGGAAAGTTAGAGTGATATGTGCCCGTCCAAATGCCTAACAGCTACTCTCAAACTGGTTCTCCCTCTTCCCTTTCATCCTCTCCCAAATTGGAAACCTGTGCGAACCAGGAGGTTAAATGGGCTGTCTCTCCAAGTTGGGAGATTGATAGTAAAGCAGATGGAAATTCAAACCGGAGCACCAGGTGAGGGACTATTCGTTGAGTTTTAGAATCCTTTCGTATTCACAGTGGGTCCGTTCTCTAGGTTTCCCGTACATGTTATAGCTGTAGTAATATTCCCTTCAACCTGGAGAGTTGTGACCCATGGAATGGGTGCCAGGCATTTGTGCTTTAAAGGGTCTGCATTTGCTCACCCAATCTCACCAATCCTGTCAGTCCCAAGTGTCCAGACTTATGCCACATCCAGCTGTCGTTGTAGACAGGGTCTTTCCAGGTTTCATCAGAGACCCTGAAGGAATTGTTAAGAATTTTCCAGTTTTTTGTTTTGTTTTTGATATTCCTTTTTATAGTGGGTTTGAGCTGATTCTCGCTGCGAAGTTTATGCCAGTCTAGACACACTTGATTCCCTTACGGAGACATATCAATACATAGGTTTTAAGATTCTTACTAGTCAGATATATTCCTCTGCGGGAAATATGGTGTTTTGATTCCCTTTCACTGAGGAAGGTGTACGTCTTGTCTATTCCATAGTTGGTTTTTGGAACGGTACCTGTGCTTATATCAAACTCTGGTTTTATGCATCACCCCACCTCTCCTTCCCCCTTAAGCAGGCATAAGAGTGTTTTCTAAATGTGAGACACTGTTCTCTTTCCTAACTCAGATCAAGTGTAGCCATGTTTACAGGATCTTCATAAGTGATATCTTATGATAAGTTTCTTTTTCTGTGTGACTTATTTCATTTAGAATCATCGTACCTGAATCCACCGATTTTGCTGCTACTGGTCTTATGACATAGATTTCATGGCTGAGGGATATTCCATCGTACGTAAGTACCACAATTTTTTGAACCATTTTTATATTTCCTGGGATATTTAAGGTGTACCCAAGTTGAGGTCCTTGTAAGCACTGCAGCTCTAAATTTTGGGGTGGCTCTGTCTTATTGATTTTCAGTTTTCCCAAGGTATATTCCCTAGACTGGAAGTGCCTTTGGCTCTGTAGCTCTGTTGTTTACTTGTTTTAGGGAACACAATGCACTCCTCCAGAGAGGCAGTTGGCAGTGTACATCCGCCCATCAGGATAACAAGGCTCCCTGTTCTCCAGGGCCTGTCTTACCTTTCTGGTTTTTACACATTTTGTGGATGTCCCTCTTGACTGGTGGGAAGTGATATTTCTTTGTAGTGCAGATTAGCATTGCCCGCTTGCTTGCTTGGCCAAAAAGGGCGTATGCGTTTTCTCCTGAATATATTCAGGAGAAAACGCATACGCACTTTTTGGCCAAGTGCATCATTGTCGAAGTTGTGCCCCTCTTCCTGTGCTGTAAAGGCGATTCCAACGTACCTCTTGAAATCTATTTCCTGCTATTCTGCCTCGCTTTAAAGTCTGCCCCGTTGCCTTCCCTTAACAAATTTTGGAAGATAGTTTTTCTTTATTACTCTGCCATTTTGTGAATTGCTGTGCCCTTGAGCTCAATTTTTCAACACGTTTTTTGTGAGCTGACCGCAAGTCCAAAATTTTGGTTCAAGACCTATGCTGTTTCCCGTTGGGGGGCTGAGACTTTGGTTAATTCTTCTTCCTGCTGGGAAGTTAGAGTGATATGTGCCCGTCTAAATGCCTAACAGCTACTCTCTCACTGGTTCTCCCTCTTCCCTTTCATCCTCTGCCAAATTGGAAACCTGTCCGAAAGAGGAGGTTAAAGGGGCTGTCACTCCAAGTTGGGAGATTGATAGTAAAGCACATGGAAAGTCAAACCGGAGCACCAGGAGAGGGACTATTCGTTGAGTTTTAGAATCCTTTCGTATTCACAGTGGGTCCGTTCTCTAGGTTTCCCGTACATGTTATAGCTGTAGTAATATTCCCTTCAACCTGGAGAGTTGTGACCCATTGAAAGGGTGCCAGGCATTTGTGCTTTAAAGGGTCTGCATTTGCTCGCCCAATCTCACCAATCCTCTCAGTCCCAAGTGTCCAGCCTTATGCCACATCCAGCTGTCGTTGTAGATAGGGTCTTTCCAGGTTTCATCATAGACCCTGAAGGAATTGTTAAGAATTTTCCAGTTTTTTGTTTTGTTTTTGATATTCCTTTTTATAGTGGGTTTGAGCTGATTCTCGCTGCCATGTTTATGCCAGTCTAGACACACTTGATTCCCTTACGGAGCCATATCAATACATAGGTTTTAAGATTCTTACTAGTCAGATATATTCCTCTGCGGGAAATATGGGGTTTTGAGTCCCTTTCACTGAGGAAGGTGTAGGTCTTGTCTATTCCATAGTTGGTTTTTGGAACGGAACCTGTGCTTATATCAAACTCTGGTTTTATACATCACCCCACCTCTCCTTCCCCCTTAAGCAGGCATAAGAGTGTTTTCTAAATGTGAGACACTGTTCTCTTTCCTAACTCAGTTCAAGTGTAGCCATGTTTACAGGATCTTCATAAGTGATATCTTATGATAAGTTTCTTTTTCTGTGTGACTTATTTCATTTAGAATCATCGTACCTGAATCCACCCATTTTGCTGCTACTGGTCTTATGACATTGATTTCATGGCTGAGGGATATTCCATCGTACGTAAGTGCCACAATTTTTTGAACCATTTTTAGATTTCCTGGGATATTTAAGTTGTACCCACGTTGAGGTCCTTGTAAGCACTGCAGCCCTAAATTTTGGGGTGTCTCTGTCTTATTGATCTTCAGTTTTCCTAAGGTATATTCCCTAGACTGGAAGTGCCCTTGGCTCTGTAGCTTTGTTGTTTACTTGTTTTAGGGAACACAATGCACTCCTCCAGAGAGGCAGTTGGCAGTGTACATCCCGCCCATCAGAATAACAAGGCTCCCTGTTCTCCAGGGCCTGTCTTACCTTTCTGGTTTTTACACATTTTGTGGATGTCCCTCTTGACTGTTGGGAAGTGATACTTCTTTGTAGTGCAGATTGGCATGGCCCGCTTGCTTGCTTGGCCAAAAAGGGCGTATGCGTTTTCTCCTGAATATATTCAGGAGAAAACGCATATGCCCTGTTTGGCCATGTGCATCATTGTCGAAGTTGTGCCCCTCTTCCTGTGCTTTAAATGCGATTCCAACGTACCTCTTGAAATATATTTCCTGCTATTCTGCCTAGCTTTCAACTCCGCCTCGTTGCCTTCCCTTAACAGATTTTGGACGAGTGTTGTCCTTTATTACTCTGCCAGTTTGTGAATTGCTGTGCCCTTGAGCTCCATTTTTCAACTCGTTTTTTGTGAGCTGACCGCAAGTCCAAAATTTTGGTTCAGGACCTATGCTGGTTCCCGGTGGGGGGCTGAGACTTTGGTTAATTTTTCTTCCTGCTGGGAAGTTAGGGTGATATGTGCCCGTCCAAATGCCTAACAGCTACTCTCTCATTGGTTCTCCCTCTTCCCTTTCATCCTCTGCTAAATTGGAAACCTGTGCGAACCAGGAGGTTAAAGGGGCTGTCTCTCCAGGGTGGGAGGTTGATAGTAAAGCAGATGGAAAGTGAAACCGGAGCACCAGGAGATTGACAATTCGTTGAGTTTTAGAAACCTTTCGTATTCACAGTGTGTCCGTTCTCTAGGTTTCCCGTACATGTTATTGCTGTAGTAAGATTCCCTTCAACCTGGAGAGTTGGGACCCATGGAATGGGTGCCATGCATTATTGCTTTAAAGGGTCTGCATTTGCTCTCCCAATCTCACCAGTCGTGTCAGTCCCAAGTGACCCTCCTTATGCCACATCCAGCTGTCATTGTAGATAGGGTCATTCCAGGTTTCATCTGAGACCCTGAAGGAATCGTAAAGAATTTCCCAGTTTTTTTGTTTTGTTTTTGAATTTCATTTTTATAGTGGGTTTGAGCTGATTCTCGCTGCCATGTTTATGCCAGTCTAGAAACACTTGATTCCCTTATGGAGACATATCAATACATAGGTTTTAAGATTCTTACTAGTCAGATATATTCCTCTGCGGGAAATATGTGGTTTTGAGTCCCTTTCACTGAGGAAGCTGTAGGTCTTGTCTATTCCATAGTTGGTTTTTGGAACGGTACCTGTGCTTATATCAAACTCTGGTTTTATGCATCACCCCACCTCTCCTTCCCCCTTAAGCAGGCATAAGAGTGTTTTCTAAATGTGAGACACTGTTCTCTTTCCTAACTCAGTTCAAGTGTAGCCATGTTTACAGGATCTTCATAAGTGATATCTTATGATAAGTTTCTTTTTCTGTGTGACTTATTTCACTTAGAATCATCGTACATGAATCCACCCATTTTGCTGCTACTGGTCTTATGACATTGATTTCATGGCTGAGGGATATTCCATCGTACGTAAGTACCACAATTTTTTGAACCATTTTTATATTTCCTGGGATATTTAAGGTGTACCCAAGTTGAGGTCCTTGTAAGCAGTGCAGCCCTAAATTTTGGGGTGGGTCTGTCTTATTGATTTTCAGTTTTCCCAAGTTATATTCCCTAGACGGGAAGTGCACTTGGCTCTGTAGCTCTGTTCTTTACTTGTTTTAGGGAAAACAATGTACTCCTCCAGAGAGGCAGTTGGCAATTACATCCCGCCCATCAGCATTACAAGGCTCCCTGTTCTCCAGGGCCTGTCTTGCCTTTCTGGTATTTACACATTTTGTGGATGTCCGTTCTGACCGGTGGGAAGTGATACTTCTTTGTAGTGCAGATTTGCCTTGCCCGCTTGCTTGCTTGGTCAAAAAGGGTTTATGCGTTTTATCCTGAATATATTCAGGAGAAAACGCATACGCCCTTTTTGGCCAACTGCATCATTGTCGAAGTTCTGCCCCTCTTCCTGTGCTTTAAAGGCGATTCCAACGTACCTCTTGAAATCTGTTTCCTGCTATTCTGCGTCGCTTTCACGTCCGCCTCGTTGCCTTCCCTCAACAGATTTTTGGATGATAGTTGTCCTTTATTTATCTGCAAGTTTGTGAATTGCTGTGCCCTTGAGCTCCATTTTTCAACTCGTTTTTTGTGAGCTGACCGGATGTCCAAAATTTTGGTTCAGGACCTATGCTGGTTCCCGGTGGGTGGCTGAGACTTTGGTTAATACTTCTTCCTGTGGGAAATTACAGTGATATGTGCCCGTACAAATGCCTAACAGCTACTCTCTCACTGGTTCTCCCTCTTCCCTTTCATCCTCTGCCAAATTGGAAACCTGTGCGAACCAGGAGGTTAAATGGGCTGTGTCTCCAAGTTGGGAGATTGATAGTAAAGCACATGGAAAGTCAAACCGGAGCACCAGGAGAGGGACTATTCGTTGAGTTTTAGAATCCTTTCGTATTCACAGTGGGTCCGTTCTCTAGGTTTCCCGTACATGTTATAGCTGTAGTAATATTCCCTTCAACCTGGAGAGTTGTGACCCATTGAAAGGGTGCCAGGCATTTGTGCTTTAAAGGGTCTGCATTTGCTCGCCCAATCTCACCAATCCTCTCAGTCCCAAGTGTCCAGCCTTATGCCACATCCAGCTGTCGTTGTAGATAGGGTCTTTCCAGGTTTCATCATAGACCCTGAAGGAATTGTTAAGAATTTTCCAGTTTTTTGTTTTGTTTTTGATATTCCTTTTTATAGTGGGTTTGAGCTGATTCTCGCTGCCATGTTTATGCCAGTCTAGACACACTTGATTCCCTTACGGAGCCATATCAATACATAGGTTTTAAGATTCTTACTAGTCAGATATATTCCTCTGCGGGAAATATGGGGTTTTGAGTCCCTTTCACTGAGGAAGGTGTAGGTCTTGTCTATTCCATAGTTGGTTTTTGGAACGGAACCTGTGCTTATATCAAACTCTGGTTTTATACATCACCCCACCTCTCCTTCCCCCTTAAGCAGGCATAAGAGTGTTTTCTAAATGTGAGACACTGTTCTCTTTCCTAACTCAGTTCAAGTGTAGCCATGTTTACAGGATCTTCATAAGTGATATCTTATGATAAGTTTCTTTTTCTGTGTGACTTATTTCATTTAGAATCATCGTACCTGAATCCACCCATTTTGCTGCTACTGGTCTTATGACATTGATTTCATGGCTGAGGGATATTCCATCGTACGTAAGTGCCACAATTTTTTGAACCATTTTTAGATTTCCTGGGATATTTAAGTTGTACCCACGTTGAGGTCCTTGTAAGCACTGCAGCCCTAAATTTTGGGGTGTCTCTGTCTTATTGATCTTCAGTTTTCCTAAGGTATATTCCCTAGACTGGAAGTGCCCTTGGATCTGTAGCTTTGTTGTTTACTTGTTTTAGGGAACACAATGCACTCCTCCAGAGAGGCAGTTGGCAGTGTACATCCCGCCCATCAGAATAACAAGGCTCCCTGTTCTCCAGGGCCTGTCTTACCTTTCTGGTTTTTACACATTTTGTGGATGTCCCTCTTGACTGTTGGGAAGTGATACTTCTTTGTAGTGCAGATTGGCATGGCCCGCTTGCTTGCTTGGCCAAAAAGGGCGTATGCGTTTTCTCCTGAATATATTCAGGAGAAAACGCATATGCCCTGTTTGGCCATGTGCATCATTGTCGAAGTTGTGCCCCTCTTCCTGTGCTTTAAATGCGATTCCAACGTACATCTTGAAATATATTTCCTGCTATTCTGCCTAGCTTTCAACTCCGCCTCGTTGCCTTCCCTTAACAGATTTTGGACGAGTGTTGTCCTTTATTACTCTGCCAGTTTGTGAATTGCTGTGCCCTTGAGCTCCATTTTTCAACTCGTTTTTTGTGAGCTGACCGCAAGTCCAAAATTTTGGTTCAGGACCTATGCTGGTTCCCGGTGGGGGGCTGAGACTTTGGTTAATTCTTCTTCCTGCTGGGAAGTTAGGGTGATATGTGCCCGTCCAAATGCCTAACAGCTACTCTCTCATTGGTTCTCCCTCTTCCCTTTCATCCTCTGCTAAATTGGAAACCTGTGCGAACCAGGAGGTTAAAGGGGCTGTCTCTCCAAGGTGGGAGGTTGATAGTAAAGCAGATGGAAAGTGAAACCGGAGCACCAGGAGATTGACAATTCGTTGAGTTTTAGAAACCTTTCGTATTCACAGTGTGTCCGTTCTCTAGGTTTCCCGTACATGTTATTGCTGTAGTAAGATTCCCTTCAACCTGGAGAGTTGGGACCCATGGAATGGGTGCCATGCATTATTGCTTTAAAGGGTCTGCATTTGCTCTCCCAATCTCACCAGTCGTGTCAGTCCCAAGTGACCCTCCTTATGCCACATCCAGCTGTCATTGTAGATAGGGTCATTCCAGGTTTCATCTGAGACCCTGAAGGAATCGTAAAGAATTTCCCAGTTTTTTTGTTTTGTTTTTGAATTTCATTTTTATAGTGGGTTTGAGCTGATTCTCGCTGCCATGTTTATGCCAGTCTAGAAACACTTGATTCCCTTATGGAGACATATCAATACATAGGTTTTAAGATTCTTACTAGTCAGATATATTCCTCTGCGGGAAATATGTGGTTTTGAGTCCCTTTCACTGAGGAAGCTGTAGGTCTTGTCTATTCCATAGTTGGTTTTTGGAACGGTACCTGTGCTTATATCAAACTCTGGTTTTATGCATCACCCCACCTCTCCTTCCCCCTTAAGCAGGCATAAGAGTGTTTTCTAAATGTGAGACACTGTTCTCTTTCCTAACTCAGTTCAAGTGTAGCCATGTTTACAGGATCTTCATAAGTGATATCTTATGATAAGTTTCTTTTTCTGTGTGACTTATTTCACTTAGAATCATCGTACATGAATCCACCCATTTTGCTGCTACTGGTCTTATGACATTGATTTCATGGCTGAGGGATATTCCATCGTACGTAAGTACCACAATTTTTTGAACCATTTTTATATTTCCTGGGATATTTAAGGTGTACCCAAGTTGAGGTCCTTGTAAGCAGTGCAGCCCTAAATTTTGGGGTGGGTCTGTCTTATTGATTTTCAGTTTTCCCAAGTTATATTCCCTAGACGGGAAGTGCACTTGGCTCTGTAGCTCTGTTCTTTACTTGTTTTAGGGAAAACAATGTACTCCTCCAGAGAGGCAGTTGGCAATTACATCCCGCCCATCAGCATTACAAGGCTCCCTGTTCTCCAGGGCCTGTCTTGCCTTTCTGGTATTTACACATTTTGTGGATGTCCGTTCTGACCGGTGGGAAGTGATACTTCTTTGTAGTGCAGATTTGCCTTGCCCGCTTGCTTGCTTGGTCAAAAAGGGTTTATGCGTTTTATCCTGAATATATTCAGGAGAAAACGCATACGCCCTTTTTGGCCAACTGCATCATTGTCGAAGTTCTGCCCCTCTTCCTGTGCTTTAAAGGCGATTCCAACGTACCTCTTGAAATCTGTTTCCTGCTATTCTGCGTCGCTTTCACGTCCGCCTCGTTGCCTTCCCTCAACAGATTTTTGGATGATAGTTGTCCTTTATTTATCTGCAAGTTTGTGAATTGCTGTGCCCTTGAGCTCCATTTTTCAACTCGTTTTTTGTGAGCTGACCGGATGTCCAAAATTTTGGTTCAGGACCTATGCTGGTTCCCGGTGGGTGGCTGAGACTTTGGTTAATACTTCTTCCTGTGGGAAATTACAGTGATATGTGCCCGTACAAATGCCTAACAGCTACTCTCTCATTGGTTCTCCCTCTTCCCTTTCATCCTCTGCCAAATTGGAAACCTGTCCGAAAGAGGAGGTTAAAGGGGCTGTCTCTCCAAGTTGGGAGATTGATAGTAAAGCAGATGGAAAGTCAAACCGGAGCACCAGGAGAGGGACTGTTCGTTGAGTTTTAGAAACCTATCGTATTCACAGTGTGTCCGTTCTCTAGGTTTCCCGTACATGTTATAGCGGTAGTAATATTCCCTTCAACCTGGAGAGTTGGGACCCATGGAATGGGTGCCAGGCATTATTGCTTTAAAGGGTCTGCATTTGCTCACACAATCTCACCAATCCTCTCAGTCCCAAGTGTCCAGCCTTATGCCACATCCAGCTGTCATTGTAGATAGGGTCATTCCAGGTTTCATCAGAGACCCTGAAGGAATTGTAAAGAATTTACAAGTTTTTTTGGTTTGTTTTTGAAATTCCTTTTTATAGTGGGTTTGAGCTGATTCTCGCTGCCATGTTTTTGCCAATCTAGACACACTTGATTCCCTTACGGAGACATATCAATACATAGGTTTTAAGATTCTTACTAGTCAGATATATTCCTCTGCGGGAAATATGGGGTTTTGAGTCCCTTTCACTGAGGAAGGTATAGGTCTTGTCTATTCCATAGTTGGTTTTTGGAACGGTAACTGTGCTTATATCAAACTCTGGTTTTATGCATCACCCCACCTCTCCTTCCCCCTTAAGCAGGCATAAGAGTGTTTTCTAAATGTGAGACACTGTTCTCTTTCCTAACTCAGTTCAAGTGTAGTCATGTTTACAGGATCTTCATAAGTGATATCTTATGATAAGTTTCTTTTTCTGTGTGACTTATTTCACTTAGAATCATCGTACCTGAATCCACCCATTTTGCTGCTACTGGTTTTATGACATTGATTTCATGGCTGAGGGATATTCCATCGTACGTAAGTACCACAATTTTTTGAACCATTTTTATATTTCCTGGGATATTTAAGGTGTATCCAAGTTGAGGTCCTTGTAAGCAGTGCAGCCCTAAATTTTGGGGTGGGTCTGTCTTATTGATTTTCAGTTTTCCCAAATTATATTCCCTAGACAGGAAGTGCCCTTGGCTCTGTAGCTCAGTTCTTTACTTGTTTTAGGGAAAGCAATGTACTCCTCCAGAGAGGCAGTTGGCAATTTACATCCCGCCCATCAGCATTACAAGGCTCCCTGTTCTCCACGGCCTGTCTTGCCTTTCTGGTTTTTACACATTTTGTGGATGTCCGATCTGACCGGTGGGAAGTGATACTTCTTTGTAGTGCAGATTTGCCTTGCCCGCTTGCTTGCTTGGCCAAAAAGGGCGTATGCGTTTTCTCCTGAATATATTCAGGAGAAAACGCATACGCCCGTTTTGGCCAAGTGCATCATTGTCGAAGTTCTGCCCCTCTTCCTGTGCTGTATAGGCGATTCCAACGTACCTCTTGAAATCTGTTTCCTGCTATTCTGCCTCGCTTTCACGTCCGCCTCGTTGCCTTCCCTCAACAGATTTTTGGATGATAGTTGTCCTTTATTTCTCTGCAAGTTTGTGAATTGCTGTGCCCTTGAGCTCCATTTTTCAACTCGTTTTTTGTGAGCTGACCGCATGTCCAAAATTTTGGTTCAGGACCTATGCTGGTTCCCGGTGGGTGGCTGAGACTTTGGTTAATACTTCTTCCTGTGGGAAATTACAGTGATATGTGCCCGTACAAATGCCTAACAGCTACTCTCTCATTGGTTCTCCCTCTTCCCTTTCATCCTCTGCCAAATTGGAAACCTGTCCGAAAGAGGAGGTTAAAGGGGCTGTCTCTCGAAGTTGGGAGATTGATAGTAAAGCAGATGGAAAGTCAAACCAGAGCACCAGGAGAGGGACTATTCGTTGAGTTTTAGAAACCTTTCGTATTCACAGTGTTTCCGTTCTCTAGGTTTCCTGTACATGTTATAGCTGTAGTAATATTCCCTTCAACCTGGAGAGTTGGGACCCATGGAATGGGTGCCAGGCATTTGTGCTTTAAAGGGTCTGCATTTGCTCACCCAATCTCACCATTCCTCTCTGTCCCAAGTGTCCAGCCTTATGCCACATCCAGCTGTCGTTGTAGATAGGGTCATTCCAGGTTTCATCAGAGACCCTGAAGGAATTGTAAAGAATTTCCCAGATTTTTTGTTTTGTTTTTGAAATTCCTTTTTATAGTGGGTTTGAGCTGATTCTCACTGCCATGTTTATGCCAGTCTAGACACACTTGATTCCCTTACGGAGACATATCAATACATAGGTTTTAAGATTCTTACTAGTCAGATATATTCCTCTGCAGGAAATATGGAGTTTTGAGTCCCTTTCACTGAGGAAGGTGTAGGTCTTGTCTATTCCATAGTTGGTTTTTGGAACGGTACCTGTGCTTATACCAAACTCTGGTTTTATGCATCACCCCACCTCTCCTTCCCCCTTAAGCAGGCATAAGAGTGTTTTCTAAATGTGAGACACTGTTCTCTTTCCTAACTCAGTTCTAGTGTAGCCATGTTTACAGGATCTTCATAAGTGATATCTTATGATAAGTTTCTTTTTCTCTGTGACTTATTTCACTTAGAATCATCGTACCTGAATCCACCCATTTTGCTGCTACTGGTCTTATGACATTGATTTCATGGCTGAGGGATATTCCATCGTACGTAAGTACCACAGTTTTTTGAACCGTTGTTATATTTCCTGGGATATTTAAGGTGTACCCAAGTTGAGATCCTTGTAAGCAGTGCAGCCGTAAATTTTGGGGTGGCTCTGTCTTATTGATTTTCAGTTATCCCAAGGTATATTCCCTAGACTGGAAGTGCCCTTGGCTCTGTAGCTCTGTTGTTTACTTGTTTTAGGGAACACAATGCACTCCTCCAGAGAGGCAGTTGGCAATTTACATCCCGCCCATCAGCATAACAAGGCTCCTTGTTCTCCAGGGCCTGTCTTGCCTTTCTGGTTTTTACACATTTTGTGGATGTCCCTTTTGACCGGTGGGAAGTGATACTTCTTTGTAGTGCAGATTTGCATTGCCCGCTTGCTTGCTTGGCCAAAAAGGGCGTATGCGTTTTCTCCTGAATATATTCAGGAGAAAACGCATAGGCCCTTTTTGGCCAAGTGCGTCATTGTCGAAGTTGTGCCCCTCTTCCTGTGCTTTAAAGGCGATTCCAACGTACCCCTTGAAATCTGTTTCCTGCTATTCTGCCTCGCTTTCAAGTCCGCCTCGTTGCCTTCCCTCATCAGATTTTGGACGATAGTTGTCCTTTATTACTCGGCCAGTTTGTGAATTGCTGTGCGCCTGAGCTCCATTTTTCAACTCGTTTTTGATGAGCTGACCGCAAGTCCAAAATTTTGGTTCAGGACCTATGCTGGTTCCCGGTGGGTGGCTGAGACGTTGGTTAATTCTTCCTCCTGCCGGGAAGTTAGAGTGATATGTGCCCATCCAAATGCCTAACAGCTACTCTCTCATTGGTTCTCCCTCTTCCCTCTCATCCTCTGCCAAATTGGCAACCTGTGTGAACGAGGAGTTTAAAGGGGCTGTGTCTCCAAGTTGGGAGATTGATCGTAAAGCAGATGGAAAGTCAAACCGGGGAACCAGGAGAGGGACTATTCGTTGAGTTTTAGAATCCTTTCGTATTCACAGTGTGTCTGTTCTCTATGTTTCCCATACATGTTATAGCTGTAGTAATATTCCCTTCAACCTGGAGAGTTCGGACCCATGGAATGGGTGCCAGGCATTTGTGCTTTAAAGGGTTTGCATTTGCTCACCCAATCTCACCAATCGTCTCAGTCCCAAGTGTCCCTCCTTATGCCAAATTCAGCTGTCCTTGTAGATAGGGTCTATCCAGGTTTCATCAGAGACCATGAAGGAATTGAAAAGAATTTCCCAGTTTTTTTGTTTTGTTTTTGAAATTCCTTTTTATAGTGGGTTTGAGCTGATTCTCGCTGCCATGTTTATGCCAGTCTAGACACACTTGATTCCCTTACGGAGACATATCAATACATAGGTTTTAAGATCCTTACTAGTCAGATATATTCCTCTGCGGGAAATATGGTGTTTTGAGTCCCTTTCACTGAGGAAGGTGTAGGTCTTGTCTATTCCATAGTTGGTTTTTGGAACGGTACCTGTGCTTATATCAAACTCTTCTTTTATGCATCACCCCACCTCTCCTTCCCCCTTAAGCACGCATAAGAGTGTTTTCTAAATGTGAGACACTGTTCTCTTTCCTAACTCAGTTCAAGTGTAGCCATGTTTACAGGATCTTCATAAGTGATATCTTATGATAAGTTTATTTTTCTGTGTGACTTATTTCACTTAGAATCATCGTACCTGAATCCACCCATTTTGCTGCTACTAGTCTTATGACATTGATTTCATGGCTGAGGGATATTCCATCGTACGTAAGTACCACAATTTTTTGAACCATGTTTATATTTTCTGGGATACTTAAGGTGTATCCAAGTTGAGGTCCTTGTATGCAGTGCAGCCCTAAGTTTTGGGGTGGCTCTGTCTTATTGATTTTCAGTTTTCCCAAGGTATATTCCCTAGACTGGTAGTGCCCTTGGCTCTGTAGCTCTGTTCTTTACTTGTTTTAGGGAACAGAATGCACTCCTCCAGAGAGGCAGTTGGCTATTTACATCCCGCCCATCAGCATAACAAGGCTCCCTGTTCTCCAGGGCCTGTCTTGCCTTTCTTGTTCTTACACATTTTGTGGATGTCCCTTTTGACCGGTGGGAAGTGATACTTCTTTGTAGTGCAGATTTGCATTGCCCGCTTGCTTGCTTGGCCAAAAAGGGCGTATGCGTTTTCTCCTGAATATATTCAGGAGAAAATGCATACGCCCTTTTTGGCCAAGTGCATCATTTTCGAAGTTGTGCCCCTCTTCCTGTGCTTTAAAGGCGATTCCAACGTACCTCTTGAAATCTGTTTCCTGCTATTCTGCCTCGCTTTCAAGTCCGCCTCGTTGCCTTCCCTCAACAGATTTTTGGACGATAGTTGTCCTTTATTACTCGGCCAGTTTGTGAATTGCTGTGCCCCTGAGCTCCATTTTTCAACTCGTTTTTGGTGAGCTGACCGCAAGTCCAAAATTTTGGTTCAGGACCTATGCTGGTTCCCGGTGGGTGACTGAGAATTTGGTTAATTCTTCTTCCTGCCGGGAAATTACAGTGATATGTGCCCGTCCAAATGCCTAACAGCTACTCTCTCATTGGTTCTCCCTCTTCCCTTTCATCCTCTGCCAAATTGGCAACCTGTGCGAACCAAGAGGTTAAAGGGGCTGTCTCTCCAAGTTGGGAGGTTGATAGTAAAGCAGACGGAAAGTCAAACCGGAGCACCAGGAGAGGGACTATTCGTTGAGTTTTAGAAACCTTTCGTATTCACAGTGTGTCCGTTCTCTAGGTTACCTGCACATGTTATAGCTGTAGTAATATTCCCTTCAACCTGGAGAGTTCGGACCCATGGAATGGGTGCCATGCATTATTGCTTTAAAGGGTCTGCATTTGCTCACCCAATCTCACCAATCGTCTCAGTCCCAAGTGTCCCTCCTTATGCCACATCCAGCTGTCATTGTAGATAGGGTCATTCCAGCTTTCATCAGAGACCCTGAAGGAATTGTAAAGAATTTCCCAGTTTTTTTGTTTTGTTTTTGAAATTCCTTTTTATAGTGGGTTTGAGCTGATTCTCGCTGCCATGTTTATGCCAGTCTAGACACACTTGATTCCCTTACGGAGACATATCAATACATAGGTTTTAAGATTCTTACTAGTCAGATATCTTCCTCTGTGGGAAATATGGGGTTTTGAGTCCCTTTCACTGAGGACGGTGTAGGTTTGTCTATTCCATAGTTGGTTTTTGGAACGGTACCTGTGCTTATATCAAACTCTGGTTTTATGCATCACCCCACCTCTCCTTCCCCCTTAAGCAGGTATAAGAGTGTTTTCTAAATGTGAGACACTGTTCTCTTTCCTAACTCAGTTCAAGTGTAGCCATGTTTACAGGATCTTCATAAGTGATATCTTATGATAAGTTTCTTTTTCTGTGTGACTTATTTCACTTAGAATCATCGTACCTGAATCCACCCATTTTGCTGCTACTGGTCTTATGACATTGATTTCCTGGCTGAGGGATATTCCATCGTACGTAAGTACCACAATTTTTTGAACCATGTTTATATTTTCTGGGATACTTAAGGTGTATCCAAGTTGAGGTCCTTGTATGCAGTGCAGCCCTAAGTTTTGGGGTGGCTCTGTCTTATTGATTTTCAGTTTTCCCAAGGTATATTCCCTAGACTGGTAGTGCCCTTGGCTCTGTAGCTCTGTTCTTTACTTGTTTTAGGGAACAGAATGCACTCCTCCAGAGAGGCAGTTGGCAATTTACATCCCGCCCATCAGCATAACAAGGCTCCCTGTTCTCCAGGGCCTGTCTTGCCTTTCTTGTTCTTACACATTTTGTGGATGTCCCTTTTGACCGGTGGGAAGTGATACTTCTTTGTAGTGCAGATTTGCATTGCCCGCTTGCTTGCTTGGCCAAAAAGGGCGTATGCGTTTTCTCCTGAATATATTCAGGAGAAAACGCATACGCCCTTTTTGGCCAAGTGCGTCATTGTCGAAGTTGTGCCCCTCTTCCTGTGCTTTAAAGGCGATTCCAACGTACCTCTTGAAATCTGTTTCCTGCTATTCTGCCTCACTTTCAAGTCCGCCTCGTTGCCTTCCCTCAACAGATTTTTGGACGATAGTTGTCCTTTATTACTCGGCCAGTTTGTGAATTGCTGTGTCCCTGAGCTCCATTTTTCAACTCGTTTTTGGAGAGCTGACCGCAAGTCCAAAATTTTGGTTCAGGACCTATACTGGTTCCCGGTGGGTGGCTGAGAATTTGGTTAATTCTTCTTCCTGCCGGGAAATTACAGTGATATGTGCCCGTCCAAATGCCTAACAGCTACTCTCTCATTGGTTCTCCCTCTTCCCTTTCATCCTCTGCCAAATTGGCAACCTGTGCGAACCAAGAGGTTAAAGGGGCTGTCTCTCCAAGTTGGGAGGTTGATAGTAAAGCAGACGGAAAGTCAAACCGGAGCACCAGGAGAGGGTCTATTCTTTGAGTTTTAGAAACCTTTCGTATTCACAGTGTGTCCGTTCTCTAGGTTTCCCGCACATGTTATAGCTGTAGTAATATTCCCTTCAACCTGGAGAGTTCGGACCCATGGAATGGGTGCCATGCATTATTGCTTTAAAGGGTCTGCATTTGCTCACCCAATCTCACCAATCGTCTCAGTCCCAAGTGTCCCTCCTTATGCCACATCCAGCTGTCGTTGTAGATAGGGTCATTCCAGCTTTCATCAGAGACCCTGAAGGAATTGTAAAGAATTTCCCAGTTTTTTTGTTTTGTTTTTGAAATTCCTTTTTATAGTGGGTTTGAGCTGATTCTCGCTGCCATGTTTATGCCAGTCTAGACACACTTGATTCCCTTACGGAGACATATCAATACATAGGTTTTAAGATTCTTACTAGTCAGATATTTTCCTCTGCGGGAAATATGGGGTTTTGAGTCCCTTTCACTGAGGAAGGTATAGGTCTTGTCTATTCCATAGTTGGTTTTTGGAACGGTACCTGTGCTTATATCAAACTCTGGTTTTATGCATCACCCCACCTCTCCTTCCCCCTTAAGCAGGTATAAGAGTGTTTTCTAAATGTGAGACACTGTTCTCTTTCCTAACTCAGTTCAAGTGTAGCCATGTTTACAGGATCTTCATAAGTGATATCTTATGATAAGTTTCTTTTTCTGTGTGACTTATTTCACTTAGAATCATCGTACCTGAATCCACCCATTTTGCTGCTACTGGTCTTATGACATTGATTTCATGGCTGAGGGATATTCCATCGTACGTAAGTACCACAATTTTTTGAACCATGTTTATATTTTCTGGGATACTTAAGGTGTATCCAAGTTGAGGTCCTTGTATGCAGTGCAGCCCTAAATTTTGGGGTGGCTCTGTCTTATTGATTTTCAGTTTTCCCAACGTATATTCCCTAGACTGGTAGTGCCCTTGGCTCTGTAGCTCTGTTCTTTACTTGTTTTAGGGAACAGAATGCACTCCTCCAGAGAGGCAGTTGGCAATTTACATCCCGCCCATCAGCATAACAAGGCTCCCTGTTCTCCAGGGCCTGTCTTGCCTTTCTTGTTCTTACACATTTTGTGGATGTCCCTTTTGACCGGTGGGAAGTGATACTTCTTTGTAGTGCAGATTTGCATTGCCCGCTTGCTTGCTTGGCCAAAAAGGGCGTATGCGTTTTCTCCTGAATATATTCAGGAGAAAACGCATACGCCCTTTTTGGCCAAGTGCGTCATTGTGGAAGTTGTGCCCCTCTTCCTGTGCTTTAAAGGCGATTCCAACGTACCTCTTGAAATCTGTTTCCTGCTATTCTGCCTCACTTTCAAGTCCGCCTCGTTGCCTTCCCTCAACAGATTTTTGGACGATAGTTGTCCTTTATTACTCGGCCAGTTTGTGAATTGCTGTGCCCCTGAGCTCCATTTTTCAACTCGTTTTTGGTGAGCTGACCGCAAGTCCAAACTTTTGGTTCAGGACCTATACTGGTTCCCGGTGGGTGGCTGAGAATTTGGTTAATTCTTCTTCCTGCCGGGAAATTACAGTGATATGTGCCCGTCCAAATGCCTAACAGCTACTCTCTCATTGGTTCTCCCTCTTCCCTTTCATCCTCTGCCAAATTGGCAACCTGTGCGAACCAAGAGGTTAAAGGGGCTGTCTCTCCAAGTTGGGAGGTTGATAGTAAAGCAGACGGAAAGTCAAACCGGAGCACCAGGAGAGGGTCTATTCTTTGAGTTTTAGAAACCTTTCGTATTCACAGTGTGTCCGTTCTCTAGGTTTCCCGCACATGTTATAGCTGTAGTAATATTCCCTTCAACCTGGAGAGTTCGGACCCATGGAATGGGTGCCATGCATTATTGCTTTAAAGGGTCTGCATTTGCTCACCCAATCTCACCAATCGCCTCAGTCCCAAGTGTCCCTCCTTATGCCACATCCAGCTGTCGTTGTAGATAGGGTCATTCCAGCTTTCATCAGAGACCCTGAAGGAATTGTAAAGAATTTCCCAGTTTTTTTGTTTTGTTTTTGAAATTCCTTTTTATAGTGGGTTTGAGCTGATTCTCGCTGCCATGTTTATGCCAGTCTAGACACACTTGATTCCCTTACGGAGACATATCAATACATAGGTTTTAAGATTCTTACTAGTCAGATATTTTCCTCTGCGGGAAATATGGGGTTTTGAGTCCCTTTCACTGAGGAAGGTATAGGTCTTGTCTATTCCATAGTTGGTTTTTGGAACGGTACCTGTGCTTATATCAAACTCTGGTTTTATGCATCACCCCACCTCTCCTTCCCCCTTAAGCAGGTATAAGAGTGTTTTCTAAATGTGAGACACTGTTCTCTTTCCTAACTCAGTTCAAGTGTAGCCATGTTTACAGGATCTTCATAAGTGATATCTTATGATAAGTTTCTTTTTCTGTGTGACTTATTTCACTTAGAATCATCGTACCTGAATCCACCCATTTTGCTGCTACTGGTCTTATGACATTGATTTCATGGCTGAGGGATATTCCATCGTACGTAAGTACCACAATTTTTTGAACCATGTTTATATTTTCTGGGATACTTAAGGTGTATCCAAGTTGAGGTCCTTGTATGCAGTGCAGCCCTAAATTTTGGGGTGGCTCTGTCTTATTGATTTTCAGTTTTCCCAACGTATATTCCCTAGACTGGTAGTGCCCTTGGCTCTGTAGCTCTGTTCTTTACTTGTTTTAGGGAACAGAATGCACTCCTCCAGAGAGGCAGTTGGCAATTTACATCCCGCCCATCAGCATAACAAGGCTCCCTGTTCTCCAGGGCCTGTCTTGCCTTTCTTGTTCTTACACATTTTGTGGATGTCCCTTTTGACCGGTGGGAAGTGATACTTCTTTGTAGTGCAGATTTGCATTGCCCGCTTGCTTGCTTGGCCAAAAAGGGCGTATGCGTTTTCTCCTGAATATATTCAGGAGAAAACGCATACGCCCTTTTTGGCCAAGTGCGTCATTGTCGAAGTTGTGCCCCTCTTCCTGTGCTTTAAAGGCGATTCCAACGTACCTCTTGAAATCTGTTTCCTGCTATTCTGCCTCACTTTCAAGTCCGCCTCGTTGCCTTCCCACAACAGATTTTTGGACGATAGTTGTCCTTTATTACTCGGCCAGTTTGTGAATTGCTGTGCCCCTGAGCTCCATTTTTCAACTCGTTTTTGGTGAGCTGACCGCAAGTCCAAACTTTTGGTTCAGGACCTATACTGGTTCCCGGTGGGTGGCTGAGAATTTGGTTAATTCTTCTTCCTGCCGGGAAATTACAGTGATATGTGCCCGTCCAAATGCCTAACAGCTACTCTCTCATTGGTTCTCCCTCTTCCCTTTCATCCTCTGCCAAATTGGCAACCTGTGCGAACCAAGAGGTTAAAGGGGCTGTCTCTCCAAGTTGGGAGGTTGATAGTAAAGCAGACGGAAAGTCAAACCGGAGCACCAGGAGAGGGAATATTCGTTGAGTTTTAGAAACCTTTCGTATTCACAGTGTGTCCGTTCTCTAGGTTTCCCGCACATGTTATAGCTGTAGTAATATTCCCTTTAACCTGGAGAGTTCGGACCCATGGAATGGGTGCCATGCATTATTGCTTTAAAGGGTCTGCATTTGCTCACCCAATCTCACCAATCGTCTCAGTCCCAAGTGTCCCTCCTTATGCCACATCCAGCTGTCGTTGTAGATAGGGTCATTCCAGCTTTCATCAGAGACCCTGAAGGAATTGTAAAGAATTTCCCAGTTTTTTTGTTTTGTTTTTGAAATTCCTTTTTATAGTGGGTTTGAGCTGATTCTCGCTGCCATGTTTATGCCAGTCTAGACACACTTGATTCCCTTATGGAGACATATCAATACATAGGTTTTAAGATTCTTACTAGACAGATATTTTCCTCTGCGGGAAATATGGGGTTTTGAGTCCCTTTCACTGAGGACGGTGTAGGTCTTGTCTATTCCATAGTTGGTTTTTGGAACGGTACCTGTGCTTATATCAAACTCTGGTTTTATGCATCACCCCACCTCTCCTTCCCCCTTAAGCAGGTATAAGAGTGTTTTCTAAATGTGAGACACTGTTCTCTTTCCTAACTCAGTTCAAGTGTAGCCATGTTTACAGGATCTTCATAAGTGATATCTTATGATAAGTTTCTATTTCTGTGTGACTTATTTCACTTAGAATCATCGTACCTGAATCCACCCATTTTGCTGCTACTGGTCTTATGACATTGATTTCATGGCTGAGGGATATTCCATCGTACGTAAGTACCACAATTTTTTGAACCATGTTTATATTTTCTGGGATACTTAAGGTGTATCCAAGTTGAGGTCCTTGTATGCAGTGCAGCCCTAAATTTTGGGGTGGCTCTGTCTTATTGATTTTCAGTTTTCCCAAGGTATATTCCCTAGACTGGTAGTGCCCTTGGCTCTGTAGCTCTGTTCTTTACTTGTTTTAGGGAACAGAATGCACTCCTCCAGAGAGGCAGTTGGCAATTTACATCCCGCCCATCAGCATAAAAAGGCTCCCTGTTCTCCAGGGCCTGTCTTGCCTTTCTTGTTCTTACACATTTTGTGGATGTCCCTTTTGACCGGTGGGAAGTGATACTTCTTTGTAGTGCAGATTTGCATTGCCCGCTTGCTTGCTTGGCCAAAAAGGGCGTATGCGTTTTCTCCTGAATATATTCAGGAGAAAACGCATACGCCCTTTTTGGCTAAGTGCATCATTGTAGAATTTGTGCCCCTCTTCCTGTGCTTTAAAGGCGATTCCATCGTACCTCTTAAATCTGTTTCCTGTTATTCTGCCTCGCTTTCAAGTCCGCCTCGTTGCCTTCCCTCAACAGATTTTTGGACGATAGTTGTCCTTTATTACTCGGCCAGTTTGTGAATTGCTGTGTCCCTGAGCTCCATTTTTCAACTCGTTTTTGGAGAGCTGACCGCAAGTCCAAAATTTAGGTTCAGGACCTATACTGGTTCCCGGTGGGTGGCTGAGAATTTGGTTAATTCTTCTTCCTGCCGGGAAATTACAGTGATATGTGCCCGTCCAAATGCCTAACAGCTACTCTCTCATTGGTTCTCCCTCTTCCCTTTCATCCTCTGCCAAATTGGCAACCTGTGCGAACCAAGAGGTTAAAGGGGCTGTCTCTCCAAGTTGGGAGGTTGATAGTAAAGCAGCCGGAAAGTCAAACCGGAGCACCAGGAGAGGGTTTATTCTTTGAGTTTTAGAAACCTTTCGTATTCACAGTGTGTCCATTCTCTAGGTTTCCCGCACATGTTATAGCTGTAGTAATATTCCCTTCAACCTGGAGAGTTCGGACCCATGGAATGGGTGCCATGCATTATTGATTTAAAGCGTCTGCATTTGCTCACCCAATCTCACCAATCGTCTCAGTCCCAAGTGTCCCTCCTTATGCCACATCCAGCTGTCGTTGTAGATAGGGTCATTCCAGCTTTCATCAGAGACCCTGAAGGAATTGTAAAGAATTTCCCAGTTTTTTTGTTTTGTTTTTGAAATTCCTTTTTATAGTGGGTTTGAGCTGATTCTCGCTGCCATGTTTATGCCAGTCTAGACACACTTGATTCCCTTACGGAGACATATCAATACATAGGTTTTAAGTTTCTTACTAGTCAGATATTTTCCTCTGCGGGAAATATGGGGTTTTGAGTCCCTTTCACTGAGGACGGTGTAGGTCTTGTCTATTCCATAGTTGGTTTTTGGAACGGTACCTGTGCTTATATCAAATTCTGGTTTTATGCATCACCCCACCTCTCCTTCAACCTTAAGCAGGTATAAGAGTGTTTTCTAAATGTGAGACACTGTTCTCTTTCCTAACTCAGTTCAAGTGTATCCATGTTTACAGGATCTTCATAAGTGATATCTTATGATAAGTTTCTTTTTCTGTGTGATTTATTTCACTTAGAATCATCGTCCCTGAATCCACCCATTTTGCTGCTACTGGTCTTATGACATTGATTTCATGGCTGAGGGATATTCCATCGTACGTAAGTACCACAATTTTTTGAGCCATGTTTATATTTTCTGGGATACTTAAGGTGTATCCAAGTTGAGGTCCTTGTATGCAGTGCAGCCCTAAATTTTGGGGTGGCTCTGTCTTATTGATTTTCAATTTTCCCAAGGTATATTCCCTAGACTGGTAGTGCCCTTGGCTCTGTAGCTCTGTTCTTTACTTGTTTTAGGGAACAGAATGCACTCCTCCAGAGAAGCAGTTGGCAATTTACATCCCGCCCATCAGCATAACAAGGCTCCCTGTTCTCCAGGGCCTGTCTTGCGTTTCTTGTTCTTACACATTTTGTGGATGTCCCTTTTGACCGGTGGGAAGTGATACTTCTTTGTAGTGCAGATTTGCATTGCCCGCTTGCTTGCTTGGCCAAAAAGGGCGTATGCGTTTTCTCCTGAATATATTCAGGAGAAAACGCATACGCCCTTTTTGGCCAAGTGCGTCATTGTCGAAGATGTGCCCCTCTTCCTGTGCTTTAAAGGCGATTCCAACGTACCTCTTGAAATCTGTTTCCTGCTATTCTGCCTCGCTTTCAAGTCCGCCTCGTTGCCTTCCCTCAACAGATTTTTGGACGATAGTTGTCCTTTATTACTCGGCCAGTTTGTGAATTGCTGTGCCCCTGAGCTCCATTTTTCAACTCGTTTTTGGTGAGCTGACCGCAAGTCCAAAATTTTGGTTCAGGACCTATACTGGTTCCCGGTGGGTGGCTGAGAATTTGGTTAATTCTTCTTCCTGCCGGGAAATTACAGTGATATGTGCCCGTCCAAATGCCTAACAGCTACTCTCTCATTGGTTCTCCCTCTTCCCTTTCATCCTCTGCCAAATTGGCAACCTGTGCGAACCAAGAGGTTAAAGGGGCTGTCTCTCCAAGTTGGGAGGTTGATAGTAAAGCAGACGGAAAGTCAAACCGGAGCACCAGGAGAGGGTCTATTCTTTGAGTTTTAGAAACCTTTCGTATTCACAGTGTGTCCGTTCTCTAGGTTTCCCGCACATGTTATAGCTGTAGTAATATTCCCTTCAACCTGGAGAGTTCGGACCCATGGAATGGGTGCCATGCATTATTGCTTTAAAGGGTCTGCATTTGCTCACCCAATCTCACCAATCGTCTCAGTCCCAAGTGTCCCTCCTTATGCCACATCCAGCTGTCGTTGTAGATAGGGTCATTCCAGCTTTCATCAGAGACCCTGAAGGAATTGTAAAGAATTTCCCAGTTTTTTTGTTTTGTTTTTGAAATTCCTTTTTATAGTGGGTTTGAGCTGATTCTCGCTGCCATGTTTATGCCAGTCTAGACACACTTGATTCCCTTATGGAGACATATCAATACATAGGTTTTAAGATTCTTACTAGACAGATATTTTCCTCTGCGGGAAATATGGGGTTTTGAGTCCCTTTCACTGAGGACGGTGTAGGTCTTGTCTATTCCATAGTTGGTTTTTGGAACGGTACCTGTGCTTATATCAAACTCTGGTTTTATGCATCACCCCACCTCTCCTTCCCCCTTAAGCAGGTATAAGAGTGTTTTCTAAATGTGAGACACTGTTCTCTTTCCTAACTCAGTTCAAGTGTAGCCATGTTTACAGGATCTTCATAAGTGATATCTTATGATAAGTTTCTTTTTCTGTGTGACTTATTTCACTTAGAATCATCGTACCTGAATCCACCCATTTTGCTGCTACTGGTCTTATGACATTGATTTCATGGCTGAGGGATATTCCATCGTACGTAAGTACCACAATTTTTTGAACCATGTTTATATTTTCTGGGATACTTAAGGTGTATCCAAGTTGAGGTCCTTGTATGCAGTGCAGCCCTAAATTTTGGGGTGGCTCTGTCTTATTGATTTTCAGTTTTCCCAAGGTATATTCCCTAGACTGGTAGTGCCCTTGGCTCTGTAGCTCTGTTCTTTACTTGTTTTAGGGAACAGAATGCACTCCTCCAGAGAGGCAGTTGGCAATTTACATCCCGCCCATCAGCATAACAAGGCTCCCTGTTCTCCAGGGCCTGTCTTGCCTTTCTTGTTCTTACACATTTTGTGGATGTCCCTTTTGACCGGTGGGAAGTGATACTTCTTTGTAGTGCAGATTTGCATTGCCCGCTTGCTTGCTTGGCCAAAAAGGGCGTATGCGTTTTCTCCTGAATATATTCAGGAGAAAACGCATACGCCCTTTTTGGCTAAGTGCATCATTGTAGAATTTGTGCCCCTCTTCCTGTGCTTTAAAGGCGATTCCATCGTACCTCTTAAATCTGTTTCCTGTTATTCTGCCTCGCTTTCAAGTCCGCCTCGTTGCCTTCCCTCAACAGATTTTTGGACGATAGTTGTCCTTTATTACTTGGCCAGTTTGTGAATTGCTGTGTCCCTGAGCTCCATTTTTCAACTCGTTTTTGGAGAGCTGACCGCAAGTCCAAAATTTTGGTTCAGGACCTATACTGGTTCCCGGTGGGTGGCTGAGAATTTGGTTAATTCTTCTTCCTGCCGGGAAATTACAGTGATATGTGCCCGTCCAAATGCCTAACAGCTACTCTCTCATTGGTTCTCCCTCTTCCCTTTCATCCTCTGCCAAATTGGCAACCTGTGCGAACCAAGAGGTTAAAGGGGCTGTCTCTCCAAGTTGGGAGGTTGATAGTAAAGCAGCCGGAAAGTCAAACCGGAGCACCAGGAGAGGGTTTATTCTTTGAGTTTTAGAAACCTTTCGTATTCACAGTGTGTCCATTCTCTAGGTTTCCCGCACATGTTATAGCTGTAGTAATATTCCCTTCAACCTGGAGAGTTCGGACCCATGGAATGGGTGCCATGCATTATTGATTTAAAGCGTCTGCATTTGCTCACCCAATCTCACCAATCGTCTCAGTCCCAAGTGTCCCTCCTTATGCCACATCCAGCTGTCGTTGTAGATAGGGTCATTCCAGCTTTCATCAGAGACCCTGAAGGAATTGTAAAGAATTTCCCAGTTTTTTTGTTTTGTATTTGAAATTCCTTTTTATAGTGGGTTTGAGCTGATTCTCGCTGCCATGTTTATGCCAGTCTAGACACACTTGATTCCCTTACGGAGACATATCAATACATAGGTTTTAAGTTTCTTACTAGTCAGATATTTTCCTCTGCGGGAAATATGGGGTTTTGAGTCCCTTTCACTGAGGACGGTGTAGGTCTTGTGTATTCCATAGTTGGTTTTTGGAACGGTACCTGTGCTTATATCAAATTCTGGTTTTATGCATCACCCCACCTCTCCTTCAACCTTAAGCAGGTATAAGAGTGTTTTCTAAATGTGAGACACTGTTCTCTTTCCTAACTCAGTTCAAGTGTATCCATGTTTACAGGATCTTCATAAGTGATATCTTATGATAAGTTTCTTTTTCTGTGTGATTTATTTCACTTAGAATCATCGTCCCTGAATCCACCCATTTTGCTGCTACTGGTCTTATGACATTGATTTCATGGCTGAGGGATATTCCATCGTACGTAAGTACCACAATTTTTTGAACCATGTTTATATTTTCTGGGATACTTAAGGTGTATCCAAGTTGAGGTCCTTGTATGCAGTGCAGCCCTAAATTTTGGGGTGGCTCTGTCTTATTGATTTTCAATTTTCCCAAGGTATATTCCCTAGACTGGTAGTGCCCTTGGCTCTGTAGCTCTGTTCTTTACTTGTTTTAGGGAACAGAATGCACTCCTCCAGAGAAGCAGTTGGCAATTTACATCCCGCCCATCAGCATAACAAGGCTCCCTGTTCTCCAGGGCCTGTCTTGCGTTTCTTGTTCTTACACATTTTGTGGATGTCCCTTTTGACCGGTGGGAAGTGATACTTCTTTGTAGTGCAGATTTGCATTGCCCGCTTGCTTGCTTAGCCAAAAAGGGCGTATGCGTTTTCTCCTGAATATATTCAGGAGAAAACGCATACACCCTTTTTGGCCAAGTGCATCATTGTCGAAGATGTGCCCCTCTTCCTGTGCTTTAAAGGCGATTCCAACGTACCTCTTGAAATCTGTTTCCTGCTATTCTGCCTCGCTTTCAAGTCCGCCTCGTTGCCTTCCCTCAACAGATTTTTGGACGATAGTTGTCCTTTATTACTCGGCCAGTTTGTGAATTGCTGTGCCCCTGAGCTCCATTTTTCAACTCGTTTTTGGTGAGCTGACCGCAAGTCCAAAATTTTGGGTCAGGACCTATACTGGTTCCCGGTGGGTGGCTGAGAATTTGGTTAATTCTTCTTCCTGCCGGGAAATTACAGTGATATGTGCCCGTCCAAATGCCTAACAGCTACTCTCTCATTGGTTCTCCCTCTTCCCTTTCATCCTCTGCCAAATTGGCAACCTGTGCGAACCAAGAGGTTAAAGGGGCTGTCTCTCCAAGTTGGGAGGTTGATAGTAAAGCAGACGGAAAGTCAAACCGGAGCACCAGGAGAGGGTCTATTCTTTGAGTTTTAGAAACCTTTCGTATTCACAGTGTGTCCGTTCTCTAGGTTTCCCGCACATGTTATAGCTGTAGTAATATTCCCTTCAACCTGGAGAGTTCGGACCCATGGAATGGGTGCCATGCATTATTGCTTTAAAGGGTCTGCATTTGCTCACCCAATCTCACCAATCGTCTCAGTCCCAAGTGTCCCTCCTTATGCCACATCCAGCTGTCGTTGTAGATACGGTCATTCCAGCTTTCATCAGAGACCCTGAAGGAATTGTAAAGAATTTCCCAGTTTTTTTGTTTTGTTTTTGAAATTCCTTTTTATAGTGGGTTTGAGCTGATTCTCGCTGCCATGTTTATGCCAGTCTAGACACACTTGATTCCCTTACGGAGACATATCAATACATAGGTTTTAAGATTCTTACTAGTCAGATATTTTCCTCTGCGGGAAATATGGGGTTTTGAGTCCCTTTCACTGAGGACGGTGTAGGTCTTGTCTATTCCATAGTTGGTTTTTGGAACGGTACCTGTGCTTATATCAAACTCTGGTTTTATGCATCACCCCACCTCTCCTTCCCCCTTAAGCAGGTATAAGAGTGTTTTCTAAATGTGAGACACTGTTCTCTTTCCTAACTCAGTTCAAGTGTAGCCATGTTTACAGGATCTTCATAAGTGATATCTTATGATAAGTTTCTTTTTCTGTGTGACTTATTTCACTTAGAATCATCGTACCTGAATCCACCCATTTTGCTGCTACTGGTCTTATGACATTGATTTCATGGCTGAGGGATATTCCATCGTACGTAAGTACCACAATTTTTTGAACCATGTTTATATTTTCTGGGATACTTAAGGTGTATCCAAGTTGAGGTCCTTGTATGCAGTGCAGCCCTAAATTTTGGGGTGGCTCTGTCTTATTGATTTTCAGTTTTCCAAAGGTATATTCCCTAGACTGGAAGTGCCCTTGGCTCTGTAGCTCTGTTCTTTACTTGTTTTAGGGAACAGAATGCACTCCTCCAGAGAGGCAGTTGGCAATTTACATCCCGCCCATCAGCATAACAAGGCTCTCTGTTCTCCAGGGCCTGTCTTGCCTTTCTTGTTCTTACACATTTTGTGGATGTCCCTTTTGACCGGTGGGAAGTGATACTTCTTTGTAGTGCAGATTTGCATTGCCTGCTTGCTTGCTTGGCCAAAAAGGGCGTATGCGTTTTCTCCTGAATATATTCAGGAGAAAACGCATACGCCCTTTTTGGCCAAGTGCATCATTGTCGAAGTTGTGCCCCTCTTCCTGTGCTTTAAAGGCGATTCCAACGTACCTCTTGAAATCTGTTTCCTGCTATTCTGCCTCGCTTTCAAGTCCGCCTCGTTGCCTTCCGTCAACAGATTTTTGGACGATAGGTGTCCTTTATTACTCAGCCAGTTTGTGAATTGCTGTGTCGCTGAGCTCCATTTTTCAACTCGTTTTTGGAGAGCTGACCGCAAGTCCAAAATTTTGGTTCAGGACCTATACTGGTTCCCAGTGGGTGGCTGAGAATTTGGTTAATTCTTCTTCCTGCCGGGAAATTACAGTGATATGTGCCCGTCCAAATGCCTAACAGCTACTCTCTCATTGGTTCTCCCTCTTCCCTTTCATCCTCTGCCAAATTGGCAACCTGTGCGAACCAAGAGGTTAAAGGGGCTGTCTCTCCAAGTTGGGAGGTTGATAGTAAAGCAGACGGAAAGTCAAACCGGAGCACCAGGAGAGGGACTATTCGTTGAGTTTTAGAAACCTTTCGTATTCACAGTGTGTCCGTTCTCTAGGTTTCCCGCACATGTTATAGCTGTAGTAATATTCCCTTCAACCTGGAGAGTTCGGACCCATGGAATGGGTGCCATGCATTATTGCTTTAAAGGATCTGCATTTGCTCACCCAATCTCACCAATCGTCTCAGTCCCAAGTGTCCCTCCTTATGCCACATCCAGCTGTCGTTGTAGATAGGGTCATTCCAGCTTTCATCAGAGACCCTGAAGGAATTGTAAAGAATTTCCCAGTTTTTTTGTTTTGTTTTTGAAATTCCTTTTTATAGTGGGTTTGAGCTGATTCTCGCTGCCATGTTTATGCCAGTCTAGACACACTTGATTCCCTTACGGAGACATATCAATACATAGGTTTTAAGATTCTTACTAGTCAGATACTTTCCTCTGCGGGAAATATGGGGTTTTGAGTCCCTTTCACTGAGGACGGTGTAGGTCTTGTCTATTCCATAGTTGGTTTTTGGAACGGTACCTGTGCTTATATCAAACTCTGGTTTTATGCATCACCCCTCCTCTCCTTCCCCCTTAAGCAGGCATAAGAGTGTTTTCTAAATGTGAGACACTGTTCTCTTTCCTAACTCAGTTCAAGTGTAGCCATGTTTACAGGATCTTCATAAGTGATATCTTATGATAAGTTTCTTTTTCTGTGTGACTTATTTCACTTAGAATCATCGTACCTGAATCCACCCATTTTGCTGCTACTGGTCTTATGACATTGATTTCATGGCTGAGGGATATTCCATCGTACGTAAGTACCACAATTTTTTGAACCATGTTTATATTTTCTGGGATACTTAAGGTGTATCCAAGTTGAGGTCCTTGTATGCAGTGCAGCCCTAAATTTTGGGGTGGCTCTGTCTTATTGATTTTCAGTTTTCCCAAGGTATATTCCCTAGACTGGTAGTGCCCTTGGCTCTGTAGCTCTGTTCTTTACTTGTTTTAGGGAACAGAATGCACTCCTCCAGAGAGGCAGTTGGCAATTTACATCCCGCCCATCAGCATAACAAGGCTCCCTGTTCTCCAGGGCCTGTCTTGCCTTTCTTGTTCTTACACATTTTGTGGATGTCCCTTTTGACCGGTGGGAAGTGATACTTCTTTGTAGTGCAGATTTGCATTGCCCGCTTGCTTGCTTGGCCAAAAAGGGCGTATGCGTTTTCTCCTGAATATATTCAGGAGAAAACGCATACGCCCTTTTTGGCCAAGTGCATCATTGTCGAAGTTGTGCCCCTCTTCCTGTGCTTTAAAGGCGATTCCAACGTACCTCTTGAAATCTGTTTCCTGCTATTCTGCCTCGCTTTCAAGTCCGCCTCGTTGCCTTCCGTCAACAGATTTGTGGACGATAGGTGTCCTTTATTACTCAGCCAGTTTGTGAATTGCTGTGTCGCTGAGCTCCATTTTTCAACTCGTTTTTGGAGAGCTGACCGCAAGTCCAAAATTTTGGTTCAGGACCTATACTGGTTCCCAGTGGGTGGCTGACAATTTGGTTAATTCTTCTTCCTGCCGGGAAATTACAGTGATATGTGCCCGTCCAAATGCCTAACAGCTACTCTCTCATTGGTTCTCCCTCTTCCCTTTCATCCTCTGCCAAATTGGCAACCTGTGCGAACCAAGAGGTTAAAGGGGCTGTCTCTCCAAGTTGGGAGGTTGATAGTAAAGCAGACGGAAAGTCAAACCGGAGCACCAGGAGAGGGACTATTCGTTGAGTTTTAGAAACCTTTCGTATTCACAGTGTGTCCGTACTCTAGGTTTCCCGCACATGTTATAGCTGTAGTAATATTCCCTTCAACCTGGAGAGTTCGGACCCATGGAATGGGTGCCATGCATTATTGCTTTAAAGGATCTGCATTTGCTCACCCAATCTCACCAATCGTCTCAGTCCCTAGTGTCCCTCCTAATGCCACATCCAGCTGTCGTTGTAGATAGGGTCATTCCAGGTTTCATCAGAGACCCTGAAGGAATTGTAAAGAATTTCCCAGTTTTTTTGTTTTGTTTTTGAAATTCCTTTTTATAGTGGGTTTGAGCTGATTCTCGCTGCCATGTTTATGCCAGTCTAGACACACTTGATTCCCTTACGGAGACATATCAATACATAGGTTTTAAGATTCTTACTAGTCAGATACTTTACTCTGCGGGAAATATGGGGTTTTGAGTCCCTTTCACTGAGGACGGTGTAGGTCTTGTCTATTCCATAGTTGGTTTTTGGAACGGTACCTGTGCTTATATCAAACTCTGGTTTTATGCATCACCCCACCTCTCCTTCCCCCTTAAGCAGGCATAAGAGTGTTTTCTAAATGTGAGACACTGTTCTCTTTCCTAACTCAGTTCAAGTGTAGCCATGTTTACAGGATCTTCATAAGTGATATCTTATGATAAGTTTCTTTTTCTGTGTGACTTATTTCACTTAGAATCATCGTACCTGAATCCACCCATTTTGCTGCTACTGGTCTTATGACATTGATTTCATGGCTGAGGGATATTCCATCGTACGTAAGTACCACAATTTTTTGAACCATGTTTATATTTTCTGGGATACTTAAGGTGTATCCAAGTTGAGGTCCTTGTATGCAGTGCAGCCCTAAATTTTGGGGTGGCTCTGTCTTATTGATTTTCAGTTTTCCCAAGGTATATTCCCTAGACTGGTAGTGCCCTTGGCTCTGTAGCTCTGTTCTTTACTTGTTTTAGGGAACAGAATGCACTCCTCCAGAGAGGCAGTTGGCAATTTACATCCCGCCCATCAGCATAAAAAGGCTCCCTGTTCTCCAGGGCCTGTCTTGCCTTTCTTGTTCTTACACATTTTGTGGATGTCCCTTTTGACTGGTGGGAAGTGATACTTCTTTGTAGTGCAGATTTGCATTGCCCGCTTGCTTGCTTGGCCAAAAAGGGCGTATGCGTTTTCTCCTGAATATATTCAGGAGAAAACGCATACGCCCTTTTTGGCTAAGTGCATCATTGTAGAATTTGTGCCCCTCTTCCTGTGCTTTAAAGGCGATTCCAACGTACCTCTTAAATCTGTTTCCTGTTATTCTGCCTCGCTTTCAAGTCCGCCTCGTTGCCTTCCCTCAACAGATTTTTGGACGATAGTTGTCCTTTATTACTCGGCCAGTTTGTGAATTGCTGTGCCCCTGAGCTCCATTTTTCAACTCGTTTTTGGTGAGCTGACCGCAAGTCCAAAATTTTGGTTCAGGACCTATACTGGTTCCCGGTGGGTGGCTGAGAATTTGGTTAATTCTTCTTCCTGCTGGGAAATTAGAGTGATATGTGCCCGTCCAAATGCCTAACAGCTACTCTCTCATTGGTTCTCCCTCTTCCCTTTCATCCTCTGCCAAATTGGCAACCTGTGCGAACCAAGAGGTTAAAGGGGCTGTCTCTCCAAGTTGGGAGTTTGATAGTAAAGCAGACGGAAAGTAAAACCGGAGCACCAGGAGAGGGACTATGCGTTGAGTTTTAGAAACCTTTCGTATTCACAGTGTGTCCGTTCTCTAGGTTTCCCGCACATGTTATAGCTGTAGTAATATTCCCTTCAACCTGGAGAGTTCGGACCCATGGAATGGGTGCCATGCATTATTGCTTTAAAGGGTCTGCATTTGCTCACCCAATCTCACCAATCGTCTCAGTCCCAAGTGTCCCTCCTTATGCCACATCCAGCTGTCGTTGTAGATAGGGTCATTCCAGCTTTCATCAGAGACCCTGAAGGAATTGTAAAGAATTTCCCAGTTTTTTTGTTTTGTTTTTGAAATTCCTTTTTATAGTGGGTTTGAGCTGATTCTCGCTGCCATGTTTATGCCAGTCTAGACACACTTGATTCCCTTATGGAGACATATCAATACATAGGTTTTAAGATTCTTACTAGTCAGATACTTTCCTCTGCGGGAAATATGGGGTTTTGAGTCCCTTTCACTGAGGACGGTGTAGGTCTTGTCTATTCCATAGTTGGTTTTTGGAACGGTACCTGTGCTTATATCAAACTCTGGTTGTATGCATCACCCCACTTCTCCTTCCCCCTTAAGCAGGTATAAGAGTGTTTTCTAAATGTGAGACACTGTTCTCTTTCCTAACTCAGTTCAAGTGTAGCCATGTTTACAGGATCTTCATAAGTGATATCTTATGATGTTTCTTTTTCTGTGTGACTTATTTCACTTAGAATCATCGTACCTGAATCCACCCATTTTGCTGCTACTGGTCTTATGACATTGATTTCATGGCTGAGGGATATTCCATCGTACGTAAGTACCACAATTTTTTGAACCATGTTTATATTTTCTGGGATACTTAAGGTGTATCCAAGTTGAGGTCCTTGTATGCAGTGCAGCCCTAAATTTTGGGGTGCCTCTGTCTTATTGATTTTCAGTTTTCCAAAGGTATATTCCATAGACTGGTAGTGCCCTTGGCTCTGTAGCTCTGTTCTTTACTTGTTTTAGGGAACAGAATGCACTCCTCCAGAGAGGCAGTTGGCAATTTACATCCCGCCCATCAGCATAACAAGGCTCCCTGTTCTCCAGGGCCTGTCTTGCCTTTCTTGTTCTTACACATTTTGTGGATGTCCCTTTTGACCGGTGGGAAGTGATACTTCTTTGTAGTGCAGATTTGCATTGCCCGCTTGCTTGCTTGGCCAAAAAGGGCGTATGCGTTTTCTCCTGAATATATTCAGGAGAAAACGCATACGCCCTTTTTGGCCAAGTGCATCATTGTCGAAGTTGTGCCCCTCTTCCTGTGCTTTAAAGGCGATTCCAACGTACCTCTTGAAATCTGTTTCCTGCTATTCTGCCTCGCTTTCAAGTCCGCCTCGTTGCCTTCCCTCAACAGATTTTTGGACGATAGTTGTCCTTTATTACTCGGCCAGTTTGTGAATTGCTGTGTCCCTGAGCTCCATTATTCAACTCGTTTTTGGAGAGCTGACCGCAAGTCCAAAATTTTGGTTCAGGACCTATACTGGTTCCCGGTGGGTGTCTGAGAATTTGGTTAATTCTTCTTCCTGCCGGGAAATTACAGTGATATGTGCCCGTCCAAATGCCTAACAGCTACTCTCTCATTGGTTCTCCCTCTTCCCTTTCATCCTCTGCCAAATTGACAACCTGTGCGAACCAAGAGGTTAAAGGGGCTGTCTCTCCAAGTTGGGAGGTTGATAGTAAAGCAGCCGGAAAGTCAATCCGGAGCACCAGGAGAGGGTTTATTCGTTGAGTTTTAGAAACCTTTCGTATTCACAGTGTGTCCGTTCTCTAGGTTTCCCGCACATGTTATAGCTGTAGTATTATTCCCTTCAACCTGGAGAGTTCGGACCCATGGAATGGGTGCCATGCATTATTGCTTTAAAGGGTCTGCATTTGCTCACCCAATCTCACCAATCGTCTCATTCCCAAGTGTCCCTCCTTATGCCACATCCAGCTGTCATTGTAGATAGGGTCATGCCAGCTTTCATCAGAGACCCTGAAGGAATTGTAAAGAATTTCGCAGTTTTTTTGTTTTGTTTTTGAAATTCCTTTTTATAGTGGGTTTGAGCTGATTCTCGCTGCCATGTTTATGCCAGTCTAGACACACTTGATTCCCTTACGGAGACATATCAATACATAGGTTTTAATATTCTTACTAGTCAGATACTTTCCTCTGTGGGAAATATGGGGTTTTGAGTCCCTTTCACTGAGGACGGTGTAGGTCTTGTCTATTCCATAGTTGGTTTTTGGAACGGTACCTGTGCTTATATCAAACTCTGGTTTTATGCATCACCCCACCTCTCCTTCCCCCTTAAGCAGGTATAAGAGTGTTTTCTAAATGTGAGACACTGTTCTCTTTCCTAACTCAGTTCAAGTGTAGCCATGTTTACAGGATCTTCATAAGTGATATCTTATGATAAGTTTCTTTTTCTGTGTGACTTATTTCACTTAGAATCATCGTACCTGAATCCACCCATTTTGCTGCTACTGGTCTTATGACATTGATTTCATGGCGGAGGGATATTCCATCGTACGTAAGTACCACAATTTTTTGAACCATGTTTATATTTTCTGGGATACTTAAGGTGTATCCAAGTTGAGGTCCTTGTATGCAGTGCAGCCCTAAATTTTGGGGTGGCTCTGTCTTATTGATTTTCAGTTTTCCAAAGGTATATTCCCTAGACTGGTAGTGCCCTTGGCTCTGTAGCTCTGTTCTTTACTTGTTTTAGGGAACAGAATGCACTCCTCCAGAGAGGCAGTTGGCAATTTACATCCCGCCCATCAGCATAACAAGGCTCCCTGTTCTCCAGGGCCTGTCTTGCCTTTCTTGTTCTTACACATTTTGTGGATGTCCCTTTTGACCGGTGGGAAGTGATACTTCTTTGTAGTGCAGATTTGCATTGCCCGCTTGCTTGCTTGGCCAAAAAGGGCGTATGCGTTTTCTCCTGAATATATTCAGGAGAAAACGCATACGCCCTTTTTGGCCAAGTGCATCATTGTCGAAGTTGTGCCCCTCTTCCTGTGCTTTAAAGGCGATTCCAACGTACCTCTTGAAATCTGTTTCCTGCTATTCTGCCTCGCTTTCAAGTCCGCCTCATTGCCTTCACTCAACAGATTTTTGGACGATAGTTGTCCTTTATTACTCGGCCAGTTTGTGAATTGCTGTGCCCCTGAGCTCCATTTTTCAACTCGTTTTTGGTGAGCTGACCGCAAGTCCAAAATTTTGGTTCAGGACCTATACTGGTTCCCGGTGGGTGGCTGAGAATTTGGTTAATTCTTCTTCCTGCCGGGAAATTAGAGTGATATGTGCCCGTCCAAATGCCTAACAGCTACTCTCTCATTGGTTCTCCCTCTTCCCTTTCATCCTCTGCCAAATTGGCAACCTGTGCGAACCAAGAGGTTAAAGGGGCTGTCTCTCCAAGTTGGGAGGTTGATAGTAAAGCAGATGGAAAGTCAAACCGGAGCACCAGGAGAGGGACTATGCGTTGAGTTTTAGAAACCTTTCGTATTCACAGTGTGTCCGTTCTCTAGGTTTCCCGCACATGTTATAGCTGTAGTAATATTCCCTTCAACCTGGAGAGTTCGGACTCATGGAATGGGTGCCATGCATTATTGCTTTAAAGGGTCTGCATTTGCTCACCCAATCTCACCAATCGTCTCAGTCCCAAGTGTCCCTCCTTATGCCACATCCAGCTGTCGTTGTAGATAGGGTCATTGCAGATTTCATCAGAGACCCTGAAGGAATTGTAAAGAATTTCCCAGTTTTTTTGTTTTGTTTTTGAAATTCCTTTTTATAGTGGGTTTGAGCTGATTCTCGCTGCCATGTTTATGCCAGTCTAGACACACTTGATTCCCTTACGGAGACATATCAATACATAGGTTTTAAGATTCTTACTAGTCAGATACTTTCCTCTGCGGGAAATATGGGGTTTTGAGTCCCTTTCACTGAGGACGGTGTAGGTCTTGTCTATTCCATAGTTTGTTTTTGGAACGGTACCTGTGCTTATATCAAACTCTGGTTTTATGCATCACCCCACCTCTCCTTCCCCCTTAAGCAGGTATAAGAGTGTTTTCTAAATGTGAGACACTGTTCTCTTTCCTAACTCAGTTCAAGTGTAGCCATGTTTACAGGATCTTCATAAGTGATATCTTATGATAAGTTTCTTTTTCTGTGTGACTTATTTCACTTAGAATCATCGTACCTGAATCCACCCATTTTGCTGCTACTGGTCTTATGACATTGATTTCATGGCTGAGGGATATTCCATCGTACGTAAGTACCACAATTTTTTGAACCATGTTTATATTTTCTGGGATACTTAAGGTGTATCCAAGTTGAGGTCCTTGTATGCAGTGCAGCCCTAAATTTTGGGGTGGCTCTGTCTTATTGATTTTCAGTTTTCCCAAGGTATATTCCCTAGACTGGTAGTGCCCCTGGCTCTGTAGCTCTGTTCTTTACTTGTTTTAGGGAACAGAATGCACTCCTCCAGAGAGGCAGTTGGCAATTTACATCCCGCCCATCAGCATAACAAGGCTCCCTGTTCTCCAGGGCCTGTCTTGCCTTTCTTGTTCTTACACATTTTGTGGATGTCCCTTTTGACCGGTGGGAAGTGATACTTCTTTGTAGTGCAGATTTGCATTGCCCGCTTGCTTGCTTGGCCAAAAAGGGCGTATGCGTTTTCTCCTGAATATATTCAGGAGAAAACGCATACGCCCTTTTTGGCCAAGTGCATCATTGTCGAAGTTGTGCCCCTCTTCCTGTGCTTTAAAGGCGATTCCAACGTACCTCTTGAAATCTGTTTCCTGCTATTCTGCCTCGCTTTCAAGTCCGCCTCGTTGCCTTCCCTCAACAGATTTTTGGACGATAGTTGTCCTTTATTACTCGGCCAGTTTGTGAATTGCTGTGTCCCTGAGCTCCATTATTCAACTCGTTTTTGGAGAGCTGACCGCAAGTCCAAAATTTTGGTTCAGGACCTATACTGGTTCCCGGTGGGTGTCTGAGAATTTGGTTAATTCTTCTTCCTGCCGGGAAATTACAGTGATATGTGCCCGTCCAAATGCCTAACAGCTACTCTCTCATTGGTTCTCCCTCTTCCCTTTCATCCTCTGCCAAATTGACAACCTGTGCGAACCAAGAGGTTAAAGGGGCTGTCTCTCCAAGTTGGGAGGTTGATAGTAAAGCAGCCGGAAAGTCAATCCGGAGCACCAGGAGAGGGTTTATTCGTTGAGTTTTAGAAACCTTTCGTATTCACAGTGTGTCCGTTCTCTAGGTTTCCCGCACATGTTATAGCTGTAGTATTATTCCCTTCAACCTGGAGAGTTCGGACCCATGGAATGGGTGCCATGCATTATTGCTTTAAAGGGTCTGCATTTGCTCACCCAATCTCACCAATCGTCTCATTCCCAAGTGTCCCTCCTTATGCCACATCCAGCTGTCATTGTAGATAGGGTCATGCCAGCTTTCATCAGAGACCCTGAAGGAATTGTAAAGAATTTCGCAGTTTTTTTGTTTTGTTTTTGAAATTCCTTTTTATAGTGGGTTTGAGCTGATTCTCGCTGCCATGTTTATGCCAGTCTAGACACACTTGATTCCCTTACGGAGACATATCAATACATAGGTTTTAAGATTCTTACTAGTCAGATATTTTCCTCTGCGGGAAATATGGGGTTTTGAGTCCCTTTCGCTGAGGACGGTGTAGGTCTTGTCTATTCCATAGTTGGTTTTTGGAACGGTACCTGTGCTTATATCAAACTCTGGTTTTATGCATCACCCCACCTCTCCTTCCCCCTTAAGCAGGTATAAGAGTGTTTTCTAAATGTGAGACACTGTTCTCTTTCCTAACTCAGTTCAAGTGTAGCCATGTTTACAGGATCTTCATAAGTGATATCTTATGATAAGTTTCTTTTTCTGTGTGACTTATTTCACTTAGAATCATCGTACCTGAATCCACCCATTTTGCTGCTACTGGTCTTATGACATTGATTTCATGGCTGAGGGATATTCCATCGTACGTAAGTACCACAATTTTTTGAACCATGTTTATATTTTCTGGGATACTTAAGGTGTATCCAAGTTGAGATCCTTGTATGCAGTGCAGCCCTAAATTTTGGGGTGGCTCTGTCTTATTGATTTTCAGTTTTCCCAAGGTATATTCCCTAGACTGGTAGTTCCCTTGGCTCTGTAGCTCTGTTCTTTACTTGTTTTAGGGAACAGAATGCACTCCTCCAGAGAGGCAGTTGGCAATTTACATCCCGCCCATCAGCATAACAAGGCTCCCTGTTCTCCAGGGCCTGTCTTGCCTTTCTTGTTCTTACACATTTTGTGGATGACCCCTTTGACTGTTGGGAAGTGATACTTCTTTGTAGTGCAGATTTGCATTGCCCGCTTGCTTGCTTGGCCAAAAAGGGCGTATGCGTTTTCTCCTGAATATATTCAGGAGAAAACGCATACGCCCTTTTTGGCCAAGTGCATCATTGTCGAAGTTGTGCCCCTCTTCCTGTGCTTTAAAGGCGATTCCAACGTACCTCTTGAAATCTGTTTCCTGCTATTCTGCCTCGCTTTCAAGTCCGCCTCGTTGCCTTCCCTCAACAGATTTTTGGACGATAGTTGTCCTTTATTACTCGGCCAGTTTGTGAATTGCTGTGTCCCTGAGCTCCATTATTCAACTCGTTTTTGGAGAGCTGACCGCAAGTCCAAAATTTTGGTTCAGGACCTATACTGGTTCCCGGTGGGTGTCTGAGAATTTGGTTAATTCTTCTTCCTGCCGGGAAATTACAGTGATATGTGCCCGTCCAAATGCCTAACAGCTACTCTCTCATTGGTTCTCCCTCTTCCCTTTCATCCTCTGCCAAATTGACAACCTGTGCGAACCAAGAGGTTAAAGGGGCTGTCTCTCCAAGTTGGGAGGTTGATAGTAAAGCAGCCGGAAAGTCAATCCGGAGCACCAGGAGAGGGTTTATTCGTTGAGTTTTAGAAACCTTTCGTATTCACAGTGTGTCCGTTCTCTAGGTTTCCCGCACATGTTATAGCTGTAGTATTATTCCCTTCAACCTGGAGAGTTCGGACCCATGGAATGGGTGCCATGCATTATTGCTTTAAAGGGTCTGCATTTGCTCACCCAATCTCACCAATCGTCTCATTCCCAAGTGTCCCTCCTTATGCCACATCCAGCTGTCATTGTAGATAGGGTCATGCCAGCTTTCATCAGAGACCCTGAAGGAATTGTAAAGAATTTCGCAGTTTTTTTGTTTTGTTTTTGAAATTCCTTTTTATAGTGGGTTTGAGCTGATTCTCGCTGCCATGTTTATGCCAGTCTAGACACACTTGATTCCCTTACGGAGACATATCAATACATAGGTTTTAAGATTCTTACTAGTCAGATATTTTCCTCTGCGGGAAATATGGGGTTTTGAGTCCCTTTCGCTGAGGACGGTGTAGGTCTTGTCTATTCCATAGTTGGTTTTTGGAACGGTACCTGTGCTTATATCAAACTCTGGTTTTATGCATCACCCCACCTCTCCTTCCCCCTTAAGCAGGTATAAGAGTGTTTTCTAAATGTGAGACACTGTTCTCTTTCCTAACTCAGTTCAAGTGTAGCCATGTTTACAGGATCTTCATAAGTGATATCTTATGATAAGTTTCTTTTTCTGTGTGACTTATTTCACTTAGAATCATCGTACCTGAATCCACCCATTTTGCTGCTACTGGTCTTATGACATTGATTTCATGGCTGAGGGATATTCCATCGTACGTAAGTACCACAATTTTTTGAACCATGTTTATATTTTCTGGGATACTTAAGGTGTATCCAAGTTGAGATCCTTGTATGCAGTGCAGCCCTAAATTTTGGGGTGGCTCTGTCTTATTGATTTTCAGTTTTCCCAAGGTATATTCCCTAGACTGGTAGTTCCCTTGGCTCTGTAGCTCTGTTCTTTACTTGTTTTAGGGAACAGAATGCACTCCTCCAGAGAGGCAGTTGGCAATTTACATCCCGCCCATCAGCATAACAAGGCTCCCTGTTCTCCAGGGCCTGTCTTGCCTTTCTTGTTCTTACACATTTTGTGGATGACCCCTTTGACTGTTGGGAAGTGATACTTCTTTGTAGTGCAGATTTGCATTGCCCGCTTGCTTGCTTGGCCAAAAAGGGCGTATGCGTTTTCTCCTGAATATATTCAGGAGAAAACGCATACGCCCTTTTTGGCCAAGTGCATCATTGTCGAAGTTGTGCCCCTCTTCCTGTGCTTTAAAGGCGATTCCAACGTACCTCTTGAAATCTGTTTCCTGCTATTCTGCCTCGCTTTCAAGTCCGCCTCGTTGCCTTCCCTCAACAGATTTTTGGACGATAGTTGTCCTTTATTACTCGGCCAGTTTGTGAATTGCTGTGCCCCTGAGCTCCATTTTTCAACTCGTTTTTGGTGAGCTGACCGCAAGTCCAAAATTTTGGTTCAGGACCTATACTGGTTCCCGGTAGGTGGCTGAGAATTTGGTTAATTCTTCTTCCTGCCGGGAAATTACAGTGATATGTGCCCGTCCAAATGCCTAACAGCTACTCTCTCATTGGTTCTCCCTTTTCCCTTTCATCCTCTGCCAAATTGGCAACCTGTGCGAACCAAGATGTTAAAGGGGCTGTCTCTCAAAGTTGGGAGGTTGATAGTAAAGCAGACGGAAAGTCAAACCGGAGTACCAGGAGAGGGACTATGTGTGGAGTTTTAGAAACCTTTCGTATTCACAGTGTGTCCGTTCCCTAGGTTTCCAGCACATGTTATAGCTGTAGTAATATTCCCTTCAACCTGGAGAGTTCGGACCCATGGAATGGGTGCCATGCATTATTGCTTTAAAGGGTCTGCATTTGCTCACCCAATCTCACCAATCATCTCAGTCCCAAGTGTCCCTTCTTATGCCATATCCAGCTGTCGTTGTAGATAGGGTCATTCCAGCTTTCATCAGAGACCCTGAAGGAATTGTAAAGAATTTCCCAGTTTTTTTGTTTTGTTTTTGAAATTCCTTTTTATAGTGGGTTTGAGCTGATTCTCGCTGCCATGTTTATGCCAGTCTAGACACACTTGATTCCCTTACGGAGACATATCAATACATAGGTTTTAAGATTCTTACTAGTCAGATATTTTCCTCTGCGGGAAATATGGGGTTTTGAGTCCCTTTCACTGAGGACGGTGTAGGTCTTGTCTATTCCATAGTTGGTTTTTGGAACGGTACCTGTGCTTATATCAAACTCTGGTTTTATGCATCACCCCACCTCTCCTTCCCCCTTAAGCAGGTATAAGAGTGTTTTCTAAATGTGAGACACTGTTCTCTTTCCTAACTCAGTTCAAGTGTAGCCATGTTTACAGGATCTTCATAAGTGATATCTTATGATAAGTTTCTTTTTCTGTGTGACTTATTTCACTTAGAATCATCGTACCTGAATCCACCCATTTTGCTGCTACTGGTCTTATGACATTGATTTCATGGCTGAGGGATATTCCATCGTACGTAAGTACCACAATTTTTTGAACCATGTTTATATTTTCTGGGATACTTAAGGTGTATCCAAGTTGAGGTCCTTGTATGCAGTGCAGCCCTAAATTTTGGGGTGGCTCTGTCTTATTGATTTTCAGTTTTCCCAAGGTATATTCCCTAGACTGGTAGTGCCCTTGGCTCTGTAGCTCTGTTCTTTACTTGTTTTAGGGAACAGAATGCACTCCTCCAGAGAGGCAGTTGTCAATTTACATCCCGCCCATCAGCATAACAAGGCTCCCTGTTCTCCAGGGCCTGTCTTGCCTTTCTTGTTCTTACACATTTTGTGGATGTCCCTTTTGACCGGTGGGAAGTGATACTTCTTTGTAGTGCAGATTTGCATTGCCCGCTTGCTTGCTTGGCCAAAAAGGGCGTATGCGTTTTCTCCTGAATATATTCAGGAGAAAACGCATACGCCCTTTTTGGCCAAGTGCATCATTGTCGAAGTTGTGCCCCTCTTCCTGTGCTTTAAAGGCGATTCCAACGTACCTCTTGAAATCTGTTTCCTGCTATTCTGCCTCGCTTTCAAGTCCGCCTCGTTGCCTTCCGTCAACAGATTTATGGACGATAGTTGTCCTTTATTACTCGGCCAGTTTGTGAATTGCTGTGCCCCTGAGCTCCATTTTTTAACTCGTTTTTGGAGAGCTGACCAAAAGTCCAAAATTTTGGTTCAGGACCTATACTGGTTCCCGGTAGGTGGCTGAGAATTTGGTTAATTCTTCTTCCTGCCGGGAAATTACAGTGATATGTGCCCGTCCAAATGCCTAACAGCTACTCTCTCATTGGTTCTCCCTCTTCCCTTTCATCCTCTGCCAAATTGGCAACCTGTGCGAACCAAGAGGTTAAAGGGGCTGTCTCTCCAAGTTGGGAGGTTGATAGTAAAGCAGACGGAAAGTCAAACCGGAGCACCAGGAGTGGGACTATTCGTTGAGTTTTAGAAACCTTTCGTATTCACAGTGTGTCCGTTCTCTAGGTTTCCCGCACATGTTATAGCTGTAGTAATATTCCCTTCAACCTGGAGAGTTCGGACCCATGGAATGGGTGCCATGCATTATTGCTTTAAAGGGTCTGCATTTGCTCACCCAATCTCACCAATCGTCTCAGTCCCAAGTGTCCCTCCTTATGCCACATCCAGCTGTCGTTGTAGATAGGGTCATTCCAGCTTTCATCAGAGACCCTGAAGGAATTGTAAAGAATTTCCCCGTTTTTTTGTTTTGTTTTTGAAATTCCTTTTTATAGTGGGTTTGAGCTGATTCTCGTTGCCATGTTTATGCCAGTCTAGACACACTTGATTCCCTTACGGAGACATATCAATACATAGGTTTTAAGATTCTTACTAGTCAGATATTTTCCTCTGCGGGAAATATGGGGTTTTGAGTCCCTTTCACTGAGGACGGTGTAGGTCTTGTCTATTCCATAGTTGGTTTTTGGAACGGTACCTGTGCTTATATCAAACTCTTGTTTTATGCATCACCCCACCTCTCCTTCCCCCTTAAGCAGGTATAAGAGTGTTTTCTAAATGTGAGACACTGTTCTCTTTCCTAACTCAGTTCAAGTGTAGCCATGTTTACAGGATCTTCATAAGTGATATCTTATGATAAGTTTCTTTTTCTGTGTGACTTATTTCACTTAGAATAATCGTACCTGAATCCACCCATTTTGCTGCTACTGGTCTTATGACATTGATTTCATGGCTGAGGGATATTCCATCGTACGTAAGTACCACAATTTTTTGAACCATGTTTATATTTTCTGGGATACTTAAGGTGTATCCAAGTTGAGGTCCTTGTATGCAGTGCAGCCCTAAATTTTGGGGTGGCTCTGTCTTATTGATTTTCAGTTTTCCCAAGGTATATTCCCTAGACTTGTAGTGCCCTTGGCTCTGTAGCTCTGTTCTTTACTTGTTTTAGGGAACAGAATGCACTCCTCCAGAGAGGCAGTTGTCAATTTACATCCCGCCCATCAGCATAACAAGGCTCCCTGTTCTCCAGGGCCTGTCTTGCCTTTCTTGTTCTTACACATTTTGTGGATGTCCCTTTTGACCGGTGGGAAGTGATACTTCTTTGTAGTGCAGATTTGCATTGCCCGCTTGCTTGCTTGGCCAAAAAGGGCGTATGCGTTTTCTCCTGAATATATTCAGGAGAAAACGCATACGCCCTTTTTGGCCAAGTGCATCATTGTCGAAGTTGTGCCCCTCTTCCTGTGCTTTAAAGGCGATTCCAACGTACCTCTTGAAATCTGTTTCCTGCTATTCTGCCTCGCTTTCAAGTCCGCCTCGTTGCCTTCCCTCAACAGATTTTTGGACGATAGTTGTCCTTTATTACTCGGCCAGTTTGTGAATTGCTGTGCCCCTGAGCTCCATTTTTCAACTCGTTTTTGGTGAGCTGACCGCAAGTCCAAAATTTTGGTTCAGGACCTATACTGGTTCCCGGTGGGTGGCTGAGAATTTGGTTAATTCTTCTTCCTGCTGGGAAATTACAGTGATATGTGCCCGTCCAAATGCCTAACAGCTACTCTCTCATTGGTTCTCCCTCTTCCCTTTCATCCTCTGCCAAATTGGCAACCTGTGCGAACCAAGATGTTAAAGGGGCTGTCTCTCCAAGTTGGGAGGTTGATAGTAAAGCAGACGGAAAGTCAAACCGGAGCACCAGGAGTGGGACTATTCGTTGAGTTTTAGAAACCTTTCGTATTCACAGTGTGTCCGTTCTCTAGGTTTCCCGCACATGTTATAGCTGTAGTAATATTCCCTTCAACCTGGAGAGTTCGGACCCATGGAATGGGTGCCATGCATTATGGCTTTAAAGGGTCTGCATTTGCTCACCCAATCTCACCAATCGTCTCAGTCCCAAGTGTCCCTCCTTATGCCACATCCAGCTGTCGTTGTAGATAGGGTCATTCCAGCTTTCATCAGAGACCCTGAAGGAATTGTAAAGAATTTCCCCGTTTTTTTGTTTTGTTTTTGAAATTCCTTTTTATAGTGGGTTTGAGCTGATTCTCGTTGCCATGTTTATGCCAGTCTAGACACACTTGATTCCCTTACGGAGACATATCAATACATAGGTTTTAAGATTCTTACTAGTCAGATATTTTCCTCTGCGGGAAATATGGGGTTTTGAGTCCCTTTCACTGAGGACGGTGTAGGTCTTGTCTATTCCATAGTTGGTTTTTGGAACGGTACTTGTGCTTATATCAAACTCTGGTTTTATGCATCACCCCACCTCTCCTTCCCCCTTAAGCAGGTATAAGAGTGTTTTCTAAATGTGAGACACTGTTCTCTTTCCTAACTCAGTTCAAGTGTAGCCATGTTTACAGGATCTTCATAAGTGATATCTTATGATAAGTTTCTTTTTCTGTGTGACTTATTTCACTTAGAATCATCATACCTGAATCCACCCATTTTGCTGCTACTGGTCTTATGACATTGATTTCATGGCTGAGGGATATTCCATCGTACGTAAGTACCACAATTTTTTGAACCATGTTTATATTTTCTGGGATACTTAAGGTGTATCCAAGTTGAGGTCCTTGTATGCAGTGCAGCCCTAAATTTTGGGGTGGCTCTGTCTTATTGATTTTCAGTTTTCCCAAGGTATATTCCCTAGACTGGTAGTGCCCTTGGCTCTGTAGCTCTGTTCTTTACTTGTTTTAGGGAACAGAATGCACTCCTCCAGAGAGGCAGTTGTCAATTTACATCCCGCCCATCAGCATAACAAGGCTCCCTGTTCTCCAGGGCCTGTCTTGCCTTTCTTGTTCTTACACATTTTGTGGATGTCCCTTTTGACCGGTGGGAAGTGATACTTCTTTGTAGTGCAGATTTGCATTGCCCGCTTGCTTGCTTGGCCAAAAAGGGCGTATGCGTTTTCTCCTGAATATATTCAGGAGAAAACGCATACGCCCTTTTTGGCCAAGTGCATCATTGTCGAAGTTGTGCCCCTCTTCCTGTGCTTTAAAGGCGATTCCAACGTACCTCTTGAAATCTGTTTCCTGCTATTCTGCCTCGCTTTCAAGTCCGCCTCGTTGCCTTCCCTCAACAGATTTTTGGACGATAGTTGTCCTTTATTGCTCGGCCAGTTTGTGAATTGCTGTGCCCCTGAGCTCCATTTTTCAACTCGTTTTTGGTGAGCTGACCGCAAGTCCAAAATTTTGGTTCAGGACCTATACTGGTTCCCGGTGGGTGGCTGAGAATTTGGTTAATTCTTCTTCCTGCCGGGAAATTACAGTGATATGTGCCCGTCCAAATGCCTAACAGCTACTCTCTCATTGGTTCTCCCTCTTCCCTTTCATCCTCTGCCAAATTGGCAACCTGTGCGAACCAAGATGTTAAAGGGGCTGTCTCTCCAAGTTGGGAGGTTGATAGTAAAGCAGACGGAAAGTCAAACCAGAGCACCAGGAGTGGGACTATTCGTTGAGTTTTAGAAACCTTTCGTATTCACAGTGTGTCCGTTCTCTAGGTTTCCCGCACATGTTATAGCTGTAGTAATATTCCCTTCAACCTGGAGAGTTCGGACCCATGGAATGGGTGCCATGCATTATTGCTTTAAAGGGTCTGCATTTGCTCACCCAATCTCACCAATCGTCTCAGTCCCAAGTGTCCCTCCTTATGCCACATCCAGCTGTCGTTGTAGATAGGGTCATTCCAGCTTTCATCAGAGACCCTGAAGGAATTGTAAAGAATTTCCCCGTTTTTTTGTTTTGTTTTTGAAATTCCTTTTTATAGTGGGTTTGAGCTGATTCTCGTTGCCATGTTTATGCCAGTCTAGACACACTTGATTCCCTTACGGAGACATATCAATACATAGGTTTTAAGATTCTTACTAGTCAGATATTTTCCTCTGCGGCAAATATGGGGTTTTGAGTCCCTTTCACTGAGGACGGTGTAGGTCTTGTCTATTCCATAGTTGGTTTTTGGAACGGTACCTGTGCTTATATCAAACTCTTGTTTTATGCATCACCCCACCTCTCCTTCCCCCTTAAGCAGGTATAAGAGTGTTTTCTAAATGTGAGACACTGTTCTCTTTCCTAACTCAGTTCAAGTGTAGCCATGTTTACAGGATCTTCATAAGTGATATCTTATGATAAGTTTCTTTTTCTGTGTGACTTATTTCACTTACAATAATCGTACCTGAATCCACCCATTTTGCTGCTACTGGTCTTATGACATTGATTTCATGGCTGAGGGATATTCCATCGTACGTAAGTACCACAATTTTTTGAACCATGTTTATATTTTCTGGGATACTTAAGGTGTATCCAAGTTGAGGTCCTTGTATGCAGTGCAGCCCTAAATTTTGGGGTGGCTCTGTCTTATTGATTTTCAGTTTTCCCAAGGTATATTCCCTAGACTGGTAGTGCCCTTGGCTCTGTAGCTCTGTTCTTTACTTGTTTTAGGGAACAGAATGCACTCCTCCAGAGAGGCAGTTGTCAATTTACATCCCGCCCATCAGCATAACAAGGCTCCCTGTTCTCCAGGGCCTGTCTTGCCTTTCTTGTTCTTACACATTTTGTGGATGTCCCTTTTGACCGGTGGGAAGTGATACTTCTTTGTAGTGCAGATTTGCATTGCCCGCTTGCTTGCTTGGCCAAAAAGGGCGTATGCGTTTTCTCCTGAATATATTCAGGAGAAAACGCATACGCCCTTTTTGGCCAAGTGCATCATTGTCGAAGTTGTGCCCCTCTTCCTGTGCTTTAAAGGCGATTCCAACGTACCTCTTGAAATCTGTTTCCTGCTATTCTGCCTCGCTTTCAAGTCCGCCTCGTTGCCTTCCCTCAACAGATTTTTGGACGATAGTTGTCCTTTATTACTCGGCCAGTTTGTGAATTGCTGTGCCCCTGAGCTCCATTTTTCAACTCGTTTTTGGTGAGCTGACCGCAAGTCCAAAATTTTGGTTCAGGACCTATACTGGTTCCCGGTGGGTGGCTGAGAATTTGGTTAATTCTTCTTCCTGCCGGGAAATTACAGTGATATGTGCCCGTCCAAATGCCTAACAGCTACTCTCTCATTGGTTCTCCCTCTTCCCTTTCATCCTCTGCCAAATTGGCAACCTGTGCGAACCAAGAGGTTAAAGGGGCTGTCTCTCCAAGTTGGGAGGTTGATAGTAAAGCAGACGGAAAGTCAAACCGGAGCACCAGGAGAGGGACTATGCGTTGAGTTTTAGAAACCTTTCGTATTCACAGTGTGTCCGTTCTCTAGGTTTCCTGCACATGTTATAGCTGTAGTAATATTCCCTTCAACCTGGAGAGTTCGGACCCATGGAATGGGTGCCATGCATTATTGCTTTAAAGGGTCTGCATTTGCTCACCCAATCTCACCAATCGTCTCAGTCCCAAGTGTCCCTCCTTATGCCACATCCAGCTGTCGTTGTAGATAGGGTCATTCCAGATTTCATCAGAGACCCTGAAGGAATTGTAAAGAATTTCCCAGTTTTTTTGTTTTGTTTTTGAAATTCCTTTTTATAGTGGGTTTGAGCTGATTCTCGCTGCCATGTTTATGCCAGTCTAGACACACTTGATTCCCTTACGGAGATATATCAATACATAGGATTTAAGATTCTTACTAGTCAGATATTTTCCTCTGCGGGAAATATGGGGTTTTGAGTCCCTTTCACTGAGGACGGTGTAGGTCTTGTCTATTCCATAGTTGGTTTTTGGAACGGTACCTGTGCTTATATCAAACTCTGGTTTTATGCATCACCCCACCTCTCCTTCCCCCTTAAGCAGGTATAAGAGTGTTTTCTAAATGTGAGACACTGTTCTCTTTCCTAACTCAGTTCAAGTGTAGCCATGTTTACAGGATCTTTATAAGTGATATCTTATGATAAGTTTCTTTTTCTGTGTGACTTATTTCACTTAGAATCATCGTACCTGAATCCACCCATTTTGCTGCTACTGGTCTTATGACATTGATTTCATGGCTGAGGGATATTCCATCGTACGTAAGTACCACAATTTTTTGAACCATGTTTATATTTTCTGGGATACTTAAGGTGTATCCAAGTTGAGGTCCTTGTATGCAGTGCAGCCCTAAATTTTGGGGTGGCTCTGTCTTATTGATTTTCAGTTTTCCCAAGGTATATTCCCTAGACTGGTAGTGCCCTTGGCTCTGTAGCTCTGTTCTTTACTTGTTTTAGGGAACAGAATGCACTCCTCCAGAGAGGCAGTTGTCAATTTACATCCCGCCCATCAGCATAACAAGGCTCCCTGTTCTCCAGGGCCTGTCTTGCCTTTCTTGTTCTTACACATTTTGTGGATGTCTCTTTTGACCGGTGGGAAGTGATACTTCTTTGTAGTGCAGATTTGCATTGCCCGCTTGCTTGCTTGGCCAAAAAGGGCGTATGCGTTTTCTCCTGAATATATTCAGGAGAAAACGCATACGCCCTTTTTGGCCAAGTGCATCATTGTCGAAGTTGTGCCCCTCTTCCTGTGCTTTAAAGGCGATTCCAACGTACCTCTTGAAATCTGTTTCCTGCTATTCTGCCTCGCTTTCAAGTCCGCCTCGTTGCCTTCCCTCAACAGATTTTTGGACGATAGTTGTCCTTTATTACTCGGCCAGTTTGTGAATTGCTGTGCCCCTGAGCTCCATTTTTCAACTCGTTTTTGGTGAGCTGACCGCAAGTCCAAAATTTTGGTTCAGGACCTATACTGGTTCCCGGTGGGTGGCTGAGAATTTGGTTAATTCTTCTTCCTGCTGGGAAATTACAGTGATATGTGCCCATCCAAATGCCTAACAGCTACTCTCTCATTGGTTCTCCCTCTTCCCTTTCATCCTCTGCCAAATTGGCAACCTGTGCGAACCAAGATGTTAAAGGGGCTGTCTCTCCAAGTTGGGAGGTTGATAGTAAAGCAGACGGAAAGTCAAACCGGAGCACCAGGAGTGGGACTATTCGTTGAGTTTTAGAAACCTTTCGTATTCACAGTGTGTCCGTTCTCTAGGTTTCCCGCACATGTTATAGCTGTAGTAATATTCCCTTCAACCTGGAGAGTTCGGACCCATGGAATGGGTGCCATGCATTATGGCTTTAAAGGGTCTGCATTTGCTCACCCAATCTCACCAATCGTCTCAGTCCCAAGTGTCCCTCCTTATGCCACATCCAGCTGTCGTTGTAGATAGGGTCATTCCAGCTTTCATCAGAGACCCTGAAGGAATTGTAAAGAATTTCCCCGTTTTTTTGTTTTGTTTTTGAAATTCCTTTTTATAGTGGGTTTGAGCTGATTCTCGTTGCCATGTTTATGCCAGTCTAGACACACTTGATTCCCTTACGGAGACATATCAATACATAGGTTTTAAGATTCTTACTAGTCAGATATTTTCCTCTGCGGGAAATATGGGGTTTTGAGTCCCTTTCACTGAGGACGGTGTAGGTCTTGTCTATTCCATAGTTGGTTTTTGGAACGGTACCTGTGCTTATATCAAACTCTGGTTTTATGCATCACCCCACCTCTCCTTCCCCCTTAAGCAGGTATAAGAGTGTTTTCTAAATGTGAGACACTGTTCTCTTTCCTAACTCAGTTCAAGTGTAGCCATGTTTACAGGATCTTCATAAGTGATATCTTATGATAAGTTTCTTTTTCTGTGTGACTTATTTCACTTAGAATCATCGTACCTGAATCCACCCATTTTGCTGCTACTGGTCTTATGACATTGATTTCATGGCTGAGGGATATTCCATCGTACGTAAGTACCACAATTTTTTGAACCATGTTTATATTTTCTGGGATACTTAAGGTGTATCCAAGTTGAGGTCCTTGTATGCAGTGCAGCCCTAAATTTTGGGGTGGCTCTGTCTTATTGATTTTCAGTTTTCCCAAGGTATATTCCCTAGACTGGTAGTGCCCTTGGCTCTGTAGCTCTGTTCTTTACTTGTTTTAGGGAACAGAATGCACTCCTCCAGAGAGGCAGTTGTCAATTTACATCCCGCCCATCAGCATAACAAGGCTCCCTGTTCTCCAGGGCCTGTCTTGCCTTTCTTGTTCTTACACATTTTGTGGATGTCCCTTTTGACCGGTGGGAAGTGATACTTCTTTGTAGTGCAGATTTGCATTGCCCGCTTGCTTGCTTGGCCAAAAAGGGCGTATGCGTTTTCTCCTGAATATATTCAGGAGAAAACGCATACGCCCTTTTTGGCCAAGTGCATCATTGTCGAAGTTGTGCCCCTCTTCCTGTGCTTTAAAGGCGATTCCAACGTACCTCTTGAAATCTGTTTCCTGCTATTCTGCCTCGCTTTCAAGTCCGCCTCGTTGCCTTCCCTCAACAGATTTTTGGACGATAGTTGTCCTTTATTACTCGGCCAGTTTGTGAATTGCTGTGCCCCTGAGCTCCATTTTTCAACTCGTTTTTGGTGAGCTGACCGCAAGTCCAAAATTTTGGTTCAGGACCTATACTGGTTCCCGGTGGGTGGCTGAGAATTTGGTTAATTCTTCTTCCTGCTGGGAAATTACAGTGATATGTGCCCGTCCAAATGCCTAACAGCTACTCTCTCATTCGTTCTCCCTCTTCCCTTTCATCCTCTGCCAAATTGGCAACCTGTGCGAACCAAGATGTTAAAGGGGCTGTCTCTCCAAGTTGGGAGGTTGATAGTAAAGCAGACGGAAAGTCAAACCGGAGCACCAGGAGTGGGACTATTCGTTGAGTTTTAGAAACCTTTCGTATTCACAGTGTGTCCGTTCTCTAGGTTTCCCGCACATGTTATAGCTGTAGTAATATTCCCTTCAACCTGGAGAGTTCGGACCCATGGAATGGGTGCCATGCATTATTGCTTTAAAGGGTCTGCATTTGCTCACCCAATCTCACCAATCGTCTCAGTCCCAAGTGTCCCTCCTTATGCCACATCCAGCTGTCGTTGTAGATAGGGTCATTCCAGCTTTCATCAGAGACACTGAAGGAATTGTAAAGAATTTCCCCGTTTTTTTGTTTTGTTTTTGAAATTCCTTTTTATAGTGGGTTTGAGCTGATTCTCGTTGCCATGTTTATGCCAGTCTAGACACACTTGATTCCCTTACGGAGACATATCAATACATAGGTTTTAAGATTCTTACTAGTCAGATATTTTCCTCTGCGGGAAATATGGGGTTTTGAGTCCCTTTCACTGAGGACGGTGTAGGTCTTGTCTATTCCATAGTTGGTTTTTGGAACGGTACCTGTGCTTATATCAAACTCTGGTTTTATGCATCACCCCACCTCTCCTTCCCCCTTAAGCAGGTATAAGAGTGTTTTCTAAATGTGAGACACTGTTCTCTTTCCTAACTCAGTTCAAGTGTAGCCATGTTTACAGGATCTTCATAAGTGATATCTTATGATAAGTTTCTTTTTCTGTGTGACTTATTTCACTTAGAATCATCGTACCTGAATCCACCCATTTTGCTGCTACTGGTCTTATGACATTGATTTCATGGCTGAGGGATATTCCATCGTACGTAAGTACCACAATTTTTTGAACCATGTTTATATTTTCTGGGATACTTAAGGTGTATCCAAGTTGAGGTCCTTGTATGCAGTGCAGCCCTAAATTTTGGGGTGGCTCTGTCTTATTGATTTTCAGTTTTCCCAAGGTATATTCCCTAGACTGGTAGTGCCCTTGGCTCTGTAGCTCTGTTCTTTACTTGTTTTAGGGAACAGAATGCACTCCTCCAGAGAGGCAGTTGTCAATTTACATCCCGCCCATCAGCATAACAAGGCTCCCTGTTCTCCAGGGCCTGTCTTGCCTTTCTTGTTCTTACACATTTTGTGGATGTCCCTTTTGACCGGTGGGAAGTGATACTTCTTTGTAGTGCAGATTTGCATTGCCCGCTTGCTTGCTTGGCCAAAAAGGGCGTATGCGTTTTCTCCTGAATATATTCAGGAGAAAACGCATACGCCCTTTTTGGCCAAGTGCATCATTGTCGAAGTTGTGCCCCTCTTCCTGTGCTTTAAAGGCGATTCCAACGTACCTCTTGAAATCTGTTTCCTGCTATTCTGCCTCGCTTTCAAGTCCGCCTCGTTGCCTTCCCTCAACAGATTTTTGGACGATAGTTGTCCTTTATTACTCGGCCAGTTTGTGAATTGCTGTGCCCCTGAGCTCCATTTTTCAACTCGTTTTTGGTGAGCTGACCGCAAGTCCAAAATTTTGGTTCAGGACCTATACTGGTTCCCGGTGGGTGGCTGAGAATTTGGTTAATTCTTCTTCCTGCTGGGAAATTACAGTGATATGTGCCCGTCCAAATGCCTAACAGCTACTCTCTCATTCGTTCTCCCTCTTCCCTTTCATCCTCTGCCAAATTGGCAACCTGTGCGAACCAAGAGGTTAAAGGGGCTGTCTCTCCAAGTTGGGAGGTTGATAGTAAAGCAGACGGAAAGTCAAACCGGAGCACCAGGAGTGGGACTATTCGTTGAGTTTTAGAAACCTTTCGTATTCACAGTGTGTCCGTTCTCTAGGTTTCCCGCACATGTTATAGCTGTAGTAATATTCCCTTCAACCTGGAGAGTTCGGACCCATGGAATGGGTGCCATGCATTATTGCTTTAAAGGGTCTGCATTTGCTCACCCAATCTCACCAATCGTCTCAGTCCCAAGTGTCCCTCCTTATGCCACATCCAGCTGTCGTTGTAGATAGGGTCATTCCAGCTTTCATCAGAGACACTGAAGGAATTGTAAAGAATTTCCCCGTTTTTTTGTTTTGTTTTTGAAATTCCTTTTTATAGTGGGTTTGAGCTGATTCTCGTTGCCATGTTTATGCCAGTCTAGACACACTTGATTCCCTTACGGAGACATATCAATACATAGGTTTTAAGATTCTTACTAGTCAGATATTTTCCTCTGCGGGAAATATGGGGTTTTGAGTCCCTTTCACTGAGGACGGTGTAGGTCTTGTCTATTCCATAGTTGGTTTTTGGAACGGTACCTGTGCTTATATCAAACTCTGGTTTTATGCATCACCCCACCTCTCCTTCCCCCTTAAGCAGGTATAAGAGTGTTTTCTAAATGTGAGACACTGTTCTCTTTCCTAACTCAGTTCAAGTGTAGCCATGTTTACAGGATCTTCATAAGTGATATCTTATGATAAGTTTCTTTTTCTGTGTGACTTATTTCACTTAGAATCATCGTACCTGAATCCACCCATTTTGCTGCTACTGGTCTTATGACATTGATTTCATGGCTGAGGGATATTCCATCGTACGTAAGTACCACAATTTTTTGAACCATGTTTATATTTTCTGGGATACTTAAGGTGTATCCAAGTTGAGGTCCTTGTATGCAGTGCAGCCCTAAATTTTGGGGTGGCTCTGTCTTATTGATTTTCAGTTTTCCCAAGGTATATTCCCTAGACTGGTAGTGCCCTTGGCTCTGTAGCTCTGTTCTTTACTTGTTTTAGGGAACAGAATGCACTCCTCCAGAGAGGCAGTTGGCAATTTACATCCCGCCCATCAGCATAACAAGGCTCCCTGTTCTCCAGGGCCTGTCTTGCCTTTCTTGTTCTTACACATTTTGTGGATGTCCCTTTTGACCGGTGGGAAGTGATACTTCTTTGTAGTGCAGATTTGCATTGCCCGCTTGCTTGCTTGGCCAAAAAGGGCGTATGCGTTTTCTCCTGAATATATTCAGGAGAAAACGCATACGCCCTTTTTGGCCAAGTGCATCATTGTCGAAGTTGTGCCCCTCTTCCTGTGCTTTAAAGGCGATTCCAACGTACCTCTTGAAATCTGTTTCCTGCTATTCTGCCTCGCTTTCAAGTCCGCCTCGTTGCCTTCCCTCAACAGATTTTTGGACGATAGTTGTCCTTTATTACTCGGCCAGTTTGTGAATTGCTGTGCCCCTGAGCTCCATTTTTCAACTCGTTTTTGGTGAGCTGACCGCAAGTCCAAAATTTTGGTTCAGGACCTATACTGGTTCCCGGTGGGTGGCTGAGAATTTGGTTAATTCTTCTTCCTGCCAGGAAATTACAGTGATATGTGACCGTCCAAATGTCTAACAGCTACTCTCTCATTGGTTCTCCCTCTTCCCTTTCATCCTCTGCCAAATTGGCAACCTTTGCGAACCAAGAGGTTAAAGGGGCTGTCTCTCCAAGTTGGGAGGTTGATAGTAAAGCAGACGGAAAGTCAAACCGGAGCACCAGGATTGGGACTATTCGTTGAGTATTAGAATCCTTTCGTATTCACAGTGTGTCCGTTCTCTAGGTTTCCCGCACATGTTATAGCTGTAGTAATATTCCCTTCAACCTGGAGAGTTCGGACCCATGGAATGGGTGCCATGCATTATTGCTTTAAAGGGTCTGCATTTGCTCACCCAATCTCACCAATCGTCTCAGTCCCAAGTGTCCCTCCTTATGCCACATCCAGCTGTCGTTGTAGATAGGGTCATTCCAGCCTTCATCAGAGACCCTGAAGGAATTGTAAAGAATTTCCCAGTTTTTTTGTTTTGTTTTTGAAATTCCTTTTTATAGTGGGTTTGAGCTGATTCTCGCTGCCATGTTTATGCCAGTCTAGACACACTTGATTCCCTTATGGAGACATATCAATACATAGGTTTTAAGATTCTTACTAGTCAGATATTTTCCTCTGCGGGAAATATGGGGTTTTGAGTCCCTTTCACTGAGGACGGTGTAGGTCTTGTCTATTCCATAGTTGGTTTTTGGAACGGTACCTGTGCTTATATCAAACTCTGGTTTTATGCATCACCCCACCTCTCCTTCCCCCTTAAGCAGGTATAAGAGTGTTTTCTAAATGTGAGACACTGTTCTCTTTCCTAACTCAGTTCAAGTGTAGCCATGTTTACAGGATCTTCATAAGTGATATCTTATGATAAGTTTCTTTTTCTGTGTGACTTATTTCACTTAGAATCATCGTACCTGAATCCACCCATTTTGCTGCTACTGGTCTTATGACATTGATTTCATGGCTGAGGGATATTCCATCGTACGTAAGTACCACAATTTTTTGAACCATGTTTATATTTTCTGGGATACTTAAGGTGTATCCAAGTTGAGGTCCTTGTATGCAGTGCAGCCCTAAATTTTGGGGTGGCTCTGTCTTATTGATTTTCAGTTTTCCCAAGGTATATTCCCTAGACTGGTAGTGCCCTTGGCTCTGTAGCTCTGTTCTTTACTTGTTTTAGGGAACAGAATGCACTCCTCCAGAGAGGCAGTTGTCAATTTACATCCCGCCCATCAGCATAACAAGGCTCCCTGTTCTCCAGGGCCTGTCTTGCCTTTCTTGTTCTTACACATTTTGTGGATGTCCCTTTTGACCGGTGGGAAGTGATACTTCTTTGTAGTGCAGATTTGCATTGCCCGCTTGCTTGCTTGGCCAAAAAGGGCGTATGCGTTTTCTCCTGAATATATTCAGGAGAAAACGCATACGCCCTTTTTGGCCAAGTGCATCATTGTCGAAGTTGTGCCCCTCTTCCTGTGCTTTAAAGGCGATTCCAACGTACCTCTTGAAATCTGTTTCCTGCTATTCTGCCTCGCTTTCAAGTCCGCCTCGTTGCCTTCCCTCAACAGATTTTTGGACGATAGTTGTCCTTTATTACTCGGCCAGTTTGTGAATTGCTGTGCCCCTGAGCTCCATTTTTCAACTCGTTTTTGGTGAGCTGACCGCAAGTCCAAAATTTTGGTTCAGGACCTATACTGGTTCCCGGTGGGTGGCTGAGAATTTGGTTAATTCTTCTTCCTGCCAGGAAATTACAGTGATATGTGACCGTCCAAATGTCTAACAGCTACTCTCTCATTGGTTCTCCCTCTTCCCTTTCATCCTCTGCCAAATTGGCAACCTGTGCGAACCAAGAGGTTAAAGGGGCTGTCTCTCCAAGTTGGGAGGTTGATAGTAAAGCAGACGGAAAGTCAAACCGGAGCACCAGGATTGGGACTATTCGTTGAGTATTAGAAACCTTTCGTATTCACAGTGTGTCCGTTCTCTAGGTTTCCCGCACATGTTATAGCTGTAGTAATATTCCCTTCAACCTGGAGAGTTCGGACCCATGGAATGGGTGCCATGCATTATTGCTTTAAAGGGTCTGCATTTGCTCACCCAATCTCACCAATCGTCTCAGTCCCAAGTGTCCCTCCTTATGCCACATCCAGCTGTCGTTGTAGATAGGGTCATTCCAGCCTTCATCAGAGACCCTGAAGGAATTGTAAAGAATTTCCCAGTTTTTTTGTTTTGTTTTTGAAATTCCTTTTTATAGTGGGTTTGAGCTGATTCTCGCTGCCATGTTTATGCCAGTCTAGACACACTTGATTCCCTTATGGAGACATATCAATACATAGGTTTTAAGATTCTTACTAGTCAGATATTTTCCTCTGCGGGAAATATGGTGTTTTGAGTCCCTTTCACTGAGGACGGTGTAGGTCTTGTCTATTCCATAGTTGGTTTTTGGAACGGTACCTGTGCTTATATCAAACTCTGGTTTTATGCATCACCCCACCTCTCCTTCCCCCTTAAGCAGGTATAAGAGTGTTTTCTAAATGTGAGACACTGTTCTCTTTCCTAACTCAGTTCAAGTGTAGCCATGTTTACAGGATCTTCATAAGTGATATCTTATGATAAGTTTCTTTTTCTGTGTGACTTATTTCACTTAGAATCATCATACCTGAATCCACCCATTTTGCTGCTACTGGTCTTATGACATTGATTTCATGGCTGAGGGATATTCCATCGTACGTAAGTACCACAATTTTTTGAACCATGTTTATATTTTCTGGGATACTTAAGGTGTATCCAAGTTGAGGTCCTTGTATGCAGTGCAGCCCTAAATTTTGGGGTGGCTCTGTCTTATTGATTTTCAGTTTTCCCAAGGTATATTCCCTAGACTGGTAGTGCCCTTGGCTCTGTAGCTCTGTTCTTTACTTGTTTTAGGGAACAGAATGCACTCCTCCAGAAAGGCAGTTTGCAATTTACATCCCGCCCATCAGCATAACAAGGCTCCCTGTTCTCCAGGGCCTGTCTTGCCTTTCTTGTTCTTACACATTTTGTGGATGTCCCTTTTGACCGGTGGGAAGTGATACTTCTTTGTAGTGCAGATTTGCATTGCCCGCTTGCTTGCTTGGCCAAAAAGGGCGTATGCGTTTTCTCCTGAATATATTCAGGAGAAAACGCATACGCCCTTTTTGGCCAAGTGCATCATTGTCGAAGTTGTGCCCCTCTTCCTGTGCTTTAAAGGCGATTCCAAAGTACCTCTTGAAATCTGTTTCCTGCTATTCTGCCTCGCTTTCAAGTCCGCCTCGTTGCCTTCCCTCAACAGATTTTTGGACGATAGTTGTCCTTTATTACTCGGCCAGTTTGTGAATTGCTGTGCCCCTGAGCTCCATTCTTCAACTCGTTTTTGGTGAGCTGACCGCAAGTCCAAAATTTTGGTTCAGGACCTATACTGGTTCCCAGTGGGTGGCTGAGAATTTGGTTAATTCTTCTTCCTGCCGGGAAATTACAGTGACATGTGCCCGTCCAAATGCCTAACAGCTACTCTCTCATTGGTTCTCCCTCTTCCCTTTCATCCTCTGCCAAATTGGCAACCTGTGCGAACCAAGAGGTTAAAGGGGCTGTCTCTCCAAGTTGGGAGGTTGATAGTAAAGCAGACGGAAAGTCAAACCGGAGCACCAGGAGAGGGTCTATTCTTTGAGTTTTAGAAACCTTTCGTATTCACAGTGTGTCCGTTCTCTAGGTTTCCCGCACATGTTATAGCTGTAGTAATATTCCCTTCAACCTGGAGAGTTCGGACCCATGGAATGGGTGCCATGCATTATTGCTTTAAAGGATCTGCATTTGCTCACCCAATATCACCAATCGTCTCAGTCCCAAGTGTCCCTCCTTATGCCACATCCAGCTGTCATTGTAGATAGGGTCATTCCAGCTTTCATCAGAGACCCTGAAGGAATTGTAAAGAATTTCCCAGTTTTTTTGTTTTGTTTTTGAAATTCCTTTTTATAGTGGGTTTGAGCTGATTCTCGCTGCCATGTTTATGCCAGTCTAGACACACTTGATTCCCTTACGGAGACATATCAATACATAGGTTTTAAGATTCTTACTAGTCAGATATTTTCCTCTGCGGGAAATATGGGGTTTTGAGTCCCTTTCGCTGAGGACGGTGTAGGTCTTGTCTATTCCATAGTTGGTTTTTGGAACGGTACCTGTGCTTATATCAAACTCTGGTTTTATGCATCACCCCACCTCTCCTTCCCCCTTAAGCAGGTATAAGAGTGTTTTCTAAATGTGAGACACTGTTCTCTTTCCTAACTCAGTTCAAGTGTAGCCATGTTTACAGGATCTTCATAAGTGATATCTTATGATAAGTTTCTTTTTCTGTGTGACTTATTTCACTTAGAATCATCGTACCTGAATCCACCCATTTTGCTGCTACTGGTCTTATGACATTGATTTCATGGCTGAGGGATATTCCATCGTACGTAAGTACCACAATTTTTTGAACCATGTTTATATTTTCTGGGATACTTAAGGTGTATCCAAGTTGAGGTCCTTGTATGCAGTGCAGCCCTAAATTTTGGGGTGGCTCTGTCTTATTGATTTTCAGTTTTCCCAAGGTATATTCCCTAGACTGGTAGTGCCCTTGGCTCTGTAGCTCTGTTCTTTACTTGTTTTAGGGAACAGAATGCACTCCTCCAGAGAGGCAGTTGTCAATTTACATCCCGCCCATCAGCATAACAAGGCTCCCTGTTCTCCAGGGCCTGTCTTGCCTTTCTTGTTCTTACACATTTTGTGGATGTCCCTTTTGACCGGTGGGAAGTGATACTTCTTTGTAGTGCAGATTTGCATTGCCCGCTTGCTTGCTTGGCCAAAAAGGGCGTATGCGTTTTCTCCTGAATATATTCAGGAGAAAACGCATACGCCCTTTTTGGCCAAGTGCATCATTGTCGAAGTTGTGCCCCTCTTCCTGTGCTTTAAAGGCGATTCCAACGTACCTCTTGAAATCTGTTTCCTGCTATTCTGCCTCGCTTTCAAGTCCACCTCGTTGCCTTCCCTCAACAGATTTTTGGACGATAGTTGTCCTTTATTACTCGGCCAGTTTGTGAATTGCTGTGCCCCTGAGCTCCATTTTTCAACTCGTTTTTGGTGAGCTGACCGCAAGTCCAAAATTTTGGTTCAGGACCTATACTGGTTCCCGGTGGGTGGCTGAGAATTTGGTTAATTCTTCTTCCTGCCGGGAAATTACAGTGATATGTGCCCGTCCAAATGCCTAACAGCTACTCTCTCATTGGTTCTCCCTCTTCCCTTTCATCCTCTGCCAAATTGGCAACCTGTGCGAACCAAGAGGTTAAAGGGGCTGTCTCTCCAAGTTGGGAGGTTGATAGTAAAGCAGACGGAAAGTCAAACCGGAGCACCAGGAGAGGGACTATTCGTTGAGTTTCAGAAACCTTTCGTATTCACAGTGTGTCCGTTCTCTAGGTTTCCCGCACATGTTATAGCTGTAGTAATATTCCCTTCAACCTGGAGAGTTCGGACCCATGGAATGGGTGCCATGCATTATTGCTTTAAAGGGTCTGCATTTGCTCACCAAATCTCACCAATCGTCTCAGTCCCAAGTGTCCCTCCTTATGCCACATCCAGCTGTCGTTGTAGATAGGGTCGTTCCAGCTTTCATCAGAGACCCTGAAGGAATTGTAAAGAATTTCCCAGTTTTTTTGTTTTGTTTTTGAAATTCCTTTTTATAGTGGGTTTGAGCTGATTCTCGCTGCCATGTTTATGCCAGTCTAGACACACTTGATTCCCTTACGGAGACATATCAATACATAGGTTTTAAGATTCTTACTAGTCAGATATTTTCCTCTGCGGGAAATATGGGGTTTTGAGTCCCTTTCACTGAGGATGGTGTAGGTCTTTTCTATTCCATAGTTGGTTTTTGGAACGGTACCTGTGCTTATATCAAACTCTGGTTTTATGCATCACCCCACCTCTCCTTCCCCCTTAAGCAGGTATAAGAGTGTTTTCTAAATGTGAGACACTGTTCTCTTTCCTAACTCAGTTCAAGTGTAGCCATGTTTACAGGATCTTCATAAGTGATATCTTATGATAAGTTTCTTTTTCTGTGTGACTTATTTCACTTAGAATCATCGTACCTGAATCCACCCATTTTGCTGCTACTGGTCTTATGACATTGATTTCATGGCTGAGGGATATTCCATCGTACGTAAGTACCACAATTTTTTGAACCATGTTTATATTTTCTGGGATACTTAAGTTGTATCCAAGTTGAGGTCCTTGTATGCAGTGCAGCCCTAAATTTTGGGGTGGCTCTGTCTTATTGATTTTCAGTTTTCCCAAGGTATATTCCCTAGACTGGTAGTGCCCTTGGCTCTGTAGCTCTGTTCTTTACTTGTTTTAGGGAACAGAATGCACTCCTCCAGAGAGGCAGTTGTCAATTTACATCCCGCCCATCAGCATAACAAGGCTCCCTGTTCTCCAGGGCCTGTCTTGCCTTTCTTGTTCTTACACATTTTGTGGATGTCCCTTTTGACCGGTGGGAAGTGATACTTCTTTGTAGTGCAGATTTGCATTGCCCGCTTGCTTGCTTGGCCAAAAAGGGCGTATGCGTTTTCTCCTGAATATATTCAGGAGAAAACGCATACGCCCTTTTTGGCCAAGTGCATCATTGTCGAAGTTGTGCCCCTCTTCCTGTGCTTTAAAGGCGATTCCAACGTACCTCTTGAAATCTGTTTCCTGCTATTCTGCCTCGCTTTCAAGTCCGCCTCGTTGCCTTCCCTCAACAGATTTTTGGACGATAGTTGTCCTTTATTACTCGGCCAGTTTGTGAATTGCTGTGCCCCTGAGCTCCATTTTTCAACTCGTTTTTGGTGAGCTGACCGCAAGTCCAAAATTTTGGTTCAGGACCTATACTGGTTCCAGTGGGTGGCTGAGAATTTGGTTAATTCTTCTTCCTGCCAGAAATTACAGTGATATGTGCCCCTCCAAATGCCTAACAGCTACTCTCTCATTGGTTCTCCCTCTTCCCTTTCATCCTCTGCCAAATTGGCAACCTGTGCGAACCAAGAGGTTAAAGGGGCTGTCTCTCCAAGTTGGGAGGTTGATAGTAAAGCAGACGGAAAGTCAAACCGGAGCACCAGGAGAGGCACTATTCGTTGAGTTTTAGAAACCTTTCGTATTCACAGTGTGTCCGTTCTCTAGGTTTCCCACATATGTTATAGCTGTAGTAATATTCCCTTCAACCTGGAGAGTTCGGACCCATGGAATGGGTGCCATGCATTATTGCTTTAAAGGGTCTGCATTTGCTCACCCAATCTCACCAATCGTCTCAGTCCCAAGTGTCCCTCCTTATGCCACATCCAGCTGTCGTTGTAGATAGGGTCATTCCAGCCTTCATCAGAGACCCTGAAGGAATTGTAAAGAATTTCCCAGTTTTTTTTATTTGTTTTTGAAATTCCTTTTTATAGTGGGTTTGAGCTGATTCTCGCTGCCATGTTTATGCCAGTCTAGACACACTTGATTCCCTTACGGAGACATATCAATACATAGGTTTTAAGATTCTTACTAGTCAGATATTTTCCTCTGCGGGAAATATGGGGTTTTGAGTCCCTTTCGCTGAGGACGGTGTAGGTCTTGTCTATTCCATAGTTGGTTTTTGGAACGGTACCTGTGCTTATATCAAACTCTGGTTTTATGCATCACCCCACCTCTCCTTCCCCCTTAAGCAGGTATAAGAGTGTTTTCTAAATGTGAGACACTCTTCTCTTTCCTAACTCAGTTCAAGTGTAGCCATGTTTACAGGATCTTCATAAGTGATATCTTATGATAAGTTTCTTTTTCTGTGTGACTTATTTCACTTAGAATCATCGTACCTGAATCCACCCATTTTGCGGCTACTGGTCTTATGACATTGATTTCATGGCTGAGGGATATTCCATCGTACATAAGTACCACAATTTTTTGCACCATGTTTATATTTTCTGGGATACTTAAGGTGTATCCAAGTTGAGGTCCTTGTATGCAGTGCAGCCCTAAATTTTGGGATGGCTCTGTCTTATTGATTTTCAGTTTTCCCAAGGTATATTCCCTAGACTGGTAGTGCCCTTGGCTCTGTAGCTCTGTTCTTTACTTGTTTTAGGGAACAGAATGCACTCCTCCAGAGAGGCAGTTGTCAATTTACATCCCGCCCATCAGCATAACAAGGTCCCTGTTCTCCAGGGCCTGTCTTGCCTTTCTTGTTCTTACACATTTTGTGGATGTCCCTTTTGACCGGTGGGAAGTGATACTTCTTTGTAGTGCAGATTTGCATTGCCCGCTTGCTTGCTTGGCCAAAAAGGGCGTATGCGTTTTCTCCTGAATATATTCAGGAGAAAACGCATACGCCCTTTTTGGCCAAGTGCATCATTGTCGAAGTTGTGCCCCTCTTCCTGTGCTTTAAAGGCGATTCCATCGTACCTCTTGAAATCTGTTTCCTGCTATTCTGCCTCGCTTTCAAGTCCGCCTCGTTGCCTTCCCTCAACAGATTTTTGGACGATAGTTGTCCTTTATTACTCGGCCAGTTTGTGAATTGCTGTGCCCCTGAGCTCCATTTTTCAACTCGTTTTTGGTGAGCTGACCGCAAGTCCAAAATTTTGGTTCAGAACCTATACTGGTTCCCGGTGGGTGGCTGAGAATTTGGTTAATTCTTCTTCCTGCCGGGAAATTACAGTGATATGTGCCCGTCCAAATGCCTAACAGCTACTCTCTCATTGGTTCTCCCTCTTCCCTTTCATCCTCTGCCAAATTGGCAACCTGTGCGAACCAAGAGGTTAAAGGGGCTGTCTCTCCAAGTTGGGAGGTTGATAGTAAAGCAGATGGAAAGTCAAACCGGAGCACCAGGGGAGGGACTATGCGTTGAGTTATAGAAACCTTTCGTATTCACAGTGTGTCCGTTCTCTAGGTTTCCCGCACATGTTATAGCTGTAGTAATATTCCCTTCAACCTGGAGAGTTCGGACCCATGGAATGGGTGCCATGCATTATTGCTTTAAAGGGTCTGCATTTGCTCACCCAATCTCACCAATCGTCTCAGTCCCAAGTGTCCCTCCTTATGCCACATCAAGCTGTCGTTGTAGATAGGGTCATTCCAGCCTTCATCAGAGACCCTGAAGGAATTGTAAAGAATTTCCCAGAAAAAAAAAAAAAAAAAAAAAAGAATTTGCCAGTTTTTTTGTTTTGTTTTTGAAATTCCTTTTTATAGTGGGTTTGAGCTGATTCTCGCTGCCATGTTTATGCCAGTCTAGACACACTTGATTCCCTTACGGAGACATATCAATACATAGGTTTTAAGATTCTTACTAGTCAGATATTTTCCTCTGTGGGAAATATGGGGTTTTGAGTCCCTTTCGCTGAGGACGGTGTAGGTCTTGTCTATTCCATAGTTGGTTTTTGGAACGGTACCTGTGCTTATATCAAACTCTGGTTTTATGCATCACCCCACCTCTCCTTCCCCCTTAAGCAGGTATAAGAGTGTTTTCTAAATGTGAGACACTGTTCTCTTTCCTAACTCAGTTCAAGTGTAGCCATGTTTACAGGATCTTCATAAGTGATATCTTATGATAAGTTTCTTTTCCTGTGTGACTTATTTCACTTAGAATCATCATACCTGAATCCACCCATTTTGCTGCTACTGGTCTTATGACATTGATTTCATGGCTGAGGGATATTCCATCGTACGTAAGTACCACAATTTTTTGAACCATGTTTATATTTTCTGGGATACTTAAGGTGTATCCAAGTTGAGGTCCTTGTATGCAGTGCAGCCCTAAATTTTGGGGTGGCTCTGTCTTATTGATTTTCAGTTTTCCCAAGGTATATTCCCTAGACTGGTAGTGCCCTTGGCTCTGTAGCTCTGTTCTTTACTTGTTTTAGGGAACAGAATGCACTCCTCCAGAGAGGCAGTTGTCAATTTACATCCCGCCCATCAGCATAACAAGGCTCCCTGTTCTCCAGGGCCTGTCTTGCCTTTCTTGTTCTTACACATTTTGTGGATGTCCCTTTTGACCGGTGGGAAGTGATACTTCTTTGTAGTGCAGATTTGCATTGCCCGCTTGCTTGCTTGGCCAAAAAGGGCGTATGCGTTTTCTCCTGAATATATTCAGGAGAAAACGCATACGCCCTTTTTGGCCAAGTGCATCATTGTCGAAGTTGTGCCCCTCTTCCTGTGCTTTAAAGGCGATTCCAACGTACCTCTTGAAATCTGTTTCCTGCTATTCTGCCTCGCTTTCAAGTCCGCCTCGTTGCCTTCCCTCAACAGATTTTTGGACGATAGTTGTCCTTTATTACTCGGCCAGTTTGTGAATTGCTGTGCCCCTGAGCTCCATTTTTCAACTCGTTTTTGGTGAGCTGACCGCAAGTCCAAAATTTTGGTTCAGGACCTATACTGGTTCCCGGTGGGTGGCTGAGAATTTGGTTAATTCTTCTTCCTGCCGGGAAATTACAGTGATATGTGCCCGTCCAAATGCCTAACAGCTACTCTCTCATTGGTTCTCCCTCTTCCCTTTCATCCTCTGCCAAATTGGCAACCTCTGCGAACCAAGAGGTTAAAGGGGCTGTCTCTCCAAGTTGGGAGGTTGATAGTAAAGCAGACGGAAAGTCAAACCGGAGCACCAGGAGAGGGACTATTCGTTGAGTTTCAGAAACCTTTCGTATTCACAGTGTGTCCGTTCTCTAGGTTTCCCGCACATGTTATAGCTGTAGTAATATTCCCTTCAACCTGGAGAGTTCGGACCCATGGAATGGGTGCCATGCATTATTGCTTTAAAGGGTCTGCAGTTGCTCACCCAATCTCACCAATCGTCTCAGTCCCAAGTGTCCCTCCTTATGCCACATCCAGCTGTCGTTGTAGATAGGGTCATTCCAGCCTTCATCAGAGACCCTGAAGGAATTGTAAAGAATTTCCCAGGTTTTTTGTTTTGTTTTTGAAATTCCTTTTTATAGTGGGTTTGAGCTGATTCTCACTGCCATGTTTATGCCAGTCTAGACACACTTGATTCCCTTACGGAGACATATCAATACATAGGTTTTAAGATTCTTACTAGTCAGATATATTCCTCTGCGGGAAATATGGGGTTTTGAGTCCCTTTCACTGAGGATGGTGTAGGTCTTTTCTATTCCATAGTTGGTTTTTGGAACGGTACCTGTGCTTATATCAAACTCTGGTTTTATGCATCACCCCACCTCTCCTTCCCCCTTAAGCAGGTATAAGAGTGTTTTCTAAATGTGAGACACTGTTCTCTTTCCTAACTCAGTTCAAGTGTAGCCATGTTTACAGGATCTTCATAAGTGATATCTTATGATAAGTTTCTTTTTCTGTGTGACTTATTTCACTTAGAATCATCGTACCTGAATCCACCCATTTTGCTGCTACTGGTCTTATGACATTGATTTCATGGCTGAGGGATATTCCATCGTACGTAAGTACCACAATTTTTTGAACCATGTTTATATTTTCTGGGATACTTAAGTTGTATCCAAGTTGAGGTCCTTGTATGCAGTGCAGCCCTAAATTTTGGGGTGGCTCTGTCTTATTGATTTTCAGTTTTCCCAAGGTATATTCCCTAGACTGGTAGTGCCCTTGGCTCTGTAGCTCTGTTCTTTACTTGTTTTAGGGAACAGAATGCACTCCTCCAGAGAGGCAGTTGTCAATTTACATCCCGCCCATCAGCATAACAAGGCTCCCTGTTCTCCAGGGCCTGTCTTGCCTTTCTTGTTCTTACACATTTTGTGGATGTCCCTTTTGACCGGTGGGAAGTGATACTTCTTTGTAGTGCAGATTTGCATTGCCCGCTTGCTTGCTTGGCCAAAAAGGGCGTATGCGTTTTCTCCTGAATATATTCAGGAGAAAACGCATACGCCCTTTTTGGCCAAGTGCATCATTGTCGAAGTTGTGCCCCTCTTCCTGTGCTTTAAAGGCGATTCCAACGTACCTCTTGAAATCTGTTTCCTGCTATTCTGCCTCGCTTTCAAGTCCACCTCGTTGCCTTCCCTCAACAGATTTTTGGACGATAGTTGTCCTTTATTACACGGCCAGTTTGTGAATTGCTGTGCCCCTGAGCTCCATTTTTCAACTCGTTTTTGGTGAGCTGACCGCAAGTCCAAAATTTTGGTTCAGGACCTATACTGGTTCCCAGTGGGTTGCTGAGAATTTGGTTAATTCTTCTTCCTGCCGGGAAATTACAGTGATATGTGACCGTCCAAAGGCCTAACAGCTACTCTCTCATTGGTTCTCCCTCTTCCCTTTCATCCTCTGCCAAATTGGCAACCTGTGCGAACCAAGAGGTTAAAGGGGCTGTCTCTCCAAGTTGGGAGGTTGATAGTAAAGCAGATGGAAAGTCAAACCGGAGCACCAGGGGAGGGACTATGCGTTGAGTTTTAGAAACCTTTCGTATTCACAGTGTGTCCGTTCTCTAGGTTTCCCGCACATGTTATAGCTGTAGTAATATTCCCTTCAACCTGGAGAGTTCGGACCCATGGAATGGGTGCCATGCATTATTGCTTTAAAGGGTCTGCATTTGCTCACCCAATCTCACCAATCGTCTCAGTCCCAAGTGTCCCTCCTTATGCCACATCCAGCTGTCGTTGTAGATAGGGTCATTCCAGCCTTCATCAGAGACCCTGAAGGAATTGTAAAGAATTTCCCAGTTTTTTTGTTTTGTTTTTGAAATTCCTTTTTATAGTGGGTTTGAGCTGATTCTCGCTGCCATGTTTATGCCAGTCTAGACACACTTGATTCCCTTACGGAGACATATCAATACATAGGTTTTAAGATTCTTACTAGTCAGATATTTTCCTCTGTGGGAAATATGGGGTTTTGCGTCCCTTTCGCTGAGGACGGTGTAGGTCTTGTCTATTCCATAGTTGGTTTTTGGAACGGTACCTGTGCTTATATCAAACTCTGGTTTTATGCATCACCCCACCTCTCCTTCCCCCTTAAGCAGGTATAAGAGTGTTTTCTAAATGTGAGACACTGTTCTCTTTCCTAACTCAGTTCAAGTGTAGCCATGTTTACAGGATCTTCATAAGTGATATCTTATGATAAGTTTATTTTCCTGTGTGACTTATTTCACTTAGAATCATCGTACCTGAATCCACCCATTTTGCTGCTACTGGTCTTATGACATTGATTTCATGGCTGAGGGATATTCCATCGTACGTAAGTACCACAATTTTTTGAACCATGTTTATATTTTCTGGGATACTTAAGGTGTATCCAAGTTGAGGTCCTTGTATGCAGTGCAGCCCTAAATTTTGGGGTGGCTCTGTCTTATTGATTTTCAGTTTTCCCAAGGTATATTCCCTAGACTGGTAGTGCCCTTGGCTCTGTAGCTCTGTTCTTTACTTGTTTTAGGGAACAGAATGCACTCCTCCAGAGAGGCAGTTGTCAATTTACATCCCGCCCATCAGCATAACAAGGCTCCCTGTTCTCCAGGGCCTGTCTTGCCTTTCTTGTTCTTACACATTTTGTGGATGTCCCTTTTGACCGGTGGGAAGTGATACTTCTTTGTAGTGCAGATTTGCATTGCCCGCTTGCTTGCTTGGCCAAAAAGGGCGTATGCGTTTTCTCCTGAATATATTCAGGAGAAAACGCATACGCCCTTTTTGGCCAAGTGCATCATTGTCGAAGTTGTGCCCCTCTTCCTGTGCTTTAAAGGCGATTCCAACGTACCTCTTGAAATCTGTTTCCTGCTATTCTGCCTCGCTTTCAAGTCCGCCTCGTTGCCTTCCCTCAACAGATTTTTGGACGATAGTTGTCCTTTATTACTCGGCCAGTTTGTGAATTGCTGTGCCCCTGAGCTCCATTTTTCAACTCGTTTTTGGTGAGCTGACCGCAAGTCCAAAATTTTGGTTCAGGACCTATACTGGTTCCCGGTGGGTGGCTGAGAATTTGGTTAATTCTTCTTCCTGCTGGGAAATTACAGTGATATGTGCCCGTCCAAATGCCTAACAGCTACTCTCTCATTCGTTCTCCCTCTTCCCTTTTATCCTCTGCCAAATTGGCAACCTGTACGAACCAAGATGTTAAAGGGGCTGTCTCTCCAAGTTGGGAGGTTGATAGTAAAGCAGACGGAAAGTCAAACCGGAGCACCAGGAGTGGGACTATTCGTTGAGTTTTAGAAACCTTTCGTATTCACAGTGTGTCCGTTCTCTAGGTTTCCCGCACATGTTATAGCTGTAGTAATATTCCCTTCAACCTGGAGAGTTCGGACCCATGGAATGGGTGCCATGCATTATTGCTTTAAAGGGTCTGCATTTGCTCACCCAATCTCACCAATCGTCTCAGTCCCAAGTGTCCCTCCTTATGCCACATCCAGCTGTCGTTGTAGATAGGGTCATTCCAGCTTTCATCAGAGACCCTGAAGGAATTGTAAAGAATTTCCCCGTTTTTTTGTTTTGTTTTTGAAATTCCTTTTTATAGTGGGTTTGAGCTGATTCTCGCTGCCATGTTTATGCCAGTCTAGACACACTTGATTCCCTTACGGAGACATATCAATACATAGGTTTTAAGATTCTTACTAGTCAGATATTTTCCTCTGCGGGAAATATGGGGTTTTGAGTCCCTTTCACTGAGGACGGTGTAGGTCTTGTCTATTCCATAGTTGGTTTTTGGAACGGTACCTGTGCTTATATCAAACTCTGGTTTTATGCATCACCCCACCTCTCCTTCCCCCTTAAGCAGGTATAAGAGTGTTTTCTAAATGTGAGACACTGTTCTCTTTCCTAACTCAGTTCAAGTGTAGCCATGTTTACAGGATCTTCATAAGTGATATCTTATGATAAGTTTCTTTTTCTGTGTGACTTATTTCACTTAGAATCATCGTACCTGAATCCACCCATTTTGCTGCTACTGGTCTTATGACATTGATTTCATGGCTGAGGGATATTCCATCGTACGTAAGTACCACAATTTTTTGAACCATGTTTATATTTTCTGGGATACTTAAGGTGTATCCAAGTTGAGGTCCTTGTATGCAGTGCAGCCCTAAATTTTGGGGTGGCTCTGTCTTATTGATTTTCAGTTTTCCCAAGGTATATTCCCTAGACTGGTAGTGCCCTTTGTTCTGTACCTCTGTTCTTTACTTGTTTTAGGGAACAGAATGCACTCCTCCAGAGAGGCAGTTGGCAATTTACATCCCGCCCATCAGCATAACAAGGCTCCCTGTTCTCCAGGGCCTGTCTTGCCTTTCTTGTTCTTACACATTTTGTGGATGTCCCTTTTGACCGGTGGGAAGTGATACTTCTTTGTAGTGCAGATTTGCATTGCCCGCTTGCTTGCTTGGCCAAAAAGGGCGTATGCGTTTTCTCCTGAATATATTCAGGAGAAAACGCATACGCCCTTTTTGGCCAAGTGCATCATTGTCGAAGTTGTGCCCCTCTTCCTGTGCTTTAAAGGCGATTCCAACGTACCTCTTGAAATCTGTTTCCTGCTATTCTGCCTCGCTTTCAAGTCCGCCTCGTTGCCTTCCCTCAACAGATTTTTGGACGATAGTTGTCCTTTATTACTCGGCCAGTTTGTGAATTGCTGTGCCCCTGAGCTCCATTTTTCAACTCGTTTTTGGTGAGCTGACCGCAAGTCCAAAATTTTGGTTCAGGACGTATACTGGTTCCCGGTGGGTGGCTGAGAATTTGGTTAATTCTTCTTCCTGCCGGGAAATTACAGTGATATGTGCCCGTCCAAATGCCTAACAGCTACTCTCTCATTGGTTCTCCCTCTTCCCTTTCATCCTCTGCCAAATTGGCAACCTGTGCGAACCAAGAGGTTAAAGGGGCTGTCTCTCCAAGTTGGGAGGTTGATAGTAAAGCAGACGGAAAGTCAAACCGGAGCACCAGGAGAGGGACTATGCGTTGAGTTTCAGAAACCTTTCGTATTCACAGTGTGTCCGTTCTCTAGGTTTCCCGCACATGTTATAGCTGTAGTAATATTCCCTTCAACCTGGAGAGTTCGGACCCATGGAATGGGTGCCATGCATTATTGCTTTAAAGGGTCTGCATTTGCTCACCCAATCTCACCAATCGTCTCAGTCCCAAGTGTCCCTACTTATGCCACATCAAGCTGTCGTTGTAGATAGCGTCATTCCAGCCTTCATCAGAGACCCTGAAGGAATTGTAAAGAATTTCCCAGTTTTTTTGTTTTGTTTTTGAAATTCCTTTTTATAGTGGGTTTGAGCTGATTCTCGCTGCCATGTTTATGCCAGTCTAGACACACTTGATTCCCTTACGGAGACATATCAATACATAGGTTTTAAGATTCTTACTAGTCAGATATTTTCCTCTGCGGGAAATATGGGGTTTTGAGTCCCTTTCACTGAGGACGGTGTAGGTCTTGTCTATTCCATAGTTGGTTTTTGGAACGGTACCTGTGCTTATATCAAACTCTGGTTTTATGCATCACCCCACCTCTCCTTCCCCCTTAAGCAGGTATAAGAGTGTTTTCTAAATGTGAGACACTGTTCTCTTTCCTAACTCAGTTCAAGTGTAGCCATGTTTACAGGATCTTCATAAGTGATATCTTATGATAAGTTTCTTTTTCTGTGTGACTTATTTCACTTAGAATCATCGTACCTGAATCCACCCATTTTGCTGCTACTGGTCTTATGACATTGATTTCATGGCTGAGGGATATTCCATCGTACGTAAGTACCACAATTTTTTGAACCATGTTTATATTTTCTGGGATACTTAAGGTGTATCCAAGTTGAGGTCCTTGTATGCAGTGCAGCCCTAAATTTTGGGGTGGCTCTGTCTTATTGATTTTCAGTTTTCCCAAGGTATATTCCCTAGACTGGTAGTGCCCTTGGCTCTGTAGCTCTGTTCTTTACTTGTTTTAGGGAACAGAATGCACTCCTCCATAGAGGCAGTTGGCAATTTACATCCCGCCCATCAGCATAACAAGGCTCCCTGTTCTCCAGGGCCTGTCTTGCCTTTCTCGTTCTTACACATTTTGTGGATGTCCCCTTTGACTGTTGGGATGTGATACTTCTTTGTAGTGCAGATTTGCATTGCCCGCTTGCTTGCTTGGCCAAAAAGGGCGTATGCGTTTTCTCCTGAATATATTCAGGAGAAAACGCATACGCCCTTTTTGGCCAAGTGCATCATTGTCGAAGTTGTGCCCCTCTTCCTGTGCTTTAAAGGCGATTCCAACGTACCTCTTGAAATCTGTTTCCTGCTATTCTGCCTCGCTTTCAAGTCCGCCTCGTTGCCTTCCCTCAACAGATTTTTGGACGATAGTTGTCCTTTATTACTCGGCCAGTTTGTGAATTGCTGTGCCCCTGAGCTCCATTTTTCAACTCGTTTTTGGTGAGCTGACCGCAAGTCCAAAATTTTGGTTCAGGACCTATACTGGTTCCCGGTGGGTGGCTGAGAATTTGGTTAATTCTTCTTCCTGCCGGGAAATTACAGTGATATGTGCCCGTCCAAATGCCTAACAGCTACTCTCTCATTGGTTCTCCCTCTTCCCTTTCATCCTCTGCCAAATTGGCAACCTGTGCGAACCAAGAGGTTAAAGGGGCTGTCTCTCCAAGTTGGGAGGTTGATAGTAAAGCAGACGGAAAGTCAAACCGGAGCACCAGGAGAGGGACTATGCGTTGAGTTTTAGAAACCTTTCGTATTCACAGTGTGTCCGTTCTCTAGGTTTCCTGCACATGTTATAGCTGTAGTAATATTCCCTTCAACCTGGAGAGTTCGGACCCATGGAATGGGTGCCATGCATTATTGCTTTAAAGGGTCTGCATTTGCTCACCCAATCTCACCAATCGTCTCAGTCCCAAGTGTCCCTCCTTATGCCACATCCAGCTGTCATTGTAGATAGGGTCATTCCAGCTTTCATCAGAGACCCTGAAGGAATTGTAAAGAATTTCCCAGTTTTTTTTGTTTTGTTTTTGAAATTCCTTTTTATAGTGGGTTTGAGCTGATTCTCGCTGCCATGTTTATGCCAGTCTAGACACACTTGATTCCCTTACGGAGACATATCAATATATAGGTTTTAAGATTCTTACTAGTCAGATATTTTCCTCTGCGGGAAATATGGGGTTTTGAGTCCCTTTCACTGAGGACGGTGTAGGTCTTGTCTAATCCATAGTTGGTTTTTGGAACGGTACCTGTGCTTATATCAAACTCTGGTTTTATGCATCACCCCACCTCTCCTTCCCCCTTAAGCAGGTATAAGAGTGTTTTCTAAATGTGAGACACTGTTCTCTTTCCTAACTCAGTTCAAGTGTAGCCATGTTTACAGGATCTTCATAAGTGATATCTTATGATAAGTTTCTTTTTCTGTGTGACTTATTTCACTTAGAATCATCGTACCTGAATCCACCCATTTTGCTGCTACTGGTCTTATGACATTGATTTCATGGCTGAGGGATATTCCATCGTACGTAAGTACCACAATTTTTTGAACCATGTTTATATTTTCTGGGATACTTAAGGTGTATCCAAGTTGAGGTCCTTGTATGCAGTGCAGCCCTAAATTTTGGGGTGGCTCTGTCTTATTGATTTTCAGTTTTCCCAAGGTATATTCCCTAGACTGATAGTGCCCTTGGCTCTGTAGCTCTGTTCTTTACTTGTTTTAGGGAACAGAATGCACTCCTCCAGAGAGGCAGTTGGCAATTTACATCCCGCCCATCAGCATAACAAGGCTCCCTGTTCTCCAGGGCCTGTCTTGCCTTTCTTGTTCTTACACATTTTGTGGATGTCCCTTTTGACCGGTGGGAAGTGATACTTCTTTGTAGTGCAGATTTGCATTGCCCGCTTGCTTGCTTGGCCAAAAAGGGCGTATGCGTTTTCTCCTGAATATATTCAGGAGAAAACGCATACGCCCATTTTGGCCAAGTGCATCATTGTCGAAGTTGTGCCCCTCTTCCTGTGCTTTAAAGGCGATTCCAACGTACCTCTTGAAATCTGTTTCCTGCTATTCTGCCTCGCTTTCAAGTCCGCCTCGTTGCCTTCCCTCAACAGATTTTTGGACGATAGTTGTCCTTTATTACTCGGCCAGTTTGTGAATTGCTGTGCCCCTGAGCTCCATTTTTCAACTCGTTTTTGGTGAGCTGACCGCAAGTCCAAAATTTTGGTTCAGGACCTATACTGGTTCCCGGTGGGTGGCTGAGAATTTGGTTAATTCTTCTTCCTGCCGGGAAATTACAGTGATATGTGCCCGTCCAAATGCCTAACAGCTACTCTCTCATTGGTTCTCCCTCTTCCCTTTCATCCTCTGCCAAATTGGCAACCTGTGCGAACCAAGAGGTTAAAGGGGCTGTCTCTCCAAGTTGGGAGGTTGATAGTAAAGCAGACGGAAAGTCAAACCGGAGCAGCAGGAGAGGGACTATGCGTTGAGTTTCAGAAACCTTTCGTATTCACAGTGTGTCCGTTCTCTAGGTTTCCCGCACATGTTATAGCTGTAGTAATATTCCCTTCAACCTGGAGAGTTCGGACCCATGGAATGGGTGCCATGCATTATTGCTTTAAAGGGTCTGCATTTGCTCACCCAATCTCACCAATCGTCTCAGTCCCAAGTGTCCCTCCTTATGCCACATCCAGCTGTCGTTGTAGATAGGGTCATTCCAGCCTTCATCAGAGACCCTAAAGGAATTGTAAAGAATTTCCCAGTTTTTTTGTTTTGTTTTTGAAATTCCAATTTATAGTGGGTTTGAGCTGATTCTCACTGCCATGTTTATGCCAGTCTAGACACACTTGATTCCCTTACGGAGACATATCAATACATAGGTTTTAAGATTCTTACTAGTCAGATATTTTCCTCTGCGGGAAATATGGGGTTTTGAGTCCCTTTCACTGAGGACGGTGTAGGTCTTGTCTATTCCATAGTTGGTTTTTGGAACGGTACCTGTGCTTATATCAAACTCTGGTTTTATGCATCACCCCACCTCTCCTTCCCCCTTAAGCAGGTATAAGAGTGTTTTCTAAATGTGAGACACTGTTCTCTTTCCTAACTCAGTTCAAGTGTAGCCATGTTTACAGGATCTTCATAAGTGATATCTTATGATAAGTTTCTTTTTCTGTGTGACTTATTTCACTTAGAATCATCGTACCTGAATCCACCCATTTTGCTGCTACTGGTCTTATGACATTGATTTCATGGCTGAGGGATATTCCATCGTACGTATGTACCACAATTTTTTGAACCATGTTTATATTTTCCGGGATACTTAAGGTGTATCCAAGTTGAGGTCCTTGTATGCAGTGCAGCCCTAAATTTTGGGGTGGCCCTGTCTTATTGATTTTCAGTTTTCCCAAGGTATATTCCCTAGACTGGTAGTGCCCTTGGCTCTGTAGCTCTGTTCTTTACTTGTTTTAGGGAACAGAATGCACTCCTCCAGAGAGGCAGTTGGCAATTTACATCCCGCCCATCAGCATAACAAGGCTCCCTGTTCTCCAGGGCCTGTCTTGCCTTTCTCGTTCTTACACATTTTGTGGATGTCCCCTTTGACTGTTGGGAAGTGATACTTCTTTGTAGTGCAGATTTGCATTGCCCGCTTGCTTGCTTGGCCAAAAAGGGCGTATGCGTTTTCTCCTGAATATATTCAGGAGAAAACGCATACGCCCTTTTTGGCCAAGTGCATCATTGTCGAAGTTGTGCCCCTCTTCCTGTGCTTTAAAGGCGATTCCAACGTACCTCTTGAAATCTGTTTCCTGCTATTCTGCCTCGCTTTCAAGTCCGCCTCGTTGCCTTCCCTCAACAGATTTTTGGACGATAGTTGTCCTTTATTACTCGGCCAGTTTGTGAATTGCTGTGCCCCTGAGCTCCATTTTTCAACTCGTTTTTGGTGAGCTGACCGCAAGTCCAAAATTTTGGTTCAGGACCTATACTGGTTCCCGGTGGGTGGCTGAGAATTTGGTTAATTCTTCTTCCTGCCGGGAAATTACAGTGATATGTGCCCGTCCAAATGCCTAACAGCTACTCTCTCATTGGTTCTCCCTCTTCCCTTTCATCCTCTGCCAAATTGGCAACCTGTGCGAACCAAGAGGTTAAAGGGGCTGTCTCTCCAAGTTGGGAGGTTGATAGTAAAGCAGACGGAAAGTCAAACCGGAGCACCAGGAGAGGGACTATGCGTTGAGTTTTAGAAACCTTTCGTATTCACAGTGTGTCCGTTCTCTAGGTTTCCTGCACATGTTATAGCTGTAGTAATATTCCCTTCAACCTGGAGAGTTCGGACCCATGGAATGGGTGCCATGCATTATTGCTTTAAAGGGTCTGCATTTGCTCACCCAATCTCACCAATCGTCTCAGTTCCAAGTGTCCCTCCTTATGCCACATCCAGCTGTCGTTGTAGATAGGGTCATTCCAGCTTTCATCAGAGACCCTGAAGGAATTGTAAAGAATTTCCCAGTTTTTTTGTTTTGTTTTTGAAATTCCTTTTTATAGTGGGTTTGAGCTGATTCTCGCTGCCATGTTTATGCCAGTCTAGACACACTTGATTCCCTTACGGAGACATATCAATACATAGGTTTTAAGATTCTTACTAGTCAGATATTTTCCTCTGCGGGAAATATGGGGTTTTGAGTCCCTTTCACTGAGGACGGTGTAGGTCTTGTCTAATACATAGTTGGTTTTTGGAACGGTACCTGTGCTTATATCAAACTCTGGTTTTATGCATCACCCCACCTCTCCTTCCCCCTTTTTTTTTTTTTTTTTTTTTTTTTTTTTTTTTTTTTTTTTTTTTTTTGCAGTATGCGGGCCTCTCACTGTTGTGGCCTCTCCCGTTGCAGAACACAGGCTCCGGACGTGCAGGCCCAGCGGCCATGGCTCACGGGCCCAGCTGCTCCGCGGCATGTGGGATCTTCCCAGACCAGGGCACGAACCCGTGTCCCCTGCATCGGCAGGCGGACTCCCAACCACTGCGCCACCAGGGAAGCCCCTCCTTCCCCCTTAAGCAGGTATAAGAGTGTTTTCTAAATGTGAGACACTGTTCTCTTTCCTAACTCAGTTCAAGTGTAGCCATGTTTACAGGATCTTCATAAGTGATATCTTATGATAAGTTTCTTTTTCTGTGTGACTTATTTCACTTAGAATCATCGTACCTGAATCCACCCATTTTGCTGCTACTGGTCTTATGACATTGATTTCATGGCTGAGGGATATTCCATCGTACGTAAGTACCACAATTTTTTGAACCATGTTTATATTTTCTGGGATACTTAAGGTGTATCCAAGTTGAGGTCCTTGTATGCAGTGCAGCCCTAAATTTTGGGGTGGCTCTGTCTTATTGATTTTCAGTTTTCCCAAGGTATATTCCCTAGACTGGTAGTGCCCTTGGCTCTGTAGCTCTGTTCTTTACTTGTTTTAGGGAACAGAATGCACTCCTCCAGAGAGGCAGTTGGCAATTTACATCCCGCCCATCAGCATAACAAGGCTCCCTGTTCTCCAGGGCCTGTCTTGCCTTTCTTGTTCTTACACATTTTGTGGATGTCCCTTTTGACCGGTGGGAAGTGATACTTCTTTGTAGTGCAGATTTGCATTGCCCGCTTGCTTGCTTGGCCAAAAAGGGTGTATGCGTTTTCTCCTGAATATATTCAGGAGAAAACGCATACGCCCATTTTGGCCAAGTGCATCATTGTCGAAGTTGTGCCCCTCTTCCTGTGCTTTAAAGGCGATTCCAACGTACCTCTTGAAATCTGTTTCCTGCTATTCTGCCTCGCTTTCAAGTCCGCCTCGTTGCCTTCCCTCAACAGATTTTTGGACGATAGTTGTCCTTTATTACTCGGCCAGTTTGTGAATTGCTGTGCCCCTGAGCTCCATTTTTCAACTCGTTTTTGGTGAGCTGACCGCAAGTCCAAAATTTTGGTTCAGGACCTATACTGGTTCCCGGTGGGTGGCTGAGAATTTGGTTAATTCTTCTTCCTGCCGGGAAATTACAGTGATATGTGCCCGTCCAAATGCCTAACAGCTACTCTCTCATTGGTTCTCCCTCTTCCCTTTCATCCTCTGCCAAATTGGCAACCTGTGCGAACCAAGAGGTTAAAGGGGCTGTCTCTCCAAGTTGGGAGGTTGATAGTAAAGCAGACGGAAAGTCAAACCGGAGCAGCAGGAGAGGGACTATGCGTTGAGTTTCAGAAACCTTTCGTATTCACAGTGTGTCCGTTCTCTAGGTTTCCCGCACATGTTATAGCTGTAGTAATATTCCCTTCAACCTGGAGAGTTCGGACCCATGGAATGGGTGCCATGCATTATTGCTTTAAAGGGTCTGCATTTGCTCACCCAATCTCACCAATCGTCTCAGTCCCAAGTGTCCCTCCTTATGCCACATCCAGCTGTCGTTGTAGATAGGGTCATTCCAGCCTTCATCAGAGACCCTAAAGGAATTGTAAAGAATTTCCCAGTTTTTTTGTTTTGTTTTTGAAATTCCAATTTATAGTGGGTTTGAGCTGATTCTCACTGCCATGTTTATGCCAGTCTAGACACACTTGATTCCCTTACGGAGACATATCAATACATAGGTTTTAAGATTCTTACTAGTCAGATATTTTCCTCTGCGGGAAATATGGGGTTTTGAGTCCCTTTCACTGAGGACGGTGTAGGTCTTGTCTATTCCATAGTTGGTTTTTGGAACGGTACCTGTGCTTATATCAAACTCTGGTTTTATGCATCACCCCACCTCTCCTTCCCCCTTAAGCAGGTATAAGAGTGTTTTCTAAATGTGAGACACTGTTCTCTTTCCTAACTCAGTTCAAGTGTAGCCATGTTTACAGGATCTTCATAAGTGATATCTTATGATAAGTTTCTTTTTCTGTGTGACTTATTTCACTTAGAATCATCGTACCTGAATCCACCCATTTTGCTGCTACTGGTCTTATGACATTGATTTCATGGCTGAGGGATATTCCATCGTACGTATGTACCACAATTTTTTGAACCATGTTTATATTTTCTGGGATACTTAAGGTGTATCCAAGTTGAGGTCCTTGTATGCAGTGCAGCCCTAAATTTTGGGGTGGCTCTGTCTTATTGATTTTCAGTTTTCCCAAGGTATATTCCCTAGACTGGTAGTGCCCTTGGCTCTGTAGCTCTGTTCTTTACTTGTTTTAGGGAACAGAATGCACTCCTCCAGAGAGGCAGTTGGCAATTTACATCCCGCCCATCAGCATAACAAGGCTCCCTGTTCTCCAGGGCCTGTCTTGCCTTTCTCGTTCTTACACATTTTGTGGATGTCCCCTTTGACTGTTGGGAAGTGATACTTCTTTGTAGTGCAGATTTGCATTGCCCGCTTGCTTGCTTGGCCAAAAAGGGCGTATGCGTTTTCTCCTGAATATATTCAGGAGAAAACGCATACGCCCTTTTTGGCCAAGTGCATCATTGTCGAAGTTGTGCCCCTCTTCCTGTGCTTTAAAGGCGATTCCAACGTACCTCTTGAAATCTGTTTCCTGCTATTCTGCCTCGCTTTCAAGTCCGCCTCGTTGCCTTCCCTCAACAGATTTTTGGACGATAGTTGTCCTTTATTACTCGGCCAGTTTGTGAATTGCTGTGCCCCTGAGCTCCATTTTTCAACTCGTTTTTGGTGAGCTGACCGCAAGTCCAAAATTTTGGTTCAGGACCTATACTGGTTCCCGGTGGGTGGCTGAGAATTTGGTTAATTCTTCTTCCTGCCGGGAAATTACAGTGATATGTGCCCGTCCAAATGCCTAACAGCTACTCTCTCATTGGTTCTCCCTCTTCCCTTTCATCCTCTGCCAAATTGGCAACCTGTGCGAACCAAGAGGTTAAAGGGGCTGTCTCTCCAAGTTGGGAGGTTGATAGTAAAGCAGACGGAAAGTCAAACCGGAGCACCAGGAGAGGGACTATGCGTTGAGTTTTAGAAACCTTTCGTATTCACAGTGTGTCCGTTCTCTAGGTTTCCTGCACATGTTATAGCTGTAGTAATATTCCCTTCAACCTGGAGAGTTCGGACCCATGGAATGGGTGCCATGCATTATTGCTTTAAAGGGTCTGCATTTGCTCACCCAATCTCACCAATCGTCTCAGTCCCAAGTGTCCCTCCTTATGCCACATCCAGCTGTCGTTGTAGATAGGGTCATTCCAGCTTTCATCAGAGACCCTGAAGGAATTGTAAAGAATTTCCCAGTTTTTTTGTTTTGTTTTTGAAATTCCTTTTTATAGTGGGTTTGAGCTGATTCTCGCTGCCATGTTTATGCCAGTCTAGACACACTTGATTCCCTTACGGAGACATATCAATACATAGGTTTTAAGATTCTTACTAGTCAGATATTTTCCTCTGCGGGAAATATGGGGTTTTGAGTCCCTTTCACTGAGGACGGTGTAGGTCTTGTCTAATACATAGTTGGTTTTTGGAACGGTACCTGTGCTTATATCAAACTCTGGTTTTATGCATCACCCCACCTCTCCTTCCCCCTTAAGCAGGTATAAGAGTGTTTTCTAAATGTGAGACACTGTTCTCTTTCCTAACTCAGTTCAAGTGTAGCCATGTTTACAGGATCTTCATAAGTGATATCTTATGATAAGTTTCTTTTTCTGTGTGACTTATTTCACTTAGAATCATCGTACCTGAATCCACCCATTTTGCTGCTACTGGTCTTATGACATTGATTTCATGGCTGAGGGATATTCCATCGTACGTAAGTACCACAATTTTTTGAACCATGTTTATATTTTCTGGGATACTTAAGGTGTATCCAAGTTGAGGTCCTTGTATGCAGTGCAGCCCTAAATTTTGGGGTGGCTCTGTCTTATTGATTTTCAGTTTTCCCAAGGTATATTCCCTAGACTGGTAGTGCCCTTGGCTCTGTAGCTCTGTTCTTTACTTGTTTTAGGGAACAGAATGCACTCCTCCAGAGAGGCAGTTGGCAATTTACATCCCGCCCATCAGCATAACAAGGCTCCCTGTTCTCCAGGGCCTGTCTTGCCTTTCTTGTTCTTACACATTTTGTGGATGTCCCTTTTGACCGGTGGGAAGTGATACTTCTTTGTAGTGCAGATTTGCATTGCCCGCTTGCTTGCTTGGCCAAAAAGGGCGTATGCGTTTTCTCCTGAATATATTCAGGAGAAAACGCATACGCCCTTTTTGGCCAAGTGCATCATTGTCGAAGTTGTGCCCCTCTTCCTGTGCTTTAAAGGCGATTCCAACGTACCTCTTGAAATCTGTTTCCTGCTATTCTGCCTCGCTTTCAAGTCCGCCTCGTTGCCTTCCCTCAACAGATTTTTGGACGATAGTTGTCCTTTATTACTCGGCCAGTTTGTGAATTGCTGTGCCCCTGAGCTCCATTTTTCAACTCGTTTTTGGTGAGCTGACCGCAAGTCCAAAATTTTGGTTCAGGACCTATACTGGTTCCCGGTGGGTGGCTGAGAATTTGGTTAATTCTTCTTCCTGCCGGGAAATTACAGTGATATGTGCCCGTCCAAATGCCTAACAGCTACTCTCTCATTGGTTCTCCCTCTTCCCTTTCATCCTCTGCCAAATTGGCAACCTGTGCGAACCAAGAGGTTAAAGGGGCTGTCTCTCCAAGTTGGGAGGTTGATAGTAAAGCAGACGGAAAGTCAAACCGGAGCACCAGGAGAGGGACTATTCGTTGAGTTTCAGAAACCTTTCGTATTCACAGTGTGTCCGTTCTCTAGGTTTCCCGCACATGTTATAGCTGTAGTAATATTCCCTTCAACCTGGAGAGTTCGGACCCATGGAATGGGTGCCATGCATTATTTCTTTAAAGGGTCTGCATTTGCTCACCCAATCTCACCAATCGTCTCAGTCCCAAGTGTCCCTCCTTATGCCACATCCAGCTGTCGTTGTAGATAGGGTCATTCCAGCCTTCATCAGAGACCCTGAAGGAATTGTAAAGAATTTCCCAGGTTTTTTGTTTTGTTTTTGAAATTCTTTTTTATAGTGGGTTTGAGCTGATTCTCACTGCCATGTTTATGCCAGTCTAGACACACTTGATTCCCTTACGGAGACATATCAATACATAGGTTTTAAGATTCTTACTAGTCAGATATATTCCTCTGCGGGAAATATGGGGTTTTGAGTCCCTTTCACTGAGGATGGTGTAGGTCTTTTCTATTCCATAGTTGGTTTTTGGAACGGTACCTGTGCTTATATCAAACTCTGGTTTTATGCATCACCCCACCTCTCCTTCCCCCTTAAGCAGGTATAAGAGTGTTTTCTAAATGTGAGACACTGTTCTCTTTCCTAACTCAGTTCAAGTGTAGCCATGTTTACAGGATCTTCATAAGTGATATCTTATGATAAGTTTCTTTTTCTGTGTGACTTATTTCACTTAGAATCATCGTACCTGAATCCACCCATTTTGCTGCTACTGGTCTTATGACATTGATTTCATGGCTGAGGGATATTCCATCGTACGTAAGTACCACAATTCTTTGAACCATGTTTATATTTTCTGGGATACTTAAGTTGTATCCAAGTTGAGGTCCTTGTATGCAGTGCAGCCCTAAATTTTGGGGTGGCTCTGTCTTATTGATTTTCAGTTTTCCCAAGGTATATTCCCTAGACTGGTAGTGCCCTTGGCTCTGTAGCTCTGTTCTTTACTTGTTTTAGGGAACAGAATGCACTCCTCCAGAGAGGCAGTTGTCAATTTACATCCCGCCCATCAGCATAACAAGGCTCCCTGTTCTCCAGGGCCTGTCTTGCCTTTCTTGTTCTTACACATTTTGTGGATGTCCCTTTTGACCGGTGGGAAGTGATACTTCTTTGTAGTGCAGATTTGCATTGCCCGCTTGCTTGCTTGGCCAAAAAGGGCGTATGCGTTTTCTCCTGAATATATTCAGGAGAAAACGCATACGCCCTTTTTGGCCAAGTGCATCATTGTCGAAGTTGTTCCCCTCTTCCTGTGCTTTAAAGGCGATTCCAACGTACCTCTTGAAATCTGTTTCCTGCTATTCTGCCTCGCTTTCAAGTCCACCTCGTTGCCTTCCCTCAACAGATTTTTGGACGATAGTTGTCCTTTATTACACGGCCAGTTTGTGAATTGCTGTGCCCCTGAGCTCCATTTTTCAACTCGTTTTTGGTGAGCTGACCGCAAGTCCAAAATTTTGGTTCAGGACCTATACTGGTTCCCAGTGGGTTGCTGAGAATTTGGTTAATTCTTCTTCCTGCCGGGAAATTACAGTGATATGTGACCGTCCAAAGGCCTAACAGCTACTCTCTCATTGGTTCTCCCTCTTCCCTTTCATCCTCTGCCAAATTGGCAACCTGTGCGAACCAAGAGGTTAAAGGGGCTGTCTCTCCAAGTTGGGAGGTTGATAGTAAAGCAGATGGAAAGTCAAACTGGAGCACCAGGGGAGGGACTATGCGTTGAGTTTTAGAAACCTTTCGTATTCACAGTGTGTCCGTTCTCTAGGTTTCCCGCACATGTTATAGCTGTAGTAATATTCCCTTCAACCTGGAGAGTTCGGACCCATGGAATGGGTGCCATGCATTATTGCTTTAAAGGGTCTGCATTTGCTCACCCAATCTCACCAATCGTCTCAGTCCCAAGTGTCCCTCCTTATGCCACATCCAGCTGTCGTTGTAGATAGGGTCATTCCAGCCTTCATCAGAGACCCTGAAGGAATTGTAAAGAATTTCCCAGTTTTTTTGTTTTGTTTTTGAAATTCCTTTTTATAGTGGGTTTGAGCTGATTCTCGCTGCCATGTTTATGCCAGTCTAGACACACTTGATTCCCTTACGGAGACATATCAATACATACGTTTTAAGATTCTTACTAGTCAGATATTTTCCTCTGTGGGAAATATGGGGTTTTGAGTCCCTTTCGCTGAGGACGGTGTAGGTCTTGTCTATTCCATAGTTGGTTTTTGGAACGGTACCTGTGCTTATATCAAACTCTGGTTTTATGCATCACCCCACCTCTCCTTCCCCCTTAAGCAGGTATAAGAGTGTTTTCTAAATGTGAGACACTGTTCTCTTTCCTAACTCAGTTCAAGTGTAGCCATGTTTACAGGATCTTCATAAGTGATATCTTATGATAAGTTTCTTTTCCTGTGTGACTTATTTCACTTAGAATCATCGTACCTGAATCCACCCATTTTGCTGCTACTGGTCTTATGACATTGATTTCATGGCTGAGGGATATTCCATCGTACGTAAGTACCACAATTTTTTGAACCATGTTTATATTTTCTGGGATACTTAAGGTGTATCCAAGTTGAGGTCCTTGTATGCAGTGCAGCCCTAAATTTTGGGGTGGCTCTGTCTTATTGATTTTCAGTTTTCCCAAGGTATATTCCCTAGACTGGTAGTGCCCTTGGCTCTGTAGCTCTGTTCTTTACTTGTTTTAGGGAACAGAATGCACTCCTCCAGAGAGGCAGTTGTCAATTTACATCCCGCCCATCAGCATAACAAGGCTCCCTGTTCTCCAGGGCCTGTCTTGCCTTTCTTGTTCTTACACATTTTGTGGATGTCCCTTTTGACCGGTGGGAAGTGATACTTCTTTGTAGTGCAGATTTGCATTGCCCGCTTGCTTGCTTGGCCAAAAAGGGTGTATGCGTTTTCTCCTGAATATATTCAGGAGAAAACGCATACGCCCTTTTTGGCCAAGTGCATCATTGTCGAAGTTGTGCCCCTCTTCCTGTGCTTTAAAGGCGATTCCAACGTACCTCTTGAAATCTGTTTCCTGCTATTCTGCCTCGCTTTCAAGTCCGCCTCGTTGCCTTCCCTCAACAGATTTTTGGACGATAGTTGTCCTTTATTACTCGGCCAGTTTGTGAATTGCTGTGCCCCTGAGCTCCATTTTTCAACTCGTTTTTGGTGAGCTGACCGCAAGTCCAAAATTTTGGTTCAGGACCTATACTGGTTCCCGGTGGGTGGCTGAGAATTTGGTTAATTCTTCTTCCTGCTGGGAAATTACAGTGATATGTGCCCGTCCAAATGCCTAACAGCTACTCTCTCATTGGTTCTCCCTCTTCCCTTTCATCCTCTGCCAAATTGGCAACCTGTGCGAACCAAGATGTTAAAGGGGCTGTCTCTCCAAGTTGGGAGGTTGATAGTAAAGCAGACGGAAAGTCAAACCGGAGCACCAGGAGTGGGACTATTCGTTGAGTTTTAGAAACCTTTCGTATTCACAGTGTGTCCGTTCTCTAGGTTTCCCGCACATGTTATAGCTGTAGTAATATTCCCTTCAACCTGGAGAGTTCGGACCCATGGAATGGGTGCCATGCATTATTGCTTTAAAGGGTCTGCATTTGCTCACCCAATCTCACCAATCGTCTCAGTCCCAAGTGTCCCTCCTTATGCCACATCCAGCTGTCGTTGTAGATAGGGTCATTCCAGCTTTCATCAGAGACCCTGAAGGAATTGTAAAGAATTTCCCCGTTTTTTTGTTTTGTTTTTGAAATTCCTTTTTATAGTGGGTTTGAGCTGATTCTCGCTGCCATGTTTATGCCAGTCTAGACACACTTGATTCCCTTACGGAGACATATCAATACATAGGTTTTAAGATTCTTACTAGTCAGATATTTTCCTCTGCGGGAAATATGGGGTTTTGAGTCCCTTTCACTGAGGACGGTGTAGGTCTTGTCTATTCCATAGTTGGTTTTTGGAACGGTACCTGTGCTTATATCAAACTCTGGTTTTATGCATCACCCCACCTCTCCTTCCCCCTTAAGCAGGTATAAGAGTGTTTTCTAAATGTGAGACACTGTTCTCTTTCCTAACTCAGTTCAAGTGTAGCCATGTTTACAGGATCTTCATAAGTGATATCTTATGATAAGTTTCTTTTTCTGTGTGACTTATTTCACTTAGAATCATCGTACCTGAATCCACCCATTTTGCTGCTACTGGTCTTATGACATTGATTTCATGGCTGAGGGATATTCCATCGTACGTAAGTACCACAATTTTTTGAACCATGTTTATATTTTCTGGGATACTTAAGTTGTATCCAAGTTGAGGTCCTTGTATGCAGTGCAGCCCTAAATTTTGGGGTGGCTCTGTCTTATTGATTTTCAGTTTTCCCAAGGTATATTCCCTAGACTGGTAGTGCCCTTGGCTCTGTAGCTCTGTTCTTTACTTGTTTTAGGGAACAGAATGCACTCCTCCAGAGAGGCAGTTGTCAATTTACATCCCGCCCATCAGCATAACAAGGCTCCCTGTTCTCCAGGGCCTGTCTTGCCTTTCTTGTTCTTACACATTTTGTGGATGTCCCTTTTGACCGGTGGGAAGTGATACTTCTTTGTAGTGCAGATTTGCATTGCCCGCTTGCTTGCTTGGCCAAAAAGGGCGTATGCGTTTTCTCCTGAATATATTCAGGAGAAAACGCATACGCCCTTTTTGGCCAAGTGCATCATTGTCGAAGTTGTGCCCCTCTTCCTGTGCTTTAAAGGCGATTCCAACGTACCTCTTGAAATCTGTTTCCTGCTATTCTGCCTCGCTTTCAAGTCCGCCTCGTTGCCTTCCCTCAACAGATTTTTGGACGATAGTTGTCCTTTATTACTCGGCCAGTTTGTGAATTGCTGTGCCCCTGAGCTCCATTTTTCAACTCGTTTTTGGTGAGCTGACCGCAAGTCCAAAATTTTGGTTCAGGACCTATACTGGTTCCCGGTGGGTGGCTGAGAATTTGGTTAATTCTTCTTCCTGCCGGGAAATTACAGTGATATGTGACCGTCCAAATGCCTAACAGCTACTCTCTCATTGGTTCTCCCTCTTCCCTTTCATCCTCTGCCAAATTGGCAACCTGTGCGAACCAAGAGGTTAAAGGGGCTGTCTCTCCAAGTTGGGAGGTTGATAGTAAAGCAGACGGAAAGTCAAACCGGAGCACCAGGAGAGGGACTATGCGTTGAGTTTCAGAAACCTTTCGTATTCACAGTGTGTCCGTTCTCTAGGTTTCCCGCACATGTTATAGCTGTAGTAATATTCCCTTCAACCTGGAGAGTTCGGACCCATGGAATGGGTGCCATGCATTATTGCTTTAAAGGGTCTGCATTTGCTCACCCAATCTCACCAATCGTCTCAGTCCCAAGTGTCCCTCCTTATGCCACATCCAGCTGTCGTTGTAGATAGGGTCATTCCAGCCTTCATCAGAGACCCTGAAGGAATTGTAAAGAATTTCCCAGTTTTTTTGTTTTGTTTTTGAAATTCCTTTTTATAGTGGGTTTGAGCTGATTCTCGCTGCCATGTTTATGCCAGTCTAGACACACTTGATTCCCTTACGGAGACATATCAATACATAGGTTTTAAGATTCTTACTAGTCAGATATTTTCCTCTGCGGGAAATATGGGGTTTTGAGTCCCTTTCACTGAGGACGGTGTAGGTCTTGTCTATTCCATAGTTGGTTTTTGGAACGGTACCTGTGCTTATATCAAACTCTGGTTTTATGCATCACCCCACCTCTCCTTCCCCCTTAAGCAGGTATAAGAGTGTTTTCTAAATGTGAGACACTGTTCTCTTTCCTAACTCAGTTCAAGTGTAGCCATGTTTACAGGATCTTCATAAGTGATATCTTATGATAAGTTTCTTTTTCTGTGTGACTTATTTCACTTAGAATCATCGTACCTGAATCCACCCATTTTGCTGCTACTGGTCTTATGACATTGATTTCATGGCTGAGGGATATTCCATCGTACGTAAGTACCACAATTTTTTGAACCATGTTTATATTTTCTGGGATACTTAAGGTGTATCCAAGTTGAGGTCCTTGTATGCAGTGCAGCCCTAAATTTTGGGGTGGCTCTGTCTTATTGATTTTCAGTTTTCCCAAGGTATATTCCCTAGACTGGTAGTGCCCTTGGCTCTGTAGCTCTGTTCTTTACTTGTTTTAGGGAACAGAATGCACTCCTCCAGAGAGGCAGTTGGCAATTTACATCCCGCCCATCAGCATAACAAGGCTCCCTGTTCTCCAGGGCCTGTCTTGCCTTTCTCGTTCTTACACATTTTGTGGATGTCCCCTTTGACTGTTGGTAAGTGATACTTCTTTGTAGTGCAGATTTGCATTGCCCGCTTGCTTGCTTGGCCAAAAAGGGCGTATGCGTTTTCTCCTGAATATATTCAGGAGAAAACGCATACGCCCTTTTTGGCCAAGTGCATCATTGTCGAAGTTGTGCCCCTCTTCCTGTGCTTTAAAGGCGATTCCAACGTACCTCTTGAAATCTGTTTCCTGCTATTCTGCCTCGCTTTCAAGTCCGCCTCGTTGCCTTCCCTCAACAGATTTTTGGACGATAGTTGTCCTTTATTACTCGGCCAGTTTGTGAATTGCTGTGCCCCTGAGCTCCATTTTTCAACTCGTTTTTGGTGAGCTGACCGCAAGTCCAAAATTTTGGTTCAGGACCTATACTGGTTCCCGGTGGGTGGCTGAGAATTTGGTTAATTCTTCTTCCTGCCGGGAAATTACAGTGATATGTGCCCGTCCAAATGCCTAACAGCTACTCTCTCATTGGTTCTCCCTCTTCCCTTTCATCCTCTGCCAAATTGGCAACCTGTGCGAACCAAGAGGTTAAAGGGGCTGTCTCTCCAAGTTGGGAGGTTGATAGTAAAGCAGACGGAAAGTCAAACCGCAGCACCAGGAGAGGGACTATGCGTTGAGTTTTAGAAACCTTTCGTATTCACAGTGTGTCCGTTCTCTAGGTTTCCTGCACATGTTATAGCTGTAGTAATATTCCCTTCAACCTGGAGAGTTCGGACCCATGGAATGGGTGCCATGCATTATTGCTTTAAAGGGTCTGCATTTGCTCACCCAATCTCACCAATCGTCTCAGTCCCAAGTGTCCCTCCTTATGCCACATCCAGCTGTCGTTGTAGATAGGGTCATTCCAGCTTTCATCAGAGACCCTGAAGGAATTGTAAAGAATTTCCCAGTTTTTTTGTTTTGTTTTTGAAATTCCTTTTTATAGTGGGTTTGAGCTGATTCTCGCTGCCATGTTTATGCCAGTCTAGACACACTTGATTCCCTTACGGAGACATATCAATATATAGGTTTTAAGATTCTTACTAGTCAGATATTTTCCTCTGCGGGAAATATGGGGTTTTGAGTCCCTTTCACTGAGGACGGTGTAGGTCTTGTCTAATCCATAGTTGGTTTTTGGAACGGTACCTGTGCTTATATCAAACTCTGGTTTTATGCATCACCCCACCTCTCCTTCCCCCTTAAGCAGGTATAAGAGTGTTTTCTAAATGTGAGACACTGTTCTCTTTCCTAACTCAGTTCAAGTGTAGCCATGTTTACAGGATCTTCATAAGTGATATCTTATGATAAGTTTCTTTTTCTGTGTGACTTATTTCACTTAGAATCATCGTACCTGAATCCACCCATTTTGCTGCTACTGGTCTTATGACATTGATTTCATGGCTGAGGGATATTCCATCGTACGTAAGTACCACAATTTTTTGAACCATGTTTATATTTTCTGGGATACTTAAGGTGTATCCAAGTTGAGGTCCTTGTATGCAGTGCAGCCCTAAATTTTGGGGTGGCTCTGTCTTATTGATTTTCAGTTTTCCCAAGGTATATTCCCTAGACTGGTAGTGCCCTTGGCTCTGTAGCTCTGTTCTTTACTTGTTTTAGGGAACAGAATGCACTCCTCCAGAGAGGCAGTTGGCAATTTACATCCCGCCCATCAGCATAACAAGGCTCCCTGTTCTCCAGGGCCTGTCTTGCCTTTCTTGTTCTTACACATTTTGTGGATGTCCCTTTTGACCGGTGGGAAGTGATACTTCTTTGTAGTGCAGATTTGCATTGCCCGCTTGCTTGCTTGGCCAAAAAGGGTGTATGCGTTTTCTCCTGAATATATTCAGGAGAAAACGCATACGCCCATTTTGGCCAAGTGCATCATTGTCGAAGTTGTGCCCCTCTTCCTGTGCTTTAAAGGCGATTCCAACGTACCTCTTGAAATCTGTTTCCTGCTATTCTGCCTCGCTTTCAAGTCCGCCTCGTTGCCTTCCCTCAACAGATTTTTGGACGATAGTTGTCCTTTATTACTCGGCCAGTTTGTGAATTGCTGTGCCCCTGAGCTCCATTTTTCAACTCGTTTTTGGTGAGCTGACCGCAAGTCCAAAATTTTGGTTCAGGACCTATACTGGTTCCCGGTGGGTGGCTGAGAATTTGGTTAATTCTTCTTCCTGCCGGGAAATTACAGTGATATGTGCCCGTCCAAATGCCTAACAGCTACTCTCTCATTGGTTCTCCCTCTTCCCTTTCATCCTCTGCCAAATTGGCAACCTGTGCGAACCAAGAGGTTAAAGGGGCTGTCTCTCCAAGTTGGGAGGTTGATAGTAAAGCAGACGGAAAGTCAAACCGCAGCACCAGGAGAGGGACTATGCGTTGAGTTTTAGAAACCTTTCGTATTCACAGTGTGTCCGTTCTCTAGGTTTCCTGCACATGTTATAGCTGTAGTAATATTCCCTTCAACCTGGAGAGTTCGGACCCATGGAATGGGTGCCATGCATTATTGCTTTAAAGGGTCTGCATTTGCTCACCCAATCTCACCAATCGTCTCAGTCCCAAGTGTCCCTCCTTATGCCACATCCAGCTGTCATTGTAGATAGGGTCATTCCAGCTTTCATCAGAGACCCTGAAGGAATTGTAAAGAATTTCCCAGTTTTTTTGTTTTGTTTTTGAAATTCCTTTTTATAGTGGGTTTGAGCTGATTCTCGCTGCCATGTTTATGCCAGTCTAGACACACTTGATTCCCTTACGGAGACATATCAATATATAGGTTTTAAGATTCTTACTAGTCAGATATTTTCCTCTGCGGGAAATATGGGGTTTTGAGTCCCTTTCACTGAGGACGGTGTAGGTCTTGTCTAATCCATAGTTGGTTTTTGGAACGGTACCTGTGCTTATATCAAACTCTGGTTTTATGCATCACCCCACCTCTCCTTCCCCCTTAAGCAGGTATAAGAGTGTTTTCTAAATGTGAGACACTGTTCTCTTTCCTAACTCAGTTCAAGTGTAGCCATGTTTACAGGATCTTCATAAGTGATATCTTATGATAAGTTTCTTTTTCTGTGTGACTTATTTCACTTAGAATCATCGTACCTGAATCCACCCATTTTGCTGCTACTGGTCTTATGACATTGATTTCATGGCTGAGGGATATTCCATCGTACGTAAGTACCACAATTTTTTGAACCATGTTTATATTTTCTGGGATACTTAAGGTGTATCCAAGTTGAGGTCCTTGTATGCAGTGCAGCCCTAAATTTTGGGGTGGCTCTGTCTTATTGATTTTCAGTTTTCCCAAGGTATATTCCCTAGACTGGTAGTGCCCTTGGCTCTGTAGCTCTGTTCTTTACTTGTTTTAGGGAACAGAATGCACTCCTCCAGAGAGGCAGTTGGCAATTTACATCCCGCCCATCAGCATAACAAGGCTCCCTGTTCTCCAGGGCCTGTCTTGCCTTTCTTGTTCTTACACATTTTGTGGATGTCCCTTTTGACCGGTGGGAAGTGATACTTCTTTGTAGTGCAGATTTGCATTGCCCGCTTGCTTGCTTGGCCAAAAAGGGCGCATGCGTTTTCTCCTGAATATATTCAGGAGAAAACGCATACGCCCTTTTTGGCCAAGTGCATCATTGTCGAAGTTGTGCCCCTCTTCCTGTGCTTTAAAGGCGATTCCAACGTACCTCTTGAAATCTGTTTCCTGCTATTCTGCCTCGCTTTCAAGTCCGCCTCGTTGCCTTCCCTCAACAGATTTTTGGACGATAGTTGTCCTTTATTACTCGGCCAGTTTGTGAATTGCTGTGCCCCTGAGCTCCATTTTTCAACTCGTTTTTGGTGAGCTGACCGCAAGTCCAAAATTTTGGTTCAGGACCTATACTGGTTCCCGGTGGGTGGCTGAGAATTTGGTTAATTCTTCTTCCTGCCGGGAAATTACAGTGATATGTGCCCGTCCAAATGCCTAACAGCTACTCTCTCATTGGTTCTCCCTCTTCCCTTTCATCCTCTGCCAAATTGGCAACCTGTGCGAACCAAGAGGTTAAAGGGGCTGTCTCTCCAAGTTGGGAGGTTGATAGTAAAGCAGACGGAAAGTCAAACCGGAGCACCAGGAGAGGGACTATTCGTTGAGTTTCAGACACCTTTTGTATTCACAGTGTGTCCGTTCTCTAGGTTTCCCGCACATGTTATAGCTGTAGTAATATTCCCTTCAACCTGGAGAGTTCGGACCCATGGAATGGGTGCCATGCATTATTGCTTTAAAGGGTCTGCATTTGCTCACCCAATCTCACCAATCGTCTCAGTCCCAAGTGTCCCTCCTTATGCCACATCCAGCTGTCGTTGTAGATAGGGTCATTCCAGCCTTCATCAGAGACCCTGAAGGGATTGTAAAGAATTTCCCAGTTTTTTTGTTTTGTTTTTGAAATTCCTTTTTATAGTGGGTTTGAGCTGATTCTCGCTGCCATGTTTATGCCAGTCTAGACACACTTGATTCCCTTACGGAGACATATCAATACATAGGTTTTAAGATTCTTACTAGTCAGATATTTTCCTCTGCGGGAAATATGGGGTTTTGAGTCCCTTTCGCTGAGGATGGTGTAGGTCTTGTCTATTCCATAGTTGGTTTTTGGAACGGTACCTGTGCTTATATCAAACTCTGGTTTTATGCATCACCCCACCTCTCCTTCCCCCTTAAGCAGGTATAAGAGTGTTTTCTAAATGTGAGACACTGTTCTCTTTCCTAACTCAGTTCAAGTGTAGCCATGTTTACAGGATCTTCATAAGTGATATCTTATGATAAGTTTCTTTTTCTGTGTGACTTATTTCACTTAGAATCATCGTACCTGAATCCACCCATTTTGCTGCTACTGGTCTTATGACATTGATTTCATGGCTGAGGGATATTCCATCGTACGTAAGTACCACAATTTTTTGAACCATGTTTATATTTTCTGGGATACTTAAGGTGTATCCAAGTTGAGGTCCTTGTATGCAGTGCAGCCCTAAATTTTGGGGTGGCTCTGTCTTATTGATTTTCAGTTTTCCCAAGGTATATTCCCTAGACTGGTAGTGCCCTTGGCTCTGTAGCTCTGTTCTTTACTTGTTTTAGGGAACAGAATGCACTCCTCCAGAGAGGCAGTTGGCAATTTACATCCCGCCCATCAGCATAAAGAGGCTCCCTGTTCTCCGGGGCCTGTCTTGCCTTTCTCGTTCTTACACATTTTGTGGATGTCCCTTTTGACTGTTGGGAAGTGATACTCCTTTGTAGTGCAGATTTGCATTGCCCGCTTGCTTGCTTGGCCAAAAAGGGCTTATGCGTTTTCTCCTGAATATATTCAGGAGAAAACGCATAAGCCCTTTTTGGCCAAGTGCATCATTGTCGAAGTTGTGCCCCTCTTCCTGTGCTTTAAAGGCGATTCCAACGTACCTCTTGAAATCTGTTTCCTGCTATTCTGCCTCGCTTTCAAGTCCGCCTCGTTGCCTTCCCTCAACAGATTTTTGGACGATAGTTGTCCTTTATTACTCGGCCAGTTTGTGAATTGCTGTGCCCCTGAGCTCCATTTTTCAACTCGTTTTTGGTGAGCTGACCGCAAGTCCAAAATTTTGGTTCAGGACCTATACTGGTTCCCGGTGGGTGGCTGAGAATTTGGTTAATTCTTCTTCCTGCCGGGAAATTACAGTGATATGTGCCCCTCCAAATGCCTAACAGCTACTCTCTCATTGGTTCTCCCTCTTCCCTTTCATCCTCTGCCAAATTGGCAACCTGTGCGAACCAAGAGGTTAAAGGGGCTGTCTCTCCAAGTTGGGAGGTTGATAGTAAAGCAGACGGAAAGTCAAACCGGAGCACCAGGAGAGGGACTATGCGTTGAGTTTTAGAAACCATTCGTATTCACAGTGTGTCCGTTCTCTAGGTTTCCTGCACATGTTATAGCTGTAGTAATATTCCCTTCAACCTGGAGAGTTCGGACCCATGGAATGGGTGCCATGCATTATTGCTTTAAAGGGTCTGCATTTGCTCACCCAATCTCACCAATCGTCTCAGTCCCAAGTGTCCCTCCTTATGCCACATCCAGCTGTCGTTGTACATAGGGTCATTCCAGCTTTCATCAGAGACCCTGAAGGAATTGTAAAGAATTTCCCAGTTTTTTTGTTTTGTTTTTGAAATTCCTTTTTATAGTGGGTTTGAGCTGATTCTCGCTGCCATGTTTATGCCAGTCTAGACACACTTGATTCCCTTACGGAGACATATCAATACATAGGTTTTAAGATTCTTACTAGTCAGATATTTTCCTCTGCGGGAAATATGGGGTTTTGAGTCCCTTTCACTGAGGACGGTGTAGGTCTTGTCTATTCCATAGTTGGTTTTTGGAACGGTACCTGTGCTTATATCAAACTCTGGTTTTATGCATCACCCCACCTCTCCTTCCCCCTTAAGCAGGTATAAGAGTGTTTTCTAAATGTGAGACACTGTTCTCTTTCCTAACTCAGTTCAAGTGTAGCCATGTTTACAGGATCTTCATAAGTGATATCTTATGATAAGTTTCTTTTTCTGTGTGACTTATTTCACTTAGAATCATCGTACCTGAATCCACCCATTTTGCTGCTACTGGTCTTATGACATTGATTTCATGGCTGAGGGATATTCCATCGTACGTAAGTACCACAATTTTTTGAACCATGTTTATATTTTCTGGGATACTTAAGGTGTATCCAAGTTGAGGTCCTTGTATGCAGTGCAGCCCTAAATTTTGGGGTGGCTCTGTCTTATTGATTTTCAGTTTTCCCAAGGTATATTCCCTAGACTGGTAGTGCCCTTGGCTCTGTAGCTCTGTTCTTTACTTGTTTTAGGGAACAGAATGCACTCCTCCAGAGAGGCAGTTGGCAATTTACATCCCGCCCATCAGCATAACAAGGCTCCCTGTTCTCCAGGGCCTGTCTTGCCTTTCTTGTTCTTACACATTTTGTGGATGTCCCTTCTGACCGGTGGGAAGTGATACTTCTTTGTAGTGCAGATTTGCATTGCCCGCTTGCTTGCTTGGCCAAAAAGGGCGTATGCGTTTTCGCCTGAATATATTCAGGAGAAAACGCATACGCCATTTTTGGCCAAGTGCATCATTGTCGAAGTTGTGCCCCTCTTCCTGTGCTTTAAAGGCGATTCCAACGTACCTCTTGAAATCTGTTTCCTGCTATTCTGCCTCGTTTTCAAGTCCGCCTCGTTGCCTTCCCTCAACAGATTTTTGGACGATAGTTGTCCTTTATTACTCGGCCAGTTTGTGAATTGCTGTGCCCCTGAGCTCCATTTTTCAACTCGTTTTTGGTGAGCTGACCGCAAGTCCAAAATTTTGGTTCAGGACCTATACTGGTTCCCGGTGGGTGGCTGAGAATTTGGTTAATTCTTCTTCCTGCCGGGAAATTACAGTGATATGTGCCCGTCCAAATGCCTAACAGCTACTCTCTCATTGGTTCTCCCTCTTCCCTTTCATCCTCTGCCAAATTGGCAACCTGTGCGAACCAAGAGGTTAAAGGGGCTGTCTCTCCAAGTTGGGAGGTTGATAGTAAAGCAGACGGAAAGTCAAACCGGAGCACCAGGAGAGGGACTATGCGTTGAGTTTCAGAAACCTTTCGTATTCACAGTGTGTCCGTTCTCTAGGTTTCCCGCACATGTTATAGCTGTAGTAATATTCCCTTCAACCTGGAGAGTTCGGACCCATGGAATGGGTGCCATGCATTATTGCTTTAAAGGGTCTGCATTTGCTCACCCAATCTCACCAATCGTCTCAGTCCCAAGTGTCCCTCCTTATGCCACATCCAGCTGTCGTTGTAGATAGGGTCATTCCAGCTTTCATCAGAGACCCTGAAGGAATTGTAAAGAATTTCCCAGTTTTTTTGTTTTGTTTTTGAAATTCCTTTTTATAGTGGGTTTGAGCTGATTCTCGCTGCCATGTTTATGCCAGTCTAGACACACTTGATTCCCTTACGGAGACATATCAATACATAGGTTTTAAGATTCTTACTAGTCAGATATTTTCCTCTGCGGGAAATATGGGGTTTTGAGTCCCTTTCACTGAGGACGGTGTAGGTCTTGTCTATTCCATAGTTGGTTTTGGGAACGGTACCTGTGCTTATATCAAACTCTGGTTTTATGCATCACCCCACCTCTCCTTCCCCCTTAAGCAGGTATAAGAGTGTTTTCTAAATGTGAGACACTGTTCTCTTTCCTAACTCAGTTCAAGTGTAGCCATGTTTACAGGATCTTCATAAGTGATATCTTATGATAAGTTTCTTTTTCTGTGTGACTTATTTCACTTAGAATCATCGTACCTGAATCCACCCATTTTGCTGCTACTGGTCTTATGACATTGATTTCATGGCTGAGGGATATTCCATCGTACGTAAGTACCACAATTTTTTGAACCATGTTTATATTTTCTGGGATACTTAAGGTGTATCCAAGTTGAGGTCCTTGTATGCAGTGCAGCTCTAAATTTTGGGGTGGCTCTGTCTTATTGATTTTCAGTTTTCCCAAGGTATATTCCCTAGACTGGTAGTGCCCTTGGCTCTGTAGCTCTGTTCTTTACTTGTTTTAGGGAACAGAATGCACTCCTCCAGAGAGGCAGTTGGCAATTTACATCCCGCCCATCAGCATAACAAGGCTCCCTGTTCTCCAGGGCCTGTCTTGCCTTTCTTGTTCTTACACATTTTGTGGATGTCCCTTTTGACCGGTGGGAAGTGATACTTCTTTGTAGTGCAGATTTGCATTGCCCGCTTGCTTGCTTGGCCAAAAAGGGCGTATGCGTTTTCTCCTGAATATATTCAGGAGAAAACGCATACGCCCTTTTTGGCCAAGTGCATCATTGTCGAAGTTGTGCCCCTCTTCCTGTGCTTTAAAGGCGATTCCAACGTACCTCTTGAAATCTGTTTCCTGCTATTCTGCCTCGTTTTCAAGTCCGCCTCGTTGCCTTCCCTCAACAGATTTTTGGACGATAGTTGTCCTTTATTACTCGGCCAGTTTGTGAATTGCTGTGCCCCTGAGCTCCATTTTTCAACTCGTTTTTGGTGAGCTGACCGCAAGTCCAAAATTTTGGTTCAGGACCTATACTGGTTCCCGGTGGGTAGCTGAGAATTTGGTTAATTCTTCTTCCTGCCGGGAAATTACAGTGATATGTGCCCCTCCAAATGCCTAACAGCTACTCTCTCATTGGTTCTCCCTCTTCCCTTTCATCCTCTGCCAAATAGGCAACCTGTGCGAACCAAGAGGTTAAAGGGGCTGTCTCTCCAAGTTGGGAGGTTGATAGTAAAGCAGACGGAAAGTCAAACCGGAGCACCGGGAGAGGGACTATGCGTTGAGTTTTAGAAACCTTTCGTATTCACATTGTGTCCGTTCTCTAGGTTTCCTGCACATGTTATAGCTGTAGTAATATTCCCTTCAACCTGGAGAGTTCGGACCCATGGAATGGGTGCCATGCATTATTGCTTTAAAGGGTCTGCATTTGCTCACCCAATCTCACCAATCGTCTCAGTCCCAAGTGTCCCTCCTTATGCCACATCCAGCTGTCGTTGTAGATAGGGTCATTCCAGCTTTCATCAGAGACCCTGAAGGAATTGTAAAGAATTTCCCAGTTTTTTTTGTTTTGTTTTTGAAATTCCTTTTTATAGTGGGTTTGAGCTGATTCTCGCTGCCATGTTTATGCCAGTCTAGACACACTTGATTCCCTTACGGAGACATATCAATACATAGGTTTTAAGATTCTTACTAGTCAGATATTTTCCTCTGCGGGAAATATGGGGTTTTGAGTCCCTTTCACTGAGGACGGTGTAGGTCTTGTCTATTCCATAGTTGGTTTTTGGAACGGTACCTGTGCTTATATCAAACTCTGGTTTTATGCATCACCCCACCTCTCCTTCCCCCTTAAGCAGGTATAAGAGTGTTTTCTAAATGTGAGACACTGTTCTCTTTCCTAACTCAGTTCAAGTGTAGCCATGTTTACAGGATCTTCATAAGTGATATCTTATGATAAGTTTCTTTTTCTGTGTGACTTATTTCACTTAGAATCATCGTACCTGAATCCACCCATTTTGCTGCTACTGGTCTTATGACATTGATTTCATGGCTGAGGGATATTCCATCGTACGTAAGTACCACAATTTTTTGAACCATGTTTATATTTTCTGGGATACTTAAGGTGTATCCAAGTTGAGGTCCTTGTATGCAGTGCAGCCCTAAATTTTGGGGTGGCTCTGTCTTATTGATTTTCAGTTTTCCCAAGGTATATTCCCTAGACTGGTAGTGCCCTTGGCTCTGTAGCTCTGTTCTTTACTTGTTTTAGGGAACAGAATGCACTCCTCCAGAGAGGCAGTTGGCAATTTACATCCCGCCCATCAGCATAACAAGGCTCCCTGTTCTCCAGGGCCTGTCTTGCCTTTCTTGTTCTTACACATTTTGTGGATGTCCCTTTTGACCGGTGGGAAGTGATACTTCTTTGTAGTGCAGATTTGCATTGCCCGCTTGCTTGCTTGGCCAAAAAGGGCGTATGCGTTTTCTCCTGAATATATTCAGGAGAAAACGCATACGCCCTTTTTGGCCAAGTGCATCATTGTCGAAGTTGTGCCCCTCTTCCTGTGCTTTAAAGGCGATTCCAACGTACCTCTTGAAATCTGTTTCCTGCTATTCTGCCTCGTTTTCAAGTCAGCCTCGTTGCCTTCCCTCAACAGATTTTTGGACGATAGTTGTCCTTTATTACTCGGCCAGTTTGTGAATTGCTGTGCCCCTGAGCTCCATTTTTCAACTCGTTTTTGGTGAGCTGACCGCAAGTCCAAAATTTTGGTTCAGGACCTATACTGGTTCCCGGTGGGTGGCTGAGAATTTGGTTAATTCTTCTTCCTGCCGGGAAATTACAGTGATATGTGCCCGTCCAAATGCCTAACAGCTACTCTCTCATTGGTTCTCCCTCTTCCCTTTCATCCTCTGCCAAATTGGCAACCTGTGCGAACCAAGAGGTTAAAGGGGCTGTCTCTCCAAGTTGGGAGGTTGATAGTAAAGCAGACGGAAAGTCAAACCGGAGCACCAGGAGAGGGACTATGCGTTGAGTTTCAGAAACCTTTCGTATTCACAGTGTGTCCGTTCTCTAGGTTTCCCGCACATGTTATAGCTGTAGTAATATTCCCTTCAACCTGGAGAGTTCGGACCCATGGAATGGGTGCCATGCATTATTGCTTTAAAGGGTCTGCATTTGCTCACCCAATCTCACCAATCGTTTCAGTCCCAAGTGTCCCTCCTTATGCCACATCCAGCTGTCGTTGTAGATAGGGTCATTCCAGCTTTCATCAGAGACCCTGAAGGAATTGTAAAGAATTTCCCAGTTTTTTTGTTTTGTTTTTGAAATTCCTTTTTATAGTGGGTTTGAGCTGATTCTCGCTGCCATGTTTATGCCAGTCTAGACACACTTGATTCCCTTACGGAGACATATCAATACATAGGTTTTAAGATTCTTACTAGTCAGATATTTTCCTCTGCGGGAAATATGGGGTTTTGAGTCCCTTTCACTGAGGACGGTGTAGGTCTTGTCTATTCCATAGTTGGTTTTTGGAACGGTACCTGTGCTTATATCAAACTCTGGTTTTATGCATCACCCCACCTCTCCTTCCCCCTTAAGCAGGTATAAGAGTGTTTTCTAAATGTGAGACACTGTTCTCTTTCCTAACTCGGTTCAAGTGTAGCCATGTTTACAGGATCTTCATAAGTGATATCTTATGATAAGTTTCTTTTTCTGTGTGACTTATTTCACTTAGAATCATCGTACCTGAATCCACCCATTTTGCTGCTACTGGTCTTATGACATTGATTTCATGGCTGAGGGATATTCCATCGTACGTAAGTACCACAATTTTTTGAACCATGTTTATATTTTCTGGGATACTTAAGGTGTATCCAAGTTGAGGTCCTTGTATGCAGTGCAGCCCTAAATTTTGGGGTGGCTCTGTCTTATTGATTTTCAGTTTTCCCAAGGTATATTCCCTAGACTGGTAGTGCCCTTGGCTCTGTAGCTCTGTTCTTTACTTGTTTTAGGGAACAGAATGCACTCCTCCAGAGAGGCAGTTGGCAATTTACATCCCGCCCATCAGCATAACAAGGCTCCCTGTTCTCCAGGGCCTGTCTTGCCTTTCTTGTTCTTACACATTTTGTGGATGTCCCTTTTGACCGGTGGGAAGTGATACTTCTTTGTAGTGCAGATTTGCATTGCCCGCTTGCTTGCTTGGCCAAAAAGGGCGTATGCGTTTTCTCCTGAATATATTCAGGAGAAAACGCATACGCCCTTTTTGGCCAAGTGCATCATTGTCGAAGTTGTGCCCCTCTTCCTGTGCTTTAAAGGCGATTCCAACGTACCTCTTGAAATCTGTTTCCTGCTATTCTGCCTCGTTTTCAAGTCCGCCTCGTTGCCTTCCCTCAACAGATTTTTGGACGATAGTTGTCCTTTATTACTCGGCCAGTTTGTGAATTGCTGTGCCCCTGAGCTCCATTTTTCAACTCGTTTTTGGTGAGCTGACCGCAAGTCCAAAATTTTGGTTCAGGACCTATACTGGTTCCCGGTGGGTGGCTGAGAATTTGGTTAATTCTTCTTCCTGCCGGGAAATTACAGTGATATGTGCCCGTCCAAATGCCTAACAGCTACTCTCTCATTGGTTCTCCCTCTTCCCTTTCATCCTCTGCCAAATTGGCAACCTGTGCGAACCAAGAGGTTAAAGGGGCTGTCTCTCCAAGTTGGGAGGTTGATAGTAAAGCAGACGGAAAGTCAAACCGGAGCACCAGGAGAGGGACTATGCGTTGAGTTTCAGAAACCTTTCGTATTCACAGTGTGTCCGTTCTCTAGGTTTCCCGCACATGTTATAGCTGTAGTAATATTCCCTTCAACCTGGAGAGTTCGGACCCATGGAATGGGTGCCATGCATTATTGCTTTAAAGGGTCTGCATTTGCTCACCCAATCTCACCAATCGTCTCAGTCCCAAGTGTCCCTCCTTATGCCACATCCAGCTGTCGTTGTAGATAGGGTCATTCCAGCTTTCATCAGAGACCCTGAAGGAATTGTAAAGAATTTCCCAGTTTTTTTGTTTTGTTTTTGAAATTCCTTTTTATAGTGGGTTTGAGCTGATTCTCGCTGCCATGTTTATGCCAGTCTAGACACACTTGATTCCCTTACGGAGACATATCAATACATAGGTTTTAAGATTCTTACTAGTCAGATATTTTCCTCTGCGGGAAATATGGGGTTTTGAGTCCCTTTCACTGAGGACGGTGTAGGTCTTGTCTATTCCATAGTTGGTTTTGGGAACGGTACCTGTGCTTATATCAAACTCTGGTTTTATGCATCACCCCACCTCTCCTTCCCCCTTAAGCAGGTATAAGAGTGTTTTCTAAATGTGAGACACTGTTCTCTTTCCTAACTCAGTTCAAGTGTAGCCATGTTTACAGGATCTTCATAAGTGATATCTTATGATAAGTTTCTTTTTCTGTGTGACTTATTTCACTTAGAATCATCGTACCAGAATCCACCCATTTTGCTGCTACTGGTCTTATGACATTGATTTCATGGCTGAGGGATATTCCATCGTACGTAAGTACCACAATTTTTTGAACCATGTTTATATTTTCTGGGATACTTAAGGTGTATCCAAGTTGAGGTCCTTGTATGCAGTGCAGCCCTAAATTTTGGGGTGGCTCTGTCTTATTGATTTTCAGTTTTCCCAAGGTATATTCCCTAGACTGGTAGTGCCCTTGGCTCTGTAGCTCTGTTCTTTACTTGTTTTAGGGAACAGAATGCACTCCTCCAGAGAGGCAGTTGGCAATTTACATCCCGCCCATCAGCATAACAAGGCTCCCTGTTCTCCAGGGCCTGTCTTGCCTTTCTTGTTCTTACACATTTTGTGGATGTCCCTTTTGACCGGTGGGAAGTGATACTTCTTTGTAGTGCAGATTTGCATTGCCCGCTTGCTTGCTTGGCCAAAAAGGGCGTATGCGTTTTCTCCTGAATATATTCAGGAGAAAACGCATACGCCCTTTTTGACCAAGTGCATCATTGTCGAAGTTGTGCCCCTCTTCCTGTGCTTTAAAGGCGATTCCAACGTACCTCTTGAAATCTGTTTCCTGCTATTCTGCCTCGCTTTCAAGTCCGCCTCGTTGCCTTCCCTCAACAGATTTTTGGACGATAGTTGTCCTTTATTACTCGGCCAGTTTGTGAATTGCTGTGCCCCTGAGCTCCATTTTTCAACTCGTTTTTGGTGAGCTGACCGCAAGTCCAAAATTTTGGTTCAGGACCTATACTGGTTCCCGGTGGGTGGCTGAGAATTTGGTTAATTCTTCTTCCTGCCGGGAAATTACAGTTATATGTGCCCCTCCAAATGCCTAACAGCTACTCTCTCATTGGTTCTCCCTCTTCCCTTTCATTCTCTGCCAAATTGGCAACCTGTGCGAACCAAGAGGTTAAAGGGGCTGTCTCTCCAAGTTGGGAGGTTGATAGTAAAGAGACGGAAAGTCAAACCGGAGCACCAGGAGAGGGACTATGCGTTGAGTTTTAGAAACCATTCGTATTCACAGTGTGTCCGTTCTCTAGGTTTCCCGCACATGTTATAGCTGTAGTAATATTCCCTTCAACCTGGAGAGTTCGGACCCATGGAATGGGTGCCATGCATTATTGCTTTAAAGGGTCTGCATTTGCTCACCCAATCTCACCAATCGTCTCAGTCCCAAGTGTCCCTCCTTATGCCACATCCAGCTGTCGTTGTAGATAGGGTCATTCCAGCCTTCATCAGAGACCCTGAAGGAATTGTAAAGAATTTCCCAGTTTTTTTGATTTGTTTTTGAAATTCCTTTTTATAGTGGGTTTGAGCTGATTCTCGCTGCCATGTTTATGCCAGTCTAGACACACTTGATTCCCTTACGGAGACATATCAATACATAGGTTTTAAGATTCTTACTAGTCAGATATTTTCCTCTGCGGGAAATATGGGGTTTTGAGTCCCTTTCACTGAGGACGGTGTAGGTCTTGTCTATTCCATAGTTGGTTTTTGGAACGGTACCTGTGCTTATATCAAACTCTGGTTTTATGCATCACCCCACCTCTCCTTCCCCCTTAAGCAGGTATAAGAGTGTTTTCTAAATGTGAGACACTGTTCTCTTTCCTAACTCAGTTCAAGTGTAGCCATGTTTACAGGATCTTCATAAGTGATATCTTATGATAAGTTTCTTTTTCTGTGTGACTTATTTCACTTAGAATCATCGTACCTGAATCCACCCATTTTGCTGCTACTGGTCTTATGACATTGATTTCATGGCTGAGTGATATTCCATCGTACGTAAGTACCACAATTTTTTGAACCATGTTTATATTTTCTGGGATACTTAAGGTGTATCCAAGTTGAGGTCCTTGTATGCAGTGCAGCCCTAAATTTTGGGGTGGCTCTGTCTTATTGATTTTCAGTTTTCCCAAGGTATATTCCCTAGACTGGTAGTGCCCTTGGCTCTGTAGCTCTGTTCTTTACTTGTTTTAGGGAACAGAATGCACTCCTCCAGAGAGGCAGTTGGCAATTTACATCCCGCCCATCAGCATAACAAGGCTCCCTGTTCTCCAGGGCCTGTTTTGCCTTTCTCGTTCTTACACATTTTGTGGATGTCCCTTTTGACCGGTGGGAAGTGATACTTCTTTGTAGTGCAGATTTGCATTGCCCGCTTGCTTGCTTGGCCAAAAAGGGCGTATGCGTTTTCTCCTGAATATATTCAGGAGAAAACGCATACGCCCTTTTTGGCCAAGTGCATCATTGTCGAAGTTGTGCCCCTCTTCCTGTGCTTTAAAGGCGATTCCATCGTACCTCTTGAAATCTGTTTCCTGCTATTCTGCCTCGCTTTCAAGTCCGCCTCGTTGCCTTCCCTCAACAGATTTTTGGACGATAGTTGTCCTTTATTACTCGGCCAGTTTGTGAATTGCTGTGCCCTTGAGCTCCATTTTTCAACTCGTTTTTGGTGAGCTGACCGCAAGTCCAAAATTTTGGTTCAGGACCTATACTGGTTCCCGGTGGGTGGCTGAGAATTTGGTTAATTCTTCTTCCTGCCGGGAAATTACAGTGATATATGCCCGTCCAAATGCCTAACAGCTACTCTCTCATTGGTTCTCCCTCTTCCCTTTCATCCACTGCCAAATTGGCAACCTGTGCGAACCAAGAGGTTAAAGGGGCTGTCTCTCCAAGTTGGGAGGTTGATAGTAAAGCAGACGGAAAGTCAAACCGGAGCACCAGGGGTGGGACTATTCGTTGAGTTTTAGAAACCTTTCGTATTCACAGTGTGTCCGTTCTCTAGGTTTCCTGCACATGTTATAGCTGTAGTAATATTCCCTTCAACCTGGAGCGTTCGGACCCATGGAATGGGTGCCATGCATTATTGCTTTAAAGGGTCTGCATTTGCTCACCCAATCTCACCAATCGTCTCAGTCCCAAGTGTCCCTCCTTATGCCACATCCAGCTGTCGTTGTAGATAGGGTCATTCCAGCCTTCATCAGAGACCCTGAAGGAATTGTAAAGAATTTCCCAGTTTTTTTGATTTGTTTTTGAAATTCCTTTTTATAGTGGGTTTGAGCTGATTCTCGCTGCCATGTTTATGCCAGTCTAGACACACTTGATTCCCTTACGGAGACATACCAATACATAGGTTTTAAGATTCTTACTAGTCAGATATTTTCCTCTGCGGGAAATATGGGGTTTTGAGTCCCTTTCGCTGAAGATGGTGTAGGTCTTGTCTATTCCATAGTTGGTTTTTGGAACGGTACCTGTGCTTATATCAAACTCTGGTTTTATGCATCACCCCACCTCTCCTTCCCCCTTAAGCAGGTATAAGAGTGTTTTCTAAATGTGAGACACTGTTCTCTTTCCTAACTCAGTTCAAGTGTAGCCATGTTTACAGGATCTTCATAAGTGATATCTTATGATAAGTTTCTTTTTCTGTGTGACTTATTTCACTTAGAATCATCGTACCTGAATCCACCCATTTTGCTGCTACTGGTCTTATGACATTGATTTCATGGCTGAGGGATATTCCATCGTACGTAAGTACCACAATTTTTTGAACCATGTTTATATTTTCTGGGATACTTAAGGTGTATCCAAGTTGAGGTCCTTGTATGCAGTGCAGCCCTAAATTTTGGGGTGGCTCTGTCTTATTGATTTTCAGTTTTCCCAAGGTATATTCCCTAGACTGGTAGTGCCCTTGGCTCTGTAGCTCTGTTCTTTACTTGTTTTAGGGAACAGAATGCACTCCTCCAGAGAGGCAGTTGGCAATTTACATCCCGCCCATCAGCATAACAAGGCTCCCTGTTCTCCAGGGCCTGTCTTGCCTTTCTTGTTCTTACACATTTTGTGGATGTCCCTTTTGACCGGTGGGAAGTGATACTTCTTTGTAGTGCAGATTTGCATTGCCCGCTTGCTTGCTTGGCCAAAAAGGGCGTATGCGTTTTCTCCTGAATATATTCAGGAGAAAACGCATACGCCCTTTTTGGCCAAGTGCATCATTGTCGAAGTTGTGCCCCTCTTCCTGTGCTTTAAAGGCGATTCCATCGTACCTCTTGAAATCTGTTTCCTGCTATTCTGCCTCGCTTTCAAGTCCGCCTCGTTGCCTTCCCTCAACAGATTTTTGGACGATAGTTGTCCTTTATTACTCGGCCAGTTTGTGAATTGCTGTGCCCCTGAGCTCCATTTTTCAACTCGTTTTTGGTGAGCTGACCGCAAGTCCAAAATTTTGGTTCAGGACCTATACTGGTTCCCGGTGGGTGGCTGAGAATTTGGTTAATTCTTCTTCCTGTCGGGAAATTACAGTGATATGTGCCCGTCCAAATGCCTAACAGCTACTCTCTCATTGGTTCTCCCTCTTCCCTTTCATCCACTGCCAAATTGGCAACCTGTGCGAACCAAGAGGTTAAAGGGGCTGTCTCTCCAATTTGGGAGGTTGATAGTAAAGCAGACGGAAAGTCAAACCGGAGCACCAGGGGTGGGACTATTCGTTGAGTTTTAGAAACCTTTCGTATTCACAGTGTGTCCGTTCTCTAGGTTTCCCGCACATGTTATAGCTGTAGTAATATTCCCTTCAACCTGGAGAGTTCGGACCCATGGAATGGGTGCCATGCATTATTGCTTTAAAGGGTCTGCATTTGCTCACCCAATCTCACCAATCGTCTCAGTCCCAAGTGTCCCTCCTTATGCCACATCCAGCTGTCGTTGTAGATAGGGTCATTCCAGCTTTCATCAGAGACCCTGAAGGAATTGTAAAGAATTTCCCAGTTTTTTTGTTTTGTTTTTGAAATTCCTTTTTATAGTGGGTTTGAGCTGATTCTCGCTGCCATGTTTATGCCAGTCTAGACACACTTGATTCCCTTACGGAGACATATCAATACATAGGTTTTAAGATTCTTACTAGTCAGATATTTTCCTCTGTGGGAAATATGGGGTTTTGAGTCCCTTTCGCTGAGGACGGTGTAGGTCTTGTCTATTCCATAGTTGGTTTTTGGAACAGTACCTGTGCTTATATCAAACTCTGGTTTTATGCATCACCCCACCTCTCCTTCCCCCTTAAGCAGGTATAAGAGTGTTTTCTAAATGTGAGACACTGTTCTCTTTCCTAACTCAGTTCAAGTGTAGCCATGTTTACAGGATCTTCATAAGTGATATCTTATGATAAGTTTCTTTTCCTGTGTGACTTATTTCACTTAGAATCATCGTACCTGAATCCACCCATTTTGCTGCTACTGGTCTTATGACATTGATTTCATGGCTGAGGGATATTCCATCGTACGTAAGTACCACAATTTTTTGAACCATGTTTATATTTTCTGGGATACTTAAGGTGTATCCAAGTTGAGGTCCTTGTATGCAGTGCAGCCCTAAATTTTGGGGTGGCTCTGTCTTATTGATTTTCAGTTTTCCCAAGGTATATTCCCTAGGCTGGTAGTGCCCTTGGCTCTGTAGCTCTGTTCTTTACTTGTTTTAGGGAACAGAATGCACTCCTCCAGAGAGGCAGTTGGCAATTTACATCCCGCCCATCAGCATAACAAGGCTCCCTGTTCTCCAGGGCCTGTCTTGCCTTTCTTGTTCTTACACATTTTGTGGATGTCCCTTTTGACCGGTGGGAAGTGATACTTCTTCGTAGTGCAGATTTGCATTGCCCGCTTGCTTGCTTGGCCAAAAAGGGCGTATGCGTTTTCTCCTGAATATATTCAGGAGAAAACGCATACGCCCTTTTTGGCCAAGTGCATCATTGTCGAAGTTGTGCCCCTCTTCCTGTGCTTTAAAGGTGATTCCAACGTACCTCTTGAAATCTGTTTCCTGCTATTCTGCCTCGCTTTCAAGTCCGCCTCGTTGCCTTCCCTCAACAGATTTTTGGACGATAGTTGTCCTTTATTACTCGGCCAGTTTGTGAATTGCTGTGCCCCTGAGCTCCATTTTTCAACTCGTTTTTGGTGAGCTGACCGCAAGTCCAAAATTTTGGTTCAGGACCTATACTGGTTCCCGGTGGGTGGCTGAGAATTTGGTTAATTCTTCTTCCTGCCGGGAAATTACAGTGATATGTGCCCGTCCAAATGCCTAACAGCTACTCTCTCATTGGTTCTCCCTCTTCCCTTTCATCCTCTGCCTAATTGGCAACCTGTGCGAACCAAGAGGTTAAAGGGGCTGTCTCTCCAAGTTGGGAGGTTGATAGTAAAGCAGACGGAAAGTCAAACCGGAGCACCAGGAGAGGGACTATGCGTTGAGTTTTAGAAACCTTTCGTATTCACAGTGTGTCCGTTCTCTAGGATTCCCGCACATGTTATAGCTGTAGTAATATTCCCTTCAACCTGGAGAGTTCGGACCCATGGAATGGGTGCCATGCATTATTGCTTTAAAGGGTCTGCATTTGCTCACCCAATCTCACCAATCGTCTCAGTCCCAAGTGTCCCTCCTTATGCCACATCCAGCTGTCGTTGTAGATAGGGTCATTCCAGCCTTCATCAGAGACCCTGAAGGAATTGCAAAGAATTTCCCAGTTTTTTTGTTTTGTTTTTGAAATTCCTTTTTATAGTGGGTTTGAGCTGATTCTCGCTGCCATGTTTATGCCAGTCTAGACACACTTGATTCCCTTACGGAGACATATCAATACATAGGTTTTAAGATTCTTACTAGTCAGATATTTTCCTCTGCGGGAAATATGGGGTTTTGAGTCCCTTTCGCTGAGGACGGTGTAGGTCTTGTCTATTCCATAGTTGGTTTTTGGAACGGTACCTGTGCTTATATCAAACTCTGGTTTTATGCATCACCCCACCTCTCCTTCCCCCTTAAGCAGGTATAAGAGTGTTTTCTAAATGTGAGACACTGTTCTCTTTCCTAACTCAGTTCAAGTGTAGCCATGTTTACAGGATCTTCATAAGTGATATCTTATGATAAGTTTCTTTTTCTGTGTGACTTATTTCACTTAGAATCATCGTACCTGAATCCACCCATTTTGCTGCTACTGGTCTTATGACATTGATTTCATGGCTGAGGGATATTCCATCGTACGTAAGTACCACAATTTTTTGAACCATGTTTATATTTTCTGGGATACTTAAGGTGTATCCAAGTTGAGGCCCTTGTATGCAGTGCAGCCCTAAATTTTGGGGTGGCTCTGTCTTATTGATTTTCAGTTTTCCCAAGGTATATTCCCTAGACTGGTAGTGCCCTTGGCTCTGTAGCTCTGTTCTTTACTTGTTTTAGGGAACAGAATGCACTCCTCCAGAGAGGCAGTTGGCAATTTACATCCCGCCCATCAGCATAACAAGGCTCCCTGTTCTCCAGGGCCTGTCTTGCCTTTCTTGTTCTTACACATTTTGTGGATGTCCCTTTTGACCGGTGGGAAGTGATACTTCTTCGTAGTGCAGATTTGCATTGCCCGCTTGCTTGCTTGGCCAGAAAGGGCGTATGCGTTTTCTCCTGAATATATTCAGGAGAAAACGCATACGCCCTTTTTGGCCAAGTGCATCATTGTCGAAGTTGTGCCCCTCTTCCTGTGCTTTAAAGGCGATTCCAACGTACCTCTTGAAATCTGTTTCCTGCTATTCTGCCTCGCTTTCAAGTCCGCCTCGTTGCCTTCCCTCAACAGATTTTTGGACGATAGTTGTCCTTTATTACTCGGCCAGTTTGTGAATTGCTGTGCCCCTGAGCTCCATTTTTCAACTCGTTTTTGGTGAGCTGACCGCAAGTCCAAAATTTTGGTTCAGGACCTATACTGGTTCCCGGTGGGTGGCTGAGAATTTGGTTAATTCTTCTTCCTGCCGGGAAATTACAGTGATATGTGCCCGTCCAAATGCCTAACAGCTACTCTCTCATTGGTTCTCCCTCTTCCCTTTCATCCTCTGCCAAATTGGCAACCTGTGCGAACCAAGAGGTTAAAGGGGCTGTCTCTCCAAGTTGGGAGGTTGATAGTAAAGCAGACGGAAAGTCAAACCAGAGCACCAGGAGAGGGACTATTCGTTGAGTTTTAGAAACCTTTCGTATTCACAGTGTGTCCGTTCTCTAGGTTTCCCGCACATGTTATAGCTGTAGTAATATTCCCTTGAACCTGGAGAGTTCGGACCCATGGAATGGGTGCCATGCATTATTGCTTTAAAGGGTCTGCATTTGCTCACCCAATCTCACCAATCGTCTCAGTCCCAAGTGTCCCTCCTTATGCCACATCCAGCTGTCGTTGTAGATAGGGTCATTCCAGCTTTCATCAGAGACCCTGAAGGAATTGTAAAGAATTTCCCAGTTTTTTTGTTTTGTTTTTGAAATTCCTTTTTATAGTGGGTTTGAGCTGATTCTCGCTGCCATGTTTATGCCAGTCTAGACACACTTGATTCCCTTACGGAGACATATCAATACATAGGTTTTAAGATTCTTACTAGTCAGATATTTTCCTCTGTGGGAAATATGGGGTTTTGAGTCCCTTTCGCTGAGGACGGTGTAGGTCTTGTCTATTCCATAGTTGGTTTTTGGAACGGTACCTGTGCTTATATCAAACTCTGGTTTTATGCATCACCCCACCTCTCCTTCCCCCTTAAGCAGGTATAAGAGTGTTTTCTAAATGTGAGACACTGTTCTCTTTCCTAACTCAGTTCAAGTGTAGCCATGTTTACAGGATCTTCATAAGTGATATCTTATGATAAGTTTCTTTTCCTGTGTGACTTATTTCACTTAGAATCATCGTACCTGAATCCACCCATTTTGCTGCTACTGGTCTTATGACATTGATTTCATGGCTGAGGGATATTCCATCGTACGTAAGTACCACAATTTTTTGAACCATGTTTATATTTTCTGGGATACTTAAGGTGTATCCAAGTTGAGGTCCTTGTATGCAGTGCAGCCCTAAATTTTGGGGTGGCTCTGTCTTATTGATTTTCAGTTTTCCCAAGGTATATTCCCTAGACTGGTAGTGCCCTTGGCTCTGTAGCTCTGTTCTTTACTTGTTTTAGGGAACAGAATGCACTCCTCCAGAGAGGCAGTTGGCAATTTACATCCCGCCCATCAGCATAACAAGGCTCCCTGTTCTCCAGGGCCTGTCTTGCCTTTATTGTTCTTACACATTTTGTGGATGTCCTTTTTGACCGGTGGGAAGTGATACTTCTTTGTAGTGCAGATTTGCATTGCCCGCTTGCTTGCTTGGCCAAAAAGGGCGTATGCGTTTTCTCCTGAATATATTCAGGAGAAAACGCATACGCCCTTTTTGGCCAAGTGCATCATTGTCGAAGTTGTGCCCCTCTTCCTGTGCTTTAAAGGTGATTCCAACGTACCTCTTGAAATCTGTTTCCTGCTATTCTGCCTCGCTTTCAAGTCCGCCTCGTTGCCTTCCCTCAACAGATTTTTGGACGATAGTTGTCCTTTATTACTCGGCCAGTTTGTGAATTGCTGTGCCCCTGAGCTCCATTTTTCAACTCGTTTTTGGTGAGCTGACCGCAAGTCCAAAATTTTGGTTCAGGACCTATACTGGTTCCCGGTGGGTGGCTGAGAATTTGGTTAATTCTTCTTCCTGCCGGGAAATTACAGTGATATGTGCCCGTCCAAATGCCTAACAGCTACTCTCTCATTGGTTCTCCCTCTTCCCTTTCATCCTCTGCCTAATTGGCAACCTGTGCGAACCAAGAGGTTAAAGGGGCTGTCCCTCCAAGTTGGGAGGTTGATAGTAAAGCAGACGGAAAGTCAAACCGGAGCACCAGGAGAGGGACTATGCGTTGAGTTTTAGAAACCTTTCGTATTCACAGTGTGTCCGTTCTCTAGGATTCCCGCACATGTTATAGCTGTAGTAATATTCCCTTCAACCTGGAGAGTTCGGACCCATGGAATGGGTGCCATGCATTATTGCTTTAAAGGGTCTGCATTTGCTCACCCAATCTCACCAATCGTCTCAGTCCCAAGTGTCCCTCCTTATGCCACATCCAGCTGTCGTTGTAGATAGGGTCATTCCAGCCTTCATCAGAGACCCTGAAGGAATTGCAAAGAATTTCCCAGTTTTTTTGTTTTGTTTTTGAAATTCCTTTTTATAGTGGGTTTGAGCTGATTCTCGCTGCCATGTTTATGCCAGTCTAGACACACTTGATTCCCTTACGGAGACATATCAATACATAGGTTTTAAGATTCTTACTAGTCAGATATTTTCCTCTGCGGGAAATATGGGGTTTTGAGTCCCTTTCGCTGAGGACGGTGTACGTCTTGTCTATTCCATAGTTGGTTTTTGGAACGGTACCTGTGCTTATATCAAACTCTGGTTTTATGCATCACCCCACCTCTCCTTCCCCCTTAAGCAGGTATAAGAGTGTTTTCTAAATGTGAGACACTGTTCTCTTTCCTAACTCAGTTCAAGTGTAGCCATGTTTACAGGATCTTCATAAGTGATATCTTATGATAAGTTTCTTTTTCTGTGTGACTTATTTCACTTAGAATCATCGTACCTGAATCCACCCATTTTGCTGCTACTGGTCTTATGACATTGATTTCATGGCTGAGGGATATTCCATCGTACGTAAGTACCACAATTTTTTGAACCATGTTTATATTTTCTGGGATACTTAAGGTGTATCCAAGTTGAGGCCCTTGTATGCAGTGCAGCCCTAAATTTTGGGGTGGCTCTGTCTTATTGATTTTCAGTTTTCCCAAGGTATATTCCCTAGACTGGTAGTGCCCTTGGCTCTGTAGCTCTGTTCTTTACTTGTTTTAGGGAACAGAATGTACTCCTCCAGAGAGGCAGTTGGCAATTTACATCCCGCCCATCAGCATAACAAGGCTCCCTGTTCTCCAGGGCCTGTCTTGCCTTTCTTGTTCTTACACATTTTGTGGATGTCCCTTTTGACCGGTGGGAAGTGATACTTCTTTGTAGTGCAGATTTGCATTGCCCGCTTGCTTGCTTGGCCAAAAAGGGCGTATGCGTTTTCTCCTGAATATATTCAGGAGAAAACGCATACGCCCTTTTTGGCCAAGTGCATCATTGTTGAAGTTGTGCCCCTCTTCCTGTGCTTTAAAGGCGATTCCAACGTACCTCTTGAAATCTGTTTCCTGCCATTCTGCCTCGCTTTCAAGTCCGCCTCGTTGCCTTCCCTCAACAGATTTTTGGACGATAGTTGTCCTTTATTACTCGGCCAGTTTGTGAATTGCTGTGCCCCTGAGCTCCATTTTTCAACTCGTTTTTGGTGAGCTGACCGCAAGTCCAAAATTTTGGTTCAGGACCTATACTGGTTCCCGGTGGGTGGCTGAGAATTTGGTTAATTCTTCTTCCTGCCGGGAAATTACAGTGATATGTGCCCGTCCAAATGCCTAACAGCTACTCTCTCATTGGTTCTCCCTCTTCCCTTTCATCCTCTGCCAAATTGGCAACCTGTGCGAACCAAGAGGTTAAAGGGGCTGTCTCTCCAAGTTGGGAGGTTGATAGTAAAGCAGACGGAAAGTCAAACCGGAGCACCAGGGGAGGGACTATGCGTTGAGTTTTAGAAACCTTTCGTATTCACAGTGTGTCAGTTCTCTAGGTTTCCCGCACATGTTATAGCTGTAGTAATATTCCCTTCAACCTGGAGAGTTCGGACCCATGGAATTTGTGCCATGCATTATTGCTTTAAAGGGTCTGCATTTGCTCACCCAATCTCACCAATCGTCTCAGTCCCAAGTGTCCCTCCTTATGCCACATCCAGCTGTCGTTGTAGATAGGGTCATTACAGCCTTCATCAGAGACCCTTAAAGAATTGTAAAGAATTTCCCAGTTTTTTTTGTTTTGTTTTTGAAATTCCTTTTTATAGTGGGTTTGAGCTGATTCTCGCTGCCATGTTTATGCCAGTCTAGACACACTTGATTCCCTTAGGGAGACATATCAATACATAGGTATTAAGATTCTTACTAGTCAGATATTTTCCTCTGCGGGAAATATGGGGTTTTGAGTCCCTTTCGCTGAGGACGGTGTAGGTCTTGTCTATTCCATAGTTGGTTTTTGGAACGGTACCTGTGCTTATATCAAACTCTGGTTTTATGCATCACCCCACCTCTCCTTCCCCCTTAAGCAGGTATAAGAGTGTTTTCTAAATGTGAGACACTCTTCTCTTTCCTAACTCAGTTCAAGTGTAGCCATGTTTACAGGATCTTCATAAGTGATATCTTATGATAAGTTTCTTTTTCTGTGTGACTTATTTCACTTAGAATCATCGTACCTGAATCCACCCATTTTGCTGCTACTGGTCTTATGACATTGATTTCATGGCTGAGGGATATTCCATCATATGTAAGTATCACAATTTTTTGAACCATGTTTATATTTTCTGGGATACTTAAGGTGTATCCAAGTTGAGGTCCTTGTATGCAGTGCAGCCCTAAATTTTGGGGTGGCTCTGTCTTATTGATTTTCAGTTTTCCCAAGGTATATTCCCTAGACTGGTAGTGCCCTTGGCTCTGTAGCTCTGTTCTTTACTTGTTTTAGGGAACAGAATGCACTCCTCCAGAGAGGCAGTTGGCAATTTACATCCCGCCCATCAGCATAACAAGGCTCCCTGTTCTCCAGGGCCTGTCTTGCCTTTCTTGTTCTTACACATTTTGTGGATGTCCCTTTTGACCGGTGGGAAGTGATACTTCTTTGTAGTGCAGATTTGCATTGCCCGCTTGCTTGCTTGGCCAAAAAGGGCGTATGCGTTTTCTCCTGAATATATTCAGGAGAAAACGCATACGCCCTTTTTGGCCAAGTGCATCATTGTCGAAGTTGTGCCCCTCTTCCTGTGCTTTAAAGGCGATTCCATCGTACCTCTTGAAAACTGTTTCCTGCTATTCTGCCTCGCTTTCAATTCCGCCTCGTTGCCTTCCCTCAACAGATTTTTGGACGATAGTTGTCCTTTATTACTCGGCCAGTTTGTGAATTGCTGTGCCCCTGAGCTCCATTTTTCAACTCATTTTTGGTGAGCTGACCGCAAGTCCAAAATTTTGGTTCAGGACCTATACAGGTTCCCTGTGGGTGGCTGAGAATTTGGTTAATTCTTCTTCCTGCCGGGAAATTGCAGTGATATGTGCCCGTCCAAATGCCTAACAGCTACTCTCTCATTGGTTCTCCCTCTTCCCTTTCATCCACTGCCAAATTGGCAACCTGTGCGAACCAAGAGGTTAAAGGGGCTGTCTCTCCAAGTTGGGAGGTTGATAGTAAAGCAGACGGAAAGTCAAACCGGAGCACCAGAGGTGGGACTATTCGTTGAGTTTTAGAAACTTTTCGTATTCACAGTGTGTCCGTTCTCTAGGTTTCCCGCACATGTTATAGCTGTAGTAATATTCCCTTCAACCTGGAGAGTTCGGACCCATGGAATGGGTGCCATGCATTATTGCTTTAAAGGGTCTGCATTTGCTCACCCAATCTCACCAATCGTCTCAGTCCCAAGTGTCCCTCCTTATGCCACATCCAGCTGTCGTTGTAGATAGGGTCATTCCAGCTTTCATCAGAGACCCTGAAGGAATTGTAAAGAATTTCCCAGTTTTTTTGTTTTGTTTTTGAAATTCCTTTTTATAGTGGGTTTGAGCTGATTCTCACTGCCATGTTTATGCCAGTCTAGACACACTTGATTCCCTTACGGAGACATATCAATACATAGGTTTTAAGATTCTTACTAGTCAGATATTTTCCTCTGCGGGAAATATGGGGTTTTGAGTCCCTTTCGCTGAGGACGGTGTAGGTCTTGTCTATTCCATAGTTGGTTTTTGGAACGGTACCTGTGCTTATATCAAACTCTGGTTTTATGCATCACCCCACCTCTCCTTCCCCCTTAAGCAGGTATAAGAGTGTTTTCTAAATGTGAGACACTGTTCTCTTTCCTAACTCAGTTCAAGTGTAGCCATGTTTACAGGATCTTCATAAGTGATATCTTATGATAAGTTTCTTTTTCTGTGTGACTTATTTCACTTAGAATCATCGTACCTGAATCCACCCATTTTGCTGCTACTGGTCTTATGACATTGATTACATGGCTGAGGGATATTCCATCGCACGTAAGTACCACAATTTTTTGAACCATGTTTATATTTTCTGGGATACTTAAGGTGTATCCAAGTTGAGGTCCTTGTATGCAGTGCAGCCCTAAATTTTGGGGTGGCTCTGTCTTATTGATTTTCAGTTTTCCCAAGGTATATTCCCTAGACTGGTAGTGCCCTTGGCTCTGTAGCTCTGTTCTTTACTTGTTTTAGGGAACACAATGCACTCCTCCAGAGAGGCAGTTGGCAATTTACATCCCGCCCATCAGCATAACAAGGCTCCCTGTTCTCCAGGGCCTGTCTTGCCTTTCTTGTTCTTACACATTTTGTGGATGTCCCTTTTGACTGGTGGGAAGTGATACTTCTTTGTAGTGCAGATTTGCATTGCCCGCTTGCTTGCTTGGCCAAAAAGGGCGTATGCGTTTTCTCCTGAATATATTCAGGAGAAAACGCATAGGCCCTTTTTGGCCAAGTGCGTCATTGTCGAAGTTGTGCCCCTCTTCCTGTGCTTTAAAGGCGATTCCAACGTACCTCTTGAAATCTGTTTCCTGCTCTTCTGCCTCGCTTTCAAGTCCGCCTCGTTGCCTTCCCTCAACAGATTTTTGGACGATAGTTGTCCTTTATTACTCGGCCAGTTTGTGAATTGCTGTGCCCCTGAGCTCCATTTTTCAACTCGTTTTTGGTGAGCTGAACGCAAGTCCAAAATTTTGGTTCAGGACCTATACTGGTTCCCGGTGGGTGGCTGAGAATTTGGTTAATTCTTCTTCCTGCCGGGAAATTACAGTGATATGTGCCCGTCCAAATGCCTAACAGCTACTCTCTCATTGGTTCTCCCTCTTCCCTTTCATCCTCTGCCAAATTGGCAACCTGTGCGAACCAAGAGGTTAAAGGGGCTGTCTCTCCAAGTTGGGAGGTTGATAGTAAAGCAGACGGAAAGTCAAACCGGAGCACCAGGAGAGGGACTATTCGTTGAGTTTTAGAAACCTTTCGTATTCACAGTGTGTCCGTTCTCTAGGTTTCCCGCACATGTTATAGCTGTAGTAATATTCCCTTCAACCTGGAGAGTTCGGACCCATGGAATGGGTGCCATGCATTATTGCTTTAAAGGGTCTGCATTTGCTCACCCAATCTCACCAATCGTCTCAGTCCCAAGTGTCCCTCCTTATGCCACATCCAGCTGTCGTTGTAGATAGGGTCATTCCAGTTTTCATCAGAGACCCTGAAGGAATTGTAAAGAATTTCCCAGTTTTTTTGTTTTGTTTTTGAAATTCCTTTTTATAGTGGGTTTGAGCTGATTCTCGCTGCCATGTTTATGCCAGTCTAGACACACTTGATTCCCTTACGGAGACATATCAATACATAGGTTTTAAGATTCTTACTAGTCAGATATTTTCCTCTGCGGGAAATATGGGGTTTTGAGTCCCTTTCACTGAGGACGGTGTAGGTCTTGTCTATTCCATAGTTGGTTTTTGGAACGGTACCTGTGCTTATATCAAACTGTGGTTTTATGCATCACCCCACCTCTCCTTCCCCCTTAAGCAGGTATAAGAGTGTTTTCTAAATGTGAGACACTGTTCTCTTTCCTAACTCAGTTCAAGTGTAGCCATGTTTAAAGGATCTTCATAAGTGATATCTTATGATAAGTTTCTTTTTCTGTGTGACTTATTTCACTTAGAATCATCGTACCTGAATCCACCCATTTTGCTGCTACTGGTCTTATGACATTGATTTCATGGCTGAGGGATACTCCATCGTACGTAAGTACCACAATTTTTTGAACCATGTTTGTATTTCCTGGGATATTTATTTTGTACCCAAGTTGAGGTCCTTGTAAGCAGTGCAGCCCTAAATTTTGGGGTGGCTCTGTCTTATTGATTTTCAGTTTTCCCAAGGTATATTCCCTAGACTGGTAGTGCCCTTGGCTCTGTAGCTCTGTTCTTTACTTGTTTTAGGGAACAGAATGCACTCCTCCAGAGAGGCAGTTGGCAATTTACATCCCGGCCATCAGCGTAACAAGGCTCCCTCTTCTCCAGGGCCTGTCTTGCCTTTCTTGTTCTTACACATTTTGTGGATGTCCCTTTTGACCGGTGGGAAGTGATACTTCTTTGTAGTGCAGATTTGCATTGCCCGCTTGCTTGCTTGGCCAAAAAGGGCGTATGCGTTTTCTCCTGAATATATTCAGGAGAAAACGCATACGCCCTTTTTGTCCAAGTGCATCATTGTCGAAGTTGTGCCCCTCTTCCTGTGCTTTAAAGGCAATTCCAACGTACCTCTTGAAATCTGTTTCCTGCTATTCTGCCTCGCTTTCATGTCCGCCTCGTTGCCTTCCGTCAACAGATTTATGGACGATAGTTGTCCTTTATTACTCGGCCAGTTTGTGAATTGCTGTGCCCCTGAGCTCCATTTTTCAACTCGTTTTTGGAGAGCTGACCGCAAGTCCAAAATTTTGGTTCAGGACCTATACTGGTTCCCGGTGGGTGGCTGAGAATTTGGTTAATTCTTCTTCCTGCCGGGAAATTACAGTGATATGTGCCCGTCCAAATGCCTAACAGCTACTCTCTCATTGGTTCTCCCTCTTCCCTTTCATCCTCTGCCAAATTGGCAACCTGTGCGAACCAGGAGGTTAAAGGGGCTGTCTCTCCAATTTCGGAGAATGATAGTAAAGCAGCCGGAAAGTCAAACCGGAGCACCAGGAGAGGGTTTATTCTTTGAGTTTTAGAAACCTTTCGTATTCACACTGTGTCCGTTCTCTAGGTTTCCCGCACATGTTATAGCTGTAGTAATATTCCCTTCAACCTGGAGAGTTCGGACCCATGGAATGGGTGCCATGCATTATTGCTTTAAAGCGTCTGCATTTGCTCACCCAATCTCACCAATCGTCTCAGTCCCAAGTGTCCCTCCTTATGCCACATCCAGCTGTCGTTGTAGATAGGGTCATTCCAGCTTTCATCAGAGACCCTGAAGGAAGTGTAAAGAATTTCTCAGTTTTTTTGTTTTGTTTTTGAAATTCCTTTTTATAGTGGGTTTGAGCTGATTCTCGCTGCCATGTTTATGCCAGTCTAGACACACTTGATTCCCTTACGGAGACATATCAATACATAGGTTTTAAGATTCTTACTAGTCAGATATTTTCCTCTGTGGGAAATATGGGGTTTTGAGTCCCTTTCACTGAGGACGGTGTAGGTCTTGTCTATTCCATAGTTGGTTTTTGGAACGGTACCTGTGCTTATATCAAACTCTGGTTTTATGCATCACCCCACCTCTCCTTCAACCTTAAGCAGGTATAAGAGTGTTTTCTAAATGTGAGACACTGTTCTCTTTCCTAACTCAGTTCAAGTGTAGCCATGTTTACAGGATCTTCATAAGTGATATCTTATGATAAGTTTCTTTTTCTGTGTGACTTATTTCACTTAGAATCATCGTACCTGAATCCACCCATTTTGCTGCTACTGGTCTTATGACATTGATTTCATGGCTGAGGGATATTCCATCGTACGTAAGTACCACAATTTTTTGAACCATGTTTATATTTTCTGGGATACTTAAGGTGTATCCAAGTTGAGGTCCTTGTATGCAGTGCAGCCTAAATTTTGGGGTGGCTCTGTCTTATTGATTTTCAGTTTTCCCAAGGTATATTCCCTAGACTGGTAGTGCCCTTGGCTCTGTAGCTCTGTTCTTTACTTGTTTTAGGGAACAGAATGCACTCCTCCAGAGAGGCAGTTGGCAATTTACATCCCGCCCATCAGCATAACAAGGCTCCCTGTTCTCCAGGGCCTGTCTTGCCTTTCTTGTTCTTACACATTTTGTGGATGTCCCTTTTGACCGGTGGGAAGTGATACTTCTTTGTAGTGCAGATTTGCATTGCCCGCTTGCTTGCTTGGCCAAAAAGGGCGTATGCGTTTTCTCCTGAATATATTCAGGAGAAAACGCATACGCCCTTTTTGGCTAAGTGCATCATTGTCGAAGTTATGCCCCTCTTCCTGTGCTTTAAAGGCGATTCCAACGTACCTCTTGAAATCTGTTTCCTGCTATTCTGCCTCGCTTTCAAGTCCGCCTCGTTGCCTTCCCTCAACAGATTTTTGGACGATAGTTGTCCTTTATTACTCGGCCAGTTTGTGAATTGCTGTGCCCCTGAGCTCCATTTTTCAACTCGTTTTTGGTGAGCTGACCGCAAGTCCAAAATTTTGGTTCAGGACCTATACTGGTTCCCGGTGGGTGGCTGAGAATTTGGTTAATACTTCTTCCTCCCGGGAAATTACAGTGATATGTGCCCGTCCAAATGCCTAACAGCTACTCTCTCATTGGTTCTCCCTCTTCCCTTTCATCCTCTGCCAAATTGGCAACCTGTGCGAACCAAGAGGTTAAAGGGGCTGTCTCTCCAAGTTGGGAGCTTGATAGTAAAGCAGACGGAAAGTCAAACCGGAGCACCAGGAGAGGGTTTATTCTTTGAGTTTTAGAAACCTTTCGTATTCACACTGTGTCCGTTCTCTAGGTTTCCCGCACATGTTATAGCTGTAGTAATATTCCCTTCAACCTGGAGAGTTCGGACCCATGGAATGGGTGCCATGCATTATTGCTTTAAAGCGTCTGCATTTGCTCACCCAATCTCACCAATTGTCTCAGTCCCAAGTGTCCCTCCTTATGCCACATCCAGCTGTCATTGTAGATAGGGTCATTCCAGCTTTCATCACAGACCCTGAAGGAATTGTAAAGAATTTCCCAGTTTTTTTGTTTTGTTTTTGAAATTCCTTTTTATAGTGGGTTTGAGCTGATTCTCGCTGCCATGTTTATGCCAGTCTAGACACACTTGATTCCCTTATGGAGACATATCAATACATAGGTTTTAAGATTCTTACTAGTCAGATATTTTCCTCTGCGGGAAATATGGGGTTTTGAGTCCCTTTCGCTGAGGACGGTGTAGGTCTTGTCTATTCCATAGTTGGTTTTTGGAACGGTACCTGTGCTTATATCAAACTCTGGTTTTATGCATCACCCCACCTCTCCTTCCCCCTTAAGCAGGTATAAGAGTGTTTTCTAAATGTGAGACACTGTCCTCTTTCCTAACTCAGTTCAAGTGTAGCCATGTTTACAGGATCTTCATAAGTGATATCTTATGATAAGTTTCTTTTCTGTGTGACTTATTTCACTTAGAATCATCGTACCTGAATCCACCCATTTTGCTGCTACTGGTCTTATGACATTGATTTCATGGCTGAGGGATATTCCATCGTACGTAAGTACCACAATTTTTTGAACCATGTTTATATTTTCTGGGATAATTAAGGTGCATCCAAGTTGAGGTCCTTATATGCAGTGCAGCCCTAAATTTTGGGGTGGCTCTGTCTTATTGATTTTCAGTTTTCCCAAGGTATATTCCCTAGGCTGGTAGTGCCCTTGGCTCTGTAGCTCTGTTCTTTACTTGTTTTAGGGAACAGAATGCACTCCTCCAGAGAGGCAGTTGGCAATTTACATCCCGCCCATCAGCATAACAAGGCTCCCTGTTCTCCAGGGCCTGTCTTGCCTTTCTTGTTCTTACACATTTTGTGGATGTCCCTTTTGACCGGTGGGAAGTGATACTTCTTTGTAGTGCAGATTTGCATTGCCCGCTTGCTTGCTTGGCCAAAAAGGGCGTATGCGTTTTCTCCTGAATATATTCAGGAGAAAACGCATACGCCCTTTTTGGCCAAGTGCATCATTGTCGAAGTTGTGCCCCTCTTCCTGTGCTTTAAAGGCGATTCCAACGTACCTCTTGAAATCTGTTTCCTGCTATTCTGCCTCGCTTTCAAGTCCGCCTCGTTGCCTTCCCTCAACAGATTTTTGGACGATAGTTGTCCTTTATTACTCGGCCAGTTTGTGAATTGCTGTGCCCCTGAGCTCCATTTTTCAACTCGTTTTTGGTGAGCTGACCGCAAGTCCAAAATTTTGGTTCAGGACCTATACTGGTTCCCGGTGGGTGGCTGAGAATTTGGTTAATTCTTCTTCCTGCCGGGAAATTACAGTGATATGTGCCCGTCCAAATGCCTAACAGCTACTCTCTCATTGGTTCTCCCTCTTCCCTTTCATCCTCTGCCAAATTGGCAACCTGTGCGAACCAAGAGGTTAAAGGGGCTGTCTCTCCAAGTTGGGAGGTTGATAGTAAAGCAGACGGAAAGTCAAACCGGAGCACCAGGAGAGGGACTATGCGTTGAGTTTTAGAAACCTTTCGTATTCACAGTGTGTCCGTTCTCTAGGTTTCCCGCACATGTTATAGCTGTAGTAATATTCCCTTCAACCTGGAGAGTTCGGACCCATGGAATGGGTGCCATGCATTATTGCTTTAAAGGGTCTGCATTTGCTCACCCAATCTCACCAATCGTCTCAGTCCCAAGTGTCCCTCCTTATGCCACATCCAGCTGTCGTTGTAGATAGGGTCATTCCAGCTTTCATCAGAGACCCAGAAGGAATTGTAAAGAATTTCCCAGTTTTTTTGTTTTGTTTTTGAAATTCCTTTTTATAGTGGGTTTGAGCTGATTCTCGCTGCCATGTTTATGCCAGTCTAGACACACTTGATTCCCTTACGGAGACATATCAATACATAGGTTTTAAGATTCTTACTAGTCAGATATTTTCCTCTGCGGGAAATATGGGGTTTTGAGTCCCTTTCGCTGAGGACGGTGTAGGTCTTGTCTATTCCATAGTTGGTTTTTGGAACGGTACCTGTGCTTATATCAAACTCTGGTTTTATGCATCACCCCACCTCTCCTTCCCCCTTAAGCAGGTATAAGAGTGTTTTCTAAATGTGTGACACTGTTCTCTTTCCTAACTCAGTTCAAGTGTAGCCATGTTTACAGGATCTTCATAAGTGATATCTTATGATAAGTTTCTTTTTCTGTGTGACTTATTTCACTTAGAATCATCGTACCTGAATCCACCCATTTTGCTGCTACTGGTCTTATGACATTGATTTCATGGCTGAGGGATATTCCATCGTACGTAAGTACCACAATTTTTTGAACCATGTTTATATTTTCTGGGATACTTAAGGTGTATCCAAGTTGAGGTCCTTGTATGCAGTGCAGCCCTAAATTTTGGGGTGGCTCTGTCTTATTGATTTTCAGTTTTCCCAAGGTATATTCCCTAGACTGGTAGTGCCCTTGGCTCTGTAGCTCTGTTCTTTACTTGTTTTAGGGAACAGAATGCACTCCTCCAGAGAGGCAGTTGGCAATTTACATCCCGCCCATCAGCATAACAAGGCTCCCTGTTCTCCAGGGCCTGTCTTGCCTTTCTTGTTCTTACACATTTTGTGGATGTCCCTTTTGACCGGTGGGAAGTGATACTTCTTTGTAGTGCAGATTTGCATTGCCCGCTTGCTTGCTTGGCCAAAAAGGGCGTATGCGTTTTCTCCTGAATATATTCAGGAGAAAACGCATACGCCCTTTTTGGCTAAGTGCATCATTGTCGAAGTTATGCCCCTCTTCCTGTGCTTTAAAGGCGATTCCAACGTACCTCTTGAAATCTGTTTCCTGCTATTCTGCCTCGCTTTCAAGTCCGCCTCGTTGCCTTCCCTCAACAGATTTTTGGACGATAGTTGTCCTTTATTACTCGGCCAGTTTGTGAATTGCTGTGCCCCTGAGCTCCATTTTTCAACTCGTTTTTGGTGAGCTGACCGCAAGTCCAAAATTTTGGTTCAGGACCTATACTGGTTCCCGGTGGGTGGCTGAGAATTTGGTTAATACTTCTTCCTCCCGGGAAATTACAGTGATATGTGCCCGTCCAAATGCCTAACAGCTACTCTCTCATTGGTTCTCCCTCTTCCCTTTCATCCTCTGCCAAATTGGCAACCTGTGCGAACCAAGAGGTTAAAGGGGCTGTCTCTCCAAGTTGGGAGCTTGATAGTAAAGCAGACGGAAAGTCAAACCGGAGCACCAGGAGAGGGTTTATTCTTTGAGTTTTAGAAACCTTTCGTATTCACACTGTGTCCGTTCTCTAGGTTTCCCGCACATGTTATAGCTGTAGTAATATTCCCTTCAACCTGGAGAGTTCGGACCCATGGAATGGGTGCCATGCATTATTGCTTTAAAGCGTCTGCATTTGCTCACCCAATCTCACCAATTGTCTCAGTCCCAAGTGTCCCTCCTTATGCCACATCCAGCTGTCATTGTAGATAGGGTCATTCCAGCTTTCATCACAGACCCTGAAGGAATTGTAAAGAATTTCCCAGTTTTTTTGTTTTGTTTTTGAAATTCCTTTTTATAGTGGGTTTGAGCTGATTCTCGCTGCCATGTTTATGCCAGTCTAGACACACTTGATTCCCTTATGGAGACATATCAATACATAGGTTTTAAGATTCTTACTAGTCAGATATTTTCCTCTGCGGGAAATATGGGGTTTTGAGTCCCTTTCGCTGAGGACGGTGTAGGTCTTGTCTATTCCATAGTTGGTTTTTGGAACGGTACCTGTGCTTATATCAAACTCTGGTTTTATGCATCACCCCACCTCTCCTTCCCCCTTAAGCAGGTATAAGAGTGTTTTCTAAATGTGAGACACTGTCCTCTTTCCTAACTCAGTTCAAGTGTAGCCATGTTTACAGGATCTTCATAAGTGATATCTTATGATAAGTTTCTTTTCTGTGTGACTTATTTCACTTAGAATCATCGTACCTGAATCCACCCATTTTGCTGCTACTGGTCTTATGACATTGATTTCATGGCTGAGGGATATTCCATCGTACGTAAGTACCACAATTTTTTGAACCATGTTTATATTTTCTGGGATAATTAAGGTGTATCCAAGTTGAGGTCCTTATATGCAGTGCAGCCCTAAATTTTGGGGTGGCTCTGTCTTATTGATTTTCAGTTTTCCCAAGGTATATTCCCTAGGCTGGTAGTGCCCTTGGCTCTGTAGCTCTGTTCTTTACTTGTTTTAGGGAACAGAATGCACTCCTCCAGAGAGGCAGTTGGCAATTTACATCCCGCCCATCAGCATAACAAGGCTCCCTGTTCTCCAGGGCCTGTCTTGCCTTTCTTGTTCTTACACATTTTGTGGATGTCCCTTTTGACCGGTGGGAAGTGATACTTCTTTGTAGTGCAGATTTGCATTGCCCGCTTGCTTGCTTGGCCAAAAAGGGCGTATGCGTTTTCTCCTGAATATATTCAGGAGAAAACGCATACGCCCTTTTTGGCCAAGTGCATCATTGTCGAAGTTGTGCCCCTCTTCCTGTGCTTTAAAGGCGATTCCAACGTACCTCTTGAAATCTGTTTCCTGCTATTCTGCCTCGCTTTCAAGTCCGCCTCGTTGCCTTCCCTCAACAGATTTTTGGACGATAGTTGTCCTTTATTACTCGGCCAGTTTGTGAATTGCTGTGCCCCTGAGCTCCATTTTTCAACTCGTTTTTGGTGAGCTGACCGCAAGTCCAAAATTTTGGTTCAGGACCTATACTGGTTCCCGGTGGGTGGCTGAGAATTTGGTTAATTCTTCTTCCTGCCGGGAAATTACAGTGATATGTGCCCGTCCAAATGCCTAACAGCTACTCTCTCATTGGTTCTCCCTCTTCCCTTTCATCCTCTGCCAAATTGGCAACCTGTGCGAACCAAGAGGTTAAAGGGGCTGTCTCTCCAAGTTGGGAGGTTGATAGTAAAGCAGACGGAAAGTCAAACCGGAGCACCAGGAGAGGGACTATGCGTTGAGTTTTAGAAACCTTTCGTATTCACAGTGTGTCCGTTCTCTAGGTTTCCCGCACATGTTATAGCTGTAGTAATATTCCCTTCAACCTGGAGAGTTCGGACCCATGGAATGGGTGCCATGCATTATTGCTTTAAAGGGTCTGCATTTGCTCACCCAATCTCACCAATCGTCTCAGTCCCAAGTGTCCCTCCTTATGCCACATCCAGCTGTCGTTGTAGATAGGGTCATTCCAGCTTTCATCAGAGACCCAGAAGGAATTGTAAAGAATTTCCCAGTTTTTTTGTTTTGTTTTTGAAATTCCTTTTTATAGTGGGTTTGAGCTGATTCTCGCTGCCATGTTTATGCCAGTCTAGACACACTTGATTCCCTTACGGAGACATATCAATACATAGGTTTTAAGATTCTTACTAGTCAGATATTTTCCTCTGCGGGAAATATGGGGTTTTGAGTCCCTTTCGCTGAGGACGGTGTAGGTCTTGTCTATTCCATAGTTGGTTTTTGGAACGGTACCTGTGCTTATATCAAACTCTGGTTTTATGCATCACCCCACCTCTCCTTCCCCCTTAAGCAGGTATAAGAGTGTTTTCTAAATGTGAGACACTGTTCTCTTTCCTAACTCAGTTCAAGTGTAGCCATGTTTACAGGATCTTCATAAGTGATATCTTATGATAAGTTTCTTTTTCTGTGTGACTTATTTCACTTAGAATCATCGTACCTGAATCCACCCATTTTGCTGCTACTGGTCTTATGACATTGATTTCATGGCTGAGGGATATTCCATCGTACGTAAGTACCACAATTTTTTGAACCATGTTTATATTTTCTGGGATACTTAAGGTGTATCCAAGTTGAGGTCCTTGTATGCAGTGCAGCCCTAAATTTTGGGGTGGCTCTGTCTTATTGATTTTCAGTTTTCCCAAGGTATATTCCCTAGACTGGTAGTGCCCTTGGCTCTGTAGCTCTGTTCTTTACTTGTTTTAGGGAACAGAATGCACTCCTCCAGAGAGGCAGTTGGCAATTTACATCCCGCCCATCAGCATAACAAGGCTCCCTGTTCTCCAGGGCCTGTCTTGCCTTTCTTGTTCTTACACATTTTGTGGATGTCCCTTTTGACCGGTGGGAAGTGATACTTCTTTGTAGTGCAGATTTGCATTGCCCGCTTGCTTGCTTGGCCAAAAAGGGCGTATGCGTTTTCTCCTGAATATATTCAGGAGAAAACGCATACGCCCTTTTTGGCCAAGTGCATCATTGTCGAAGTTGTGCCCCTCTTCCTGTGCTTTAAAGGCGATTCCAACGTACCTCTTGAAATCTGTTTCCTGCTATTCTGCCTCGCTTTCAAGTCCGCCTCGTTGCCTTCCCTCAACAGATTTTTGGACGATAGTTGTCCTTTATTACTCAGCCAGTTTGTGAATTGCTGTGCCCCTGAGCTCCATTTTTCAACTCGTTTTTGGTGAGCTGACCGCAAGTCCAAAATTTTGGTTCAGGACCTATACTGGTTCCCGGTGGGTGGCTGAGAATTTGGTTAATTCTTCTTCCTGCCGGGAAATTACAGTGATATGTGACCGTCCAAATGCCTAACAGCTACTCTCTCATTGGTTCTCCCTCTTCCCTTTCATCCTCTGCCAAATTGGCAACCTGTGCGAACCAAGAGGTTAAAGGGGCTGTCTCTCCAAGTTGGGAGGTTGATAGTAAAGCAGACGGAAAGTCAAACCGGAGCACCAGGAGAGGGACTATGCGTTGAGTTTTAGAAACCTTTCGTATTCACAGTGTGTCCGTTCTCTAGGTTTCCCGCACATGTTATAGCTGTAGTAATATTCCCTTCAACCTGGAGAGTTCGGACCCATGGAATGGGTGCCATGCATTATTGCTTTAAAGGGTCTGCATTTGCTCACCCAATCTCACCAATCGTCTCAGTCCCAAGTGTCCCTCCTTATGCCACATCCAGCTGTCGTTGTAGATAGGGTCATTCCAGCCTTCATCAGAGACCCTGAAGGAATTGTAAAGAATTTCCCAGTTTTTTTGTTTTGTTTTTGAAATTCCTTTTTATAGTGGGTTTGAGCTGATTCTCGCTGCCATGTTTATGCCAGTCTAGACACACTTGATTCCCTTACGGAGACATATCAATACATAGGTTTTAAGATTCTTACTAGTCAGATATTTTCCTCTGCGGGAAATATGGGGTTTTGAGTCCCTTTCGCTGAGGACGGTGTAGGTCTTGTCTATTCCATAGTTGGTTTTTGGAACGGTACCTGTGCTTATATCAAACTCTGGTTTTATGCATCACCCCACCTCTCCTTCCCCCTTAAGCAGGTATAAGAGTGTTTTCTAAATGTGAGACACTGTTCTCTTTCCTAACTCAGTTCAAGTGTAGCCATGTTTACAGGATCTTCATAAGTGATATCTTATGATAAGTTTCTTTTTCTGTGTGACTTATTTCACTTAGAATCATCGTACCTGAATCCACCCATTTTGCTGCTACTGGTCTTATGACATTGATTTCATGGCTGAGGGATATTCCATCGTACGTAAGTACCACAATTTTTTGAACCATGTTTATATTTTCTGGGATACTTAAGGTGTATCCAAGTTGAGGTCCTTGTATGCAGTGCAGCCCTAAATTTTGGGGTGGCTCTGTCTTATTGATTTTCAGTTTTCCCAAGGTATATTCCCTAGACTGGTAGTGCCCTTGGCTCTGTAGCTCTGTTCTTTACTTGTTTTAGGGAACAGAATGCACTCCTCCAGAGAGGCAGTTGGCAATTTACATCCCGCCCATCAGCATAACAAGGCTCCCTGTTCTCCAGGGCCTGTCTTGCCTTTCTTGTTCTTACACATTTTGTGGATGTCCCTTTTGACCGGTGGGAAATGATACTTCTTTGTAGTGCAGATTTGCATTGCCCGCTTGCTTGCTTGGCCAAAAAGGGCGTATGCGTTTTCTCCTGAATATATTCAGGAGAAAACGCATACGCCCTTTTTGGCCAAGTGCATCATTGTCGAAGTTGTGCCCCTCTTCCTGTGCTTTAAAGGCGATTCCAACGTACCTCTTGAAATCTGTTTCCTGCTATTCTGCCTCGCTTTCAAGTCCGCCTCGTTGCCTTCCCTCAACAGATTTTTGGACGATAGTTGTCCTTTATTACTCGGCCAGTTTGTGAATTGCTGTGCCCCTGAGCTCCATTTTTCAACTCGCTTTTGGTGAGCTGACCGCAAGTCCAAAATTTTGGTTCAGGACCTATACTGGTTCCCGGTGGGTGGCTGAGAATTTGGTTAATTCTTCTTCCTGCCGGGAAATTACAGTGATATGTGCCCGTCCAAAGGCCTAACAGCTACTCTCTCATTGGTTCTCCCTCTTCCCTTTCATCCTCTGCCAAATTGGCAACCTGTGCGAACCAAGAGGTTAAAGGGGCTGTCTCTCCAAGTTGGGAGGTTGATAGTAAAGCAGACGGAAAGTCAAACCGGAGCACCAGGGGAGGGACTATGCGTTGAGTTTTAGAAACCTTTCGTATTCACAGTGTGTCCGTTCTCTAGGTTTCCCGCACATGTTATAGCTGTAGTAATATTCCCTTCAACCTGGAGAGTTCGGACCCATGGAATGGGTGCCATGCATTATTGCTTTAAAGGGTCTGCATTTGCTCACCCAATCTCACCAATCGTCTCAGTCCCAAGTGTCCCTCCTTATGCCACATCCAGCTGTCGTTGTAGATAGGGTCATTCCAGCCTTCATCAGAGACCCTGAAGGAATTGTAAAGAATTTCCCAGTTTTTTTGTTTTGTTTTTGAAATTCCTTTTTATAGTGGGTTTGAGCTGATTCTCGCTGCCATGTTTATGCCAGTCTAGACACACTTGATTCCCTTACGGAGACATATCAATACATAGGTTTTAAGATTCTTACTAGTCAGATATTTTCCTCTGCGGGAAATATGGGGTTTTGAGTCCCTTTCGCTGAGGACGGTGTAGGTCTTGTCTATTCCATAGTTGGTTTTTGGAACGGTACCTGTGCTTATATCAAACTCTGGTTTTATGCATCACCCCACCTCTCCTTCCCCCTTAAGCAGGTATAAGAGTGTTTTCTAAATGTGAGACACTGTCCTCTTTCCTAACTCAGTTCAAGTGTAGCCATGTTTACAGGATCTTCATAAGTGATATCTTATGATAAGTTTCTTTTTCTGTGTGACTTATTTCACTTAGAATCATCGTACCTGAATCCACCCATTTTGCTGCTACTGGTCTTATGACATTGATTTCATGGCTGAGGGATATTCCATCGTACGTAAGTACCACAATTTTTTGAACCATGTTTATATTTTCTGGGATACTTAAGGTGTATCCAAGTTGAGGTCCTTGTATGCAGTGCAGCCCTAAATTTTGGGGTGGCTCTGTCTTATTGATTTTCAGTTTTCCCAAGGTATATTCCCTAGACTGGAAGTGCCCTTGGCTCTGTAGCTCTGTTCTTTACTTGTTTTAGGGAACACAATGCACTCCTCCAGAGAGGCAGTTGGCAATTTACATCCCGCCCATCAGCATAACAAGGCTCCCTGTTCTCCAGGGCCTGTCTTGCCTTTCTTGTTCTTACACATTTTGTGGATGTCCCTTTTGACCGGTGGGAAGTGATACTTCTTTGTAGTGCAGATTTGCATTGCCCGCTTGCTTGCTTGGCCAAAAAGGGCGTATGCGTTTTCTCCTGAATATATTCAGGAGAAAACGCATACGCCCTTTTTGGCCAAGTGCATCATTGTCGAAGTTGTGCCCCTCTTCCTGTGCTTTAAAGGCGATTCCAACGTACCTCTTGAAATCTGTTTCCTGCTATTCTGCCTCGCTTTCAAGTCCGCCTCGTTGCCTTCCCTCAACAGATTTTTGGACGATAGTTGTCCTTTATTACTCGGCCAGTTTGTGAATTGCTGTGCCCCTGAGCTCCATTTTTCAACTCGTTTTTGGTGAGCTGACCGCAAGTCCAAAATTTTGGTTCAGGACCTATACTGGTTCCCGGTGGGTGGCTGAGAATTTGGTTAATTCTTCTTCCTGCCAGGAAATTACAGTGATATGTTCCCGTCCAAATGCCTAACAGCTACTCTCTCATTGGTTCTCCCTCTTCCCTTTCATCCTCTGCCAAATTGGCAACCTGTGTGAACCAAGAGGTTAAAGGGGCTGTCTCTCCAAGTTGGGAGGTTGATAGTAAAGCAGACGGAAAGTCAAACCGGAGCACCAGGAGAGGGACTATGCGTTGAGTTTTAGAAACCTTTCGTATTCACAGTGTGTCCGTTCTCTAGGTTTCCCGCACATGTTATAGCTGTAGTAATATTCCCTTCAACCTGGAGAGTTCGGACCCATGGAATGGGTGCCATGCATTATTGCTTTAAAGGGTCTGCATTTGCTCACCCAATCTCACCAATCGTCTCAGTCCCAAGTGTCCCTCCTTATGCCACATCCAGCTGTCGTTGTAGATAGGGTCATTCCAGCTTTCATCAGAGACCCTGAAGGAATTGTAAAGAATTTCCCAGTTTTTTTGTTTTGTTTTTGAAATTCCTTTTTATAGTGGGTTTGAGCTGATTCTCGCTGCCATGTTTATGCCAGTCTAGACACACTTGATTCCTTTATGGAGACATATCAATACATAGGTTTTAAGATTCTTACTAGTCAGATATTTTCCTCTGCGGGAAATATGGGGTTTTGAGTCCCTTTCGCTGAGGACGGTGTAGGTCTTGTCTATTCCATAGTTGGTTTTTGGAACGGTACCTGTGCTTATATCAAACTCTGGTTTTATGCATCACCCCACCTCTCCTTCCCCCTTAAGCAGGTATAAGAGTGTTTTCTAAATGTGAGACACTGTTCTCTTTCCTAACTCAGTTCAAGTGTAGCCATGTTTACAGGATCTTCATAAGTGATATCTTATGATAAGTTTCTTTTTCTGTGTGACTTATTTCACTTAGAATCATCGTACCTGAATCCACCCATTTTGCTGCTACTGGTCTTATGACATTGATTTCATGGCTGAGGGATATTCCATCATATGTAAGTACCACAATTTTTTGAACCATGTTTATATTTTCTGGGATACTTAAGGTGTATCCAAGTTCAGGTCCTTGTATGCAGTGCAGCCCTAAATTTTGGGGTGGCTCTGTCTTATTGATTTTCAGTTTTCCCAAGGTATATTCCCTAGACTGGTAGTGCCCTTGGCTCTGTAGCTCTGTTCTTTACTTGTTTTAGGGAACAGAATGCACTCCTCCAGAGAGGCAGTTGGCAATTTACATCCCGGCCATCAGCGTAACAAGGCTCCCTCTTCTCCAGGGCCTGTCTTGCCTTTCTTGTTCTAACACATTTTGTGGATGTCCCTTTTGACCGGTGGGAAGTGATACTTCTTTGTAGTGCAGATTTGCATTGCCCGCTTGCTTGCTTGGCCAAAAAGGGCGTATGCGTTTTCTCCTGAATATATTCAGGAGAAAACGCATACGCCCTTTTTGTCCAAGTGCATCATTGTCGAAGTTGTGCCCCTCTTCCTGTGCTTTAAAGGCAATTCCAACGTACCTCTTGAAATCTGTTTCCTGCTATTCTGCCTCGCTTTCATGTCCGCCTCCTTGCCTTCCGTCAACAGATTTATGGACGATAGTAGTCCTTTATTACTCGGCCAGTTTGTGAATTGCTGTGCCCCTGAGCTCCATTTTTCAACTCGTTATTGGAGAGCTGACCGCAAGTCCAAAATTTTGGTTCAGGACCTATACTGGTTCCGGGTGGGTGGCTGAGAATTTGGTTAATTCTTCATCCTGCCGGGAAATTACAGTGATATGTGCCCGTCCAAATGCCTAACAGCTACTCTCTCATTGGTTCTCCCTCTTCCCTTTCATCCTCTGCCAAATTGGCAACCTGTGCGAACCAGGAGGTTAAAGGGGCTGTCTCTCCAATTTCGGAGAATGATAGTAAAGCAGCCGGAAAGTCAAACCGGAGCACCAGGAGAGGGTTTATTCTTTGAGTTTTAGAAACCTTTCGTATTCACACTGTGTCCGTTCTCTAGGTTTCCCGCACATGTTATAGCTGTAGTAATATTCCCTTCAACCTGGAGAGTTCGGACCCATGGAATGGGTGCCATGCATTATTGCTTTAAAGCGTCTGCATTTGCTCACCCAATCTCACCAATCGTCTCAGTCCCAAGTGTCCCTCCTTATGCCACATCCAGCTGTCGTTGTAGATAGGGTCATTCCAGCTTTCATCAGAGACCCTGAAGGAATTGTAAAGAATTTCCCAATTTTTTTGTTTTGTTTTTGAAATTCCTTTTTATAGTGGGTTTGAGCTGATTCTCGCTGCCATGTTTATGCCAGTCTAGACACACTTGATTCCCTTACGGAGACATATCAATACATAGGTTTTAAGATTCTTACTAGTCAGATATTTTCCTCTGTGGGAAATATGGGGTTTTGAGTCCCTTTCACTGAGGACGGTGTAGGTCTTGTCTATTCCATAGTTGGTTTTTGGAACGGTACCTGTGCTTATATCAAACTCTGGTTTTATGCATCACCCCACCTCTCCTTCAACCTTAAGCAGGTATAAGAGTGTTTTCTAAATGTGAGACACTGTTCTCTTTCCTAACTCAGTTCAAGTGTAGCCATGTTTACAGGATCTTCATAAGTGATATCTTATGATAAGTTTCTTTTTCTGTGTGACTTATTTCACTTAGAATCATCGTACCTGAATCCACCCATTTGGCTGCTACTGGTCTTATGACATTGATTTCATGGCTGAGGGATATTCCATCGTACGTAAGTACCACAATTTTTTGAACCATGTTTATATTTTCTGGGATACTTAAGGTGTATCCAAGTTGAGGTCCTTGTATGCAGTGCAGCCCTAAATTTTGGGGTGGCTCTGTCTTATTGATTTTCAGTTTTCCCAAGGTATATTCCCTAGACTGGTAGTGCCCTTGGCTCTGTAGCTCTGTTCTTTACTTGTTTTAGGGAACAGAATGCACTCCTCCAGAGAGGCAGTTGGCAATTTACATCCCGCCCATCAGCATAACAAGGCTCCCTGTTCTCCAGGGCCTGTCTTGCCTTTCTTGTTCTTACACATTTTGTGGATGTCCCTTTTGACCGGTGGGAAGTGATACTTCTTTGTAGTGCAGATTTGCATTGCCCGCTTGCTTGCTTGGCCAAAAAGGGCGTATGCGTTTTCTCCTGAATATATTCAGGAGAAAACGCATACGCCCTTTTTGGCCAAGTGCATCATTGTCGAAGTTGTGCCCCTCTTCCTGTGCTTTAAAGGCGATTCCAACGTACCTCTTGAAATCTGTTTCCTGCTATTCTGCCTCGCTTTCAAGTCCGCCTCGTTGCCTTCCCTCAACAGATTTTTGGACGATAGTTGTCCTTTATTACTCGGCCAGTTTGTGAATTGCTGTGCCCCTGAGCTCCATTTTTCAACTCGTTTTTGGTGAGCTGACCGCAAGTCCAAAATTTTGGTTCAGGACCTATACTGGTTCCCGGTGGGTGGCTGAGAATTTGGTTAATTCTTCTTCCTGCCGGGAAATTACAGTGATATGTGACCGTCCAAATGCCTAACAGCTACTCTCTCATTGGTTCTCCCTCTTCCCTTTCATCCTCTGCCAAATTGGCAACCTGTGCGAACCAAGAGGTTAAAGGGGCTGTCTCTCCAAGTTGGGAGGTTGATAGTAAAGCAGACGGAAAGTCAAACCGGAGCACCAGGAGAGGGACTATGCGTTGAGTTTTAGAAACCTTTCGTATTCACAGTGTGTCCGTTCTCTAGGTTTCCCGCACATGTTATAGCTGTAGTAATATTCCCTTCAACCTGGAGAGTTCGGACCCATGGAATGGGTGCCATGCATTATTGCTTTAAAGGGTCTGCATTTGCTCACCCAATCTCACCAATCGTCTCAGTCCCAAGTGTCCCTCCTTATGCCACATCCAGCTGTCGTTGTAGATAGGGTCATTCCAGCTTTCATCAGAGACCCAGAAGGAATTGTAAAGAATTTCCCAGTTTTTTTGTTTTGTTTTTGAAATTCCTTTTTATAGTGGGTTTGAGCTGATTCTCGCTGCCATGTTTATGCCAGTCTAGACACACTTGATTCCCTTACGGAGACATATCAATACATAGGTTTTAAGATTCTTACTAGTCAGATATTTTCCTCTGCGGGAAATATGGGGTTTTGAGTCCCTTTCGCTGAGGACGGTGTAGGTCTTGTCTATTCCATAGTTGGTTTTTGGAACGGTACCTGTGCTTATATCAAACTCTGGTTTTATGCATCACCCCACCTCTCCTTCCCCCTTAAGCAGGTATAAGAGTGTTTTCTAAATGTGAAACACTGTTCTCTTTCCTAACTCAGTTCAAGTGTAGCCATGTTTACAGGATCTTCATAAGTGATATCTTATGATAAGTTTCTTTTTCTGTGTGACTTATTTCACTTAGAATCATCGTACCTGAATCCACCCATTTTGCTGCTACTGGTCTTATGACATTGATTTCATGGCTGAGGGATATTCCATCGTACGTAAGTACCACAATTTTTTGAACCATGTTTATATTTTCTGGGATACTTAAGGTGTATCCAAGTTGAGGTCCTTGTATGCAGTGCAGCCCTAAATTTTGGGGTGGCTCTGTCTTATTGATTTTCAGTTTTCCCAAGGTATATTCCCTAGACTGGTAGTGCCCTTGGCTCTGTAGCTCTGTTCTTTACTTGTTTTAGGGAACAGAATGCACTCCTCCAGAGAGGCAGTTGGCAATTTACATCCCGCCCATCAGCATAACAAGGCTCCCTGTTCTCCAGGGCCTGTCTTGCCTTTCTTGTTCTTACACATTTTGTGGATGTCCCTTTTGACCGGTGGGAAATGATACTTCTTTGTAGTGCAGATTTGCATTGCCCGCTTGCTTGCTTGGCCAAAAAGGGCGTATGCGTTTTCTCCTGAATATATTCAGGAGAAAACGCATACGCCCTTTTTGGCCAAGTGCATCATTGTCGAAGTTGTGCCCCTCTTCCTGTGCTTTAAAGGTGATTCCAACGTACCTCTTGAAATCTGTTTCCTGCTATTCTGCCTCGCTTTCAAGTCCGCCTCGTTGCCTTCCCTCAACAGATTTTTGGACGATAGTTGTCCTTTATTACTCGGCCAGTTTGTGAATTGCTGTGCCCCTGAGCTCCATTTTTCAACTCGCTTTTGGTGAGCTGACCGCAAGTCCAAAATTTTGGTTCAGGACCTATACTGGTTCCCGGTGGGTGGCTGAGAATTTGGTTAATTCTTCTTCCTGCCGGGAAATTACAGTGATATGTGCCCGTCCAAATGCCTAACAGCTACTCTCTCATTGGTTCTCCCTCTTCCCTTTCATCCTCTGCCAAATTGGCAACCTGTGCGAACCAAGAGGTTAAAGGGGCTGTCTCTCCAAGTTGGGAGGTTGATAGTAAAGCAGACGGAAAGTCAAACCGGAGCACCAGGGGAGGGACTATGCGTTGAGTTTTAGAAACCTTTCGTATTCACAGTGTGTCCGTTCTCTAGGTTTCCCGCACATGTTATAGCTGTAGTAATATTCCCTTCAACCTGGAGAGTTCGGACCCATGGAATGGGTGCCATGCATTATTGCTTTAAAGGGTCTGCATTTGCTCACCCAATCTCACCAATTGTCTCAGTCCCAAGTGTCCCTCCTTATGCCACATCCAGCTGTCGTTGTAGATAGGGTCATTCCAGCCTTCATCAGAGACCCTGAAGGAATTGTAAAGAATTTCCCAGTTTTTTTGTTTTGTTTTTGAAATTCCTTTTTATAGTGGGTTTGAGCTGATTCTCGCTGCCATGTTTATGCCAGTCTAGACACACTTGATTCCCTTACGGAGACATATCAATACATAGGTTTTAAGATTCTTACTAGTCAGATATTTTCCTCTGCGGGAAATATGGGGTTTTGAGTTCCTTTCGCTGAGGACGGTGTAGGTCTTGTCTATTCCATAGTTGGTTTTTGGAACGGTACCTGTGCTTATATCAAACTCTGGTTTTATGCATCACCCCACCTCTCCTTCCCCCTTAAGCAGGTATAAGAGTGTTTTCTAAATGTGAGACACTGTCCTCTTTCCTAACTCAGTTCAAGTGTAGCCATGTTTACAGGATCTTCATAAGTGATATCTTATGATAAGTTTCTTTTTCTGTGTGACTTATTTCACTTAGAATCATCGTACCTGAATCCACCCATTTTGCTGCTACTGGTCTTATGACATTGATTTCATGGCTGAGGGATATTCCATCGTACGTAAGTACCACAATTTTTTGAACCATGTTTATATTTTCTGGGATACTTAAGGTGTATCCAAGTTGAGGTCCTTGTATGCAGTGCAGCCCTAAATTTTGGGGTGGCTCTGTCTTATTGATTTTCAGTTTTCCCAAGGTATATTCCCTAGACTGGTAGTGCCCTTGGCTCTGTAGCTCTGTTCTTTACTTGTTTTAGGGAACAGAATGCACTCCTCCAGAGAGGCAGTTGGCAATTTACATCCCGCCCATCAGCATAACAAGGCTCCCTGTTCTCCAGGGCCTGTCTTGCCTTTCTTGTTCTTACACATTTTGTGGATGTCCCTTTTGACCGGTGGGAAATGATACTTCGTTGTAGTGCAGATTTGCATTGCCCGCTTGCTTGCTTGGCCAAAAAGGGCGTATGCGTTTTCTCCTGAATATATTCAGGAGAAAACGCATACGCCCTTTTTGGCCAAGTGCATCATTGTCGAAGTTGTGCCCCTCTTCCTGTGCTTTAAAGGTGATTCCAACGTACCTCTTGAAATCTGTTTCCTGCTATTCTGCCTCGCTTTCAAGTCCGCCTCGTTGCCTTCCCTCAACAGATTTTTGGACGATAGTTGTCCTTTATTACTCGGCCAGTTTGTGAATTGCTGTGCCCCTGAGCTCCATTTTTCAACTCGCTTTTGGTGAGCTGACCGCAAGTCCAAAATTTTGGTTCAGGACCTATACTGGTTCCCGGTGTGTGGCTGAGAATTTGGTTAATTCTTCTTCCTGCCGGGAAATTACAGTGATATGTGCCCGTCCAAATGCCTAACAGCTACTCTCTCATTGGTTCTCCCTCTTCCCTTTCATCCTCTGCCAAATTGGCAACCTGTGCGAACCAAGAGGTTAAAGGGGCTGTCTCTCCAAGTTGGGAGGTTGATAGTAAAGCAGACGGAAAGTCAAACCGGAGAACCAGGGGAGGGACTATGCGTTGAGTTTTAGAAACCTTTCGTATTCACAGTGTGTCCGTTCTCTAGGTTTCCCGCACATGTTATAGCTGTAGTAATATTCCCTTCAACCTGGAGAGTTCGGACCCATGGAATGGGTGCCATGCATTATTGCTTTAAAGGGTCTGCATTTGCTCACCCAATCTCACCAATCGTCTCAGTCCCAAGTGTCCCTCCTTATGCCACATCCAGCTGTCGTTGTAGATAGGGTCATTCCAGCCTTCATCAGAGACCCTGAAGGAATTGTAAAGAATTTCCCAGTTTTTTTGTTTTGTTTTTGAAATTCCTTTTTATAGTGGGTTTGAGCTGATTCTCGCTGCCATGTTTATGCCAGTCTAGACACACTTGATTCCCTTACGGAGACATATCAATACATAGGTTTTAAGATTCTTACTAGTCAGATATTTTCCTCTGCGGGAAATATGGGGTTTTGAGTCCCTTTCGCTGAGGACGGTGTAGGTCTTGTCTATTCCATAGTTGGTTTTTGGAACGGTACCTGTGCTTATATCAAACTCTGGTTTTATGCATCACCCCACCTCTCCTTCCCCCTTAAGCAGGTATAAGAGTGTTTTCTAAATGTGAGACACTGTCCTCTTTCCTAACTCAGTTCAAGTGTAGCCATGTTTACAGGATCTTCATAAGTGATATCTTATGATAAGTTTCTTTTTCTGTGTGACTTATTTCACTTAGAATCATCGTACCTGAATCCACCCATTTTGCTGCTACTGGTCTTATGACATTGATTTCATGGCTGAGGGATATTCCATCGTACGTAAGTACCACAATTTTTTGAACCATGTTTATATTTTCTGGGATACTTAAGGTGTATCCAAGTTGAGGTCCTTGTATGCAGTGCAGCCCTAAATTTTGGGGTGGCTCTGTCTTATTGATTTTCAGTTTTCCCAAGGTATATTCCCTAGGCTGGTAGTGCCCTTGGCTCTGTAGCTCTGTTCTTTACTTGTTTTAGGGAACAGAATGCACTCCTCCAGAGAGGCAGTTGGCAATTTACATCCCGCCCATCAGCATAACAAGGCTCCCTGTTCTCCAGGGCCTGTCTTGCCTTTCTTGTTCTTACACATTTTGTGGATGTCCCTTTTGACCGGTGGGAAGTGATACTTCTTTGTAGTGCAGATTTGCATTGCCCGCTTGCTTGCTTGGCCAAAAAGGGCGTATGCGTTTTCTCCTGAATATATTCAGGAGAAAACGCATACGCCCTTTTTGGCCAAGTGCATCATTGTCGAAGTTGTGCCCCTCTTCCTGTGCTTTAAAGGCGATTCCAACGTACCTCTTGAAATCTGTTTCCTGCTATTCTGCCTCGCTTTCAAGTCCGCCTCGTTGCCTTCCCTCAACAGATTTTTGGACGATAGTTGTCCTTTATTACTCGGCCAGTTTGTGAATTGCTGTGCCCCTGAGCTCCATTTTTCAACTCGTTTTTGGTGAGCTGACCGCAAGTCCAAAATTTTGGTTCAGGACCTATACTGGTTCCGGGTGGGTGGCTGAGAATTTGGTTAATTCTTCTTCCTGCCGGGAAATTACAGTGATATGTGACCGTCCAAATGCCTAACAGCTACTCTCTCATTGGTTCTCCCTCTTCCCTTTCATCCTCTGCCAAATTGGCAACCTGTGCGAACCAAGAGGTTAAAGGGGCTGTCTCTCCAAGTTGGGAGGTTGATAGTAAAGCAGACGGAAAGTCAAACTGGAGCACCAGGAGAGGGACTATGCGTTGAGTTTTAGAAACCTTTCGTATTCACAGTGTGTCCGTTCTCTAGGTTTCCCGCACATGTTATAGCTGTAGTAATATTCCCTTCAACCTGGAGAGTTCGGACCCATGGAATGGGTGCCATGCATTATTGCTTTAAAGGGTCTGCATTTGCTCACCCAATCTCACCAATCGTCTCAGTCCCAAGTGTCCCTCCTTATGCCACATCCAGCTGTCGTTGTAGATAGGGTCATTCCAGCCTTCATCAGAGACCCTGAAGGAATTGTAAAGAATTTCCCAGTTTTTTTGTTTTGTTTTTGAAATTCCTTTTTATAGTGGGTTTCAGCTGATTCTCGCTGCCATGTTTATGCCAGTCTAGACACACTTGATTCCCTTACGGAGACATATCAATACATAGGTTTTAAGATTCTTACTAGTCAGATATTTTCCTCTGCGGGAAATATGGGGTTTTGAGTCCCTTTCGCTGAGGACGGTGTAGGTCTTGTCTATTCCATAGTTGGTTTTTGGAACGGTACCTGTGCTTATATCAAACTCTGGTTTTATGCATCACCCCACCTCTCCTTCCCCCTTAAGCAGGTATAAGAGTGTTTTCTAAATGTGAGACACTGTCCTCTTTCCTAACTCAGTTCAAGTGTAGCCATGTTTACAGGATCTTCATAAGTGATATCTTATGATAAGTTTCTTTTTCTGTGTGACTTATTTCACTTAGAATCATCGTACCTGAATCCACCCATTTTGCTGCTACTGGTCTTATGACATTGATTTCATGGCTGAGGGATATTCCATCGTACGTAAGTACCACAATTTTTTGAACCATGTTTATATTTTCTGGGATACTTAAGGTGTATCCAAGTTGAGGTCCTTGTATGCAGTGCAGCCCTAAATTTTGGGGTGGCTCTGTCTTATTGATTTTCAGTTTTCCCAAGGTATATTCCCTAGACTGGTAGTGCCCTTGGCTCTGTAGCTCTGTTCTTTACTTGTTTTAGGGAACAGAATGCACTCCTCCAGAGAGGCAGTTGGCAATTTACATCCCGCCCATCAGCATAACAAGGCTCCCTGTTCTCCAGGGCCTGTCTTGCCTTTCTTGTTCTTACACATTTTGTGGATGTCCCTTTTGACCGGTGGGAAGTGATACTTCTTTGTAGTGCAGATTTGCATTGCCCGCTTGCTTGCTTGGCCAAAAAGGGCGTATGCGTTTTCTCCTGAATATATTCAGGAGAAAACGCATACGCCCTTTTTGGCCAAGTGCATCATTGTCGAAGTTGTGCCCCTCTTCCTGTGCTTTAAAGGCGATTCCAACGTACCTCTTGAAATCTGTTTCCTGCTATTCTGCCTCGCTTTCAAGTCCGCCTCGTTGCCTTCCCTCAACAGATTTTTGGACGATAGTTGTCCTTTATTACTCGGCCAGTTTGTGAATTGCTGTGCCCCTGAGCTCCATTTTTCAACTCGTTTTTGGTGAGCTGACCGCAAGTCCAAAATTTTGGTTCAGGACCTATACTGGTTCCGGGTGGGTGGCTGAGAATTTGGTTAATTCTTCTTCCTGCCGGGAAATTACAGTGATATGTGACCGTCCAAATGCCTAACAGCTACTCTCTCATTGGTTCTCCCTCTTCCCTTTCATCCTCTGCCAAATTGGCAACCTGTGCGAACCAAGAGGTTAAAGGGGCTGTCTCTCCAAGTTGGGAGGTTGATAGTAAAGCAGACGGAAAGTCAAACTGGAGCACCAGGAGAGGGACTATGCGTTGAGTTTTAGAAACCTTTCGTATTCACAGTGTGTCCGTTCTCTAGGTTTCCCGCACATGTTATAGCTGTAGTAATATTCCCTTCAACCTGGAGAGTTCGGACCCATGGAATGGGTGCCATGCATTATTGCTTTAAAGGGTCTGCATTTGCTCACCCAATCTCACCAATCGTCTCAGTCCCAAGTGTCCCTCCTTATGCCACATCCAGCTGTCGTTGTAGATAGGGTCATTCCAGCCTTCATCAGAGACCCTGAAGGAATTGTAAAGAATTTCCCAGTTTTTTTGTTTTGTTTTTGAAATTCCTTTTTATAGTGGGTTTGAGCTGATTCTCGCTGCCATGTTTATGCCAGTCTAGACACACTTGATTCCCTTACGGAGACATATCAATACATAGGTTTTAAGATTCTTACTAGTCAGATATTTTCCTCTGCGGGAAATATGGGGTTTTGAGTCCCTTTCGCTGAGGACGGTGTAGGTCTTGTCTATTCCATAGTTGGTTTTTGGAACGGTACCTGTGCTTATATCAAACTCTGGTTTTATGCATCACCCCACCTCTCCTTCCCCCTTAAGCAGGTATAAGAGTGTTTTCTAAATGTGAGACACTGTTCTCTTTCCTAACTCAGTTCAAGTGTAGCCATGTTTACAGGATCTTCATAAGTGATATCTTATGATAAGTTTCTTTTTCTGTGTGACTTATTTCACTTAGAATCATCGTACCTGAATCCACCCATTTTGCTGCTACTGGTCTTATGACATTGATTTCATGGCTGAGGGATATTCCATCGTACGTAAGTACCACAATTTTTTGAACCATGTTTATATTTTCTGGGATACTTAAGGTGTATCCAAGTTGAGGCCCTTGTATGCAGTGCAGCCCTAAATTTTGGGGTGGCTCTGTCTTATTGATTTTCAGTTTTCCCAAGGTATATTCCCTAGACTGGAAGTGCCCTTGGCTCTGTAGCTCTGTTCTTTACTTGTTTTAGGGAACACAATGCACTCCTCCAGAGAGGCAGTTGGCAATTTACATCCCGCCCATCAGCATAACAAGGCTCCCTGTTCTCCAGGGCCTGTCTTGCCTTTCTTGTTCTTACACATTTTGTGGATGTCCCTTTTGACCGGTGGGAAGTGATACTTCTTTGTAGTGCAGATTTGCATTGCCCGCTTGCTTGCTTGGCCAAAAAGGGCGTATGCGTTTTCTCCTGAATATATTCAGGAGAAAACGCATACGCCCTTTTTGGCCAAGTGCATCATTGTCGAAGTTGTGCCCCTCTTCCTGTGCTTTAAAGGCGATTCCAACGTACCTCTTGAAATCTGTTTCCTGCTATTCTGCCTCGCTTTCAAGTCCGCCTCGTTGCCTTCCCTCAACAGATTTTTGGATGATAGTTGTCCTTTATTACTCGGCCAGTTTGTGAATTGCTGTGCCCCTGAGCTCCATTTTTCAACTCGTTTTTGGTGAGCTGACCGCAAGTCCAAAATTTTGGTTCAGGACCTATACTGGTTCCCGGTGGGTGGCTGAGAATTTGGTTAATTCTTCTTCCTGCCGGGAAATTACAGTGATATGTGCCCGTCCAAATGCCTAACAGCTACTCTCTCATTGGTTCTCCCTCTTCCCTTTCATCCTCTGCCAAATTGGCAACCTGTGCGAACCAAGAGGTTAAAGGGGCTGTCTCTCCAAGTTGGGAGGTTGATAGTAAAGCAGACGGAAAGTCAAACCGGAGCACCAGGAGAGGGACTATGCGTTGAGTTTTAGAAACCTTTCGTATTCACAGTGTGTCCGTTCTCTAGGTTTCCCGCACTTGTTATAGCTGTAGTAATATTCCCTTCAACCTGGAGAGTTCGGACCCATGGAATGGGTGCCATGCATTATTGCTTTAAAGGGTCTGCATTTGCTCACCCAATCTCACCAATCGTCTCAGTCCCAAGTGTCCCTCCTTATGCCACATCCAGCTGTCGTTGTAGATAGGGTCATTCCAGCCTTCATCAGAGACCCTGAAGGAATTGCAAAGAATTTCCCAGTTTTTTTGTTTTGTTTTTGAAATTCCTTTTTATAGTGGGTTTGAGCTGATTCTCGCTGCCATGTTTATGCCAGTCTAGACACACTTGATTCCCTTATGGAGACATATCAATACATAGGTTTTAAGATTCTTACTAGTCAGATATTTTCCTCTGCGGGAAATATCGGGTTTTGAGTCCCTTTCGCTGAGGACGTTGTAGGTCTTGTCTATTCCATAGTTGGTTTTTGGAACGGTACCTGTGCTTATATCAAACTCTGGTTTTATGCATCACCCCACCTCTCCTTCCCCCTTAAGCAGGTATAAGAGTGTTTTCTAAATGTGAGACACTGTTCTCTTTCCTAACTCAGTTCAAGTGTAGCCATGTTTACAGGATCTTCATAAGTGATATCTTATGATAAGTTTCTTTTTCTGTGTGACTTATTTCACTTAGAATCATCGTACCTGAATCCACCCATTTTGCTGCTACTGGTCTTATGACATTGATTTCATGGCTGAGGGATATTCCATCGTACGTAAGTACCACAATTTTTTGAACCATGTTTATATTTTCTGGGATACTTAAGGTGTATCCAAGTTGAGGCCCTTGTATGCAGTGCAGCCCTAAATTTTGGGGTGGCTCTGTCTTATTGATTTTCAGTTTTCCCAAGGTATATTCCCTAGACTGGTAGTGCCCTTGGCTCTGTAGCTCTGTTCTTTACTTGTTTTAGGGAACAGAATGCACTCCTCCAGAGAGGCAGTTGGCAATTTACATCCTGCCCATCAGCATAACAAGGCTCCCTGTTCTCCAGGGCCTGTCTTGCCTTTCTTGTTCTTACACATTTTGTGGATGTCCCTTTTGACCGGTGGGAAGTGATACTTCTTTGTAGTGCAGATTTGCATTGCCCGCTTGCTTGCTTGGCCAAAAAGGGCGTATGCGTTTTCTCCTGAATATATTCAGGAGAAAACGCATACGCCCTTTTTGGCCAAGTGCATCATTGTCGAAGTTGTGCCCCTCTTCCTGTGCTTTAAAGGCGATTCCAACGTACCTCTTGAAATCTGTTTCCTGCTATTCTGCCTCGCTTTCAAGTCCGCCTCGTTGCCTTCCCTCAACAGATTTTTGGACGATAGTTGTCCTTTATTACTCGGCCAGTTTGTGAATTGCTGTGCCCCTGAGCTCCATTTTTCAACTCGTTTTTGGTGAGCTGACCGCAAGTCCAAAATTTTGGTTCAGGACCTATACTGGTTCCCGGTGGGTGGCTGAGAATTTGGTTAATTCTTCTTCCTGCCGGGAAATTACAGTGATATGTGCCCGTCCAAATGCCTAACAGCTACTCTCTCATTGGTTCTCCCTCTTCCCTTTCATCCTCTGCCAAATTGGCAACCTGTGCGAACCAAGAGGTTAAAGGGGCTGTCTCTCCAAGTTGGGAGGTTGATAGTAAAGCAGACGGAAAGTCAAACCGGAGCACCAGGAGAGGGACTATGCGTTGAGTTTTAGAAACCTTTCGTATTCACAGTGTGTCCGTTCTCTAGGTTTCCCGCACATGTTATAGCTGTAGTAATATTCCCTTCAAACTGGAGAGTTCGGACCCATGGAATGGGTGCCATGCATTATTGCTTTAAAGGGTCTGCATTTGCTCACCCAATCTCACCAACCGTCTCAGTCCCAAGTGTCCCTCCTTATGCCACATCCAGCTGTCGTTGTAGATAGGGTCATTCCAGCTTTCATCAGAGACCCTGAAGGAATTGTAAAGAATTTCCCCGTTTTTTTGTTTTGTTTTTGAAATTCCTTTTTATAGTGGGTTTGAGCTGATTCTCGCTGCCATGTTTATGCCAGTCTAGACACAGTTGATTCCCTTACGGAGACATATCAATACATAGGTTTTAAGATTCTTACTAGTCAGATATTTTCCTCTGCGGGAAATATGGGGTTTTGAGTCCCTTTCGCTGAGGACGGTGTAGGTCTTGTCTATTCCATAGTTGGTTTTTGGAACGGTACCTGTGCTTATATCAAACTCTAGTTTTATGCATCACCCCACCTCTCCTTCCCCCTTAAGCAGGTATAAGAATGTTTTCTAAATGTGAGACACTCTTCTCTTTCCTAACTCAGTTCAAGTGTAGCCATGTTTACAGGATCTTCATAAGTGATATCTTATGATAAGTTTCTTTTTCTGTGTGACTTATTTCACTTAGAATCATCGTACCTGAATCCACCCATTTTGCTGCTACTGGTCTTATGACATTGATTTCATGGCTGAGGGATATTCCATCGTACGTAAGTACCACAATTATTTGAACCATGTTTATATTTTCTGGGATACTTAAGGTGTATCCAAGTTGAGGTCCTTGTATGCAGTGCAGCCCTAAATTTTGGGGTGGCTCTGTCTTATTGATTTTCAGTTTTCCCAAGGTATATTCCCTAGACTGGTAGTGCCCTTGGCTCTGTAGCTCTGTTCTTTACTTGTTTTAGGGAACAGAATGCACTCCTCCAGAGAGGCAGTTGGCAATTTACATCCCGCCCATCAGCATAACAAGGCTCCCTGTTCTCCAGGGCCTGTCTTGCCTTTCTTGTTCTTACACATTTTGTGGATGTCCCTTTTGAGCGGTGGGAAATGATACTTCTTTGTAGTGCAGATTTGCATTGCCCGCTTGCTTGCTTGGCCAAAAAGGGCGTATGCGTTTTCTCCTGAATATATTCAGGAGAAAACGCATACGCCCTTTTTGGCCAAGTGCATCATTGGCGAAGTTGTGCCCCTCTTCCTGTGCTTTAAAGGCGATTCCAACGTACCTCTTGAAATCTGTTTCCTGCTATTCTGCCTCGCTTTCAAGTCCGCCTCGTTGCCTTCCCTCAACAGATTTTTGGACGATAGTTGTCCTTTATTACTCGGCCAGTTTGTGAATTGCTGTGCCCCTGAGCTCCATTTTTCAACTCATTTTTGGTGAGCTGACCGCAAGTCCAAAATTTTGGTTCAGGACCTATACTGGTTCCCGGTGGGTGGCTGAGAATTTGGTTAATTCTTCTTCCTGCCGGGAAATTACAGTGATATGTGCCCGTCCAAATGCCTAACAGCTACTCTCTCATTGGTTCTCCCTCTTCCCTTTCATCCTCTGCCAAATTGGCAACCTGTGCGAACCAAGAGGTTAAAGGGGCTGTCTCTCCAAGTTGGGAGGTTGATAGTAAAGCAGACGGAAAGTCAAACCGGAGCACCAGGGGAGGGACTATGCGTTGAGTTTTAGAAACCTTTCGTATTCACAGTGTGTCCGTTCTCTAGGTTTCCCGCACATGTTATAGCTGTAGTAATATTCCCTTCAACCTGGAGAGTTCGGACCCATGGAATGGGTGCCATGCATTATTGCTTTAAAGGGTCTGCATTTGCTCACCCAATCTCACCAATCGTCTCAGTCCCAAGTGTCCCTCCTTATGCCACATCCAGCTGTCGTTGTAGATAGGGTCATTCCAGCTTTCATCAGAGACCCTGAAGGAATTGTAAAGAATTTCCCAGTTTTTTTGTTTTGTTTTTGAAATTCCTTTTTATAGTGGGTTTGAGCTGATTCTCGCTGCCATGTTTATGCCAGTCTAGACACACTTGATTCCCTTACGGAGACATATCAATACATAGGTTTTAAGATTCTTACTAGTCAGATATTTTCCTCTGCGGGAAATATGGGGTTTTGAGTCCCTTTCGCTGAGGACGGTGTAGGTCTTGTCTATTACATAGTTGGTTTTTGGAACGGTACCTGTGCTTATATCAAACTCTGGTTTTATGCATCACCCCACCTCTCCTTCCCCCTTAAGCAGGTATAAGAGTGTTTTCTAAATGTGAGACACTGTTCTCTTTCCTAACTCAGTTCAAGTGTAGCCATGTTTACAGGATCTTCATAAGTGATATCTTATGATAAGTTTCTTTTTCTGTGTGACTTATTTCACTTAGAATCATCGTACCTGAATCCACCCATTTTGCTGCTACTGGTCTTATGACATTGATTTCATGGCTGAGGGATATTCCATCGTACGTAAGTACCACAATTTTTTGAACCATGTTTATATTTTCTGGGATACTTAAGGTGTATCCAAGTTGAGGTCCTTGTATGCAGTGCAGCCCTAAATTTTGGGGTGGCTCTGTCTTATTGATTTTCAGTTTTCCCAAGGTATATTCCCTAGGCTGGTAGTGCCCTTGGCTCTGTAGCTCTGTTCTTTACTTGTTTTAGGGAACAGAATGCACTCCTCCAGAGAGGCAGTTGGCAATTTACATCCCGCCCATCAGCATAACAAGGCTCCCTGTTCTCCAGGGCCTGTCTTGCCTTTCTTGTTCTTACACATTTTGTGGATGCCCCTTTTGACCGGTGGGAAGTGATACTTCTTTGTAGTGCAGATTTGCATTGCCCGCTTGCTTGCTTGGCCAAAAAGGGCGTATGCGTTTTCTCCTGAATATATTCAGGAGAAAACGCATACGCCCTTTTTGGCCAAGTGCATCATTGTCGAAGTTGTGCCCCTCTTCCTGTGCTTTAAAGGCGATTCCAACGTACCTCTTGAAATCTGTTTCCTGCTATTCTGCCTCGCTTTCAAGTCCGCCTCGTTGCCTTCCCTCAACAGATTTTTGGACGATAGTTGTCCTTTATTACTCGGCCAGTTTGTGAATTGCTGTGCCCCTGAGCTCCATTTTTCAACTCGCTTTTGGTGAGCTGACCGCAAGTCCAAAATTTTGGTTCAGGACCTATACTGGTTCCCGGTGGGTGGCTGAGAATTTGGTTAATTCTTCTTCCTGCCGGGAAATTACAGTGATATGTGCCCGTCCAAATGCCTAACAGCTACTCTCTCATTGGTTCTCCCTCTTCCCTTTCATCCTCTGCCAAATTGGCAACCTGTGCGAACCAAGAGGTTAAAGGGGCTGTCTCTCCAAGTTGGGAGGTTGATAGTAAAGCAGACGGAAAGTCAAACCGGAGCACCAGGGGAGGGACTATGCGTTGAGTTTTAGAAACCTTTCGTATTCACAGTGTGTCCGTTCTCTAGGTTTCCCGCACACGTTATAGCTGTAGTAATATTCCCTACAACCTGGAGAGTTCGGACCCATGGAATGGGTGTCATGCATTATTGCTTTAAAGGGTCTGCATTTGCTCACCCAATCTCACCAATCGTCTCAGTCCCAAGTGTCCCTCCTTATGCCACATCCAGCTGTCGTTGTAGATAGGGTCATTCCAGCCTTCATCAGAGACCCTGAAGGAATTGTAAAGAATTTCCCAGTTTTTTTGTTTTGTTTTTGAAATTCCTTTTTATAGTGGGTTTGAGCTGATTCTCGCTGCCATGTTTATGCCAGTCTAGACACACTTGATTCCCTTACGGAGACATATCAATACATAGGTTTTAAGATTCTTACTAGTCAGATATTTTCCTCTGCGGGAAATATGGGGTTTTGAGTCACTTTCGCTGAGGACGGTGTAGGTCTTGTCTATTCCATAGTTGGTTTTTGGAACGGTACCTGTGCTTTTATCAAACTCTGGTTTTATTCATCACCCCACCTCTCCTTCCCCCTTAAGCAGGTATAAGAGTGTTTTCTAAATGTGAGACACTGTTCTCTTTCCTAACTCAGTTCAAGTGTAGCCATGTTTACAGGATCTTCATAAGTGATATCTTATGATAAGTTTCTTTTTCTGTGTGACTTATTTCACTTAGAATCATCGTACCTGAATCCACCCATTTTGCTGCTACTGGTCTTATGACATTGATTTCATGGCTGAGGGATATTCCATCGTACGTAAGTACCACAATTTTTTGAACCATGTTTATATTTTCTGGGATACTTCAGGTGTATCCAAGTTGAGGTCCTTGTATGCAGTGCAGCCCTAAATTTTGGGGTGGCTCTGTCTTATTGATTTTCAGTTTTCCCAAGGTATATTCCCTAGACTGGTAGTGCCCTTGGCTCTGTAGCTCTGTTCTTTACTTGTTTTAGGGAACAGAATGCACTCCTCCAGAGAGGCAGTTGGCAATTTACTTCCCGCCCATCAGCATAACAAGGCTCCCTGTTCTCCAGGGCCTGTCTTGCCTTTCTTGTTCTTACACATTTTGTGGATGTCCCTTTTGACCGGTGGGAAGTGATACTTCTTTGTAGTGCAGATTTGCATTGCCCGCTTGCTTGCTTGGCCAAAAAGGGCGTATGCGTTTTCTCCTGAATATATTCAGGAGAAAACGCATACGCCCTTTTTGGCCAAGTGCATCATTGTCGAAGTTGTGCCCCTCTTCCTGTGCTTTAAAGGCGATTCCAACGTACCTCTTGAAATCTGTTTCCTGCTATTCTGCCTCGCTTTCAAGTCCGCCTCGTTGCCTTCCCTCAACAGATTTTTGGAAGATAGTTGTCCTTTATTACTCAGCCAGTTTGTGAATTGCTGTGCCCCTGAGCTCCATTTTTCAACTCGCTTTTGGTGAGCTGACCGCAAGTCCAAAATTTTGGTTCAGGACCTATACTGGTTCCCGGTGGGTGGCTGAGAATTTGGTTAATTCTTCTTCCTGCCGGGAAATTACAGTGATATGTGCCCGTCCAAATGCCTAACAGCTACTCTCTCATTGGTTCTCCCTCTTCCCTTTCATCCTCTGCCAAATTGGCAACCTGTGCGAACCAAGAGGTTAAAGGGGCTGTCTCTCCAAGTTGGGAGGTTGATAGTAAAGCAGACGGAAAGTCAAACCGGAGCACCAGGAGAGGGACTATGCGTTGAGTTTTAGAAACCTTTCGTATTCACAGTGTGTCCGTTCTCTAGGTTTCCCGCACTTGTTATAGCTGTAGTAATATTCCCTTCAACCTGGAGAGTTCGGACCCATGGAATGGGTGCCATGCATTATTGCTTTAAAGGGTCTGCATTTGCTCACCCAATCTCACCAATCGTCTCAGTCCCAAGTGTCCCTCCTTATGCCACATCCAGCTGTCGTTGTAGATAGGGTCATTCCAGCCTTCATCAGAGACCCTGAAGGAATTGCAAAGAATTTCCCAGTTTTTTTGTTTTGTTTTTGAAATTCCTTTTTATAGTGGGTTTGAGCTGATTCTCGCTGCCATGTTTATGCCAGTCTAGACACACTTGATTCCCTTATGGAGACATATCAATACATAGGTTTTAAGATTCTTACTAGTCAGATATTTTCCTCTGCGGGAAATATCGGGTTTTGAGTCCCTTTCGCTGAGGACGTTGTAGGTCTTGTCTATTCCATAGTTGGTTTTTGGAACGGTACCTGTGCTTATATCAAACTCTGGTTTTATGCATCACCCCACCTCTCCTTCCCCCTTAAGCAGGTATAAGAGTGTTTTCTAAATGTGAGACACTGTTCTCTTTCCTAACTCAGTTCAAGTGTAGCCATGTTTACAGGATCTTCATAAGTGATATCTTATGATAAGTTTCTTTTTCTGTGTGACTTATTTCACTTAGAATCATCGTACCTGAATCCACCCATTTTGCTGCTACTGGTCTTATGACATTGATTTCATGGCTGAGGGATATTCCATCGTACGTAAGTACCACAATTTTTTGAACCATGTTTATATTTTCTGGGATACTTAAGGTGTATCCAAGTTGAGGCCCTTGTATGCAGTGCAGCCCTAAATTTTGGGGTGGCTCTGTCTTATTGATTTTCAGTTTTCCCAAGGTATATTCCCTAGACTGGTAGTGCCCTTGGCTCTGTAGCTCTGTTCTTTACTTGTTTTAGGGAACAGAATGCACTCCTCCAGAGAGGCAGTTGTCAATTTACATCCTGCCCATCAGCATAACAAGGCTCCCTGTTCTCCAGGGCCTGTCTTGCCTTTCTTGTTCTTACACATTTTGTGGATGTCCCTTTTGACCGGTGGGAAGTGATACTTCTTTGTAGTGCAGATTTGCATTGCCCGCTTGCTTGCTTGGCCAAAAAGGGCGTATGCGTTTTCTCCTGAATATATTCAGGAGAAAACGCATACGCCCTTTTTGGCCAAGTGCATCATTGTCGAAGTTGTGCCCCTCTTCCTGTGCTTTAAAGGCGATTCCAACGTACCTCTTGAAATCTGTTTCCTGCTATTCTGCCTCGCTTTCAAGTCCGCCTCGTTGCCTTCCCTCAACAGATTTTTGGACGATAGTTGTCCTTTATTACTCGGCCAGTTTGTGAATTGCTGTGCCCCTGAGCTCCATTTTTCAACTCGTTTTTGGTGAGCTGACAGCAAGTCCAAAATTTTGGTTCAGGACCTATACTGGTTCCAGGTGGGTGGCTGAGAATTTGGTTAATTCTTCTTCCTGCCGGGAAATTACAGTGATATGTGCCCGTCCAAATGCCTAACAGCTACTCTCTCATTGGTTCTCCCTCTTCCCTTTCATCCTCTGCCAAATTGGCAACCTGTGCGAACCAAGAGGTTAAAGGGGCTGTCTCTCCAAGTTGGGAGGTTGATAGTAAAGCAGACGGAAAGTCAAACCGGAGCACCAGGAGAGGGACTATGCGTTGAGTTTTAGAAACCTTTCGTATTCACAGTGTGTCCGTTCTCTAGGTTTCCCGCACATGTTATAGCTGTAGTAATATTCCCTTCAAACTGGAGAGTTCGGACCCATGGAATGGGTGCCATGCATTATTGCTTTAAAGGGTCTGCATTTGCTCACCCAATCTCACCAACCGTCTCAGTCCCAAGTGTCCCTCCTTATGCCACATCCAGCTGTCGTTGTAGATAGGGTCATTCCAGCTTTCATCAGAGACCCTGAAGGAATTGTAAAGAATTTCCCCGTTTTTTTGTTTTGTTTTTGAAATTCCTTTTTATAGTGGGTTTGAGCTGATTCTCGCTGCCATGTTTATGCCAGTCTAGACACACTTGATTCCCTTACGGAGACATATCAATACATAGGTTTTAAGATTCTTACTAGTCAGATATTTTCCTCTGCGGGAAATATGGGGTTTTGAGTCCCTTTCGCTGAGGACGGTGTAGGTCTTGTCTATTCCATAGTTGGTTTTTGGAATGGTACCTGTGCTTATATCAAACTCTGGTTTTATGCATCACCCCACCTCTCCTTCCCCCTTAAGCAGGTATAAGAGTGTTTTCTAAATGTGAGACACTGTTCTCTTTCCTAACTCAGTTCAAGTGTAGCCATGTTTACAGGATCTTCATAAGTGATATCTTATGATAAGTTTCTTTTTCTGTGTGACTTATTTCACTTAGAATCATCGTACCTGAATCCACCCATTTTGCTGCTACTGGTCTTATGACATTGATTTCATGGCTGAGGGATATTCCATCGTACGTAAGTACCACAATTATTTGAACCATGTTTATATTTTCTGGGATACTTAAGGTGTATCCAAGTTGAGGCCCTTGTATGCAGTGCAGCCCTAAATTTTGGGGTGGCTCTGTCTTATTGATTTTCAGTTTTCCCAAGGTATATTCCCTAGACTGGTAGTGCCCTTGGCTCTGTAGCTCTGTTCTTTACTTGTTTTAGGGAACAGAATGCACTCCTCCAGAGAGGCAGTTGGCAATTTACATCCCGCCCATCAGCATAACAAGGCTCCCTGTTCTCCAGGGCCTGTCTTGCCTTTCTTGTTCTTACACATTTTGTGGATGTCCCTTTTGAGCGGTGGGAAATGATACTTCTTTGTAGTGCAGATTTGCATTGCCCGCTTGCTTGCTTGGCCAAAAAGGGCGTATGCGTTTTCTCCTGAATATATTCAGGAGAAAACGCATACGCCCTTTTTGGCCAAGTGCATCATTGGCGAAGTTGTGCCCCTCTTCCTGTGCTTTAAAGGCGATTCCAACGTACCTCTTGAAATCTGTTTCCTGCTATTCTGCCTCGCTTTCAAGTCCGCCTCGTTGCCTTCCCTCAACAGATTTTTGGACGATAGTTGTCCTTTATTACTCGGCCAGTTTGTGAATTGCTGTGCCCCTGAGCTCCATTTTTCAACTCATTTTTGGTGAGCTGACCGCAAGTCCAAAATTTTGGTTCAGGACCTATACTGGTTCCCGGTGGGTGGCTGAGAATTTGGTTAATTCTTCTTCCTGCCGGGAAATTACAGTGATATGTGCCCGTCCAAATGCCTAACAGCTACTCTCTCATTGGTTCTCCCTCTTCCCTTTCATCCTCTGCCAAATTGGCAACCTGTGCGAACCAAGAGGTTAAAGGGGCTGTCTCTCCAAGTTGGGAGGTTGATAGTAAAGCAGACGGAAAGTCAAACCGGAGCACCAGGGGAGGGACTATGCGTTGAGTTTTAGAAACCTTTCGTATTCACAGTGTGTCCGTTCTCTAGGTTTCCCGCACATGTTATAGCTGTAGTAATATTCCCTTCAACCTGGAGAGTTCGGACCCATGGAATGGGTGCCATGCATTATTGCTTTAAAGGGTCTGCATTTGCTCACCCAATCTCACCAATCGTCTCAGTCCCAAGTGTCCCTCCTTATGCCACATCCAGCTGTCGTTGTAGATAGGGTCATTCCAGCTTTCATCAGAGACCCTGAAGGAATTGTAAAGAATTTCCCAGTTTTTTTGTTTTGTTTTTGAAATTCCTTTTTATAGTGGGTTTGAGCTGATTCTCGCTGCCATGTTTATGCCAGTCTAGACACACTTGATTCCCTTACGGAGACATATCAATACATAGGTTTTAAGATTCTTACTAGTCAGATATTTTCCTCTGCGGGAAATATGGGGTTTTGAGTCCCTTTCGCTGAGGACGGTGTAGGTCTTGTCTATTACATAGTTGGTTTTTGGAACGGTACCTGTGCTTATATCAAACTCTGGTTTTATGCATCACCCCACCTCTCCTTCCCCCTTAAGCAGGTATAAGAGTGTTTTCTAAATGTGAGACACTCTTCTCTTTCCTAACTCAGTTCAAGTGTAGCCATGTTTACAGGATCTTCATAAGTGATATCTTATGATAAGTTTCTTTTTCTGTGTGACTTATTTCACTTAGAATCATCGTACCTGAATCCACCCATTTTGCTGCTACTGGTCTTATGACATTGATTTCATGGCTGAGGGATATTCCATCGTACGTAAGTACCACAATTTTTTGAACCATGTTTATATTTTCTGGGATACTTAAGGTGTATCCAAGTTGAGGCCCTTGTATGCAGTGCAGCCCTAAATTTTGGGGTGGCTCTGTATTATTGATTTTCAGTTTTCCCAAGGTATATTCCCTAGACTGGTAGTGCCCTTGGCTCTGTAGCTCTGTTCTTTACTTGTTTTAGGGAACAGAATGCACTCCTCCAGAGAGGCAGTTGGCAATTTACATCCCGCCCATCAGCATAACAAGGCTCCCTGTTCTCCAGGGCCTGTCTTGCCTTTCTTGTTCTTACACATTTTGTGGATGTCCCTTTTGACCGGTGGGAAGTGATACTTCTTTGTAGTGCAGATTTGCATTGCCCGCTTGCTTGCTTGGCCAAAAAGGGCGTATGCGTTTTCTCCTGAATATATTCAGGAGAAAACGCATACGCCCTTTTTGGCCAAGTGCATCATTGTCGAAGTTGTGCCCCTCTTCCTGTGCTTTAAAGGCGATTCCAACGTACCTCTTGAAATCTGTTTCCTGCTATTCTGCCTCGCTTTCAAGTCCGCCTCGTTGCCTTCCCTCAACAGATTTTTGGACGATAGTTGTCCTTTATTACTCGGCCAGTTTGTGAATTGCTGTGCCCCTGAGCTCCATTTTTCAACTCGCTTTTGGTGAGCTGACCGCAAGTCCAAAATTTTGGTTCAGGACCTATACTGGTTCCCGGTGGGTGGCTGAGAATTTGGTTAATTCTTCTTCCTGCCGGGAAATTACAGTGATATGTGCCCGTCCAAATGCCTAACAGCTACTCTCTCATTGGTTCTCCCTCTTCCCTTTCATCCTCTGCCAAATTGGCAACCTGTGCGAACCAAGAGGTTAAAGGGGCTGTCTCTCCAAGTTGGGAGGTTGATAGTAAAGCAGACGGAAAGTCAAACCGGAGCACCAGGGGAGGGACTATGCGTTGAGTTTTAGAAACCTTTCGTATTCACAGTGTGTCCGTTCTCTAGGTTTCCCGCACACGTTATAGCTGTAGTAATATTCCCTTCAACCTGGAGAGTTCGGACCCATGGAATGGGTGCCATGCATTATTGCTTTAAAGGGTCTGCATTTGCTCACCCAATCTCACCAATCGTCTCAGTCCCAAGTGTCCCTCCTTATGCCACATCCAGCTGTCGTTGTAGATAGGGTCATTCCAGCCTTCATCAGAGACCCTGAAGGAATTGTAAAGAATTTCCCAGTTTTTTTGTTTTGTTTTTGAAATTCCTTTTTATAGTGGGTTTGAGCTGATTCTCGCTGCCATGTTTATGCCAGTCTAGACACACTTGATTCCCTTACGGAGACATATCAATACATAGGTTTTAAGATTCTTACTAGTCAGATATTTTCCTCTGCGGGAAATATGGGGTTTTGAGTCCCTTTCGCTGAGGACGGTGTAGGTCTTGTCTATTACATAGTTGGTTTTTGGAACGGTACCTGTGCTTATATCAAACTCTGGTTTTATGCATCACCCCACCTCTCCTTCCCCCTTAAGCAGGTATAAGAGTGTTTTCTAAATGTGAGACACTCTTCTCTTTCCTAACTCAGTTCAAGTGTAGCCATGTTTACAGGATCTTCATAAGTGATATCTTATGATAAGTTTCTTTTTCTGTGTGACTTATTTCACTTAGAATCATCGTACCTGAATCCACCCATTTTGCTGCTACTGGTCTTATGACATTGATTTCATGGCTGAGGGATATTCCATCGTACGTAAGTACCACAATTTTTTGAACCATGTTTATATTTTCTGGGATACTTAAGGTGTATCCAAGTTGAGGCCCTTGTATGCAGTGCAGCCCTAAATTTTGGGGTGGCTCTGTCTTATTGATTTTCAGTTTTCCCAAGGTATATTCCCTAGACTGGTAGTGCCCTTGGCTCTGTAGCTCTGTTCTTTACTTGTTTTAGGGAACAGAATGCACTCCTCCAGAGAGGCAGTTGGCAATTTACATCCCGCCCATCAGCATAACAAGGCTCCCTGTTCTCCAGGGCCTGTCTTGCCTTTCTTGTTCTTACACATTTTGTGGATGTCCCTTTTGACCGGTGGGAAGTGATACTTCTTTGTAGTGCAGATTTGCATTGCCCGCTTGCTTGCTTGGCCAAAAAGGGCGTATGCGTTTTCTCCTGAATATATTCAGGAGAAAACGCATACGCCCTTTTTGGCCAAGTGCATCATTGTCGAAGTTGTGCCCCTCTTCCTGTGCTTTAAAGGCGATTCCAACGTACCTCTTGAAATCTGTTTCCTGCTATTCTGCCTCGCTTTCAAGTCCGCCTCGTTGCCTTCCCTCAACAGATTTTTGGACGATAGTTGTCCTTTATTACTCGGCCAGTTTGTGAATTGCTGTGCCCCTGAGCTCCATTTTTCAACTCGCTTTTGGTGAGCTGACCGCAAGTCCAAAATTTTGGTTCAGGACCTATACTGGTTCCCGGTGGGTGGCTGAGAATTTGGTTAATTCTTCTTCCTGCCGGGAAATTACAGTGATATGTGCCCGTCCAAATGCCTAACAGCTACTCTCTCATTGGTTCTCCCTCTTCCCTTTCATCCTCTGCCAAATTGGCAACCTGTGCGAACCAAGAGGTTAAAGGGGCTGTCTCTCCAAGTTGGGAGGTTGATAGTAAAGCAGACGGAAAGTCAAACCGGAGCACCAGGGGAGGGACTATGCGTTGAGTTTTAGAAACCTTTCGTATTCACAGTGTGTCCGTTCTCTAGGTTTCCCGCACACGTTATAGCTGTAGTAATATTCCCTTCAACCTGGAGAGTTCGGACCCATGGAATGGGTGCCATGCATTATTGCTTTAAAGGGTCTGCATTTGCTCACCCAATCTCACCAATCGTCTCAGTCCCAAGTGTCCCTCCTTATGCCACATCCAGCTGTCGTTGTAGATAGGGTCATTCCAGCCTTCATCAGAGACCCTGAAGGAATTGTAAAGAATTTCCCAGTTTTTTTGTTTTGTTTTTGAAATTCCTTTTTATAGTGGGTTTGAGCTGATTCTCGCTGCCAGGTTTATGCCAGTCTAGACACACTTGATTCCCTTACGGAGACATATCAATACATAGGTTTTAAGATTCTTACTAGTCAGATATTTTCCTCTGCGGGAAATATGGGGTTTTGAGTCCCTTTCGCTGAGGACGGTGTAGGTCTTGTCTATTCCATAGTTGGTTTTTGGAACGGTACCTGTGCTTTTATCAAACTCTGGTTTTATTCATCACCCCACCTCTCCTTCCCCCTTAAGCAGGTATAAGAGTGTTTTCTAAATGTGAGACACTGTTCTCTTTCCTAACTCAGTTCAAGTGTAGCCATGTTTACAGGATCTTCATAAGTGATATCTTATGATAAGTTTCTTTTTCTGTGTGACTTATTTCACTTAGAATCATCGTACCTGAATCCACCCATTTTGCTGCTACTGGTCTTATGACATTGATTTCATGGCTGAGGGATATTCCATCGTACGTAAGTACCACAATTTTTTGAACCATGTTTATATTTTCTGGGATACTTCAGGTGTATCCAAGTTGAGGTCCTTGTATGCAGTGCAGCCCTAAATTTTGGGGTGGCTCTGTCTTATTGATTTTCAGTTTTCCCAAGGTATATTCCCTAGACTGGTAGTGCCCTTGGCTCTGTAGCTCTGTTCTTTACTTGTTTTAGGGAACAGAATGCACTCCTCCTGAGAGGCAGTTGGCAATTTACTTCCCGCCCATCAGCATAACAAGGCTCCCTGTTCTCCAGGGCCTGTCTTGCCTTTCTTGTTCTTACACATTTTGTGGATGTCCCTTTTGACCGGTGGGAAGTGATACTTCTTTGTAGTGCAGATTTGCATTGCCCGCTTGCTTGCTTGGCCAAAAAGGGCGTATGCGTTTTCTCCTGAATATATTCAGGAGAAAACGCATACGCCCTTTTTGGCCAAGTGCATCATTGGCGAAGTTGTGCCCCTCTTCCTGTGCTTTAAAGGCGATTCCAACGTACCTCTTGAAATCTGTTTCCTGCTATTCTGCCTCGCTTTCAAGTCCGCCTCGTTGCCTTCCCTCAACAGATTTTTGGACGATAGTTGTCCTTTATTACTCAGCCAGTTTGTGAATTGCTGTGCCCCTGAGCTCCATTTTTCAACTCGCTTTTGGTGAGCTGACCGCAAGTCCAAAATTTTGGTTCAGGACCTATACTGGTTCCCGGTGGGTGGCTGAGAATTTGGTTAATTCTTCTTCCTGCCGGGAAATTACAGTGATATGTGCCCGTCCAAATGCCTAACAGCTACTCTCTCATTGGTTCTCCCTCTTCCCTTTCATCCTCTGCCAAATTGGCAACCTGTGCGAACCAAGAGGTTAAAGGGGCTGTCTCTCCAAGTTGGGAGGTTGATAGTAAAGCAGACGGAAAGTCAAACCGGAGCACCAGGGGAGGGACTATGCGTTGAGTTTTAGAAACCTTTCGTATTCACAGTGTGTCCGTTCTCTAGGTTTCCCGCACACGTTATAGCTGTAGTAATATTCCCTTCAACCTGGAGAGTTCGGACCCATGGAATGGGTGCCATGCATTATTGCTTTAAAGGGTCTGCATTTGCTCACCCAATCTCACCAATCGTCTCAGTCCCAAGTGTCCCTCCTTATGCCACATCCAGCTGTCGTTGTAGATAGGGTCATTCCAGCCTTCATCAGAGACCCTGAAGGAATTGTAAAGAATTTCCCAGTTTTTTTGTTTTGTTTTTGAAATTCCTTTTTATAGTGGGTTTGAGCTGATTCTCGCTGCCATGTTTATGCCAGTCTAGACACACTTGATTCCCTTACGGAGACATATCAATACATAGGTTTTAAGATTCTTACTAGTCAGATATTTTCCTCTGCGGGAAATATGGGGTTTTGAGTCCCTTTCGCTGAGGACGGTGTAGGTCTTGTCTATTCCATAGTTGGTTTTTGGAACGGTACCTGTGCTTATATCAAACTCTGGTTTTATGCATCACCCCACCTCTCCTTCCCCCTTAAGCAGGTATAAGAGTGTTTTCTAAATGTGAGACACTGTTCTCTTTCCTAACTCAGTTCAAGTGTAGCCATGTTTACAGGATCTTCATAAGTGATATCTTATGATAAGTTTCTTTTTCTGTGTGACTTATTTCACTTAGAATCATCGTACCTGAATCCACCCATTTTGCTGCTACTGGTCTTATGACATTGATTTCATGGCTGAGGGATATTCCATCGTACGTAAGTACCACAATTTTTTGAACCATGTTTATATTTTCTGGGATACTTAAGGTGTATCCAAGTTGAGGCCCTTGTATGCAGTGCAGCCCTAAATTTTGGGGTGGCTCTGTCTTATTGATTTTCAGTTTTCCCAAGGTATATTCCCTAGACTGGAAGTGCCCTTGGCTCTGTAGCTCTGTTCTTTACTTGTTTTAGGGAACACAATGCACTCCTCCAGAGAGGCAGTTGGCAATTTACATCCCGCCCATCAGCATAACAAGGCTCCCTGTTCTCCAGGGCCTGTCTTGCCTTTCTTGTTCTTACACATTTTGTGGATGTCCCTTTTGACCGGTGGGAAGTGATACTTCTTTGTAGTGCAGATTTGCATTGCCCGCTTGCTTGCTTGGCCAAAAAGGGCGTATGCGTTTTCTCCTGAATATATTCAGGAGAAAACGCATACGCCCTTTTTGGCCAAGTGCATCATTGTCGAAGTTGTGCCCCTCTTCCTGTGCTTTAAAGGCGATTCCAACGTACCTCTTGAAATCTGTTTCCTGCTATTCTGCCTCGCTTTCAAGTCCGCCTCGTTGCCTTCCCTCAACAGATTTTTGGACGATAGTTGTCCTTTATTACTCGGCCAGTTTGTGAATTGCTGTGCCCCTGAGCTCCATTTTTCAACTCGCTTTTGGTGAGCTGACCGCAAGTCCAAAATTTTGGTTCAGGACCTATACTGGTTCCCGGTGGGTGGCTGAGAATTTGGTTAATTCTTCTTCCTGCCGGGAAATTACAGTGATATGTGCCCGTCCAAATGCCTAACAGCTACTCTCTCATTGGTTCTCCCTCTTCCCTTTCATCCTCTGCCAAATTGGCAACCTGTGCGAACCAAGAGGTTAAAGGGGCTGTCTCTCCAAGTTGGGAGGTTGATAGTAAAGCAGACGGAAAGTCAAACCGGAGCACCAGGGGAGGGACTATGCGTTGAGTTTTAGAAACCTTTCGTATTCACAGTGTGTCCGTTCTCTAGGTTTCCCGCACACGTTATAGCTGTAGTAATATTCCCTTCAACCTGGAGACTTCGGACCCATGGAATGGGTGCCATGCATTATTGCTTTAAAGGGTCTGCATTTGCTCACCCAATCTCACCAATCGTCTCAGTCCCAAGTGTCCCTCCTTATGCCACATCCAGCTGTCGTTGTAGATAGGGTCATTCCAGCCTTCATCAGAGACCCTGAAGGAATTGTAAAGAATTTCCCAGTTTTTTTGTTTTGTTTTTGAAATTCCTTTTTATAGTGGGTTTGAGCTGATTCTCGCTGCCATGTTTATGCCAGTCTAGACACACTTGATTCCCTTACGGAGACATATCAATACATAGGTTTTAAGATTCTTACTAGTCAGATATTTTCCTCTGCGGGAAATATGGGGTTTTGAGTCCCTTTCGCTGAGGACGGTGTAGGTCTTGTCTATTACATAGTTGGTTTTTGGAACGGTACCTGTGCTTATATCAAACTCTGGTTTTATGCATCACCCCACCTCTCCTTCCCCCTTAAGCAGGTATAAGAGTGTTTTCTAAATGTGAGACACTCTTCTCTTTCCTAACTCAGTTCAAGTGTAGCCATGTTTACAGGATCTTCATAAGTGATATCTTATGATAAGTTTCTTTTTCTGTGTGACTTATTTCACTTAGAATCATCGTACCTGAATCCACCCATTTTGCTGCTACTGGTCTTATGACATTGATTTCATGGCTGAGGGATATTCCATCGTACGTAAGTACCACAATTTTTTGAACCATGTTTATATTTTCTGGGATACTTAAGGTGTATCCAAGTTGAGGCCCTTGTATGCAGTGCAGCCCTAAATTTTGGGGTGGCTCTGTCTTATTGATTTTCAGTTTTCCCAAGGTATATTCCCTAGACTGGTAGTGCCCTTGGCTCTGTAGCTCTGTTCTTTACTTGTTTTAGGGAACAGAATGCACTCCTCCAGAGAGGCAGTTGGCAATTTACATCCCGCCCATCAGCATAACAAGGCTCCCTGTTCTCCAGGGCCTGTCTTGCCTTTCTTGTTCTTACACATTTTGTGGATGTCCCTTTTGACCGGTGGGAAGTGATACTTCTTTGTAGTGCAGATTTGCATTGCCCGCTTGCTTGCTTGGCCAAAAAGGGCGTATGCGTTTTCTCCTGAATATATTCAGGAGAAAACGCATACGCCCTTTTTGGCCAAGTGCATCATTGTCGAAGTTGTGCCCCTCTTCCTGTGCTTTAAAGGCGATTCCAACGTACCTCTTGAAATCTGTTTCCTGCTATTCTGCCTCGCTTTCAAGTCCGCCTCGTTGCCTTCCCTCAACAGATTTTTGGACGATAGTTGTCCTTTATTACTCGGCCAGTTTGTGAATTGCTGTGCCCCTGAGCTCCATTTTTCAACTCGCTTTTGGTGAGCTGACCGCAAGTCCAAAATTTTGGTTCAGGACCTATACTGGTTCCCGGTGGGTGGCTGAGAATTTGGTTAATTCTTCTTCCTGCCGGGAAATTACAGTGATATGTGCCCGTCCAAATGCCTAACAGCTACTCTCTCATTGGTTCTCCCTCTTCCCTTTCATCCTCTGCCAAATTGGCAACCTGTGCGAACCAAGAGGTTAAAGGGGCTGTCTCTCCAAGTTGGGAGGTTGATAGTAAAGCAGACGGAAAGTCAAACCGGAGCACCAGGGGAGGGACTATGCGTTGAGTTTTAGAAACCTTTCGTATTCACAGTGTGTCCGTTCTCTAGGTTTCCCGCACACGTTATAGCTGTAGTAATATTCCCTTCAACCTGGAGAGTTCGGACCCATGGAATGGGTGCCATGCATTATTGCTTTAAAGGGTCTGCATTTGCTCACCCAATCTCACCAATCGTCTCAGTCCCAAGTGTCCCTCCTTATGCCACATCCAGCTGTCGTTGTAGATAGGGTCATTCCAGCCTTCATCAGAGACCCTGAAGGAATTGTAAAGAATTTCCCAGTTTTTTTGTTTTGTTTTTGAAATTCCTTTTTATAGTGGGTTTGAGCTGATTCTCGCTGCCAGGTTTATGCCAGTCTAGACACACTTGATTCCCTTACGGAGACATATCAATACATAGGTTTTAAGATTCTTACTAGTCAGATATTTTCCTCTGCGGGAAATATGGGGTTTTGAGTCCCTTTCGCTGAGGACGGTGTAGGTCTTGTCTATTCCATAGTTGGTTTTTGGAACGGTACCTGTGCTTTTATCAAACTCTGGTTTTATTCATCACCCCACCTCTCCTTCCCCCTTAAGCAGGTATAAGAGTGTTTTCTAAATGTGAGACACTGTTCTCTTTCCTAACTCAGTTCAAGTGTAGCCATGTTTACAGGATCTTCATAAGTGATATCTTATGATAAGTTTCTTTTTCTGTGTGACTTATTTCACTTAGAATCATCGTACCTGAATCCACCCATTTTGCTGCTACTGGTCTTATGACATTGATTTCATGGCTGAGGGATATTCCATCGTACGTAAGTACCACAATTTTTTGAACCATGTTTATATTTTCTGGGATACTTCAGGTGTATCCAAGTTGAGGTCCTTGTATGCAGTGCAGCCCTAAATTTTGGGGTGGCTCTGTCTTATTGATTTTCAGTTTTCCCAAGGTATATTCCCTAGACTGGTAGTGCCCTTGGCTCTGTAGCTCTGTTCTTTACTTGTTTTAGGGAACAGAATGCACTCCTCCTGAGAGGCAGTTGGCAATTTACTTCCCGCCCATCAGCATAACAAGGCTCCCTGTTCTCCAGGGCCTGTCTTGCCTTTCTTGTTCTTACACATTTTGTGGATGTCCCTTTTGACCGGTGGGAAGTGATACTTCTTTGTAGTGCAGATTTGCATTGCCCGCTTGCTTGCTTGGCCAAAAAGGGCGTATGCGTTTTCTCCTGAATATATTCAGGAGAAAACGCATACGCCCTTTTTGGCCAAGTGCATCATTGGCGAAGTTGTGCCCCTCTTCCTGTGCTTTAAAGGCGATTCCAACGTACCTCTTGAAATCTGTTTCCTGCTATTCTGCCTCGCTTTCAAGTCCGCCTCGTTGCCTTCCCTCAACAGATTTTTGGACGATAGTTGTCCTTTATTACTCAGCCAGTTTGTGAATTGCTGTGCCCCTGAGCTCCATTTTTCAACTCGCTTTTGGTGAGCTGACCGCAAGTCCAAAATTTTGGTTCAGGACCTATACTGGTTCCCGGTGGGTGGCTGAGAATTTGGTTAATTCTTCTTCCTGCCGGGAAATTACAGTGATATGTGCCCGTCCAAATGCCTAACAGCTACTCTCTCATTGGTTCTCCCTCTTCCCTTTCATCCTCTGCCAAATTGGCAACCTGTGCGAACCAAGAGGTTAAAGGGGCTGTCTCTCCAAGTTGGGAGGTTGATAGTAAAGCAGACGGAAAGTCAAACCGGAGCACCAGGGGAGGGACTATGCGTTGAGTTTTAGAAACCTTTCGTATTCACAGTGTGTCCGTTCTCTAGGTTTCCCGCACACGTTATAGCTGTAGTAATATTCCCTTCAACCTGGAGAGTTCGGACCCATGGAATGGGTGCCATGCATTATTGCTTTAAAGGGTCTGCATTTGCTCACCCAATCTCACCAATCGTCTCAGTCCCAAGTGTCCCTCCTTATGCCACATCCAGCTGTCGTTGTAGATAGGGTCATTCCAGCCTTCATCAGAGACCCTGAAGGAATTGTAAAGAATTTCCCAGTTTTTTTGTTTTGTTTTTGAAATTCCTTTTTATAGTGGGTTTGAGCTGATTCTCGCTGCCATGTTTATGCCAGTCTAGACACACTTGATTCCCTTACGGAGACATATCAATACATAGGTTTTAAGATTCTTACTAGTCAGATATTTTCCTCTGCGGGAAATATGGGGTTTTGAGTCCCTTTCGCTGAGGACGGTGTAGGTCTTGTCTATTCCATAGTTGGTTTTTGGAACGGTACCTGTGCTTATATCAAACTCTGGTTTTATGCATCACCCCACCTCTCCTTCCCCCTTAAGCAGGTATAAGAGTGTTTTCTAAATGTGAGACACTGTTCTCTTTCCTAACTCAGTTCAAGTGTAGCCATGTTTACAGGATCTTCATAAGTGATATCTTATGATAAGTTTCTTTTTCTGTGTGACTTATTTCACTTAGAATCATCGTACCTGAATCCACCCATTTTGCTGCTACTGGTCTTATGACATTGATTTCATGGCTGAGGGATATTCCATCGTACGTAAGTACCACAATTTTTTGAACCATGTTTATATTTTCTGGGATACTTAAGGTGTATCCAAGTTGAGGCCCTTGTATGCAGTGCAGCCCTAAATTTTGGGGTGGCTCTGTCTTATTGATTTTCAGTTTTCCCAAGGTATATTCCCTAGACTGGAAGTGCCCTTGGCTCTGTAGCTCTGTTCTTTACTTGTTTTAGGGAACACAATGCACTCCTCCAGAGAGGCAGTTGGCAATTTACATCCCGCCCATCAGCATAACAAGGCTCCCTGTTCTCCAGGGCCTGTCTTGCCTTTCTTGTTCTTACACATTTTGTGGATGTCCCTTTTGACCGGTGGGAAGTGATACTTCTTTGTAGTGCAGATTTGCATTGCCCGCTTGCTTGCTTGGCCAAAAAGGGCGTATGCGTTTTCTCCTGAATATATTCAGGAGAAAACGCATACGCCCTTTTTCGCCAAGTGCATCATTGTCGAAGTTGTGCCCCTCTTCCTGTGCTTTAAAGGCGATTCCAACGTACCTCTTGAAATCTGTTTCCTGCTATTCTGCCTCGCTTTCAAGTCCGCCTCGTTGCCTTCCCTCAACAGATTTTTGGACGATAGTTGTCCTTTATTACTCGGCCAGTTTGTGAATTGCTGTGCCCCTGAGCTCCATTTTTCAACTCGTTTTTTGTGAGCTGACCGCAAGTCCAAAATTTTGGTTCAGGACCTATACTGGTTCCCGGTGGGTGGCTGAGAATTTGGTTAATTCTTCTTCCTGCCGGGAAATTACAGTGATATGTGCCCGTCCAAATGCCTAACAGCTACTCTCTCATTGGTTCTCCCTCTTCCCTTTCATCCTCTGCCAAATTGGCAACCTGTGCGAACCAAGAGGTTAAAGGGGCTGTCTCTCCAAGTTGGGAGGTTGATAGTAAAGCAGACGGAAAGTCAAACCGGAGCACCAGGAGAGGGACTATGCGTTGAGTTTTAGAAACCTTTCGTATTCACAGTGTGTCCGTTCTCTAGGTTTCCCGCACTTGTTATAGCTGTAGTAATATTCCCTTCAACCTGGAGAGTTCGGACCCATGGAATGGGTGCCATGCATTATTGCTTTAAAGGGTCTGCATTTGCTCACCCAATCTCACCAATCGTCTCAGTCCCAAGTGTCCCTCCTTATGCCACATCCAGCTGTCGTTGTAGATAGGGTCATTCCAGCCTTCATCAGAGACCCTGAAGGAATTGCAAAGAATTTCCCAGTTTTTTTGTTTTGTTTTTGAAATTCCTTTTTATAGTGGGTTTGAGCTGATTCTCGCTGCCATGTTTATGCCAGTCTAGACACACTTGATTCCCTTATGGAGACATATCAATACATAGGTTTTAAGATTCTTACTAGTCAGATATTTTCCTCTGCGGGAAATATCGGGTTTTGAGTCCCTTTCGCTGAGGACGGTGTAGGTCTTGTCTATTCCATAGTTGGTTTTTGGAACGGTACCTGTGCTTATATCTAACTCTGGTTTTATGCATCACCCCACCTCTCCTTCCCCCTTAAGCAGGTATAAGAGTGTTTTCTAAATGTGAGACACTGTTCTCTTTCCTAACTCAGTTCAAGTGTAGCCATGTTTACAGGATCTTCATAAGTGATATCTTATGATAAGTTTCTTTTTCTGTGTGACTTATTTCACTTAGAATCATCGTACCTGAATCCACCCATTTTGCTGCTACTGGTCTTATGACATTGATTTCATGGCTGAGGGATATTCCATCGTACGTAAGTACCACAATTTTTTGAACCATGTTTATATTTTCTGGGATACTTAAGGTGTATCCAAGTTGAGGCCCTTGTATGCAGTGCAGCCCTAAATTTTGGGGTGGCTCTGTCTTATTGATTTTCAGTTTTCCCAAGGTATATTCCCTAGACTGTTAGTGCCCTTGGCTCTGTAGCTCTGTTCTTTACTTGTTTTAGGGAACAGAATGCACTCCTCCAGAGAGGCAGTTGTCAATTTACATCCTGCCCATCAGCATAACAAGGCTCCCTGTTCTCCAGGGCCTGTCTTGCCTTTCTTGTTCTTACACATTTTGTGGATGTCCCTTTTGACCGGTGGGAAGTGATACTTCTTTGTAGTGCAGATTTGCATTGCCCGCTTGCTTGCTTGGCCAAAAAGGGCGTATGCGTTTTCTCCTGAATATATTCAGGAGAAAACGCATACGCCCTTTTTGGCCAAGTGCATCATTGTCGATGTTGTGCCCCTCTTCCTGTGCTTTAAAGGCGATTCCAACGTACCTCTTGAAATCTGTTTCCTGCTATTCAGCCTCACTTTCAAGTCCGCCTCGTTGCCTTCCCTCAACAGATTTTTGGACGATAGTTGTCCTTTATTACTCGGCCAGTTTGTGAATTGCTGTGCCCCTGAGCTCCATTTTTCAACTCGTTTTTGGTGAGCTGACAGCAAGTCCAAAATTTTGGTTCAGGACCTATACTGGTTCCCGGTGGGTGGCTGAGAATTTGGTTAATTCTTCTTCCTGCCGGGAAATTACAGTGATATGTGCCCGTCCAAATGCCTAACAGCTACTCTCTCATTGGTTCTCCCTCTTCCCTTTCATCCTCTGCCAAATTGGCAACCTGTGCGAACCAAGAGGTTAAAGGGGCTGTCTCTCCAAGTTGGGAGGTTGATAGTAAAGCAGACGGAAAGTCAAACCGGAGCACCAGGAGAGGGACTATGCGTTGAGTTTTAGAAACCTTTCGTATTCACAGTGTGTCCGTTCTCTAGGTTTCCCACACATGTTATAGCTGTAGTAATATTCCCTTCAACCTGGAGAGTTCGGACCCATGGAATGGGTGCCATGCATTATTGCTTTAAAGGGTCTGCATTTGCTCACCCAATCTCACCAACCGTCTCAGTCCCAAGTGTCCCTCCTTATGCCACATCCAGCTGTCGTTGTAGATAGGGTCATTCCAGCTTTCATCAGAGACCCTGAAGGAATTGTAAAGAATTTCCCCGTTTTTTTGTTTTGTTTTTGAAATTCCTTTTTATAGTGGGTTTGAGCTGATTCTCGCTGCCATGTTTATGCCAGGCTAGACACACTTGTTTCCCTTACGGAGACATATCAATACATAGGTTTTAAGATTCTTACTAGTCAGATATTTTCCTCTGCGGGAAATATGGGGTTTTGAGTCCCTTTCGCTGAGGACGGTGTAGGTCTTGTCTATTCCATAGTTGGTTTTTGGAACGGTACCTGTGCTTATATCAAACTCTGGTTTTATGCATCACCCCACCTCTCCTTCCCCCTTAAGCAGGTATAAGAGTGTTTTCTAAATGTGAGACACTGTTCTCTTTCCTAACTCAGTTCAAGTGTAGCCATGTTTACAGGATCTTCATAAGTGATATCTTATGATAAGTTTCTTTTTCTGTGTGACTTATTTCACTTAGAATCATCGTACCTGAATCCACCCATTTTGCTGCTACTGGTCTTATGACATTGATTTCATGGCTGAGGGATATTCCATCGCACGTAAGTACCACAATTTTTTGAACCATGTTTATATTTTCTGGGATACTTAAGGTGTATCCAAGTTGAGGTCCTTGTATGCAGTGCAGCCCTAAATTTTGGGGTGGCTCTGTCTTATTGATTTTCAGTTTTCCCAAGGTATATTCCCTAGACTGGTAGTGCCCTTGGCTCTGTAGCTCTGTTCTTTACTTGTTTTAGGGAACACAATGCACTCCTCCAGAGAGGCAGTTGGCAATTTACATCCCGCCCATCAGCATAACAAGGCTCCCTGTTCTCCAGGGCCTGTCTTGCCTTTCTTGTTCTTACACATTTTGTGGATGTCCCTTTTGACCGGTAGGAAGTGATACTTCTTTGTAGTGCAGATTTGCATTGCCCGCTTGCTTGCTTGGCCAAAAAGGGCGTATGCGTTTTCTCCTGAATATATTCAGGAGAAAACGCATACGCCCTTTTTGGCCAAGTGCATCATTGTCGAAGTTGTGCCCCTCTTCCTGTGCTTTAAAGGCGATTCCAATGTACCTCTTGAAATCTGTTTCCTGCTATTCTGCCTCGCTTTCAAGTCCGCCTCGTTGCCTTCCCTCAACAGATTTTTGGACGATAGTTGTCCTTTATTACTCGGCCAGTTTGTGAATTGCTGTGCCCCTGAGCTCCATTTTTCAACTCGCTTTTGGTGAGCTGACCGCAAGTCCAAAATTTTGGTTCAGGACCTATACTGGTTCCCGGTGGGTGGCTGAGAATTTGGTTAATTCTTCTTCCTGCCGGGAAATTACAGTGATATGTGCCCGTCCAAATGCCTAACAGCTACTCTCTCATTGGTTCTCCCTCTTCCCTTTCATCCTCTGCCAAATTGGCAACCTGTGCGACCCAAGAGGTTAAAGGGGCTGTCTCTCCAAGTTGGGAGGTTGATAGTAAAGCAGACGGAAAGTCAAACCGGAGCACCAGGAGAGGGACTATGCGTTGAGTTTTAGAAACCTTTCGTATTCACAGTGTGTCCGTTCTCTAGGTTTCCCACACATGTTATAGCTGTAGTAATATTCCCTTCAACCTGGAGAGTTCGGACCCATGGAATGGGTGCCATGCATTATTGCTTTAAAGGGTCTGCATTTGCTCACCCAATCTCACCAACCGTCTCAGTCCCAAGTGTCCCTCCTTATGCCACATCCAGCTGTCGTTGTAGATAGGGTCATTCCAGCTTTCATCAGAGACCCTGAAGGAATTGTAAAGAATTTCCCCGTTTTTTTGTTTTGTTTTTGAAATTCCTTTTTATAGTGGGTTTGAGCTGATTCTCGCTGCCATGTTTATGCCAGGCTAGACACACTTGTTTCCCTTACGGAGACATATCAATACATAGGTTTTAAGATTCTTACTAGTCAGATATTTTCCTCTGCGGGAAATATGGGGTTTTGAGTCCCTTTCGCTGAGGACGGTGTAGGTCTTGTCTATTCCATAGTTGGTTTTTGGAACGGTACCTGTGCTTATATCAAACTCTGGTTTTATGCATCACCCCACCTCTCCTTCCCCCTTAAGCAGGTATAAGAGTGTTTTCTAAATGTGAGACACTGTTCTCTTTCCTAACTCAGTTCAAGTGTAGCCATGTTTACAGGATCTTCATAAGTGATATCTTATGATAAGTTTCTTTTTCTGTGTGACTTATTTCACTTAGAATCATCGTACCTGAATCCACCCATTTTGCTGCTACTGGTCTTATGACATTGATTTCATGGCTGAGGGATATTCCATCGCACGTAAGTACCACAATTTTTTGAACCATGTTTATATTTTCTGGGATACTTAAGGTGTATCCAAGTTGAGGTCCTTGTATGCAGTGCAGCCCTAAATTTTGGGGTGGCTCTGTCTTATTGATTTTCAGTTTTCCCAAGGTATATTCCCTAGACTGGTAGTGCCCTTGGCTCTGTAGCTCTGTTCTTTACTTGTTTTAGGGAACACAATGCACTCCTCCAGAGAGGCAGTTGGCAATTTACATCCCGCCCATCAGCATAACAAGGCTCCCTGTTCTCCAGGGCCTGTCTTGCCTTTCTTGTTCTTACACATTTTGTGGATGTCCCTTTTGACCGGTAGGAAGTGATACTTCTTTGTAGTGCAGATTTGCATTGCCCGCTTGCTTGCTTGGCCAAAAAGGGCGTATGCGTTTTCTCCTGAATATATTCAGGAGAAAACGCATACGCCCTTTTTGGCCAAGTGCATCATTGTCGAAGTTGTGCCCCTCTTCCTGTGCTTTAAAGGCGATTCCAATGTACCTCTTGAAATCTGTTTCCTGCTATTCTGCCTCGCTTTCAAGTCCGCCTCGTTGCCTTCCCTCAACAGATTTTTGGACGATAGTTGTCCTTTATTACTCGGCCAGTTTGTGAATTGCTGTGCCCCTGAGCTCCATTTTTCAACTCGCTTTTGGTGAGCTGACCGCAAGTCCAAAATTTTGGTTCAGGACCTATACTGGTTCCCGGTGGGTGGCTGAGAATTTGGTTAATTCTTCTTCCTGCCGGGAAATTACAGTGATATGTGCCCGTCCAAATGCCTAACAGCTACTCTCTCATTGGTTCTCCCTCTTCCCTTTCATCCTCTGCCAAATTGGCAACCTGTGCGAACCAAGAGGTTAAAGGGGCTGTCTCTCCAAGTTGGGAGGTTGATAGTAAAGCAGACGGAAAGTCAAACCGGAGCACCAGGAGAGGGACTATGCGTTGAGTTTTAGAAACCTTTCGTATTCACAGTGTGTCCGTTCTCTAGGTTTCCCGCACATGTTATAGCTGTAGTAATATTCCCTTCAACCTGGAGAGTTCGGACCCATGGAATGGGTGCCATGCATTATTGCTTTAAAGGGTCTGCATTTGCTCACCCAATCTCACCAATCGTCTCAGTCCCAAGTGTCCCTCCTTATGCCACATCCAGCTGTCGTTGTAGATAGGGTCATTCCAGCCTTCATCAGAGACCCTGAAGGAATTGTAAAGAATTTCCCAGTTTTTTTGTTTTGTTTTTGAAATTCCTTTTTATAGTGGGTTTGAGCTGATTCTCGCTGCCATGTTTATGCCAGTCTAGACACACTTGATTCCCTTACGGAGACATATCAATACATAGGTTTTAAGATTCTTACTAGTCAGATATTTTCCTCTGCGGGAAATATGGGGTTTTGAGTTCCTTTCGCTGAGGACGGTGTAGGTCTTGTCTATTCCATAGTTGGTTTTTGGAACGGTACCTGTGCTTATATCAAACTCTGGTTTTATGCATCACCCCACCTCTCCTTCCCCCTTAAGCAGGTATAAGAGTGTTTTCTAAATGTGAGACACTGTCCTCTTTCCTAACTCAGTTCAAGTGTAGCCATGTTTACAGGATCTTCATAAGTGATATCTTATGATAAGTTTCTTTTTCTGTGTGACTTATTTCACTTAGAATCATCGTACCTGAATCCACCCATTTTGCTGCTACTGGTCTTATGACATTGATTTCATGGCTGAGGGATATTCCATCGTACGTAAGTACCACAATTTTTTGAACCATGTTTATATTTTCTGGGATACTTAAGGTGTATCCAAGTTGAGGTCCTTGTATGCAGTGCAGCCCTAAATTTTGGGGTGGCTCTGTCTTATTGATTTTCAGTTTTCCCAAGGTATATTCCCTAGACTGGAAGTGCCCTTGGCTCTGTAGCTCTGTTCTTTACTTGTTTTAGGGAACACAATGCACTCCTCCAGAGAGGCAGTTGGCAATTTACATCCCGCCCATCAGCATAACAAGGCTCCCTGTTCTCCAGGGCCTGTCTTGCCTTTCTTGTTCTTACACATTTTGTGGATGTCCCTTTTGACCGGTGGGAAGTGATACTTCTTTGTAGTGCAGATTTGCATTGCCCGCTTGCTTGCTTGGCCAAAAAGGGCGTATGCGTTTTCTCCTGAATATATTCAGGAGAAAACGCATACGCCCTTTTTGGCCAAGTGCATCATTGTCGAAGTTGTGCCCCTCTTCCTGTGCTTTAAAGGCGATTCCAACGTACCTCTTGAAATCTGTTTCCTGCTATTCTGCCTCGCTTTCAAGTCCGCCTCGTTGCCTTCCCTCAACAGATTTTTGGACGATAGTTGTCCTTTATTACTCGGCCAGTTTGTGAATTGCTGTGCCCCTGAGCTCCATTTTTCAACTCGTTTTTGGTGAGCTGACCGCAAGTCCAAAATTTTGGTTCAGGACCTATACTGGTTCCCGGTGGGTGGCTGAGAATTTGGTTAATTCTTCTTCCTGCCGGGAAATTACAGTGATATGTGACCGTCCAAATGCCTAACAGCTACTCTCTCATTGGTTCTCCCTCTTCCCTTTCATCCTCTGCCAAATTGGCAACCTGTGCGAACCAAGAGGTTAAAGGGGCTGTCTCTCCAAGTTGGGAGGTTGATAGTAAAGCAGACGGAAAGTCAAACCGGAGCACCAGGAGAGGGACTATGCGTTGAGTTTTAGAAACCTTTCGTATTCACAGTGTGTCCGTTCTCTAGGTTTCCCGCACATGTTATAGCTGTAGTAATATTCCCTTCAACCTGGAGAGTTCGGACCCATGGAATGGGTGCCATGCATTATTGCTTTAAAGGGTCTGCATTTGCTCACCCAATCTCACCAATCGTCTCAGTCCCAAGTGTCCCTCCTTATGCCACATCCAGCTGTCGTTGTAGATAGGGTCATTCCAGCCTTCATCAGAGACCCTGAAGGAATTGTAAAGAATTTCCCAGTTTTTTTGTTTTGTTTTTGAAATTCCTTTTTATAGTGGGTTTGAGCTGATTCTCGCTGCCATGTTTATGCCAGTCTAGACACACTTGATTCCCTTACGGAGACATATCAATACATAGGTTTTAAGATTCTTACTAGTCAGATATTTTCCTCTGCGGGAAATATGGGGTTTTGAGTCCCTTTCGCTGAGGACGGTGTAGGTCTTGTCTATTCCATAGTTGGTTTTTGGAACGGTACCTGTGCTTATATCAAACTCTGGTTTTATGCATCACCCCACCTCTCCTTCCCCCTTAAGCAGGTATAAGAGTGTTTTCTAAATGTGAGACACTGTTCTCTTTCCTAACTCAGTTCAAGTGTAGCCATGTTTACAGGATCTTCATAAGTGATATCTTATGATAAGTTTCTTTTTCTGTGTGACTTATTTCACTTAGAATCATCGTACCTGAATCCACCCATTTTGCTGCTACTGGTCTTATGACATTGATTTCATGGCTGAGGGATATTCCATCGTACGTAAGTACCACAATTTTTTGAACCATGTTTATATTTTCTGGGATACTTAAGGTGTATCCAAGTTGAGGTCCTTGTATGCAGTGCAGCCCTAAATTTTGGGGTGGCTCTGTCTTATTGATTTTCAGTTTTCCCAAGGTATATTCCCTAGACTGGTAGTGCCCTTGGCTCTGTAGCTCTGTTCTTTACTTGTTTTAGGGAACAGAATGCACTCCTCCAGAGAGGCAGTTGGCAATTTACATCCCGCCCATCAGCATAACAAGGCTCCCTGTTCTCCAGGGCCTGTCTTGCCTTTCTTGTTCTTACACATTTTGTGGATGTCCCTTTTGACCGGTGGGAAATGATACTTCTTTGTAGTGCAGATTTGCATTGCCCGCTTGCTTGCTTGGCCAAAAAGGGCGTATGCGTTTTCTCCTGAATATATTCAGGAGAAAACGCATACGCCCTTTTTGGCCAAGTGCATCATTGTCGAAGTTGTGCCCCTCTTCCTGTGCTTTAAAGGTGATTCCAACGTACCTCTTGAAATCTGTTTCCTGCTATTCTGCCTCGCTTTCAAGTCCGCCTCGTTGCCTTCCCTCAACAGATTTTTGGACGATAGTTGTCCTTTATTACTCGGCCAGTTTGTGAATTGCTGTGCCCCTGAGCTCCATTTTTCAACTCGCTTTTGGTGAGCTGACCGCAAGTCCAAAATTTTGGTTCAGGACCTATACTGGTTCCCGGTGGGTGGCTGAGAATTTGGTTAATTCTTCTTCCTGCCGGGAAATTACAGTGATATGTGCCCGTCCAAATGCCTAACAGCTACTCTCTCATTGGTTCTCCCTCTTCCCTTTCATCCTCTGCCAAATTGGCAACCTGTGCGAACCAAGAGGTTAAAGGGGCTGTCTCTCCAAGTTGGGAGGTTGATAGTAAAGCAGACGGAAAGTCAAACCGGAGCACCAGGGGAGGGACTATGCGTTGAGTTTTAGAAACCTTTCGTATTCACAGTGTGTCCGTTCTCTAGGTTTCCCGCACATGTTATAGCTGTAGTAATATTCCCTTCAACCTGGAGAGTTCGGACCCATGGAATGGGTGCCATGCATTATTGCTTTAAAGGGTCTGCATTTGCTCACCCAATCTCACCAATCGTCTCAGTCCCAAGTGTCCCTCCTTATGCCACATCCAGCTGTCGTTGTAGATAGGGTCATTCCAGCCTTCATCAGAGACCCTGAAGGAATTGTAAAGAATTTCCCAGTTTTTTTGTTTTGTTTTTGAAATTCCTTTTTATAGTGGGTTTGAGCTGATTCTCGCTGCCATGTTTATGCCAGTCTAGACACACTTGATTCCCTTACGGAGACATATCAATACATAGGTTTTAAGATTCTTACTAGTCAGATATTTTCCTCTGCGGGAAATATGGGGTTTTGAGTCCCTTTCGCTGAGGACGGTGTAGGTCTTGTCTATTCCATAGTTGGTTTTTGGAACGGTACCTGTGCTTATATCAAACTCTGGTTTTATGCATCACCCCACCTCTCCTTCCCCCTTAAGCAGGTATAAGAGTGTTTTCTAAATGTGAGACACTGTCCTCTTTCCTAACTCAGTTCAAGTGTAGCCATGTTTACAGGATCTTCATAAGTGATATCTTATGATAAGTTTCTTTTTCTGTGTGACTTATTTCACTTAGAATCATCGTACCTGAATCCACCCATTTTGCTGCTACTGGTCTTATGACATTGATTTCATGGCTGAGGGATATTCCATCGTACGTAAGTACCACAATTTTTTGAACCATGTTTATATTTTCTGGGATACTTAAGGTGTATCCAAGTTGAGGTCCTTGTATGCAGTGCAGCCCTAAATTTTGGGGTGGCTCTGTCTTATTGATTTTCAGTTTTCCCAAGGTATATTCCCTAGGCTGGTAGTGCCCTTGGCTCTGTAGCTCTGTTCTTTACTTGTTTTAGGGAACAGAATGCACTCCTCCAGAGAGGCAGTTGGCAATTTACATCCCGCCCATCAGCATAACAAGGCTGCCTGTTCTCCAGGGCCTGTCTTGCCTTTCTTGTTCTTACACATTTTGTGGATGTCCCTTTTGACCGGTGGGAAGTGATACTTCTTTGTAGTGCAGATTTGCATTGCCCGCTTGCTTGCTTGGCCAAAAAGGGCGTATGCGTTTTCTCCTGAATATATTCAGGAGAAAACGCATACGCCCTTTTTGGCCAAGTGCATCATTGTCGAAGTTGTGCCCCTCTTCCTGTGCTTTAAAGGCGATTCCAACGTACCTCTTGAAATCTGTTTCCTGCTATTCTGCCTCGCTTTCAAGTCCGCCTCGTTGCCTTCCCTCAACAGATTTTTGGACGATAGTTGTCCTTTATTACTCGGCCAGTTTGTGAATTGCTGTGCCCCTGAGCTCCATTTTTCAACTCGTTTTTGGTGAGCTGACCGCAAGTCCAAAATTTTGGTTCAGGACCTATACTGGTTCCGGGTGGGTGGCTGAGAATTTGGTTAATTCTTCTTCCTGCCGGGAAATTACAGTGATATGTGACCGTCCAAATGCCTAACAGCTACTCTCTCATTGGTTCTCCCTCTTCCCTTTCATCCTCTGCCAAATTGGCAACCTGTGCGAACCAAGAGGTTAAAGGGGCTGTCTCTCCAAGTTGGGAGGTTGATAGTAAAGCAGACGGAAAGTCAAACCGGAGCACCAGGAGAGGGACTATGCGTTGAGTTTTAGAAACCTTTCGTATTCACATTGTGTCCGTTCTCTAGGTTTCCCGCACATGTTATAGCTGTAGTAATATTCCCTTCAACCTGGAGAGTTCGGACCCATGGAATGGGTGCCATGCATTATTGCTTTAAAGGGTCTGCATTTGCTCACCCAATCTCACCAATCGTCTCAGTCCCAAGTGTCCCTCCTTATGCCACATCCAGCTGTCGTTGTAGATAGGGTCATTCCAGCCTTCATCAGAGACCCTGAAGGAATTGTAAAGAATTTCCCAGTTTTTTTGTTTTGTTTTTGAAATTCCTTTTTATAGTGGGTTTGAGCTGATTCTCGCTGCCATGTTTATGCCAGTCTAGACACACTTGATTCCCTTACGGAGACATATCAATACATAGGTTTTAAGATTCTTACTAGTCAGATATTTTCCTCTGCGGGAAATATGGGGTTTTGAGTCCCTTTCGCTGAGGACGGTGTAGGTCTTGTCTATTCCATAGTTGGTTTTTGGAACGGTACCTGTGCTTATATCAAACTCTGGTTTTATGCATCACCCCACCTCTCCTTCCCCCTTAAGCAGGTATAAGAGTGTTTTCTAAATGTGAGACACTGTTCTCTTTCCTAACTCAGTTCAAGTGTAGCCATGTTTACAGGATCTTCATAAGTGATATCTTATGATAAGTTTCTTTTTCTGTGTGACTTATTTCACTTAGAATCATCGTACCTGAATCCACCCATTTTGCTGCTACTGGTCTTATGACATTGATTTCATGGCTGAGGGATATTCCATCGTACGTAAGTACCACAATTTTTTGAACCATGTTTATATTTTCTGGGATACTTAAGGTGTATCCAAGTTGAGGCCCTTGTATGCAGTGCAGCCCTAAATTTTGGGGTGGCTCTGTCTTATTGATTTTCAGTTTTCCCAAGGTATATTCCCTAGACTGGAAGTGCCCTTGGCTCTGTAGCTCTGTTCTTTACTTGTTTTAGGGAACACAATGCACTCCTCCAGAGAGGCAGTTGGCAATTTACATCCCGCCCATCAGCATAACAAGGCTCCCTGTTCTCCAGGGCCTGTCTTGCCTTTCTTGTTCTTACACATTTTGTGGATGTCCCTTTTGACCGGTGGGAAGTGATACTTCTTTGTAGTGCAGATTTGCATTGCCCGCTTGCTTGCTTGGCCAAAAAGGGCGTATGCGTTTTCTCCTGAATATATTCAGGAGAAAACGCATACGCCCTTTTTGGCCAAGTGCATCATTGTCGAAGTTGTGCCCCTCTTCCTGTGCTTTAAAGGCGATTCCAACGTACCTCTTGAAATCTGTTTCCTGCTATTCTGCCTCGCTTTCAAGTCCGCCTCATTGCCTTCCCTCAACAGATTTTTGGACGATAGTTGTCCTTTATTACTCGGCCAGTTTGTGAATTGCTGTGCCCCTGAGCTCAATTTTTCAACTCGTTTTTGGTGAGCTGACCGCAAGTCCAAAATTTTGGTTCAGGACCTATACTGGTTCCCGGTGGGTGGCTGAGAATTTGGTTAATTCTTCTTCCTGCCGGGAAATTACAGTGATATGTGCCCGTCCAAATGCCTAACAGCTACTCTCTCATTGGTTCTCCCTCTTCCCTTTCATCCTCTGCCAAATTGGCAACCTGTGCGAACCAAGAGGTTAAAGGGGCTGTCTCTCCAAGTTGGGAGGTTGATAGTAAAGCAGACGGAAAGTCAAACCGGAGCACCAGGAGAGGGACTATGCGTTGAGTTTTAGAAACCTTTCGTATTCACAGTGTGTCCGTTCTCTAGGTTTCCCGCACTTGTTATAGCTGTAGTAATATTCCCTTCAACCTGGAGAGTTCGGACCCATGGAATGGGTGCCATGCATCATTGCTTTAAAGGGTCTGCATTTGCTCACCCAATCTCACCAATCGTCTCAGTCCCAAGTGTCCCTCCTTATGCCACATCCAGCTGTCGTTGTAGATAGGGTCATTCCAGCCTTCATCAGAGACCCTGAAGGAATTGCAAAGAATTTCCCAGTTTTTTTGTTTTGTTTTTGAAATTCCTTTTTATAGTGGGTTTGAGCTGATTCTCGCTGCCATGTTTATGCCAGTCTAGACACACTTGATTCCCTTATGGAGACATATCAATACATAGGTTTTAAGATTCTTACTAGTCAGATATTTTCCTCTGCGGGAAATATCGGGTTTTGAGTCCCTTTCGCTGAGGACGTTGTAGGTCTTGTCTATTCCATAGTTGGTTTTTGGAACGGTACCTGGGCTTATATCAAACTCTGGTTTTATGCATCACCCCACCTCTCCTTCCCCCTTAAGCAGGTATAAGAGTGTTTTCTAAATGTGAGACACTGTTCTCTTTCCTAACTCAGTTCAAGTGTAGCCATGTTTACAGGATCTTCATAAGTGATATCTTATGATAAGTTTCTTTTTCTGTGTGACTTATTTCACTTAGAATCATCGTACCTGAATCCACCCATTTTGCTGCTACTGGTCTTATGACATTGATTTCATGGCTGAGGGATATTCCATCGTACGTAAGTACCACAATTTTTTGAACCATGTTTATATTTTCTGGGATACTTAAGGTGTATCCAAGTTGAGGCCCTTGTATGCAGTGCAGCCCTAAATTTTGGGGTGGCTCTGTCTTATTGATTTTCAGTTTTCCCAAGGTATATTCCCTAGGCTGGTAGTGCCCTTGGCTCTGTAGCTCTGTTCTTTACTTGTTTTAGGGAACAGAATGCACTCCTCCAGAGAGGCAGTTGTCAATTTACATCCTGCCCATCAGCATAACAAGGCTCCCTGTTCTCCAGGGCCTGTCTTGCCTTTCTTGTTCTTACACATTTTGTGGATGTCCCTTTTGACCGGTGGGAAGTGATACTTCTTTGTAGTGCAGATTTGCATTGCCCGCTTGCTTGCTTGGCCAAAAAGGGCGTATGCGTTTTCTCCTGAATATATTCAGGAGAAAACGCATACGCCCTTTTTGGCCAAGTGCATCATTGTCGAAGTTGTGCCCCTCTTCCTGTGCTTTAAAGGCGATTCCAACTTACCTCTTGAAATCTCTTTCCTGCTATTCTGCCTCGCTTTCAAGTCCGCCTCGTTGCCTTCCCTCAACAGATTTTTGGACGATAGTTGTCCTTTATTACTCGGCCAGTTTGTGAATTGCTGTGCCCCTGAGCTCCATTTTTCAACTCGTTTTTGGTGAGCTGACAGCAAGTCCAAAATTTTGGTTCAGGACCTATACTGGTTCCCGGTGGGTGGCTGAGAATTTGGTTAATTCTTCTTCCTGCCGGGAAATTACAGTGATATGTGCCCGTCCAAATGCCTAACAGCTACTCTCTCATTGGTTCTCCCTCTTCCCTTTCATCCTCTGCCAAATTGGCAACCTGTGCGAACCAAGAGGTTAAAGGGGCTGTCTCTCCAAGTTGGGAGGTTGATAGTAAAGCAGACGGAAAGTCAAACCGGAGCACCAGGAGAGGGACTATGCGTTGAGTTTTAGAAACCTTTCGTATTCACAGTGTGTCCGTTCTCTAGGTTTCCCGCACATGTTATAGCTGTAGTAATATTCCCTTCAACCTGGAGAGTTCGGACCCATGGAATGGGTGCCATGCATTATTGCTTTAAAGGGTCTGCATTTGCTCACCCAATCTCACCAACCGTCTCAGTCCCAAGTGTCCCTCCTTATGCCACATCCAGCTGTCGTTGTAGATAGGGTCATTCCAGCTTTCATCAGAGACCCTGAAGGAATTGTAAAGAATTTCCCCGTTTTTTTGTTTTGTTTTTGAAATTCCTTTTTTTAGTGGGTTTGAGCTGATTCTCGCTGCCATGTTTATGCCAGTCTAGACACACTTGTTTCCCTTACGGAGACATATCAATACATAGGTTTTAAGATTCTTACTAGTCAGATATTTTCCTCTGCGGGAAATATGGGGTTTTGAGTCCCTTTCGCTGAGGACGGTGTAGGTCTTGTCTATTCCATAGTTGGTTTTTGGAACGGTACCTGTGCTTATATCAAACTCTGGTTTTATGCATCACCCCACCTCTCCTTCCCCCTTAAGCAGGTATAAGAGTGTTTTCTAAATGTGAGACACTGTTCTCTTTCCTAACTCAGTTCAAGTGTAGCCATGTTTACAGGATCTTCATAAGTGATATCTTATGATAAGTTTCTTTTTCTGTGTGACTTATTTCACTTAGAATCATCGTACCTGAATCCACCCATTTTGCTGCTACTGGTCTTATGACATTGATTTCATGGCTGAGGGATATTCCATCGCACGTAAGTACCACAATTTTTTGAACCATGTTTATATTTTCTGGGATACTTAAGGTGTATCCAAGTTGAGGTCCTTGTATGCAGTGCAGCCCTAAATTTTGGGGTGGCTCTGTCTTATTGATTTTCAGTTTTCCCAAGGTATATTCCCTAGACTGGTAGTGCCCTTGGCTCTGTAGCTCTGTTCTTTACTTGTTTTAGGGAACACAATGCACTCCTCCAGAGAGGCAGTTGGCAATTTACATCCCGCCCATCAGCATAACAAGGCTCCCTGTTCTCCAGGGCCTGTCTTGCCTTTCTTGTTCTTACACATTTTGTGGATGTCCCTTTTGACCGGTAGGAAGTGATACTTCTTTGTAGTGCAGATTTGCATTGCCCGCTTGCTTGCTTGGCCAAAAAGGGCGTATGCGTTTTCTCCTGAATATATTCAGGAGAAAACGCATACGCCCTTTTTGGCCAAGTGCATCATTGTCGAAGTTGTGCCCCTCTTCCTGTGCTTTAAAGGCGATTCCAATGTACCTCTTGAAATCTGTTTCCTGCTATTCTGCCTCGCTTTCAAGTCCGCCTCGTTGCCTTCCCTCAACAGATTTTTGGACGATAGTTGTCCTTTATTACTCGGCCAGTTTGTGAATTGCTGTGCCCCTGAGCTCCATTTTTCAACTCGCTTTTGGTGAGCTGACCGCAAGTCCAAAATTTTGGTTCAGGACCTATACTGGTTCCCGGTGGGTGGCTGAGAATTTGGTTAATTCTTCTTCCTGCCGGGAAATTACAGTGATATGTGCCCGTCCAAATGCCTAACAGCTACTCTCTCATTGGTTCTCCCTCTTCCCTTTCATCCTCTGCCAAATTGGCAACCTGTGCGAACGAAGAGGTTAAAGGGGCTGTCTCTCCAAGTTGGGAGGTTGATAGTAAGGCAGACGGAAAGTCAAACCGGAGCACCAGGGGAGGGACTATGCGTTGAGTTTTAGAAACCTTTCGTATTCACAGTGTGTCCGTTCTCTAGGTTTCCCGCACATGTTATAGCTGTAGTAATATTCCCTTCAACCTGGAGAGTTCGGACCCATGGAATGGGTGCCATGCATTATTGCTTTAAAGGGTCTGCATTTGCTCACCCAATCTCACCAATCGTCTCAGTCCCAAGTGTCCCTCCTTATGCCACATCCAGCTGTCGTTGTAGATAGGGTCATTCCAGCTTTCATCAGAGACCCTGAAGGCATTGCAAAGAATTTCCCAGTTTTTTTGTTTTGTTTTTGAAATTCCTTTTTATAGTGGGTTTGAGCTGATTCTCGCTGCCATGTTTATGCCAGTCTAGACACACTTGATTCCCTTACGGAGACATATCAATACATAGGTTTTAAGATTCTTACTAGTCAGATATTTTCCTCTGCGGGAAATATGGGGTTTTGAGTCCCTTTCGCTGAGGACGGTGTAGGTCTTGTCTATTCCATAGTTGGTTTTTGGAACGGTACCTGTGCTTATATCAAACTCTGGTTTTATGCATCACCCCACCTCTCCTTCCCCCTTAAGCAGGTATAAGAGTGTTTTCTAAATGTGAGACACTGTTCTCTTTCCTAACTCAGTTCAAGTGTAGCCATGTTTACAGGATCTTCATAAGTGATATCTTATGATAAGTTTCTTTTTCTGTGTGACTTATTTCACTTAGAATCATCGTACCTGAATCCACCCATTTTGCTGCTACTGGTCTTATGACATTGATTTCATGGCTGAGGGATATTCCATCGTACGTAAGTACCACAATTTTTTGAACCATGTTTATATTTTCTGGGATACTTAAGGTGTATCCAAGTTGAGGCCCTTGTATGCAGTGCAGCCCTAAATTTTGGGGTGGCTCTGTCTTATTGATTTTCAGTTTTCCCAAGGTATATTCCCTAGACTGGTAGTGCCCTTGGCTCTGTAGCTCTGTTCTTTACTTGTTTTAGGGAACAGAATGCACTCCTCCAGAGAGGCAGTTGGCAATTTATATCCCGCCCATCAGCATAACAAGGCTCCCTGTTCTCCAGGGCCTGTCTTGCCTTTCTTGTTCTTACACATTTTGTGGATGTCCCTTTTGAGCGGTGGGAAGTGATACTTCTTTGTAGTGCAGATTTGCATTGCCCGCTTGCTTGCTTGGCCAAAAAGGGCGTATGCGTTTTCTCCTGAATATATTCAGGAGAAAACGCATACGCCCTTTTTGGCCAAGTGCATCATTGGCGAAGTTGTGCCCCTCTTCCTGTGCTTTAAAGGCGATTCCAACGTACCTCTTGAAATCTGTTTCCTGCTATTCTGCCTCGCTTTCAAGTCCGCCTCGTTGCCTTCCCTCAACAGATTTTTGGACGATAGTTGTCCTTTATTACTCGGCCAGTTTGTGAATTGCTGTGCCCCTGAGCTCCATTTTTCAACTCGTTTTTGGTGAGCTGACCGCAAGTCCAAAATTTTGGTTCAGGACCTATACTGGTTCCCGGTGGGTGGCTGAGAATTTGGTTAATTCTTCTTCCTGCCGGGAAATTACAGTGATATGTGCCCGTCCAAATGCCTAACAGCTACTCTCTCATTGGTTCTCCCTCTTCCCTTTCATCCTCTGCCAAATTGGCAACCTGTGCGAACCAAGAGGTTAAAGGGGCTGTCTCTCCAAGTTGGGAGGTTGATAGTAAAGCAGACGGAAAGTCAAACCGGAGCACCAGGGGAGGGACTATGCGTTGAGTTTTAGAAACCTTTCGTATTCACAGTGTGTCCGTTCTCTAGGTTTTCCGCACATGTTATAGCTGTAGTAATATTCCCTTCAACCTGGAGAGTTCGGACCCATGGAATGGGTGCCATGCATTATTGCTTTAAAGGGTCTGCATTTGCTCACCCAATCTCACCAATCGTCTCAGTCCCAAGTGTCCCTCCTTATGCCACATCCAGCTGTCGTTGTAGATAGGGTCATTCCAGCTTTCATCAGAGATCCTGAAGGAATTGTAAAGAATTTCCCAGTTTTTTTGTTTTGTTTTTGAAATTCCTTTTTATAGTGGGTTTGAGCTGATTCTCGCTGCCATGTTTATGCCAGTCCAGACACACTTGATTCCCTTACGGAGACATATCAATACATAGGTTTTAAGATTCTTACTAGTCAGATATTTTCCTCTGCGGGAAATATGGGGTTTTGAGTCCCTTTCGCTGAGGACGGTGTAGGTCTTGTCTATTCCATAGTTGGTTTTTGGAACGGTACCTGTGCTTATATCAAACTCTGGTTTTATGCATCACCCCACCTCTCCTTCCCCCTTAAGCAGGTATAAGAGTGTTTTCTAAATGTGAGACACTCTTCTCTTTCCTAACTCAGTTCAAGTGTAGCCATGTTTACAGGATCTTCATAAGTGATATCTTATGATAAGTTTCTTTTTCTGTGTGACTTATTTCACTTAGAATCATCGTACCTGAATCCACCCATTTTGCTGCTACTGGTCTTATGACATTGATTTCATGGCTGAGGGATATTCCATCGTACGTAAGTACCACAATTTTTTGAACCATGTTTATATTTTCTGGGATACTTAAGGTGTATCCAAGTTGAGGCCCTTGTATGCAGTGCAGCCCTAAATTTTGGGGTGGCTCTGTCTTATTGATTTTCAGTTTTCCCAAGGTATATTCCCTAGGCTGGTAGTGCCCTTGGCTCTGTAGCTCTGTTCTTTACTTGTTTTAGGGAACAGAATGCACTCCTCCAGAGAGGCAGTTGGCAATTTACATCCCGCCCATCAGCATAACAAGGCTCCCTGTTCTCCAGGGCCTGTCTTGCCTTTCTTGTTCTTACACATTTTGTGGATGTCCCTTTTGACCGGTGGGAAGTGATACTTCTTTGTAATGCAGATTTGCATTGCCCGCTTGCTTGCTTGGCCAAAAAGGGCGTATGCGTTTTCTCCTGAATATATTCAGGAGAAAACGCATACGCCCTTTTTGGCCAAGTGCATCATTGTCGAAGTTGTGCCCCTCTTCCTGTGCTTTAAAGGCGATTCCAACGTACCTCTTGAAATCTGTTTCCTGCTATTCTGCCTCGCTTTCAAGTCCGCCTCGTTGCCTTCCCTCAACAGATTTTTGGACGATAGTTGTCCTTTATTACTCGGCCAGTTTGTGAATTGCTGTGCCCCTGAGCTCCATTTTTCAACTCGTTTTTGGTGAGCTGACAGCAAGTCCAAAATTTTGGTTCAGGACCTATACTGGTTCCCGGTGGGTGGCTGAGAATTTGGTTAATTCTTCTTCCTGCCGGGAAATTACAGTGATATGTGCCCGTCCAAATGCCTAACAGCTACTCTCTCATTGGTTCTCCCTCTTCCCTTTCATCCTCTGCCAAATTGGCAACCTGTGCGAACCAAGAGGTTAAAGGGGCTGTCTCTCCAAGTTGGGAGGTTGATAGTAAAGCAGACGGAAAGTCAAACCGGAGCACCAGGAGAGGGACTATGCGTTGAGTTTTAGAAACCTTTCGTATTCACAGTGTGTCCGTTCTCTAGGTTTCCCGCACATGTTATAGCTGTAGTAATATTCCCTTCAACCTGGAGAGTTCGGACCCATGGAATGGGTGCCATGCATTATTGCTTTAAAGGGTCTGCATTTGCTCACCCAATCTCACCAACCGTCTCAGTCCCAAGTGTCCCTCCTTATGCCACATCCAGCTGTCGTTGTAGATAGGGTCATTCCAGCTTTCATCAGAGACCCTGAAGGAATTGTAAAGAATTTCCCCGTTTTTTTGTTTTGTTTTTGAAATTCCTTTTTATAGTGGGTTTGAGCTGATTCTCGCTGCCATGTTTATGCCAGTCTAGACACACTTGTTTCCCTTACGGAGACATATCAATACATAGGTTTTAAGATTCTTACTAGTCAGATATTTTCCTCTGCGGGAAATATGGGGTTTTGAGTCCCTTTCGCTGAGGACGGTGTAGGTCTTGTCTATTCCATAGTTGGTTTTTGGAACGGTACCTGTGCTTATATCAAACTCTGGTTTTATGCATCACCCCACCTCTCCTTCCCCCTTAAGCAGGTATAAGAGTGTTTTCTAAATGTGAGACACTGTTCTCTTTCCTAACTCAGTTCAAGTGTAGCCATGTTTACAGGATCTTCATAAGTGATATCTTATGATAAGTTTCTTTTTCTGTGTGACTTATTTCACTTAGAATCATCGTACCTGAATCCACCCATTTTGCTGCTACTGGTCTTATGACATTGATTTCATGGCTGAGGGATATTCCATCGCACGTAAGTACCACAATTTTTTGAACCATGTTTATATTTTCTGGGATACTTAAGGTGTATCCAAGTTGAGGTCCTTGTATGCAGTGCAGCCCTAAATTTTGGGGTGGCTCTGTCTTATTGATTTTCAGTTTTCCCAAGGTATATTCCCTAGACTGGTAGTGCCCTTGGCTCTGTAGCTCTGTTCTTTACTTGTTTTAGGGAACACAATGCACTCCTCCAGAGAGGCAGTTGGCAATTTACATCCCGCCCATCAGCATAACAAGGCTCCCTGTTCTCCAGGGCCTGTCTTGCCTTTCTTGTTCTTACACATTTTGTGGATGTCCCTTTTGACCGGTAGGAAGTGATACTTCTTTGTAGTGCAGATTTGCATTGCCCGCTTGCTTGCTTGGCCAAAAAGGGCGTATGCGTTTTCTCCTGAATATATTCAGGAGAAAACGCATACGCCCTTTTTGGCCAAGTGCATCATTGTCGAAGTTGTGCCCCTCTTCCTGTGCTTTAAAGGCGATTCCAATGTACCTCTTGAAATCTGTTTCCTGCTATTCTGCCTCGCTTTCAAGTCCGCCTCGTTGCCTTCCCTCAACAGATTTTTGGACGATAGTTGTCCTTTATTACTCGGCCAGTTTGTGAATTGCTGTGCCCCTGAGCTCCATTTTTCAACTCGCTTTTGGTGAGCTGACCGCAAGTCCAAAATTTTGGTTCAGGACCTATACTGGTTCCCGGTGGGTGGCTGAGAATTTGGTTAATTCTTCTTCCTGCCGGGAAATTACAGTGATATGTGCCCGTCCAAATGCCTAACAGCTACTCTCTCATTGGTTCTCCCTCTTCCCTTTCATCCTCTGCCAAATTGGCAACCTGTGCGAACGAAGAGGTTAAAGGGGCTGTCTCTCCAAGTTGGGAGGTTGATAGTAAGGCAGACGGAAAGTCAAACCGGAGCACCAGGGGAGGGACTATGCGTTGAGTTTTAGAAACCTTTCGTATTCACAGTGTGTCCGTTCTCTAGGTTTCCCGCACATGTTATAGCTGTAGTAATATTCCCTTCAACCTGGAGAGTTCGGACCCATGGAATGGGTGCCATGCATTATTGCTTTAAAGGGTCTGCATTTGCTCACCCAATCTCACCAATCGTCTCAGTCCCAAGTGTCCCTCCTTATGCCACATCCAGCTGTCGTTGTAGATAGGGTCATTCCAGCTTTCATCAGAGACCCTGAAGGAATTGTAAAGAATTTCCCAGTTTTTTTGTTTTGTTTTTGAAATTCCTTTTTATAGTGGGTTTGAGCTGATTCTCGCTGCCATGTTTATGCCAGTCTAGACACACTTGATTCCCTTACGGAGACATATCAATACATAGGTTTTAAGATTCTTACTAGTCAGATATTTTCCTCTGCGGGAAATATGGGGTTTTGAGTCCCTTTCGCTGAGGACGGTGTAGGTCTTGTCTATTACATAGTTGGTTTTTGGAACGGTACCTGTGCTTATATCAAACTCTGGTTTTATGCATCACCCCACCTCTCCTTCCCCCTTAAGCAGGTATAAGAGTGTTTTCTAAATGTGAGACACTGTTCTCTTTCCTAACTCAGTTCAAGTGTAGCCATGTTTACAGGATCTTCATAAGTGATATCTTATGATAAGTTTCTTTTTCTGTGTGACTTATTTCACTTAGAATCATCGTACCTGAATCCACCCATTTTGCTGCTACTGGTCTTATGACATTGATTTCATGGCTGAGGGATATTCCATCGTACGTAAGTACCACAATTTTTTGAACCATGTTTATATTTTCTGGGATACTTAAGGTGTATCCAAGTTGAGGTCCTTGTATGCAGTGCAGCCCTAAATTTTGGGGTGGCTCTGTCTTATTGATTTTCAGTTTTCCCAAGGTATATTCCCTAGACTGGTAGTGCCCTTGGCTCTGTAGCTCTGTTCTTTACTTGTTTTAGGGAACAGAATGCACTCCTCCAGAGAGGCAGTTGGCAATTTACTTCCCGCCCATCAGCATAACAAGGCTCCCTGTTCTCCAGGGCCTGTCTTGCCTTTCTTGTTCTTACACATTTTGTGGATGTCCCTTTTGAGCGGTGGGAAGTGATACTTCTTTGTAGTGCAGATTTGCATTGCCCGCTTGCTTGCTTGGCCAAAAAGGGCGTATGCGTTTTCTCCTGAATATATTCAGGAGAAAACGCATACGCCCTTTTTGGCCAAGTGCATCATTGTCGAAGTTGTGCCCCTCTTCCTGTGCTTTAAAGGCGATTCCAACGTACCTCTTGAAATCTGTTTCCTGCTATTCTGCCTCGCTTTCAAGTCCGCCTCGTTGCCTTCCCTCAACAGATTTTTGGACGATAGTTGTCCTTTATTACTCAGCCAGTTTGTGAATTGCTGTGCCCCTGAGCTCCATTTTTCAACTCGCTTTTGGTGAGCTGACCGCAAGTCCAAAATTTTGGTTCAGGACCTATACTGGTTCCCGGTGGGTGGCTGAGAATTTGGTTAATTCTTCTTCCTGCCGGGAAATTACAGTGATATGTGCCCGTCCAAATGTCTAACAGCTACTCTCTCATTGGTTCTCCCTCTTCCCTTTCATCCTCTGCCAAATTGGCAACCTGTGCGAACCAAGAGGTTAAAGGGGCTGTCTCTCCAAGTTGGGAGGTTGATAGTAAAGCAGACGGAAAGTCAAACCGGAGCACCAGGGGAGGGACTATGCGTTGAGTTTTAGAAACCTTTCGTATTCACAGTGTGTCCGTTCTCTAGGTTTCCCGCACACGTTATAGCTGTAGTAATATTCCCTTCAACCTGGAGAGTTCGGACCCATGGAATGGGTGCCATGCATTATTGCTTTAAAGGGTCTGCATTTGCTCACCCAATCTCACCAATCGTCTCAGTCCCAAGTGTCCCTCCTTATGCCACATCCAGCTGTCGTTGTAGATAGGGTCATTCCAGCCTTCATCAGAGACCCTGAAGGAATTGTAAAGAATTTCCCAGTTTTTTTGTTTTGTTTTTGAAATTCCTTTTTATAGTGGGTTTGAGCTGATTCTCGCTGCCATGTTTATGCCAGTCTAGACACACTTGATTCCCTTACGGAGACATATCAATACATAGGTTTTAAGATTCTTACTAGTCAGATATTTTCCTCTGCGGGAAATATGGGGTTTTGAGTCCCTTTCGCTGAGGACGGTGTAGGTCTTGTCTATTCCATAGTTGGTTTTTGGAACGGTACCTGTGCTTATATCAAACTCTGGTTTTATGCATCACCCCACCTCTCCTTCCCCCTTAAGCAGGTATAAGAGTGTTTTCTAAATGTGAGACACTGTTCTCTTTCCTAACTCAGTTCAAGTGTAGCCATGTTTACAGGATCTTCATAAGTGATATCTTATGATAAGTTTCTTTTTCTGTGTGACTTATTTCACTTAGAATCATCGTACCTGAATCCACCCATTTTGCTGCTACTGGTCTTATGACATTGATTTCATGGCTGAGGGATATTCCATCGCACGTAAGTACCACAATTTTTTGAACCATGTTTATATTTTCTGGGATACTTAAGGTGTATCCAAGTTGAGGCCCTTGTATGCAGTGCAGCCCTAAATTTTGGGGTGGCTCTGTCTTATTGATTTTCAGTTTTCCCAAGGTATATTCCCTAGACTGGAAGTGCCCTTGGCTCTGTAGCTCTGTTCTTTACTTGTTTTAGGGAACACAATGCACTCCTCCAGAGAGGCAGTTGGCAATTTACATCCCGCCCATCAGCATAACAAGGCTCCCTGTTCTCCAGGGCCTGTCTTGCCTTTCTTGTTCTTACACATTTTGTGGATGTCCCTTTTGACCGGTGGGAAGTGATACTTCTTTGTAGTGCAGATTTGCATTGCCCGCTTGCTTGCTTGGCCAAAAAGGGCGTATGCGTTTTCTCCTGAATATATTCAGGAGAAAACGCATACGCCCTTTTTGGCCAAGTGCATCATTGTCGAAGTTGTGCCCCTCTTCCTGTGCTTTAAAGGCGATTCCAACGTACCTCTTGAAATCTGTTTCCTGCTATTCTGCCTCGCTTTCAAGTCCGCCTCGTTGCCTTCCCTCAACAGATTTTTGGACGATAGTTGTCCTTTATTACTCGGCCAGTTTGTGAATTGCTGTGCCCCTGAGCTCCATTTTTCAACTCGTTTTTTGTGAGCTGACCGCAAGTCCAAAATTTTGGTTCAGGACCTATACTGGTTCCCGGTGGGTGGCTGAGAATTTGGTTAATTCTTCTTCCTGCCGGGAAATTACAGTGATATGTGCCCATCCAAATGCCTAACAGCTACTCTCTCATTGGTTCTCCCTCTTCCCTTTCATCCTCTGCCAAATTGGCAACCTGTGCGAACCAAGAGGTTAAAGGGGCTGTCTCTCCAAGTTGGGAGGTTGATAGTAAAGCAGACGGAAAGTCAAACCGGAGCACCAGGAGAGGGACTATGCGTTGAGTTTTAGAAACCTTTCGTATTCACAGTGTGTCCGTTCTCTAGGTTTCCCGCACTTGTTATAGCTGTAGTAATATTCCCTTCAACCTGGAGAGTTCGGACCCATGGAATGGGTGCCATGCATTATTGCTTTAAAGGGTCTGCATTTGCTCACCCAATCTCACCAATCGTCTCAGTCCCAAGTGTCCCTCCTTATGCCACATCCAGCTGTCGTTGTAGATAGGGTCATTCCAGCCTTCATCAGAGACCCTGAAGGAATTGCAAAGAATTTCCCAGTTTTTTTGTTTTGTTTTTGAAATTCCTTTTTATAGTGGGTTTGAGCTGATTCTCGCTGCCATGTTTATGCCAGTCTAGACACACTTGATTCCCTTATGGAGACATATCAATACATAGGTTTTAAGATTCTTACTAGTCAGATATTTTCCTCTGCGGGAAATATCGGGTTTTGAGTCCCTTTCGCTGAGGACGGTGTAGGTCTTGTCTATTCCATAGTTGGTTTTTGGAACGGTACCTGTGCTTATATCAAACTCTGGTTTTATGCATCACCCCACCTCTCCTTCCCCCTTAAGCAGGTATAAGAGTGTTTTCTAAATGTGAGACACTGTTCTCTTTCCTAACTCAGTTCAAGTGTAGCCATGTTTACAGGATCTTCATAAGTGATATCTTATGATAAGTTTCTTTTTCTGTGTGACTTATTTCACTTAGAATCATCGTACCTGAATCCACCCATTTTGCTGCTACTGGTCTTATGACATTGATTTCATGGCTGAGGGATATTCCATCGTACGTAAGTACCACAATTTTTTGAACCATGTTTATATTTTCTGGGATACTTAAGGTGTATCCAAGTTGAGGCCCTTGTATGCAGTGCAGCCCTAAATATTGGGGTGGCTCTGTCTTATTGATTTTCAGTTTTCCCAAGGTATATTCCCTAGACTGGTAGTGCCCTTGGCTCTGTAGCTCTGTTCTTTACTTGTTTTAGGGAACAGAATGCACTCCTCCAGAGAGGCAGTTGTCAATTTACATCCTGCCCATCAGCATAACAAGGCTCCATGTTCTCCAGGGCCTGTCTTGCCTTTCTTGTTCTTACACATTTTGTGGATGTCCCTTTTGACCGGTGGGAAGTGATACTTCTTTGTAGTGGAGATTTGCATTGTCCGCTTGCTTGCTTGGCCAAAAAGGGCGTATGCGTTTTCTCCTGAATATATTCAGGAGAAAACGCATACGCCCTTTTTGGCCAAGTGCATCATTGTCGAAGTTGTGCCTCTCTTCCTGTGCTTTAAAGGCGATTCCAACGTACCTCTTGAAATCTGTTTCCTGCTATTCTGCCTCGCTTTCAAGTCCGCCTCGTTGCCTTCCCTCAACAGATTTTTGGACGATAGTTGTCCTTTATTACTCGGCCAGTTTGTGAATTGCTGTGCCCCTGAGCTCCATTTTTCAACTCGTTTTTGGTGAGCTGACAGCAAGTCCAAAATTTTGGTTCAGGACCTATACTGGTTCCCGGTGGGTGGCTGAGAATTTGGTTAATTCTTCTTCCTGCCGGGAAATTACAGTGATATGTGCCCGTCCAAATGCCTAACAGCTACTCTCTCATTGGTTCTCCCTCTTCCCTTTCATCCTCTGCCAAATTGGCAACCTGTGCGAACCAAGAGGTTAAAGGGGCTGTCTCTCCAAGTTGGGAGGTTGATAGTAAAGCAGACGGAAAGTCAAACCGGAGCACCAGGAGAGGGACTATGCGTTGAGTTTTAGAAACCTTTCGTATTCACAGTGTGTCCGTTCTCTAGGTTTCCCACACATGTTATAGATGTAGTAATATTCCCTTCAACCTGGAGAGTTCGGACCCATGGAATGGGTGCCATGCATTATTGCTTTAAAGGGTCTGCATTTGCTCACCCAATCTCACCAACCGTCTCAGTCCCAAGTGTCCCTCCTTATGCAACATCCAGCTGTCATTGTAGATAGGGTCATTCCAGCTTTCATCAGAGACCGTGAAGGAATTGTAAAGAATTTCCCCGTTTTTTTGTTTTGTTTTTGAAATTCCTTTTTATAGTGGGTTTGAGCTGATTCTCGCTGCCATGTTTATGCCAGTCTAGACACACTTGTTTCCCTTACGGAGACATATCAATACATAGGTTTTAAGATTTTTACTAGTCAGATATTTTCCTCTGCGGGAAATATGGGGTTTTGAGTCCCTTTCGCTGAGGACGGTGTAGGTCTTGTCTATTCCATAGTTGGTTTTTGGAACGGTACCTGTGCTTATATCAAACTCTGGTTTTATGCATCACCCCACCTCTCCTTCCCCCTTAAGCAGGTATAAGAGTGTTTTCTAAATGTGAGACACTCTTCTCTTTCCTAACTCAGTTCAAGTGTAGCCATGTTTACAGGATCTTCATAAGTGATATCTTATGATAAGTTTCTTTTTCTGTGTGACTTATTTCACTTAGAATCATCGTACCTGAATCCACCCATTTTGCTGCTACTGGTCTTATGACATTGATTTCATGGCTGAGGGATATTCCATCGCACGTAAGTACCACAATTTTTTGAACCATGTTTATATTTTCTGGGATACTTAAGGTGTATCCAAGTTGAGGTCCTTGTATGCAGTGCAGCCCTAAATTTTGGGGTGGCTCTGTCTTATTGATTTTCAGTTTTCCCAAGGTATATTCCCTAGACTGGTAGTGCCCTTGGCTCCGTAGCTCTGTTCTTTACTTGTTTTAGGGAACACAATGCACTCCTCCAGAGAGGCAGTTGGCAATTTACATCCCGCCCATCAGCATAACAAGGCTCCCTGTTCTCCAGGGCCTGTCTTGCCTTTCTTGTTCTTACACATTTTGTGGATGTCCCTTTTGACCGGTAGGAAGTGATACTTCTTTGTAGTGCAGATTTGCATTGCCCGCTTGCTTGCTTGGCCAAAAAGGGCGTATGCGTTTTCTCCTGAATATATTCAGGAGAAAACGCATACGCCCTTTTTGGCCAAGTGCATCATTGTCGAAGTTGTGCCCCTCTTCCTGTGCTTTAAAGGCGATTCCAATGTACCTCTTGAAATCTGTTTCCTGCTATTCTGCCTCGCTTTCAAGTCCGCCTCGTTGCCTTCCCTCAACAGATTTTTGGACGATAGTTGTCCTTTATTACTCGGCCAGTTTGTGAATTGCTGTGCCCCTGAGCTCCATTTTTCAACTCGTTTTTGGTGAGCTGACCGCAAGTCCAAAATTTTGGTTCAGGACCTATACTGGTTCCCGGTGGGTGGCTGAGAATTTGGTTAATTCTTCTTCCTGCCGGGAAATTACAGTGATATGTGCCCGTCCAAATGCCTAACAGCTACTCTCTCATTGGTTCTCCCTCTTCCCTTTCATCCTCTGCCAAATTGGCAACCTGTGCGAACCAAGAGGTTAAAGGGGCTGTCTCTCCAAGTTGGGAGGTTGATAGTAAAGCAGACGGAAAGTCAAACCGGAGCACCAGGGGAGGGACTATGCGTTGAGTTTTAGAAACCTTTCGTATTCACAGTGTGTCCGTTCTCTAGGTTTCCCGCACATGTTATAGCTGTAGTAATATTCCCTTCAACCTGGAGAGTTCGGACCCATGGAATGGGTGCCATGCATTATTGCTTTAAAGGGTCTGCATTTGCTCACCCAATCTCACCAATCGTCTCAGTCCCAAGTGTCCCTCCTTATGCCACATCCAGCTGTCGTTGTAGATAGGGTCATTCCAGCTTTCATCAGAGACCCTGAAGGAATTGCAAAGAATTTCCCAGTTTTTTTGTTTTGTTTTTGAAATTCCTTTTTATAGTGGGTTTGAGCTGATTCTCGCTGCCATGTTTATGCCAGTCTAGACACACTTGATTCCCTTACGGAGACATATCAATACATAGGTTTTAAGATTCTTACTAGTCAGATATTTTCCTCTGCGGGAAATATGGGGTTTTGAGTCCCTTTCGCTGAGGACGGTGTAGGTCTTGTCTATTCCATAGTTGGTTTTTGGAACGGTACCTGTGCTTATATGAAACTCTGGTTTTATGCATCACCCCACCTCTCCTTCCCCCTTAAGCAGGTATAAGAGTGTTTTCTAAATGTGAGACACTGTTCTCTTTCCTAACTCAGTTCAAGTGTAGCCATGTTTACAGGATCTTCATAAGTGATATCTTATGATAAGTTTCTTTTTCTGTGTGACTTATTTCACTTAGAATCATCGTACCTGAATCCACCCATTTTGCTGCTACTGGTCTTATGACATTGATTTCATGGCTGAGGGATATTCCATCGTACGTAAGTACCACAATTATTTGAACCATGTTTATATTTTCTGGGATACTTAAGGTGTATCCAAGTTGAGGCCCTTGTATGCAGTGCAGCCCTAAATTTTGGGGTGGCTCTGTCTTATTGATTTTCAGTTTTCCCAAGGTATATTCCCTAGACTGGTAGTGCCCTTGGCTCTGTAGCTCTGTTCTTTACTTGTTTTAGGGAACAGAATGCACTCCTCCAGAGAGGCAGTTGGCAATTTACATCCCGCCCATCAGCATAACAAGGCTCCCTGTTCTCCAGGGCCTGTCTTGCCTTTCTTGTTCTTACACATTTTGTGGATGTCCCTTTTGACCGGTGGGAAGTGATACTTCTTTGTAGTGCAGATTTGCATTGCCCGCTTGCTTGCTTGGCCAAAAAGGGCGTATGCGTTTTCTCCTGAATATATTCAGGAGAAAACGCATACGCCCTTTTTGGCCAAGTGCATCATTGGCGAAGTTGTGCCCCTCTTCCTGTGCTTTAAAGGCGATTCCAACGTACCTCTTGAAATCTGTTTCCTGCTATTCTGCCTCGCTTTCAAGCCCGCCTCGTTGCCTTCCCTCAACAGATTTTTGGACGATAGTTGTCCTTTATTACTCGGCCAGTTTGTGAATTGCTGTGCCCCTGAGCTCCATTTTTCAACTCGTTTTTGGTGAGCTGACCGCAAGTCCAAAATTTTGGTTCAGGACCTATACTGGTTCCCGGTGGGTGGCTGAGAATTTGGTTAATTCTTCTTCCTGCCGGGAAATTACAGTGATATGTGCCCGTCCAAATGCCTAACAGCTACTCTCTCATTGGTTCTCCCTCTTCCCTTTCATCCTCTGCCAAATTGGCAACCTGTGCGAACCAAGAGGTTAAAGGGGCTGTCTCTCCAAGTTGGGAGGTTGATAGTAAAGCAGACGGAAAGTCAAACCGGAGCACCAGGGGAGGGACTATGCGTTGAGTTTTAGAAACCTTTCGTATTCACAGTGTGTCCGTTCTCTAGGTTTCCCGCACATGTTATAGCTGTAGTAATATTCCCTTCAACCTGGAGAGTTCGGACCCATGGAATGGGTGCCATGCATTATTGCTTTAAAGGGTCTGCATTTGCTCACCCAATCTCACCAATCGTCTCAGTCACAAGTGTCCCTCCTTATGCCACATCCAGCTGTCGTTGTAGATAGGGTCATTCCAGCTTTCATCAGAGACCCTGAAGGAATTGCAAAGAATTTCCCAGTTTTTTTGTTTTGTTTTTGAAATTCCTTTTTATAGTGGGTTTGAGCTGATTCTCGCTGCCATGTTTATGCCAGTCTAGACACACTTGATTCCCTTACGGAGACATATCAATACATAGTTTTAAGATTCTTACTAGTCAGATATTTTCCTCTGCGGGAAATATGGGGTTTTGAGTCCCTTTCGCTGAGGACGGTGTAGGTCTTGTCTATTCCATAGTTGGTTTTTGGAACGGTACCTGTGCTTATATCAAACTCTGGTTTTATGCATCACCCCACCTCTCCTTCCCCCTTAAGCAGGTATAAGAGTGTTTTCTAAATGTGAGACACTGTTCTCTTTCCTAACTCAGTTCAAGTGTAGCCATGTTTACAGGATCTTCATAAGTGATATCTTATGATAAGTTTCTTTTTCTGTGTGACTTATTTCACTTAGAATCATCGTACCTGAATCCACCAATTTTGCTGCTACTGGTCTTATGACATTGATTTCATGGCTGAGGGATATTCCATCGTACGTAAGTACCACAATTATTTGAACCATGTTTATATTTTCTGGGATACTTAAGGTGTATCCAAGTTGAGGCCCTTGTATGCAGTGCAGCCCTAAATTTTGGGTGGCTCTGTCTTATTGATTTTCAGTTTTCCCAAGGTATATTCCCTAGACTGGTAGTGCCCTTGGCTCTGTAGCTCTGTTCTTTACTTGTTTTAGGGAACAGAATGCACTCCTCCAGAGAGGCAGTTGGCAATTTATATCCCGCCCATCAGCATAACAAGGCTCCCTGTTCTCCAGGGCCTGTCTTGCCTTTCTTGTTCTTACACATTTTGTGATGTCCCTTTTGAGCGGTGGGAAGTGATACTTCTTTGTAGTGCAGATTTGCATTGCCCGCTTGCTTGCTTGGCCAAAAAGGGCGTATGCGTTTTCTCCTGAATATATTCAGGAGAAAACGCATACGCCCTTTTTGGCCAAGTGCATCATTGGCGAAGTTGTGCCCCTCTTCCTGTGCTTTAAAGGCGATTCCAACGTACCTCTTGAAATCTGTTTCCTGCTATTCTGCCTCGCTTTCAAGTCGCCTCGTTGCCTTCCCTCAACAGATTTTTGGACGATACTTGGCCTTTATTACTCGGCCAGTTTGTGAATTGCTGTGCCCCTGAGCTCCATTTTTCAACTCGTTTTTGGTGAGCTGACCGCAAGTCCAAAATTTTGGTTCAGGACCTATACTGGTTCCCGGTGGGTGGCTGAGAATTTGGTTAATTCTTCTTCCTGCCGGGAAATTACAGTGATATGTGCCCGTCCAAATGCCTAACAGCTACTCTCTCATTGGTTCTCCCTCTTCCCTTTCATCCTCTGCCAAATTGGCAACCTGTGCGAACCAAGAGGTTAAAGGGGCTGTCTCTCCATGTTGGGAGGTTGATAGTAAAGCAGACGGAAAGTCAAACCGGAGCACCAGGGGAGGGACTATGCGTTGAGTTTTAGAAACCTTTCGTATTCAGTGTGTCCGTTCTCTAGGTTTCCCGCACATGTTATAGCTGTAGTAATATTCCCTTCAACCTGGAGAGTTCGGACCCATGGAATGGGTGCCATGCATTATTGCTTTAAAGGGTCTGCATTTGCTCACCCAATCTCACCAATCGTCTCAGTCCCAAGTGTCCCTCCTTATGCCACATCCAGCTGTCGTTGTAGATAGGGTCATTCCAGCTTTCATCAGAGACCCTGAAGGAATTGTAAAGAATTTCCCAGTTTTTTGTTTTGTTTTTGAAATTCCTTTTTATAGTGGGTTTGAGCTGATTCTCGCTGCCATGTTTATGCCAGTCTAGACACACTTGATTCCTTACGGAGACATATCAATACATAGGTTTTAAGATTCTTACTAGTCAGATATTTTCCTCTGCGGGAAATATGGGGTTTTGAGTCCCTTTCGCTGAGGACGGTGTAGGTCTTGTCTATTACATAGTTGGTTTTTGGAACGGTACCTGTGCTTATATCAAACTCTGGTTTTATGCATCACCCCACCTCTCCTTCCCCCTTAAGCAGGTATAAGAGTGTTTTCTAAATGTGAGACACTCTTCTCTTTCCTAACTCAGTTCAAGTGTAGCCATGTTTACAGGATCTCATAAGTGATATCTTATGATAAGTTTCTTTTTCTGTGTGACTTATTTCACTTAGAATCATCGTACCTGAATCCACCCATTTTGCTGCTACTGGTCTTATGACATTGATTTCATGGCTGAGGGATATTCCATCGTACGTAAGTACCACAATTTTTTGAACCATGTTTATATTTTTCTGGGATACTTAAGGTGTATCCAAGTTGAGGCCCTTGTATGCAGTGCAGCCCTAAATTTTGGGGTGGCTCTGTCTTATTGATTTTCAGTTTTCCCAAGGTATATTCCCTAGACTGGTAGTGCCCTTGGCTCTGTAGCTCTGTTGTTTACTTGTTTTAGGGAACAGAATGCACTCCTCCAGAGAGGCAGTTGGCAATTTACATCCCGCCCATCAGCATAACAAGGCTCCCTGTTCTCCAGGGCCTGTCTTGCCTTTCTTGTTCTTACACATTTTGTGGATGTCCCTTTTGACCGGTGGGAAGTGATACTTCTTTGTAATGCAGATTTGCATTGCCCGCTTGCTTGCTTGGCCAAAAAGGGCGTATGCGTTTTCTCCTGAATATATTCAGGAGAAAACGCATACGCCCTTTTTGGCCAAGTGCATCATTGTCGAAGTTGTGCCCCTCTTCCTGTGCTTTAAAGGCGATTCCAACGTACCTCTTGAAATCTGTTTCCTGCTATTCTGCCTCGCTTTCAAGTCCGCCTCGTTGCCTTCCCTCAACAGATTTTTGGACGATAGTTGTCCTTTATTACTCGGCCAGTTTGTGAATTGCTGTGCCCCTGAGCTCCATTTTTCAACTCGCTTTGGTGAGCTGACCGCAAGTCCAAAATTTTGGTTCAGGACCTATACTGGTTCCCGGTGGGTGGCTGAGAATTTGGTTAATTCTTCTTCCTGCCGGGAAATTACAGTGATATGTGCCCGTCCAAATGCCTAACAGCTACTCTCTCATTGGTTCTCCCTCTTCCCTTTCATCCTCTGCCAAATTGGCAACCTGTGCGAACCAAGAGGTTAAAGGGGCTGTCTCTCCAAGTTGGGAGGTTGATAGTAAAGCAGACGGAAAGTCAAACCGGAGCACCAGGGGAGGGACTATGCGTTGAGTTTTAGAAACCTTTCGTATTCACAGTGTGTCCGTTCTCTTGGTTTCCCGCACACGTTATAGCTGTAGTAATATTCCCTTCAACCTGGAGAGTTCGGACCCATGGAATGGGTGCCATGCATTATTGCTTTAAAGGGTCTGCATTTGCTCACCCAATCTCACCAATCGTCTCAGTCCCAAGTGTCCCTCCTTATGCCACATCCAGCTGTCGTTGTAGATAGGGTCATTCCAGCCTTCATCAGAGACCCTGAAGGAATTGTAAAGAATTTCCCAGTTTTTTTTGTTTTGTTTTTGAAATTCCTTTTTATAGTGGGTTTGAGCTGATTCTCGCTGCCATGTTTATGCCAGTCTAGACACACTTGATTCCCTTACGGAGACATATCAATACATAGGTTTTAAGATTCTTACTAGTCAGATATTTTCCTCTGCGGGAAATATGGGGTTTTGAGTCCCTTTCGCTGAGGACGGTGTAGGTCTTGTCTATTCCATAGTTGGTTTTTGGAACGGTACCTGTGCTTTTATCAAACTCTGGTTTTATTCATCACCCCACCTCTCCTTCCCCCTTAAGCAGGTATAAGAGTGTTTTCTAAATGTGAGACACTGTTCTCTTTCCTAACTCAGTTCAAGTGTAGCCATGTTTACAGGATCTTCATAAGTGATATCTTATGATAAGTTTCTTTTTCTGTGTGACTTATTTCACTTAGAATCATCGTACCTGAATCCACCCATTTTGCTGCTACTGGTCTTATGACATTGATTTCATGGCTGAGGGATATTCCATCGTACGTAAGTACCACAATTTTTTGAACCATGTTTATATTTTCTGGGATACTTAAGGTGTATCCAAGTTGAGGTCCTTGTATGCAGTGCAGCCCTAAATTTTGGGGTGGCTCTGTCTTATTGATTTTCAGTTTTCCCAAGGTATATTCCCTAGACTGGTAGTGCCCTTGGCTCTGTAGCTCTGTTCTTTACTTGTTTTAGGGAACAGAATGCACTCCTCCAGAGAGGCAGTTGGCAATTTACTTCCCGCCCATCAGCATAACAAGGCTCCCTGTTCTCCAGGGCCTGTCTTGCCTTTCTTGTTCTACACATTTTGTGGATGTCCCTTTTGACCGGTGGGAAGTGATACTTCTTTGTAGTGCAGATTTGCATTGCCCGCTTGCTTGCTTGGCCAAAAAGGGCGTATGCGTTTTCTCCTGAATATATTTAGGAGAAAACGCATACGCCCTTTTTGGCCAAGTGCATCATTGTCGAAGTTGTGCCCCTCTTCCTGTGCTTTAAAGGCGATTCCAACGTACCTCTTGAAATCTGTTTCCTGCTATTCTGCCTCGCTTTCAAGTCCGCCTCGTTGCCTTCCCTCAACAGATTTTTGGACGATAGTTGTCCTTTATTACTCAGCCAGTTTGTGAATTGCTGTGCCCCTGAGCTCCATTTTTCAACTCGCTTTTGGTGAGCTGACCGCAAGTCCAAAATTTTGGTTCAGGACCTATACTGGTTCCCGGGGCAGGAAGAAGAATT